>NC_091727.1:52963461-53567884 GCF_042477335.2 Ovis canadensis
CATTCAAGTCCAAGGCAAGAAGAAGAGAAAAGCAGGAAAAAGTTTTCTTCCTGTGAGGCCTTGTCATTTGGTTCAGAAAGGGAAACTTCTCCCTAGTAGAATTCCTCTTGTAGCACATTAGCCTCCCTTGCATGCCCACCCTTAGGCTAATCAATAGCTAAGAGGATTGTGCACCATATCACTCATTTAGAACAGTTCTTATTTCCTCCTTGAAATCAAGGGATCCATGCATGGGAAAGGTGGGGCAGGAAATTGTTGTTGGATTCCCCTGGTGGCTCAGATGGTAAAGCGTCTGCCTACAATGCAGGAGACCCAGATTCAATCCCTGAGTCGCGAAGATCTCCTGGAGAAGGAAATGGTAACCCACTCCAGTATTCTTGCCTGGAAAATCCCACGGACCGAGAAGCCTGGTAGGCTACAGGCCATGGGGTCGCAAAGAGTCGGACACGACTGAGTGACTTCACTTTCAGGCCAAGGACAGTGATTGCCACAACATAGAAGGGGAGGAGATGTCAAGGACTCTTTTGGTTACATGGATTTAGAGAACAAAAGGGAAGTCCAGACTTGAACTATGGAATTATGCTGTCAGCTGCCATGGAAAAGCATGGTGGCATACAGTCAAGTCACAGAATTTCACACCTCCAATGTCTACTAAACTTGGAACCCAGAAGAAAGACTGCAAAAATCCAGCAAAAAGCACATCAAGTCACAACAAAACAATTTGAAAACTTGTTGAGGTCAGACCCTCCAAATGACTGTTCATCTCCATCACTATTCCCACTATTCCTTAAGCTACAGTGACATGGACAATTTGACACATATAGGAGTTCCCTGGTGGCGCAGACTGAAAGAATCTGACTGCAATGTGGAAGACCTGGGTTCGATCACTGGGTGGGGAAAATGCCCTGGAGAAGAGAATGGCTACCCACTCCAGTATACTTGCCTGGAGAATTCTGTGAACAGAGGCGCATAATGGGCTACAGTCCATGGGGTCACAAAGAGTCAGAGATGATCGTGTGACTAATACTGACTGACAGTGACTTACAGTGTAGACCTGTTCAGTTTGATTCAGTCACCCAGTCCAACTCTGAGACCCCCCATGGACTGCAGCAGCCCAGGCCTCCTTGTCCATCACCAACTCCTGGAGTTTACTCAAACTCATGTCCATTGAATCGATGAGGCCATCCAACCAGCTCATCCTGTGTCCTCCCCTTCTCCTCCTGCTTTCAATATTTCCCAGCATCAGGGTCTTTTCATATGAGTCACTTCTCATCAGGTGACTAAACTATTGGAGTTTCAGCTTCAGCATCAGTCCTTCCAATGAATATTCAGGACTGATTTCCTTTAGGATGCACTGGTTGGATCTGCTTGCAGTCCAAGGGACTCTCGAGTCTTCTCCAACATCACACCTCAAAAGCATCAGTCCTTCAGTGCTCAGCTTTCTTTATAGTCCAACTCTCACATCCATACATGACTACTCAAAAAATCATAGCTTTGACTAGATGGACCGTTGTTGGCAAAGTCTGTGTCTGCTTTTTAATACGCTGTCTGGATTGGTCATAACTTCTCTTCCAAGGAGCAACCGTCTTCATTTCATGGCTGCAGTCACCATCTGCAGTGATTTTGGAGCCCCCCCAAATAAAGTCTGCCACTGTTTCCACTGTTTCCCCATCTATTTCCCATGAAGTGATGGGACCAGATGCCATGATCTTTGTTTTCTGAATATTGAGCTTTAAGCCAACTTTTTCACTCTCCTCTTTCACTTTCATCAAGAGGCTCTTTAGTTCTTCTTCACTTTCTGCCATAGGGTGGTGTCATCAGCATATCTGAGGTTATTGATATTTCTCCCAGCAATCTTGATTCCAGCTTGTGCTTCTTCCAGCCCAGCGTTTCTCATGATGTACTCTGCATAGAAGTTAAATAAGCAAGGTGACAATATACAGCTTTGACATACTCCTTTCCCTATTTGGAGCCAGTCTGTTGTTCCATGTCCAGTTCTAACTATTGCTTCCTGACCTGCATACAGATTTCTCAAGAGCCAGGTCAGGTGGTTTGGTATTCCATCTCTTTAAGAATTTTCCACAGTTTGTTGTGATCCACACAATCAAAGTCTTTGGCATAGTCAGTAAAGCAGAAGTAGATGTTTTTCTGGAACTTTTTTGCCTTTTCAATGATCCAACAGATGTTGGCAACTATCTCCGGTTCCTCTGCCTTTTCTAAATCCAGCTTGAACTTCTGGAAGTTCACGGTTCACATACTGTTGAAGCCTGGCTTGAAGAATTTTGAGCATTGCTTTACTAGCGTGTGAGATGAGTGCAATTGTGTGGTAGTTTGAGCATTCTTTGACATTGCTGTTCTTTGGGATTGGAATGAAAACTGCCCTTTTCCAGTCCTGTGGCCACTGCTGGGTTTTCCAAATTTGCTGGCATATTGAGTGCATCACTTTCACAGCATCATCTTTTAGAATTTGAAATAGCTCAACTGAAATTCCATCACCTCCACTAGCTTTGTTCATAGTGATGCTTCCTAAGGCCCACTTGACTTTGCATTCCAGGATGTCTGGCTCTACGTGAGTGATCACACCATTGTGATTCTGGGTCATGAAGATCTTTTTTTGTATAGTTCTGTGTTTTCTTGCCACCTTTTTAAATATCTTCTGCTTCTACCATTTCTGTCCTTTATTGTGCCCATCTTTGCATGAAATGTTCCCTTGGTAGCTCTAATTTTCTTGAAGAGATCTCTAGTCTTCCCCATTCTATTGTTTTCCTCTATTTCTTTGCATTGATCACTGAAAAAGTTTTCTTATCTCTCCTTGCTATTCTTTGGAACTCTGCATTCAAATGGGTATATCTTTCCTTTTCTCCTTTGCCTTTCACTTCTCTTCTTTTCACAGCTATTTGTAAGGCCTTGTCAGACAACCGTTATGCCCTTTTGCATTTCTTTTTCTGGGGGTTGGTCTTGATCACTGCCTCCTGAACAAGGTTATGAACCTCTGTCCATAGTTCTTCAGGCACTCTGTCTACCAGATCTAATCCCTTGAATCTATTTCTCACTTCCACTTCATAATTGTAAGGATCATACCTGAATATGACCAGGTACTCTTCATTCTTTCTGGAGTTATTTCTCCACTGATCTCCAGGAGCATATTGGGCACCTACCGACCTGGGGAGTTCATCTTTCAGTGTCCTATCTTTTGCCTTTTCATACTGTTCATGGGGTTCTCAAGGGAAGAATACTGAAGTGGTTTGACATTCCCTTCTCCAGTGGACCATGTTTTGTCAGAACTCTCCACCATGACCCATCCATCTTGGGTGGTCCTACATGGCATGGCTCATAGTCTCATTGAGTTAGACAAGGCTGTGGTCCATGTGATCAGATTGGTTAGTTTTCTGTAAGTGTGGTTTTCAGTCTGTCTGCCCTCTGATGGAGAAGGATAAGAGGCTTATGGAAGCTTCCTGATAGGAGAGACTGACTGAGTTGGAAACTGGGTCATGTTCTGATAGGGCAGGGCCATGTTCACTAAATCTTTAATCCAATTTTCTGTTGATGGGGGGCTGTGTTCCCTCTCTGTTATTCACCTGGGGCCAAAATTCTCCAAGCCAGGCTTCAACAATATGTGAACTGTGAATTTCCAGATGTTCAAGCTGGTTTTAGAAAAGGCAGAGGAATCAGAGATCTTGCTAGATCTTGTTAGAACTTGCTAACATCCGCTGAATCATCAAAAAAGCAAGAGAGTTCCAGAAAAACATCTATTTCTGCTTTATTGACTATGCCAAAGCCTTTGACTGTGGACCATGATAAACTGTGGAAAATTGTGAAAGATATGGGAATACCAGACCACCTGACCTGCTTCTTGAGAAATCACTGGACATGGAACAAGAGACTGGTTCCAAATAGGAAAAGGGGTATGTCAAAGCTGTATATTGTCACCCTGCTTATTTAACTTCTATGCAGAGTACATCATGAGAAACGCTGGGCTGGAAGAAGCACAAGCTGGAATCAAGATTGCTGGGAGAAATATCAATAACCTCAGATATGCTGATGACACCACCCTATGGCAGAAAGTGAAGAAGAACTAAAGAGCCTCTTGATGAAAGTGAAAGAGGAGAGTGAAAAAAAAAGTTGGCTTAAAGTTCAATATTCAGAAAACAAAGAACATGGCATCTGGTCCCATCACTTCATGGGAAATAGATGGGGAAACAGTGGAAACAGTGGCAGACTTTATTTGGGGGGGGCCTCCAAAATCACTGCAGATGGTGACTGCAGCCATGAAATTAAAAGATGCTTACTCCTTGGAAGAAAAGTTATGACCAATCCAGACAGCGTATTAAAAAGCAGACACATGACTTTGCCAACAAAGGTCCATCTAGTCAAGGCTATGGTTTTTCGAGTAGTCATGTATGGATGTGAGAGTTGGACTATAAAGAAAGCTGAGTGCCAAAGAATTGATGCTTTTGAACTGTGGTGTTAGAGAAGACTCTTGGGAATCCCCTGTACAGCAAGGAGATCCAACTAGTCCATCCTAAAGGAAATCAGTCCTGAATGTTCATTGGAAAGACTGATGTTGAGACTGAAAACTCCAATACTTTGACCACCTGATGCGAAGAGCTGACTCATTTGAAAAGACCCTGATGCTGGGAAAGATTGAAAGTGAGAGGAGAAGGGGATGACAGAGGATGAGATGGTTGGATGGCATCACTGACTTGATGGACATGAGTTTGAGTAAACTCCAGGAGTTGGTGATTGACAGGGAGGGCTGGGGTGCTGAAGTCCATGGGGTCACAAAGAGTCAGACACGAGTGAGGAAATGAACTGACTGACTGAAACTATGGTGGAGGTAATGAAGATAATGGTGACCTCCTTCCAAAGGTCTATGCCCCCACTGCTATACTCAGTGCCCTCAACCCTGCAGCAGGCCACTGCCAACCCACACCTCCACCAGAGACTCCTGAACATTCACGGGCCAGTCTGGGTCAGTCTCTTGTGGGGTCACTGCTTTTTTCTCCTGGAGCAGCAGCTGCGTGTCACTGGAGTGGCAGCTGCACAGTGCTGGAGCGGCTGTGAGCAGATACCCCATGTGCAAGGACAGAGAAGCCCCAGAAAGATGGTAGGCATGGAACTGCATCTGCATGGCACTGGAACAGCTGTGAGGAGATAGCCCACATCCAAGGGCAAAGGAGAATCCCCAGCAAGATGGTAGAAGGGGCAAAATCACATTTAGAATCAAACCCCATACCCCCCAGAGTCACTCAGAGGGCTCAAACAAACCTTATGCATACCAGGACCCAGAGACCCCACAGAGACTTAGACAGAACTGTATTTAAGTGTCTCCTGTGGAGGTACAGGTCAGCAGTGGACTGCCACAGGGGCAGGGACTCTGGGTGCAGCAGACTTGGTTATGGCATAAGCCCTCTTAGAGGAGGTTGCCATTAACCCCACCACAGAGCTGCCAGAACTTACACAGGACTGGGGAAACAGACTCTTGGAGGGCACAAACAGAACCTTGTGCACACCAGGACCCAAAAGTGTAGTCCTGAGAAGGGGGCAAAAAGTTTCCAGATCAGGTGAGTATACTACTTCATCTAGCCCATATCAGAGAAAATAGTGGACTGCACACAGTTTTCTTTTTAAGTATGAGCAAGATGAAAGGCAGTTATGTAAATGTAATAAAGTGAAAAAGTAAACAGGAACATAATATGCAAAGACAAGTTTAAAATCTAGCTTGAAGGAAAATACAACCAAGGGACAGAAGAAAATTGCCCACTGGTGCATTATCTTATAGAAGAACTTAATAAGCAACATTTTCTTATGCATTGGGAGATGCCTGAAATAATGTTCACCTAATGTTAATGACTGATTTGCAGTGTGGCATTTTAATGTGGTTTTTTTTTTGCTTTCTTCTTTGTACTTTTCTGTATTGATTGATTTTTCTCACAAGGAACATTAAAACAAATCAGCATATGGATGGTACTCAGATCCATAGGTATGTGTACGATCTCATAGGACAATAGCATAAATATACAGAAAAGCATTAGGAGATATCTCTGAGGAATTTTTTAATTTAATTGCTGCATATAATAAATTTTTTTGGCAAAATGGTATGAATGTGTTACACAGAAAGTTAAGGCCAGGTGTTCAGAATGGGAGAGAGTAATCAACTGTGTTTGAAATGCTGCTGAGTGGTCCATGAGATGAGGACTTAAATGTAGCCATTTAGTTTACGAATTTGTAAACTAATTGATGATCTGAGAAACAGCAAATTTAGAAATGGTGGGGGCCTAAACCAGAATTAAGGAGGTTGAGAAGCACTTGATTTATGAGGAAATGAGAATGCTGTAATGTAGACTGTTCTTCCAATATATTTACATTGAAAATACAACAACACAAGGGGCTAATCAACACTTCAAAATTCTGAGAATGCTGAAAAGATGAAGAAACTACAGGTGGTGGGTCAAGTTTAGATAAGTGGAGGGTTTGGTGCAAATAGAGATAGCCTTATAGATTTGATGGTGGAGAACATGTTTTTCCAGATGAGAGCTTCTATTTTCTCTGTTAAGGAGAAGACTAGGTCATGTGCTAAGTGTGAGGGAATAGGTGGTGGGGTGAGAGATTTGATGATAATGGAAGTGTAAATTCACAAGAAAAGTATGATAGACTCACTGGGTAGTTTAAAGGGCTCATTTGTCACAATTCATCTAGAATGGTAGCAATGTGCTACATTTTATGACTTTATACAGCTATTCTTGGGAGCCAAGTGCAAACAGGGAGAGAACAGTCACCTGTGATTGTGATGTTACTAACATTTGCAAAGAAAAGTCAATGGAGAAATGGAATTGGCAGGTATTTGCAAGACAGTCATTGAAAGTATGAACCATGGATTCTAGTTTGGGTAAGGGAAAAAGGACACAGGAGAGAGGAGAATGAATGCAAGAGTAGATGTGTCAGTTCTATCAATCTTGATGAAGTCTAAGAAGTGAAAGCAGTGGAGTATCAAACTATAAGGAGGGAAGGTTTTGGTCAGAGTAAGATGTTTAATAGGATGTTTCTGAGGTGGATAAACTTGTTTGTGGTAAAATCCAGAATGTGATTGTAGGCATAAGGAACTGAGATGAGTGGAGGGAAAAGGGCATTAGAGATGAGATCATGGAAATGATATTGGCTAGAATGAATACTGAATTTATCAGGGGTGTAGCAGAAGTTGAGATGAAGAGGACTGTGAGACAACTGCCAAGGTTATACAGGTATGAAGTGATGTGTCTAGTAGGTTTGCTGGCAACAGTGATGAAGAGATTTAGAAACAAATGGCCTCAAAGAAGCATAGTGTTATTCATGATAGAGAGAGGGCATTGGTTGACAGTAGTATTGGAAATCATAAGGTCGCCATCTTTATGTCTTTACTCTATGTCTTTACTGTTATATGTGGGGAATATGAAAATGAGCAGCCTGCATTGCAGAGAGCTGCTGTATAAGTACAGTGACTGGGTATGACTTGGGTGGAATGAAGGCAAGAGGAGAATATTCAGAGATGTTGAGAATGTAGGAGAGTTTGTGCATCATAGTGCAGAATTTCCAGGGAGCATGTTGTAAGGATCTGAGAGAGCAAGGAGAAGTGGTAGAGTGCACTATGTAAACAGAGAAGACAGAACATTAGGGATATAGGGAAAATGAGAAAATGCATTGATTTAGACAGCGACCAAGGAATACAGGATTAGAGGCAGGATAGAATTACATCACTAGATTGTCAAGACAGTAAATTCTGACTATAGGTTAATGTTCACTAATACCATCGGAATTCTGTTGCAGTCTGGTAGAGAAGCTCCAAAGCCAGCATGATAGACCATGTGTTTCTGGCCCCAGAGACTTTAAGGACCCTCATGCTGAAAGGGTGTATGCAGTGCTGTAGCTTAGCATACTGGCTATAGGGTAATGAGGAGGATGCTGTATGGTTAGGTACACTGTCTAATTGATGGAGTGCTTCTGTGGATGGGGATCAGTTTTGGCAAATCCATGGTCCTGAGAGTTGGATGTTGGGGGTAAGTACAGTGCTGGAAATGTTTAAAGGAGTTGATGTAGGTTCAGAAAGTTTAAATAACTTGCCAAGGACACATCTGGAAAATGGAAGAGCTTAAATTCAAAATAAGATCTGTTCTTGTGAATCTAAAATTGTTTCAAAATAAAAAGGTTTTTTAAAAGGTTGATAAAAGCAGATCTACATAATTCTGAACCACTGCCCTGACTTTTCAGATAGAAAGGGATACCTATTAAAGAAAGTATCAAACTAATATCAGTGGTTTCATTCCCAAATTTGAATGTTAGAAAATAGTGGAGCAATTTCTGGCATTGGCTCAGGACAATAGAGTCTTCCAAAATGAAATAAAAGTTGGCAAGTCATAGCAGGAGTTAAGTCACGAGAAAAAAACCCAAGCCTCAAAAACAGGGACTTGTGTACAACTTAACTGAGCATGCCAGGGAATCATAGCTCCTTTGGAAACCCCCAGGTTCCCTGAGAAAGATACCAGCCCTGGACAGAAATGGGCTGATGTAACCAAACAGCTTCTTGTGGTCAGTTATCCCCAGTGTTCCTCTCAGGACTGTCCCTTGAGGACAAGGACAGGGGAAATCTGCCAGGAGGTAGAAACTGGAGCAACCAGATTTGATAACAAGAGATTTGTTTCCCTTCCAAGGATGTAATCCAACAACTTCTGACCATGACATTCATGATTCTGTCACATATGTGCCCTGCTGAGTGCAATATATGCACTGAACAGATGTAGCTGAACTAAAGGTTTTCTTTCTTTCTTTCTTTCTTTCCCCCTTCTTTCCTCCCTTCTTCCCTCCCTGCTTCCTTTTCTTTCTTTCAATTAAAGTTTTCTCGTGGTTGCACCGTTTTTCTTCCACCATTTTGATGAGTCAATCTTCTGAGTCTCTCTCTCAGGAACCTGGTTTATTTTGGTATAATTCTTATGGTATTTAAGATGATATGAAGAGTGAAAATATGTATATGTATGACTGAATCACTTTGCTGTACAGTAGAAACTAACACAACATTGTAAAGTAACTATACTCCAATAAAAATTAATTTAAAAAATTTAAAAGATGATATGACTGTCAGAGCACCCAGGGATAAAAGAATCTTTCTCCAGACCACTGTTAACAATCCCTATAAAGTTCCAAGTGGAGAACCATATGCAGAGTAAAATGACAAATGAAAAATAAGATGGAACACTAAATGCATGCTAGCTTGATATCACCTATTCTTGTACCATAAAATGTTCCCCCTCATGCTCCCTCCTGATCACTAAGGCTCTCCAAATATTAGCTAATATCCTAACTTTTAACATATTAGATGAGTTTTACATGTTTTTGAATTTTATGTAAATGGAATTATATAGTATGACAGTCTTTTTTCTCTAGCTTCTTTTGCTAAACACTGTAAAATTCAATCCTGTTGTATCTAACAGCAGTTCATTTATTGTCATTGTTACAGAGTTTTCCATCTTGTAATGCACATTTTTTTTTGTTAAAGTGAACAATTTCAAAGTAAGGAGGCTTTTAAAACTCATTGATATGAGAGAGGAAGAAAGTGCCAGTGATTGACTTCTGACTTGATAGAGCAACCTTACAAATACTTATTTAAAACCTTTAGTAACATGGCACCCTACTCCAGTACTCTTGCCTGGAAAATCCCATGGACAGAGGGGCCTGGTAGGCTGTAGTCCATGGGGTCGCTAAGAGTCGGGCATGACTGAGCGACTTCACTTTCGCTTTTCACTTTCATGCATTGGAGAAGGAAATGGCAACCCACTTCAGTGTTCTTGCCTGGAGAATCCCAGAGACAGTGGGCCCCTGTCTATGGGGTCGCACAGAGTCAGACACGACTGAAGCGACTTAGCAGTAGCAGCAGCAATAACACAGAGATATAAATTGCAACATTATTACGAAAGCAAAAATTTATCAAGAAAGACAACCAATCAGAATTGCGGGCTTCTCTTAGAGACTATTTTCACAGGACCTGGCAACAATTTCTCAAGTTTTTGGAATTTTACAAGTCCTGTTGTACGAATGATATTTCCAAGGTTAAATTTACAAGGAGAGAGAATATAACAATTGATAACAGCTATTCTATACACAGAAATCTCTCTTTTATACAAAGAAACAAAAGTTACATTGTTGTGAATATTTTCAACCTAAAAACACTTTATCAAATTACATTTTTAAAATAGTTTGGGATTAAAAAATGGTAACTCTGTGGCTATAGAGGGAAGGAACAACTGCATCTATTTCTGAGACTCCTTTTTTTAAAATTTTTAATTTTTACTTTATTTTACTTTACAATACTGTATTGGTTTTGCCATACATTGACATGAATCCACCACGGGTGCACATGCGTTCCCAAACATGAACCCCCCTCCCACCTCCCTCCCCATAACATCTCTCTGGGTCATCCCAGTGCACCAGCCCCAAGCATCCTGTATCCTGCATCAGACATAGACTGGCGATTCGTTTCTTACATGAGACTCCTTTTTAAAAAATAATCTTTTATTGTTAAATAAAACATAGATATGAAAACAATATGAATCAAATGTATGGCTTAACGAATTATAAGATTAAAACCACTCAGGTGTGAAATAGAACTTTGCCAGTCACCAAAGAAATCCCTTCCATGTGCCACATCACACAGACTGTCCTGTCCCCAGTAGGAAACCACTATCCTGACTTTTACAGAAATTAATTCCTTGTAATTTTTTTGGTAGTTTTATCACCCAAATGTGAATCCCTGGACATAATTGAATGTTGCCCATAAATCTATAGATTCCTTTTGCATCTTTCCCACTTCCTTACCATTTATATTTGTACTAATATTTACTACCAATACAATTACTGAAGATATTAAAGCATTTTTGGCACATATTCTGCTCATTTCCCTCCACCACCAATTTTTGAAAATAGTCATGCCATTTTTATGTTGTTCTATATCCTATATAATACTTTGTCCCACTCAATGGACATTGATTCTTAGTTCTACAATAATTATATACTTAATGCTCACAACCAGTCCTTATGTCTAGTTAAGCACATATCTTGTTATCTAGAGCTGCTTCTCTGATAGATTCTTCCTCAGGAAGAATCATAGTCTTCCTCATGGGAATCATAGTCTCTAAATCTTGCATATTGATTAACAGTTTCTCTGTGTCATTGTTAAGTCAGTTTTGTT
The DNA here is from genome assembly GCF_042477335.2 of Ovis canadensis. NCBI lineage: Eukaryota > Metazoa > Chordata > Mammalia > Artiodactyla > Bovidae > Ovis > Ovis canadensis. The sequence goes on from NC_091727.1 coordinate 52,974,677, forward strand.
GGATATAAGATCTTTAGCTAAAACTTGCTTTGTCATATTGAACATGTGGCCCTGTTTTCTTTGGTATAAAATGCTTCTGTTGAAAAATCTGATGGTAATCTAAATTTGTTCACTTTGTAGGTCACAAGTTCCTTTTATCCCAAAATGCCCAGAATATTTTCACATTTTAAAAAAAGGCCCAGTAATTTTATGAGAATATATCTTAATATTGGTCTCTCTGGGTCAAAAATTTCTATTATGTAGTGTGTTCTTTTAATGTGTAAGGGAAGGGCTACATGGTTCTGTCTTTCCTTTTTCCTGTTAGTTGACTGTTGGTGATGCAGTTGGTCTGGCCTGCTACTCCTCCAGCTCTTGGCATTTATATCTTCTTTAATTTATTTCATCAGCAACACATAATTTTCATCATACAGACCTTGTACAATTTTTGTTCAGTTCAGTTCAGTCGCTCAGTCGTGTCTGACTCTTTGTGACCGCATGAATCGCAGCACGCCAGGCCTCCCTGTCCATCACCAACTCCCAGAGTTCACTCAGACTCACGTCCATCGAGTCCATGATGCCATCCAGCCATCTCATCCGCGGTTGTCCCCTTCTCCTCCTGCCCCCAATCCCTCCCAGCATCAGAGTCTTTTCCAATGAGTCAATTCTTCCCATGAGGTGGCCAAAGTGCTGGAGTTTCAGCTTTAGCATCATTCCTTCCAAAGAAATCCCAGGGCTGATCTCCTTTAGAATGGACTGGTTGGATCTCCTTGCAGTCCAAGGGACTCTCAAGAGTCTTCTCCAACACCACAGTTCAAAAGCATCAATTCTTCTGCGCTCTGCCCTCTTCACAGTCCAACTCTCACATCCATACATGACCACAGGAAAAACCATAGACTTGACTAGATGGACCTTAGTCGACAAAGTAATGTCTCTGCTTTTGAATATACTATCTAGGTTGGTCATAACTTTTCTTCCAAGGAGTAAGTGTCTTTTAATTTCATGGCTGCAGTCACCAACTGCAGTGATTTTGGAGCCCCCCAAAATAAAGTCAGACACTATTTCCACTGTTTCCCCATCTATTTCCCATGAAGTGATGGGACCGGATGCCATGATCTTCGTTTTCTGAATGTTAAGCTTTAAGCCAACATTTTCACTCTCCTCTTTCACTTTCATCAAGAGGCTTTTTAATTCCTCTTTATTTTCTGCCATAAGGGTGGTGTCATCTGCATATCTGAGTTATTGATATTTCTCCCGGCAATCTTGTTTCCAGCTTGTGTTTCTTCCAGTCCAGCTTTTCTCATGATGTACTCTGCATATAAGTTAAATAAGCAGGGTGACAATATACAGCCTTGATGTACTCCTTTTGGGAGTACAGTCTGTTGTTGGGAACCAGTCTGTTGTTCCATGTCCAGTTCTAACTGTTGCTTCCTGACCTGCATACAGGTTTCTCAAGAGGCAGGTCAGGTGGTCTGGTATTCCCATCTCTTTCAGAATTTTCCACAGTTTATTGTGATCCACACAGTCAAAGGCTTTGGCATAGTCAATAAAGCAGAAATAGATGTTTTTGTTAGGTTTATACATAAATATTGTATTTTTTAGAGCAACTGTAAACAGTATTACCTTTTTACATTTTGTTTTCTATTTGTTCATAGGTTATAGAAATGTGAATGATTTTTATGTGTTGGCCTTATACTGTGTGAAGTCACTGAACTCATTTTTTAATCTAAGGTTGTGGGGTTTTTTTTTGTATGCTCCTTTCATTTTCTACCTAGACAATCTTGTCTGTGAATAGAGATAGTTTTGTTTCTTCCTTTTCAATTTGTATTACTTTTTTTCTTTTTCTTGCCTCATTGCAGTGGTTAGATCTCTTGCTACTGTGATGAGAGTACATACCCTTGCATTGTCCTCAATCTTAGAGGCAGAGCATTTAGCCTATACTGGCATATCTTTTTGCCTTTCTGTATTGTTCACGGGATTCTCCCAACAAGAATAATGGAGTAGTTTGGCATTCCCTCCTCCAGTGGACCACATTTTGTCAGAACTCTCCAAGTATCTACTCCTGTTTCACTGACCACGTGAAAGCCTTTGACCTTGTGGATCACAACAACTATGGAAAATTCTTAAAGAGGTGAGAATAACAGGCCATCTTACCTGTTTCCTGAGAAACCTGTATGTGGGTCAAGAAGCAACAGTTAGAACCTTACATGGAACAATGGACTGGTTCCAAATTGGAAAGGAGTACAACAAGGCTGTATATTGTCACCCTGCTTGTTTAACTTCTATGCAGAGTACATCATGAGAAATGCTGGACTGGATGAGTTATGAGCTGGAATCAAGATTGCTGGGAGAAATATCAACAACCTCAGATATGCAGATAATATCATTCTAATGGCAGAAAGGGAAGAGGAACTAAAGAGACTCTAGATGAGGGTGAAGGAGGAGAGTGAAAAAGCTGGCTTAAAACTCAACATTCAAAAAATGAAAATCATGGCATCTGGTCCCATCACTTTATGGCAAATGGAAGGGGGAAACGTGGAAGTAATGACAAATTTTCACTTCTTGGTCTCCAAAATCACTGCAGATAGTGACTGCAGCCATGAAATTAGAAGACACTTGCTTCTTGGAAGGAAGCGTATGACAAACCTAGACAGTGTATTAAAAAGCAAAGACATCAGTTCGGCGACAAAGTTCTATATAGTCAAAGCTATGGTGTTTCCAGTAGTCATGTACAGATGTGAGAGTTGGACCAAAAAGAAGGCTGAACACCAAAGAACTGATGCTTTCAAACTGTGGTGCTGGAGAAGACTCTTGAGAATCCCTTGGACTGCAAGTGGATCAAGCCAGTCTACCCTGAATACTCATTGAAAGGACTGATGCTGAAGCTGAAGGTCCAGTACTTTGGCCACCTAATGTGAAAAACTGACTCATTGGAAAAGACCCTGAAGCTGGGAAAGATTGAAGGCAAAAGGAGAAGAGGAGACAGAGGATGAGATGGTTGGATAGCATCACTGATTCAATGGACATGAACTTGGGTGAACTCAAGGGAGATGGTGAAGGATAGGGAAGTCTGGCGTGCTGTGGTCCATGAGGTCACAAAGAGTTGGACCTGACTTAGCAACTGAACAACAACAATTTAGCCTTATGCCATTAAGTATGATGTTACCTGTAGGGTTTTCTTTTTTTAAAAAAGATCTTTTCAGGTTGAGGAAGTTCCTCTCTGTTCCTCATATAGTAAAAGTTTTTCTTCTTATAATCATGAATAGACTTGGATTTTGTTGAATCGTTTTTCTGTGCAAGTTAATGTGCCAATCGCATATATCATTAGGATAAAGGTTATATGATAACTATTATTATTTTTTCTTCTGCTGATATGCTAGATTGCACTGACTGATTTTTGACTATTGAACCAAGCTTTCACACTTGAAGTAAAACCTACATGTTTGTGCCATATTATTCTTTTAATATATTATTGGATTCCATTTGCTAAATTTTTGGAGAATTATTTTAAAAAATTGGGGGAGTTGGAGGATAATTGCCTTACAATATTGTGTTGGTTTCTGCCATATATCAACATGAATCAGCCATAGTTGAGGGGAACTCTTGAATCTATATTCAGGATAATATTCATATATAGTTTAATTTTTATATGCAGTCTTTGTCTTATTTAGTATCAGGGTAATTCTGGCATCATAAAATGAATTGTGAGGCTTTCTCTATTCTTCCATGTTTATGTAAAACTGATGTTATTTTCTCTGAATGTTTGGTAAAATTGTCGAGTAAAACCACCTATTTGTCAAGTTATTTTTTTTGGAGAGTTTTTAATACATATTTTTCCTTAATGATTATATCAATATGTATATTCAGGTTGTCTTTATCTTCTAGGCTAAGTTTTGGTAGTTTGTGGTTTTTGAGAACTGGCGTATTTCTGCTCAGCTGTAAAATTAAATGAATATAAACTTATTTTTAGTATCCCTTACTTTTTGATTTTTTTAATAATTGTGATAAAATATACATAACATATAGTTTACTATCTTACCATTCTTAAGAATACAGTTCAGCAGATTTAAGTACATTTATACTGTTAAACAACCAATCTGAAGAATTTTTTCATTTTACAAAACTAAAACTCTCCACCCATTAATAACAACTCTCCATTGCCCTATTCGGAGAAGGCAATGGCACCCCACTCCAGCCTGGAAGGCTGCAGTTCATGGGGTCGCTGAGGGTCGGACACGACTGAGCGACTTCACTTTCACGTATTGGAGAAGGAAATGGCAACCCACTCCAGTGTTCTTGCCTGGAAAATCCCATGGACGGAGGAGCCTGGAAGGCTGCAGTCCATGGGGTCGCTGAGGGTCGGACACGACTGAGCGACTTCACTTTCACGTATTGGAGAAGGAAATGGCAACCCACTCCAGTGTTCTTGCCTGGAGAATCCCAGGGACAGGGGAGCCTGGTGGGCTGCCATCTATGGGGTCGCACAGAGTCGGATACGGCTGAAGCGACTTAGCAGCAGCAGCAGCAGCAGCATTGCCCTATTCCTCCAGGCCCTGGAAACCACCATTCTGCTTTGTGTCTCTATGAATTTGACTACTCTAGATACCTCATATAAGCGGAATAATAGAGTATTTGTCTTTTTGTGACGGACATATTTTACATAGCATAATGTCTTCAAAGTTCATCCGCTTTGCAGTGTATGTCAGAATTTCCTTCCTTTTTTATTTGCTGCTACTGCTAAGTCGCTTCAGTCATGTCCGACTCTGTGCGACCCGATAGACGGCAGCCCACCAGGCTCCCCAGTCCCTGGGATTCTCCAGGCAAGAACACTGGAGTGGGTTGCCATTTCCTTCTCCAATGCATGAAAGCGAAAAGTGAAAGTGAAGTTGCTCAGTCATGTCTGACTCTTCGCGACCCCAAAGGTCGCGAAGGCTAAAGCCTTTGACTGTGGATCACAACAAACTGGAAACTTCTAATGAACTGGTTCAAAATTGGGAAAGGAATATGGCAAAGGCTGTATATTGTCACCCTGCTTATTTAACTTATATGCAGAGCACATCATACAAAATTCCGACCTGGATGAGATGGTTGGATGGCATCACCAACTCGATGGACATGAGTTTGAGCAAGCTCCAGGAGTTGGTGATGGACAGGGAAGCCTGGCACACTGCAGTCCATGGGGTCGCAAAGAGTTGTACATGACTGAGTGACTGAACTGATACTGATACTGAAGGGAAAAGGGAAGATGGGATGGATTGGGAGATTGGGATTGACATATATGCAGTACAATGTGTAAAATAGATAACCAATGAGAACCTACTATATAGCACAGGAAACTCTATTTGATGCTCTGTGGTGAACTAAATGGGAAGAAAATCCAAGGAAGAGGGGATATTTACATATGTGTGTGGCTGATTCACTTTGTTGTACAACAGAAACTATCACAACCTTGTAAAGCAATTATATTCCAATTAAAATAATTTAAAATTTTAAAATAGAAAATTTGAATAATCCTAAAACAAGTAAATTGATATTTGAAATCATCCCCAAAAGACAAGCACAAACCCAGTTTCACTAATTCTATAAAATATTTTTAAAAGAAATAACATCAATTTGTAATAAACTCAGAAAATAAGGAAAAACAAAATTTCTTCCAACTCCTTCTATGAGACCAATATGACCTTGACACCTTGATACAGAAGCATCACAAGAAATATAGAGCTATATCCCTCATGAATATAGATGTAAAAATTCTCAATAGAATATTAGGAAACCAAATCTAGAAACATATAAAAAGGATTATATACCATGAAAACTTTGGATTTATCTCACGAATTCAAGGTGGGTTTAAAACATGAAAATCAACTAATATAATTAATTCACCATATGAAAAGAATAAATGGGAAAATTGATGATCATGTCAATAGATGCAGAAAAAGCACTTGACAAAATTTCTCATCACCTACTGACATGCAGTGTTGTTAGCCATACAGTAGCGTCCAACTCTTTGTGAGCCCATGGACTGTAGCCTGCCAGGTTCCTCTGTCCATGGAATTCTCCAGGCAAGAATACTGAAGTGGATACTCATTTCATTGTCCAGGAAATCTGGGATTGAACCTGGGTCTCCTGCATCACAGGTGAATTTTTACAGTCTGAGCCACCAGTGAAGCCAACTGACATGGAGCCCCAGCCACAATTCAACTTCCCTCTCAAAACCTGACCCTGTCTTATCTGCTCTGCATCCCTCTTTATGTATCTCACCCCCTCCCCCCACCATCCTTCTCTCTCTTTCACCAGCTGTCTCTGAAAACTCATTCCCTTAACTCTGGTTATGTTTTCCACAGCCCACACCCGCCATCAGCCATAATACTCACCTGTTCCTGACTAATATCATCCGTGGTACACTTGTTGTTGTTGAGCTGTGTCTAACTATTTATGACTCCATGAACTGCAGCATGCCAGGCTTCCTTATCTCTCACTATCTCCTGGAGTTTGCTCAAACTCATGTCCATTGAGTTGGTGATGCCATCCAACCAACTCATCCTCTGTCACCCCCTTATCCTCCTACCCTCAGTCTTCTCCAGCATCAGGATCTTTTCCAATGAGTTGACTTTTCCCATCAGGGGGCCAAAGTATTGGAGTTTCAGCTTCAGCATCAGTCCTTCCAGTGAATATTCAGGGTTGGTTTCCTTTAGGATTGACAGGTTTGATCTCCTTTCAGTCTAGGGGACTCTCAAGAGTTTTCTCTAGCACCACATTTCAAAAAGCACCGATTCTTTGGCATTCAGACTTCTTTATGGTCCAACTACCCATAGCTTTGACTATATGGACCTTTGTTGGCAAAGTGATGTCTCTGCTTTTTAATACCCTCTCTAGATTTGTCATAGCTTTTCTTCCAAGTAGCAAGCGTCTTTTAATTTCATGGCTGCAGTCACCATCTGCAGTGATTTTGGAGCCCAAGAAAATAGTCTGTCACTGTTTCCATTTTCCCCCCATCTATTTGCCATGAAGTGATAGGATCAGATAACATGATCTCAGTTTTTTGATTGCTGGGTTTTAAGCCAGCTTTTCCAATCTCCTCTTTCTCTCTAATCAAGAAGTGCTTTAGTTCTTTTTTACTTTCTGCCATTAGGGTGGTATCATCTACATATCTGATGTTGTTGATATTTCTCCTGGCAATCTTGATTTCAGCTTGTGATTCACCCAGCCTGGCATTTCGCATGATGTACTCTAAATATAAGTTAAATAAGCAGAGTGACAATATACAGCCTTCACGTACTCCTTTCCCAATTTTGAACCAGTCTTTTGTTTCATGTCTGGTTCTAGCTATTTCTTCTTGACCTGCATACAGGGTTCTCAGGAAGCAAGTAAGGTAATCTGGTATTCCAATCTCCTTAAGAATTTTCCAGTTTGTTGTAATACACACAATCAAAGGCTTTAGTGTAGTCAATGAAGCAGAAATAGATGTTTTTCTGGAATTTTCTTGCTTTTTCTATGATCTAATGGATGTTGTCAATTTAATCTCTGGTTCCTCTGCTTTTTCTAAATCCAGCTTGTCCATCTGGAAGCTCTCAGTTCATACAATGTTGAAGTCTAGCTTGGGTTTTGAGCATTACCTTGCTAGCATGTGAAATAAGCAAAATTATATGGTAGTTTGAACATTCTTTGTCATTGCCTTTCTTTGGGATTGAAATGAAAACTGACCTTTTCCAGTTCTGTGACCACTGCTGAGTTTTCCAAATTTGCTGGCATATTGAATGTAGCATGTTAACAGCATCATCTTTCAGGATTTGCAATAGCTTATCTGGAATTCCATCACTTCCACTAGCTTTGTTCGTAGTGATACTTCCTAAGGCCCACTTGACTTCACATTCCACGATGTCTGGCCCTAGGTGAGTTTTCATACCATCATTATCATCTGGGTCATTAAGATATTTTTTATATAGCTCTTCTGGGTATTCTTGCCATCTCTTCTTAATCTCTATTGCTTCTGTTAGGTCCATATCATTTCTGTCCTTTATTGTGCCCATTTTTGCATGAAATGTTCCCTTGGTATCTCTAATTTTCTTGAAGTGATCTCTAGTCTTTCCTATTCTATTGCTTTCTTCAATTTCTTTGCATTGTTCACTTAAGAGGTCTTTCTTATTTCTCCTTGCTATTCTCTGGAACTCTGCATTTGGTTGGGTATATCATTCACTTTCTCCTTTATCTTTCCCTTCTCTTCTTTTCTCAGTTATTTGTATGACTTTGTCAGACAACCATTTTGCCTTGTTGCATTTCTTTTTCTTAGGGACGGTTTGGTCACTGCCTCCTGTACAGTGTTACAAACCTCTTTCCATAGTTCTTCAGGCACTCTGTCTACCAGATCTCTCCATTGAATCTATTTGTCACCTCCACCTTATAATCATAAGGGACTTGATTTAGGTTATACCTGAATGGTCTAGTGGTTTTCCCTACTTTCTGCAATTTAAGCCTGTATTTAGCAATAAAGAGCTCATGATCTGAGCCACAGTCAACTCCTGGTCTTGTTTTTTACTGACTGCACAGAGCTTCTCCATGTTCAGCTCCAAAGAATATAATCAATCTGATTTCATTATTGACCATCTAGTGATGTCCATGTGTAGAGTTGTCTCTTGTGTTGTTGGAAGATGGTGTTTGCTATGATCCATGTGTTCTCTCGGCAAGACTCTGTTAACCTTTGCCCTGCTTAATTTTGTTCTCCAAGGCCAAACTTGCCTATTACTCCAGGTATCTCGACTTCCTACTTTTGCATTTCAATCCCCTATGATGAGAACATTTTCTTTTGGTGTTAGAAGGCCTTGTAGATCTTCTTGAACCATTCAGCTTCAGCTTCTTTGGCATTAGTGGTTGGGGAATAGACTTGGATTACTGCAATATTGAATAGTTTGCCTTGGAAATGAACCTGGATCATTCTGTTGTTTTTGAGATTGCACCCAAGTACTGCATTTCGGACTTTTTTGTTGACTATGTGGGCTACACCATTTCTTCTAAGGGATTCTTGCCCACAGCAGTAGATATAATGGTCATCTGAGTTAAATTTGCCCATTCCTATCCATCTAGTTCATGATTCCTAAGACTTTGATGTTCACTCTTGCCATCTTCTGTTTGACCATGTTCAGTTTACCTTTATTCATGGACCTAACATTCCAGGTTCCAGTTCAATATTGTTCTTTATGGCATCACACTTTACTTTCACTACAAGACACATCTACAGGTGGGCGTCATTTCTGCTTTGCCCCAGCGTCCTCATTCTTTCTGGACCTATTTCTCTGCTCTTCCCCAGTAGCATACTGGACACCTAGTGACCTGGGGAGCTGATCTTCCAGTGTCATATCTTTTTGCCTTTTCATACTGTTCATGGGGTTCTTGAGGCAAGAAGAGCTTCCCTTGTGGCTCAGCTGGTAAAGAATCTGCCTGCAATGCAGGAGACCTGGTTCAGTCCCTAGGTTGGGAAGATCCCCTGGAGAAGGGAAAGGCTACCCACTCCAGCATCCTGGCCTGGAGAATTCCATGGACTGTATAGTCCATGAGGTTGCAAAGAGTCAAACACGACTGAGTGACTTTCACTTTTACTTTCAAGGCAAGAATACTGAAGTGGATCACATTTTGTCAGAACTCTCCGCCAAGACCCATCTGTCTTGGGTAGCTGGCATGGTATGGTTCATAACTTCATTGAGTTACACAAGGCTGTGATCCATGTGATCATTTTGGTTAGCTTTCTGTGATAGTAGTTTTTGTTCTGGAGGCTGGGGGATTATAGTTCTTGCTTCTTCTGTCTGCCCTCTGATGGATGAGCATAAGAGACTTGTGCAAGCTTCCTGATGGCAGGAATTGTCTGTGGGGAAAACTGGGTCTTACTCTGGTGGGCAGGGCCATGCTCAGTAAAACTTTAACCCAATTTTCTGCTGACAAGTGGGACTGTACTCCCTCACTGTAGTTTGGTCTGAGGTGGCCCAGTCCTGGAGTCTACAGGCTCTATGGCAGGGCTAAAGGCGACCTCCAAAAGGACTTAGGCCAGCAAACTCGTGCCTTCCAGGACTGCTGCTGCCAGTGCCCCTGACCCCATGACAGTCCACTGCTGACCCACGCCTCCACAGGAGATTCCCAAATACTCACAGGCAGGTCTGACCCAGTCTCTTGTGGGGTCATTGCTCCTTTCCTCTGGGTTCTGGTGTGTACAAGGTTTTGTTTGTGCCCTCCAAGCCTATTTCCCCCAGTCCTGTGGAAGTTCTTTAACTAAATCCTTCTGTCTTTCAGTCTAATTTCCCAAGGATTCCTAGTCACTTTGCCGGATCCCCAGGTTGGGAAGTTTGAATTGGGGCCTAGAATCTTCACAACAGTGAGAGAAGTTCTTTGGTATTATTGTTCTCCAGTTTGTGTGTCACCCATGGGGCTTGCATTTAACATGATTGGGACCCTCCTATAATCCCGTTGCAGCTTCTCCTTTGTCCCTGGACACGGTGTGTGTGTGTATATATATATATATATTTTAATTTTTTTTAACGGGGCATTTTTTTTGGTGGACTCCAACATCTTTCTGTTGATGGTTGTTCATCAGCTAGTTGTGATCTTGATGTTCTTGCAGGAGAAGATGAGTGCACATCCTTCTATTCCACCATCTTATGTATGTGGTGCATTTAGGTAGTGACAATTTGATGTCCTGCTTCTTGAAGGTCTGTAGCAGTCTAAAACAACAGAAATTTATTTCTCACAGTTATAGAGGCTAGACAATTCCAAGATCAAGCTCCAGCATTGTGCATTCTGGAAGATCCCTCTTCCTGGTTCATAGCAAACACCTCATTTCATCTGAAACTTTGTCAGAATGACCTTTATCATCAATATTTCTACCAACATTCCATTCATGACCACTTAGGTATTCTCTAAGAAGACTGAGGCTTTCTATACAGCTCTCATCTTTTTCTTCTGGTCAATTCAGTAGAATTGCCTTTGAATGTCTGTTCACAGTAATGCAGGCTTTTTCTTCTAGTCTGCACCTCCAAACTCTTCCAGTCTCTACCCATCTCCTAGTTCCAAAGCCACTTCCACATTTTAAAGTATTTGTAATCAAGATTTATTTCTCACAGTTCTGGAAGCTGGAAGTACAAGATCAGGTTTTGGTGAAAGCTCTCTTCCAGGTTGCAGATTGCTGCCTTCTCACTGTAATCTCAGATGGCTGAAGGGGTTAGAAATGTTTGTAGGGTCTCTTTTATAAAGGCACTAATTCCACACATGAAGGCTCCACTCTCACAACCTAATCACCCCCCAAATACCACCAAAGACCATCACCTTTAGGAGTTAGGATTTTAACATGTAAACTTGGAAGAGACACAATCAAACTACAGCAATAACATTAAACAAGATATTGAGTTTGTCTCAGTTATGTACATCTATCTATAAATAATTTCTGCCCTGCTTGATACTTTCCTATACTTTGAACATTTCTACAGCAAGAAACTTGTATATTGGGGTTGAGGGGAGGTCAACAAAATAATTTGGAAAAGAGTAAAGGAATCCATAATAGTGATAAGGGTTTGTATAAGACAGATTCCAATAAACTGCCTAGCAGAAAGGGTGGGGACAATGAGAGAAGATTCCACTCCAATTCAATGGGAGTGGGGGAAAGCCTTCACTTCTTTTTTTATTAATTAATTTATTTTAATTGGAGGATAATTTCTTTACAATATTGTGGTGGTTTTTGCCATACATCAGCAATTATCACCCACAGGTGCACATGTGTCTCCCCATCCTGAACCCCCCTACCACCTCCCTCCCCACCCCATCCCTCTGAGTTGTCCCAGAGCACCAACTTCGAATGCCCTGCTTCATGCATTGAACTTGCACTGTTTATCTACTTTGCATATGGTAATATACATGTTTCAAGGCTATTCTCTCAAATCATCCCACCCTTGCCTTCTCCCACATAGTCCAAAAGAGTCCAAAAGTCTGTTCTTTATATCTGTGTCTTTTTTGCTGCCTTGCATATAGTATCATTGTTACCATCTTTCTAAATTCCATATATATGTATTAATATACTGTATTGGTGTTTCTCTTTCTGACTTACTTCACTCTGTATAATAGATTCCAGGTACATCCACCTCATTAGAACGGACTCAAATGCATTCTTTTTTGTATCTGAGTAATATTCCATTGTGTACCATAACTTCCTCATCCATTCATCTGCTGATGGACATCTAGGTTGCTTCCATATCCTAGCTATTGTAAACAGTGCTGCAGTGAACATTCGGGTACATGTGTCTCTTTCAATTCTGGTTTTTCAGAATTGTATGTATGCCCAGAAGTAGGATTGCTGGGTCATATAAGCCTTCACTTCTTGTCCTATTCCCCTCCTGGGCCCAGGAGGAGCAAAGATATAAGAAGATCATAGATGAGACCATGGCCCAGCTACAAGACCTGAAGAACCAGCACCTGGCCAAGAAGTCAGAGGTGAATGACAAGAACCACGAGATGGAGGAGATTCATAAGAAACTGAGGTGGGGGCACCAGCAACTGAGTTCAAGTCTGGGCTTGGGGGAAGTACACAGTATGGGCAGCTTGCCAGATTTGGATCTCACCTATCTCCCTGGATCTTCTTAGGGAAATGACCCATTTGCAGAAGGAGGTGACAGCCATTGAGACCAAGCTTGAACAGAAGCGCAGTGACTGCCACAACCTGCTACAGGCCTGCAAGAGGCAGGACATCAAGTTGCCACTGTCTAAGGGCACCATGGATGATATCAGTCAGGAAGAGGTGAGTATCATGGCTGGTGGTGGGTGTGGGCTGTGAACAACATAACCAGGGATGGAGGATGAAGGTGGCCAGGGAGGGCAGGTGAGAGAGAGAAGGATGGTGGGTGAGGGTGGTGAGTGACAAAAGGAGGGATGCAGAGGAGATGAGGCAGGGTGAGGCTGTGAAGACAGGTGAGATGAAAGGTAATAGCCTTGATGTGAGAGGGCAGTTTTGGGGTAGGGTGTATGTCAGTAGGTGGAGAGGGAGGTAAGCCAGGAGAAGAGGAAATCATTCATTAACCTCAGGGACCTGAGATAACATAGTTCCAGTAGGTGATGGATATTGGTTGTTGTTGTTCAGTCACTCAGTCATGTCCGAATCTTTGTGACCCTATGGACTGCAGCACGTCAGGCTTTGCTGTCCTTTACTGTCTCCAAGAGTTTGCTCAAATTCATGTCTATTGAGTTGATGATGCTAACAATGAGATCTAGCAATCTCATCCCAAGAGCAAAGGAAGATGGAAGCTGAGGGTCCTGAGGGATGGTAACTTAGCTCCAGTGAGATAGGCTGGTCAGGAGAGGGTTGGGTAAGGGACAGCAGCAACACAAAGGTGATGAAGCATAGTTATGGGGAAGGGAAAGACACAAGCCAATAGAAGAGCCAAGGCATTTTATCCACTGGAAGTGAGGCTTGATGGCAAGGGGGCAGGACTGTTAATGAGAGGAGGTCTGCAGATATCTCGTCTTTGACCTAAACATGTATCTCAGTCCCACATGTGTTTCTCCCTCCATTCTTCCCAAACAGCATTTCCATTTAATTCAGCAAAATCTTCTGAACACTGGCAGTGTGCTGGGCATCATGGTAGCACATGCTATAACCATTCCTAATCCTAAACACAGCCTTGCCAGGCAGGCATGGTCCCATGTTACAGATGAGGGTTTGTGTGTTTCAATGAGGATTCGAGCAACAGCATGTCTTGCCCAGGGTCACACCATTAGTCAGTGTCTTTTGAACTCAGGTCTTTCTGCCATCAAAGCTGCTCTTCCTTCTGCCACAAGTGCTTTCTATCGAGATGCTTCTCAAAGACATTGAAGGCTGAAAAGAACCCCCCCTCTCCAGCCCCCTCTAGAGGAGTACTCTTATGGCCAGTCAACTGCATTTGACTCTCCCTCTCACCATTGCAGGGTAGCTGCCAAGGGGAGGATTCAGTGAGTGGCTCCCAATGGACTTCCAATACCTATGCATGAGAGGCCCTCATGGAGATTGACTATGGCGACCTGTGTGAGGATCTGAAGGTGAGGTTCAGCCTCCGGTGGTAGGGACATCCTCTCAGCTGTCCAGAGAGAGGGTTAACCCATCTGGGGGCCCTGTGGAGACAGACCATGTCTGGAAAGAAGGGAAAACTGGCAAGGGGGTGGAGTTGTGGTCTAGATTCTCCCCTCATATGCACATACAGACACAGGCACATCTTCTACCCCCCACTCCCAGCTGCCCTTGTCCCTGCCTGTTACCAGTCTTCCCCTTCCACTGCGTACACATCTCAACCTAGATACATGGAGAACAAGCTCCTGTACAGTGAAAAGATGAACTTTGAGGATTCCTCAAGGCTCTGTCCCAGGCATCCTTTCCTTCTTATGTGGAGTTCTCATCCTTCATATCTCCTCCTCTCCCAGGACTCCAGCTGCCATCTCCATGCTAGGTCCCACAGGCACCTCAAACCCCAGCCTTTCTCCCTAAACCTCTTCAGTGCCAGCCGAAGATTCAAACCAGAAATCTGAGCCTTGTCCTTGACTCTCTCTCTCTCACTTGCATATTTAACGAATTACCAAGCCCTGTCAATTCTACCTTACAAATATCTACTGAATTCTGCTGTTCCCTGTTTCCACTCTATTGCAGGCTGCTTTCACCTGTCACATGGACTACTGCAGGAGCCCCTTAAATAGTTTCTGATGCTTTCCAAACTATCATTATAGCCAGGGGAACTTGATATTTTTTAAAAACTTGTTATTATGGAAAATTTCAAACAGATACAGAAGTAGAGAGACTGATATAATGAACCCCAGGTACCCATCATCCAGCTTCAACAATTAGCAACATATGATCAATCTCATTTCTTATACTGTTCCCTCTTCCTACTGGCATATTTTAAATAAAATTCTAGATGTTATTTCATTCATAATTATCTCAGCATATATCTCTAGAATAGAAAGACTACCCTCCAAATACTGCTACTGCTGCTGTTAAGTCGCTTCAGTCGTGTCCGACTCTGTGTGACCCCATGGACGGCAGCCCACTAGGCTCCCCCATCCCTGGGATTCTCCTGGCAAGAACACTGGAGTGGGTTGCCATTTCCTTCTCCAATGCATGAAAGTGAAAAGTGAAAGTGAAGCCATTCAGTCATGTCTGACTCTTCACGACCCCATGGACTGCCGCCCACCAGGCTCCTCCATCCATGGGACTTTCTAGGCAAGAGTACTGGAGTGAGGTGCCATTGCCTTCTCCGACCCCCCAAATAAGGACTCATTAATATCACTTAGTATTCATTAAATGTTCATATTTCTATGAAAGTCCAATCAATTTTTTCTTACACTTTGTATGTTTAATTAGGATTCATATGACATCAATATGTTGCAGCGTTACAACTAGTTGATATATTACTTGTGGTGTATAACATTTTCCTATACTTCTGTATTTTTTCCTGTTATTTATGAGAAAATAACTGGGTCATGTGTCCTATAGAGTTTTCTATGTTCTAAGTTTAGCTGATTATGTCCCATCAGTTCAGTTCAATTCAGGCCCTCAGTCATGTCGAACTCTTTGTGACCCCATAGACTGCAGCACACCAGGCTTCCCTGTCCATCACCAACTCCCGGAACTTGCTCAAACTCATGTCCATCGAGTTGGACATCTCATTCTCTGTCATCTCCTTCTACTCCTGCCTTCAATCTTTCCCAGCATCAGGGTCTTTTCCAATGACTCAGTTCTTCACATCAGGTAGCCAAAGTATTGGAGCTTCAGCTTCAGCATCAGTCCTTCCAAAGAATATTCAGGACTGATTTCCATTAGGATTGACTGATTTCATCTCCTCGCAGTCCAAGGGACTCTCAACAGTCTTCTCCACAGTTCAAAAGCATTAGTGCTTAGGTGCTCAGCTTTCTTTATGGTCTAACTCTCACATCCATACATGACTACTGGAAAAACTATAGCTTTGACTAGACAGACCTTTTTTGGCAAAGTAATGTCTCTGCTTTTTAATATGCTGTCTAGGTTTGTCATAGCTTTTCTTCCAAGGAGCAAGTGTCTTTTCATTTCATGGCTGCAGTCACCATCTGCAGTGATTTTGGAGCCCAAGAAAATAAATTCTTGTCAGTGTTTCCATTGTTTCCCCATCAATTTGCCATGAAATGATGGGACCAGATGCCATGATCTTCGTTTTTTGAATGTTGAGTTATAAGCCAGTTTTTCCACTCTCCTCTTTCACTTTCATCAAGAGGCTCTTCAGTTCCTCTTTCCTTTATGCCATAAAGGTGGTGTCATCTGCATATCTGAGGTTATTGATATTTCTCCCAGCAATCTTGATTCCAGCTTGTGCTTCATCCAGTCTGGCATTTCACATGATGTATTTTGCATAGAAGTTAAATAAGCAGGGTGACAATATACAGCCTTGACGTACTCCTTTCCCAATTTGAAACCAGTCCATTGTTCCATGTCTGGTTTTAACTGTTGCTTCTTGACCTGCATGAGCTTCCCTGGTGGCTCAGATGGTGAAGCATCAGTCTGCCTGCAATGCGGGAGACCCAGGTTCGATTCCTGGTTCAGGAAGATACCCTGAAGAAGGAAATGGCAACCCGCTCCAGTATTCTTGCCTGGAAAATTCCATGGATGGAGAAGTCTGGTAGGCTACAGTCCATAGGGGTAACAAAGAGTCGGACATGACTGAGCGTCTTCACTTTCACTTTCTTGATCTGCATACAGATTTCTCAGGAGTCAGGTAAGGTGGCCTGGTATTCCTATCTCTTTAAGATTATGTCCCATGATACTATTTAGTGTGTTCTTCCATCTTTTGTATTTCCTGTAAACTGATAGTTAAATCTAGGGTTTCATTGGATATAGGTTCATTTTTCATTTGTGACAACTTATTTGGAACCTGATTAGAAAAAAATGTAAAAAAAATTTTTATGAAACAATCAGGACAATTTGAACATTGACCAAATATTTTATGATATTAAGGATTTGCTGTTAATATTATTTGTATGAAAATGTTATTGTGTTTTTTCTTTCTAAAGTCCCTACCTTTTACAAAAGTGGTGTTCAGTTGGAAGGGGAAGAGGATTTTTTCCCCCAAGAGGATATTTGGCAATGTCTCAAGTCTCTGTTTCTTTGTCAGAACTGGGGTGGAGTTCACTGCCAGCATCTAGTGGGTAAACATGAGGGATGCTGCTAAGCATTCTACAGTGCACAATACAGCAGAACACAGAAACCATTCATCTAACCCAAGAAGTCAATAGTGCCAAGATTTGGAAACTGTTTTATAGATACATAATGAAGTAGTTGAAGTATTTGTGGTTGAAACAATATACTTATTGCTTTGCTATAAAATAACTGAGTATATGGGACTTCCCTGGTGGTCCAGCAGTTAAGAATCCATCTTCCAATGCAGGGGACATGAGTTGGATCCCTGTTTGGGGAACTAAGTTTCCATATGCCCAAAGACAACTAAGCCCACATGCTACAACTACTGAGCCTGCACGCTCTAGACCCTGCACCACAACTAGAGAGAAGCCCGTGCACCAAAAGAGAAGAGCCCACACTTTGCTACCAAAGACCCCACATACTGTAAGAAAGATCCTGTGTGCCACAGCTAAGACCCAATAGCTAAATAAATAAATAATTTTTTAAAAAACAATAACAATTGAGTATAGAAAGGGGATCAATGGCAGTGTTACCTATGAGTTGATAAATAATTTTTCTAACTTCATCAAGATATAATTGACATATAACATTGTGTAAGCTTAAGGTGTACAATGTGATGTACTATGTGATTTCACATGTATATATTATGAAATGTTTACCATGATAAGGATAGGTAACACATCCTTTACCTTACATAATTGCCATTTTACCATTGTTTTTGGTGAGAACATAAAAGCCCTACTCTCATAACAACTTTAAAATGTATAGAACAGTATTTCTAACTATGGTTATCAAAACTTATTCATCTTATAATGGAAAGTTTGTACCTTTGACCAAAATCTTCTCCTTTCCCTCAACCTTCAGCCCCTGGAAACCTCCCTTCTACTCTGTTTCTTCGAGTTCTGTGTTTTTAGATTCCATATATAAGTGAAATTATATAGTTTGTGTGTCTCTCTGACTTATTTCACTTAGTGTAATGCCCTCAAGATCCATCCACATTGTCACGAATGGAAGAATTGGCTTCTTTTTAAGACTAAATATCATTCCATGGTATATGTACCACATTTTCTTTATCTATTTAGCCAATGGTGGACAAGCTGTTTCCATGTCTTGACTATCATGAATAATGCTTCAGTAAACATGGGAGTGTAGATATCTCTTCAAGATAGTGATTTCCTTTGGATAAATACCCAGAAGTGGAATTTTTGGATCATGTATATGGTAGTGCTAATTTTATTTTTTTGAGGAAACTCCATATTGTTTCCCATAGTGGTTGTGCCAGTTTGCATTCCCACCAACAATGCCCAGTGGTTCCTTTTTCTCCACATCCTTCATAACACTTGTCTCTTGTCTTTTTGATAATAGACAATCTAAAAGAAGTGAGATAATATTTCATTATGGTTTTGATTTGCAGTTACTTGAGGATTAGTGATGTTGAACATATTTTTATGTACCCATTGATCATGTGTATGTCTTCTTTGGGAAAATGTCTACTAAAATTCCCCTGCCCATTAAAAAAATCCAGTTACTTGGAGGTTTTTTATTATTGAGTCATATGAATATTTTTTTCTATTTTGGATAGTAAACCCTTATCAGATAGATGATTTGAAAATATTTTCTCCCATTCCATAGGTTGCCTTTTCATTTTGCTGATTGTTTTTTGCTGTGCAGAGCCTTTAAGTTGATGTAGTCCCACTTGTTTATTTTTACTTTTGTTGTCATATCCAAAAAATCATTGGCAAGATCAATGTTAAGGATCTATTTCCTCATATTTTCTTCTAGGAGCTTTACACTTTCAGGTCAGATATTTAAGTCTTTAATTCATTTCAAGTTTATTTTTGACTAGTGTAAGATAGGAGTCCAATCTCATTCCTTGGCATGTGAATATCTGGTTTCCCCAGCATTGTTTATGAAAACGAATAAGAAATGCTAGAGAGGGAGTGGAAAAAAGGGAACCCTATTACACTGTTGGTGGAAATGTAAATTGGTGCAGCCACTATGGAAAACAGGATGGAGGTTCCTCAAAAAACTAAAAATAAAGTTGTCATATGATCCAACAATTCTACTCCTGGGCATATACCCAGACAAAACTATAATTTGAAAAGATATATACCCTGTGTTCATAGCGGTAGTTTGAACATTCTTTGGCATTGCATTTTTAGGGGTGAGAGAGTCATTTCCTAGGCAGGTTGATAAGAAGTCTAGGGGTCCCCAAGGAGAGAGGGGTCTGGAATTCTCAAGGAGGAAGAAAGGACAAACTTTTTTTCCTTCTCTACATTCCTTAGGATTATATAACAATAATGTATTCTACCTGAGGACAGTCTCTGGATTAAACCTTCTGGCTAATTCTGTAAATTATGGGAGTAGACCTGCTCTTTACAAGGGTTATATAACAATAATGTATTCTGCCTGAGGACAGTGTCTAGGTTAAACCTTCTAGCTAATTCTGTTATCTTAAAATGTAAATTATGGGAGTAGGTCTGGTGAGGTCTTTACAACCTCCAGACATTCTTTGGATTCATTGGAGAGTATATAACTTCATTGCTAACACTAACAAGGGGGTACACTTTCTACTCCCTTCTGATGCCTATGTCAGAAGCTTTCTCTATCTCCTTTATACTTTAATAAAACTTTATTACACAAATCCGTCTCTGGCCCCGGATTGAATTCTTCTCTGGGGGCCAAGAATCCCGGCGTCATGATTCAACAACTTTTCAGGGGATTGGAATGAAAACTGATCTTTTCCAGTCCTGTCGCAACTGCTGAGTTTTCCAAATTTGCTGGCATATTGAGTGCAGCACTTTCACAGCATCATCTTTTAGGATTTGAAATAGCTCTGCTGGAATTCCATCACCTCCACTAGTTTTGTTCCTAGTGATACTTCCTAAGTCCCACTTGACTTCACAATTCAGGATGTCTGGTTCTAGTTAACTGACCACACCATCATGATTATCTAAGTCATTAAGATCTTTTTGTATAGTACTTCTGTGTATTCTTGCCACCTCTTCTTCATCTCTTCTGTTTCTGCTAGGTTCATACCGTTGCTGTCCTTTATTGTGCCCATCTTTGCATGAAATATTCCCTTGGTATCCCTAATTTTCTAAAAGTCATCTCTAGTATTTCCCATTCTATTATTTTCCTCTATTTCTTTTCATTGATCACTTAGGAAGGCTTGCTTATCTCTCCTTGCTATTCTTTGGAACTCTGCATTCTGATGGATATATCATTCCTTTTCTCCTTTGCTTTTTGCTTCTTTTCTTTTCACAGCTATTTGTAAGGCCTCCTCAGACAACCATTTTGCATTTCGTTTTCTTGGAGATGGTATTGATCACTCCCTCCTGTATAATGTTACAAATCTCCATCTATAGTTCTTCAGGCGCTCTATCAGACCTAATGCCTTGAATCTATTTGTCACTTCCACTATATAATCATAAGTGATTTAATTTTGGTCATACCTGAATGGTCTAGTGGTTTTCCCTACTTTCTTCAATTTAAGTCTGAATTTTGCAGTAAGGAGTTCATGATCTGAGCCACAGTCAGCTCCTGGTCTTGTTTTTGCTGACTGTATAGAGCTATTTTTTCTTCCTTATTTATCTGTAAATGCTTCAATAAATCTCCATCTCTAAGCTAAGTGTGTCTGTTCTTTGTAATCTAAAAGAAGTTAACACTGTGGTGTGCACTTTTGATGGGTACAGAATAGGACAGAAGGTCTTACAGGTAGGTTTGAACCAAAACACGAGTGGGAATTCACTCATTCTTCTCTCGCCCTCACTGGCACAGGCACTTTTCATTCACTTATTGGCTTATTTTTCCTCATTCATTCAGCCAGTCATTCATTTACTCACTTATTTCTGGATGACTCATTCATTCACTTATTAACTAATCATTCATGCAGTAATATAAGCATTTTCTCATTTGTTCTTTCTAGTATTCACTTGGTCAGCAAGCATACATTGAGCTCCTGCTGCATGTCAGGCCCTGTGCTTGATTCTGGAGATATGATATACTCCCTAAACCCCAGGAATTCACAGTTTACCTGGGGGCTCACATAAGTAAGCAGATAAGTAAACCAACTGTGACAAATGATCTAACAAGGGTAGATGAAGCAGAGGAGAGAAAATAAGGCCATTAGATGATTTTTCCTGGGATGGGGTGGAATGGAGGGAGTATTCAGGAAAGTCTTAATAGAGAAAGTGAAAGTGAAGTCGCTCAGTCGTGTCCAACTCTTTGCGACCCCGTGGACCGTAGCCCCCCAGACTCCTCCGTCCATAGGATTCTCCAGGTAAGAATACTGGAGTGGGTTGCCATTTCCTTCTCCAAGGGATCTTCCGACCCAGGGACCGAACCCAGGTCTCCCGCATTGCAGGCAGACGCTTTAACCTCTGAGCCACCGAGAAGGGGGCACAAAATCTTGAAGGAAGAGTTTCTGTTTACTATGTTGAAAAAGGGGGAAAGAATATTGCTAGCAGAAGAACTGCCTAAACAAAGATATATAGTGTGAAAGCACATAGATTTTTGGCAGGGAGCAGTGGAAGAAGTGTGGAAGCCAGGCAATCAAGCTTAGGTTTGATTTTGTGGGCAAGAGGAAACCATAGAAGGGTTTGAAGCAAGGAAGTGACAGAGTCAGATTGGCATTTTAGGAAGATAACTCTGATAGCAGGTGTGAAGGATGGTTGGGGGCATGAAACACTGACCTAAACATTGAAGAAAGAACATGTAAGTGTCATAATTAGAGGCATGAATGTAGACTCAGGAGTCACTGAGAAGGGAGGAAGTTCTACCAGTGGACTAAAGAAGACTTTTTGGAGGAGGTGGAATTTGAGCTAAGCCTTGAACAATAGAGAAAATCCCAACTCATGGAGATAAGGAGTAATATTTTTTCCAAGCAAGGAGATGAGTGTAAGTATGGGAAGTTTGGGTTAACAAATATTCCAGTTTGACTGCAGTAGAGCTGTATTTAAGGGAGAGGTAGGAAGGGAGACTGCAAGGTTTCTCAAAGATTTTTATATTCTACTGCCATTAGGTCTGCAGAAACAAAGGGACTTGGAGGGAGGGAGTAAGTGGTGGGCAGGAATGTCCTTTTTCTGTTTTTTAAAAATTAATTTTAAATACATGTTCATTTTAAAATAAAAGTGATACATACACATTGTTCAGAAAACAAACAAATAAACTCAAAACAGTATAAAAAGAAATGAAAAGAGTACTGACCCATAGGCCTCCATCCCTATTCTACCATCTTTTAATTATTGGCAATCACTTTTAGTTATTTCTTCTGATTGTTATCTCCACTTCTAAATAATATGCCATATGATGTGTCTTTTATGTCCTGCTATGACAGATGAGGATTTAGATAATTTACACCAAATTCATCTCTTGTCCTTCCTGCTTCTAATATAATTTAGTTTCTCTATTAGATAACTTTCTGAATTTAAGCAACACTGTGATTCCTTGTTCCATGATCTAGAGACAATTTTTCTGGACCAGAATTTTGTTAGATGATACTTTGCTTTTTACCTTCTTCCCCACCGTTCAACCTCCCAGATTCTGTCATCTGGTCCTTTATGTCAAAGTTGGTAACATTTAATTCTGTTCTGTAATCATGATTAAGGCTTTTCCTGTGTGTTTTGCCTATAGTTTGATCCTAAAAGTTTAAAAGCAATAAAGTTATTACATTAATATGACTATAAATATTATTCATTACAAAGCCAAACAATGTACTTTTATCATTTTTTCCTTGTAGCAGTTTTTTCATTTATTTCTGAGGTTTCTAATTCTGTTTCTATTTCACTGTTTTATATTTTCATATATTCCATTTTCTCTTTTCAAAAATCTCTATTACATTAGGTACATCAGCCTACCACCGCCCAAACAAAAAAGACCTTCTTCTTGGAGCCCTCCATCCCTTTCTCAAATCTGAACTAGTTGATCTCCAGGCCTGATGCATGATTATCATTTTGGGACTTTACTTCACAGCTTTCCTTGATTATATGACTACTTACTTGTGGTTCCTAGGGTTTCTGTTGTGTCTGTTTTTTCCATTGTTTTGATAGTGTACATCCTCAAGTAACTTTCTCAGAAAGGTTATGTAGGAGGTAGATTTATTGGTCTTTGCATATCTGAAAATGCTGTATTCCATTCTTATAGCTGCTGCTGCTGCTGCTGCTGCTAAGTCGCTTCAGTCGTGTCTGACTCTACGTGACCCCATAGACGGCAGCCCACCAGGCTCCCCAATTCCTGGGATTCTCCAGGCAAGAACACTGGAGTGGGTTGCCATTTCCTTCTCCAATGCATGAAAGTGAAAAATGAAAGTGAAGTCGCTCAGTCGTATCCAACTCTTAGCGACCCCATGGACTGCAGCCTACCAGGCTCTTCCGTCTATGGGATTTTCCAGGCAAGAGTACTGGAGTGGGGTGCCATTGCCTTCTCCATTCTTATACTTGGCTATAAAATTTGATTCCTTTTGGGTTTTTTTTGTTTGTTTGTTTTTTGTGGGGTTTTTTTGGCCATACCTTGAGGCATGGGCAGAATATTAGTTCCCTGAACAGGGATGTAACTCATGCCCCCTGCAGTGGAAACATAGAGTCTTAACCACTGGAGAGCCAGGAATGTCCCCTAAAGTTTGAAATTCAGCATCATTTTCCCACAGAACTTTGAAGTCTCACCGCTTTTTTGTTAATTTACCCATCTATTCCTTCTCTCTGGGATCTAAATGACATGAATGTTAGATTTTTCTTTATAATGTCATAGGTCCCTGAAGCTCTGTTCACTTTTTTCCTGGTCTATTTTCTCTGTTTTCCAGTTTGGGCAATCTCTATTGTTCTATACTCCAATTAACTGATTATTTCCTTTGTCCCCTCCTTTTTGCTGTTAGCTCATCCATTGAGGTTTTTGTTTGGGTTATTGTATTTTTCAGTTCTAAAATTTCCATTTGATTCTTCTTTATATCTTCTATTTCTTTACAGACAGTTTGCATTTTTTCACTTGTTTTAGGCATATTCTTAATTGTGCATTGAGGCATTTTAATGATGAAATACCAGACCACCTGACCTGCCTCTTGCGAAACCTATATGCAGGTCAGGAAGCAACAGTTAGAACTGGACATGGAACAACAGATTGGTTCCAAATAGGAAAAGGAGTACGTCAATAGGAAAAGGCTGTATATTGTCACCCTGCTTATTTAACTTATATGCAGAGTACATCATGAGAAACGCTGGGCTGGAAGAAGCACAAGCTGGAATCCAGATTGCTGGGAGAAATATCAATAACCTCAGATATGCAGATGACACCACCCTTATGGCAGAAAGTGAAGAGGAACTAAAAAGCCTCTTGATGAAAGTGAAAGAGGAGAGTGAAAACGTTGGCTTAAAGCTCCACATTCAGAAAACGAAGGTCATGGCATCTGGTCCCATCACTTCATGGGAAATAGATGCAGAAACAGTGTCAGACTTTATTTTTGGGGCTCCAAAATCACTGCAGATGGTGATTGCAGCCATGAAATTAAAAGACGCTTACTCCTTGGAAGGAACGTTATGACCAACCTAGATAGCATATTGAAAAGCAGAGACATTACTTTGCCAACAAAGGTCCGTCTAGTCAAGGCCATGGTTTTTCCAGAGGTCATGCATGGATGTGAAAGTTGGACTATGAAGAAAGCTGAGCACCAAAGAATTGATGCTTTTGAACTGTGGTGCTGGAGAAGACTCTTGAGAGTCCCTTGGACTGCAAGGAGATCCAACCAGTCCATTCTAAAGGAGATCAGTCCTAGGTGTTCTTTGGAAGAAATGATGCTAAAGCTGAAACTCCAATACTTTGGCCACCTCATGCAAGAGTTGACTCATTGGAAAAGACTCTGATGCTGGGAGGGATTGGGGGCAGGAGGAAGAGGGGACGACAGAGGATGAGATGGCTGGGTGGTATCACTGACTCAGTGGATGTGGGTTTGGGTGAACTCCGGAGGTTGGTGATGGACAGGGAGGCCTGGCGTGCTACAATTCATGGGGTCTCAAAAAGTCGGACACAACTGAGTGACTGAACTGAACTGAACTGAACTGAATGATGAAAATGAAAGTTGCTCAGTTATGTCGGATTCTCTGTGACCCCATGGACTGTAGCCCACCAGGTTCCTCTGTCCATGGAATTCTCCAGACAAGAATAGTGGAGTGGGCAGTCATTCCCTTCTCCAGGGTGTCTTCCCAATCTAGAATAGAACCCAGGTCTCTGGCACTGCAAGAGGATTTTTTACTGTCTGAGCTGATGGGGATCCTTAAAAAACCCTTGTCAGATGGTTTTTAACATCACTCTCATCATGGTGTTGGAAGTCTATTGAGTGTCTTTTTTCATTCAAATTGAGATTTTTTTGGTTCTTGGTATGATGATTGATTTTCTGTTGAAACCTGGGGGTTTTAGGTATTGTGTTAAATATGAAAGTGAAAGTGAAGTCACTCAATTGTGTCCAACTCTTTGCGATCCCATGGACTGTAGCCTACCAAGCTCCTCTGTCCATGGGATTTTCCAGGCAATAGTACTGGAGTGGAATGCCATTTCCTTCTCCAGAGGACTTTCCCAACCCAAGGATAGAACCCGGGTCTCCTGCATTGTAGACAGACACTTTACCATCTGAGCCACCAGGGAAGTCCTGTGTTAAATATGAAGATTATTTAAATATCTTGTTTTACCTTGCCTCCTCAGACACTGTTCCAGCAGTGAAAGAGGAGACACTTGTTACTATCAGATGAGCATGGAAGTCCAGGATCCCCACACAGTGTCTGTTCACACCCCAGAGGGAGGGTTTCCTCATTATTCTTGGGTGAGGGTGGGAGTTCTGGTTCCCTACTCAGCCTTCTCTAACACTACCCCGGTGAGGAGCAGAAGAGTTACTCTTTATAGCCAGCAAAGGTAGAAGTCTAAACTCCCTGCTTGGCCTTTGCTGGTAGAACCACAGTTTTTCCTGTGGTGTTTGGCTGGAGTAAAGTGGTTATTATCTAATTGCCATCTTATCCAGCACCAAGTCTAAGATATGAGAGGCAAAAAAGAAACCAAGGGAAATCACCACCATGTCACTCTTCTGCTACTGAGGTCCTCAGCAGGTTTGCCTTCTTTTCTCCACCTCTCAGTCTTCTTATGATTATATGTAATGTCCCAAGGTTTTAGCTATCCTTGAGGAGAGGAATAGGGAAAAGTACTTCTACTCCATTCACTACCCCCCCTTTAAACAGTTATTTATTGAAAACTGTATTCATGGTACTTTAAAATTTCCTAAATTATGTGTTTGAGTTTGGGGATTTGTCATTCATTGCATTGGTCATTGGTTAGGCCTCTTCATTTTGAAGTTCTTTAATTCTGAGAAATTCTCTTATATTATTTCTTTGATATGTTCCTCTTTTCTGTTTTCATATTGTTCTCTTCTGGAACTCATTAAAGTGGAATGTTAGACCTTCTGAATTGTTCTTTTGTATTTTTATCTGTTCTCTCCACTGCTGCCATACTTCTTAACTCCGTCCCTCCCCTTCTTAGTTTTCTCTCTCCCTTTGTTTTTGTTTACTTTCTGGAAGAAGATTTAACTTTATTTTCCAACTCTTCTCTTCATTTCTTTTCTTTCCTTCTTCCTTACTTCCTTTCTTCTTTTCTTTCTCTCTTTCTTCTGTCTTTTGCTGAGTCTTTTTTGTCCCACATGGGCTTCCTCTAGTTGTTGGGAATTGGGCCTGCTCTCTAGCTGCCATGTGCAGGCTTCTCTAGGCACGTGGGCTTCAGTAGTTGTGGCTCTAAAGTGCAGACTTAGCAATTTTGGCACATAGGCTTAGTTGCCACGTGGCATGTGGGATCTTCCTGGACTAGGGATGGAACCCATGTCCCTTGCATTGGCAGGCAGATTCTTAACAACTGGGCCACCAGGAAAACCCTACATTTCTCCTCATTTTGCCAATCACATTTTAAAATTTCCAAATATCCATTCATGTTATCTTTTCCTTTCTTATAGCATCCTGTACTTGTTTCATGGATACACTATTAACTTGAATCTTTCTGGGAATAATAGAGGTATTTTTATATTTCATTGTGTTCTTTGAAGTATTTATTTCCTTTGGGATTTGTTTTTCCCTCATTTGCTTATTTTGGTCTCTTTCAATTTGTAGTCTTTTCTCAAATGCCTGGTAATCTATAGTTGTTTGCTCAACTATAGATTAAGTTTATGAATTCAGATATAAAATTGGATTCAAAGCTCTGTGTATGGGGTACAGGGCTAGGTGACTGATGGCTTACCTTTATAATGATTGGAAATTAGCTGACTGCTATGCTGCACCAAAATGCAAAGATCTTTCTCTGAGTTTGTTCAGTTTCCTTAGATAAGAAATGTCTGGTTTTGCCTGATGGGTAGACATCTGGCTGCTGTGAATTGTACAGAGGCGTGGGTTAACAGTTCAATATACAGCTTCCCAATTTATCTCCCTGTTTTCAGACCCACATCTCACTCATACTTTATATCATATCTGGTATTGTTAAGGCCCAAGACACTCCAGGCTGCTGCACAGACAGATCAACTCCTCCTCAGTGGCACCACCTCCATGCATACTCCAGGCTGTGGCTTCCTCCACTATGTTTCATCAGTCATCATTCCTCCATTTACTTCCTATCTTCCAGACATTTATTTTTTTTTTTTTCACTTTCTTTTTTTTTATTTTATTTTATTTTTTTTTTAGTTTTTTATTTTTTACATTTTAAAATCTTTAATTCTTACATGCATTCCCAAACATGAACCCCCCTCCCACCTCCCTCCCCATAACATCTTTCTGGGTCATCCCCATGCACCAGCCCCAAGCATGCTGCATCCTGCGTCAGACATAGACTGGCTATTCTAACATGTATACTATCATGTGAATTGAATAGCCAGACATTTATTTTAACCTCTCTTTCACTAATGGATCTGCTTCTGATGGACATTTTCTTCATCACTGTGTTTTTGTACTTTTAAAAATTCCGTTACTATCATTTTAGCAAGTTTTCAGGTGGGAGTGGAGATAAACGTGGTAGATCTGCCATCTTGTCCTAAAAATCTACTGGTCTACTTTTAATTGTTTGTTTTTTACTTTTCTGATAGAAATCTTCATATCTTTAAATATTTATCAACTTATCACTTTTAGACATTATCTGTTGATTTCCTGTTATTAATACAACCCAATTGCCCTCCTCTCATGCCCCCAATATATAAACATATCATTAATTATATGTCCTCTGTTTCTTACCTTTATACCTTTAAGTAACAGACTTACACTCCCTCTTTCAATCTCTCAACTTTTGTCACTTATACTTTTATATTAACAAAGTTATTAATATTTGCATTCTGTTCTATAACCAAAATTAAATCATCCATACTCTGCAAAAAGGTCATTCTAAAAGTTTAAAGTCAGAGGTGGTCCTAAGATGGCAGAGGAATAGGACGGGGGGACCACTTTCTCCCCCACAAATTCATCAAAAGAACATTTAAACGCTGAGTAAATGCTACAAAACAACTTCTGAATGCCAGCAGAGGACATCAGGCACCCAGAAAAGCAGCCCATTGTCTTCGAAAAGAGGTAGGCAAAAAAAAAAAAAAAGAATGGCTAACAAACACATGAAAAGATGCTCAACATCATTCATTATTAGAGAAATGCAAATCAAAACCACAATGAGGTACCACTTCACACCAGTCAGAATGTCTGCAATCCAAAAATCTGCAAGCAATAAATGCTGGAGAGGGTGTGGAGAAAAGGGAACCCTCTTACACTGTTGGTGGGAATGCAAACTAGTACAGCCACTATGGAGAACAGTGTGGAAATTCCTTTAAAAATTGCAAATAGGACTACCTTATGACCCAGCAATCCCACTGTTGGGCATACACACCGAGGAAACCAGAATTGAAAGAGACACATGTACCCCAATGTTCATTGCAGCACTGTTTATAATAGCCAGGACATGGAAGGAACCTAGATGTCCATCAGCAGACGAATGGATAAGAAAGCTGTGGTACATATACACAATGGAGTATTACTCAGCTGTTAAAAAGAATACATTTGAATCAGTTCTGATGAGATGGATGAAACTGGAGCCGATTATACAGAGTGAAGTAAGCCAGAAAGAAAAACACCAATACAGTATACTAACACATATATATGGAATTTAGAAAGATGGCAATGACGACGCTGTATGCAAGACAGCAAAAAAGACACAGATATGTATACCGGACTTTTGGACTCAGAGGGAGAGGGAGAGGGTGGGATGATTTGGGAGAATGGCATTCTAACATGTATACTATCACGTAAGAATCGAATCGCCAGTCTATATCCGACGCAGGATACAGCATGCTTGGGGCTGGTGCACGGTGATGACCCAGAGAGATGTTATGGGGAGGAAGGTGGGGGGGGGGTTCATGTTTGGGAACGCATGTACACCCGTGGTGGATTCATGTCAATGTATGGCAAAACCAATACAGTATTGTAAAGTAAAATAAAGTAAAAAAAAAAAATTAAACAAAACAAAACAAACAAACAAAAAAAAAAAAAACAAAAAAAAGAAACAAAAGAGGTAGGGACGGAGCTCCGTCCCAGGAAGGGAGTCTAAAAAAGAGAAGTTTCCAAACACCAGGAAACACTCTCATTCCCAAGTCTGTGGCGAGCCTTGGAAGCACAGAGGGCAACATAATAGGGAGGAAAAATAAATAAATAATTAAAACCCACAGATTATGAGCCCAATGATAACTCCCCAAGCGGAGAAGCAGCACAGATGCCTGCATCCACCACTAGCAAGCAGGGGCTGGGCAGGGAGGCACGGGCTGCATTGCTTAGAGTGAAGATCGGGCCCAAATGCCCCGAGTGTAATCAGAGGGAACTAACTTGGGCTAGCAAACCAGACTGTGGGATAGCTACCACGCAAAAAGCTCTAACATAAGACACCTCCAAGACTGTGCACAGAACAAAGGGTGGAACAGAATTAGCCAGCTGCAGACCATCCCCCTCCGGTGACAGGCAGCCAGAGCTGGAAGGGCCGGAATGGGGCAATCACAGCCGCAGAGAGACATTATCTACCAAATGGCAAGCAGGCTCCTTTGCTAACTAAGACTTCTTGGGGTTCTGGACAGTCATCATCCGCCTGAGAAGGTGCACCAGTTGTACACCCAGAAAACTGAGCAGCAGGGACAGGAGAGGCAATAAGTCGCAGCGACCGCACTCGCCAAACACCTGAGCTACTAGACCTGGGAAGGGCACAAAATGCAGGCCCAACCGAGTCTGCACCTCTGAGGACTACCTGAATGCCTGAACCTGAGAGGCTTAGACTTGGGAGGTGCATGCAGCCCAGCGCTGGCCTCGGATGGTTCCCGGTGGAGCAACCTAGAGCCTGAGCTGTGTGCACCCCGAGCAGGGGCAGGCCCAGTGTGGCTGAGACACTGCGAGCACATGCCAGTGTTATTTGTTTGCAGTGTCCCTCCCTCCCCACAGCACGACTGAACAAGTGAGCCTAAAAAAAGTGTCCACCACCGCCCCACTTGTGTCAGGGTGAAAATCAGACACTGAAGAGACCAGCAAACAGAAGAAGCTAAAACAGAGGGAACTGCCTTGGAAGTGACAGGTGCAATAGATTACAACCCTGTCATTAGTACGGACTACATAAGAAGGGGCCTATAGATCTTGAGAAATATAAGCTAGACCAAGGAACTATTCGAAAATGAACTGACCCCACACTGCCCACAACAACATTAGAGAAAGTCCTAGATATATCTTTACTATTTTTATGATCATTCTTTTTTTATTCTTCTTCTTTTTTTAAACTTTTTTTAATTTTTAAGTCCTCTATTACTCCTTTAATTTTCATCTTTATAACCTACTATTACTTTTTCAAAAAAAAGATCCTATTTTTAAAGCAAACTTCATATATTTTAAAAAATAATTTTTGTGACTTTTTTTTTCTTCTTCTTTTCTTTAAGATTGTATTTTTGAAAATCAAACCTCTACTCTAGATTTTCAATCTTTGCTTTTTGGTAGTTGTTATTAATTTTGTACCTTTAAAAACCCAATCTTCAGTACCCAGTTTTACTTGGGAGCGAGATTACTGGCTAGACTGCTCTCTCCTCCTTTGGACTCTCCTTTTTCTCCACCAGGTTGCTTCTGTCTCCTCTCTCCCCCTTCTCTTCTCTACCCAACTCTGTGAATCTCCGTGTGTTCCAGATGGTGGAGAACACTTAGGGAACAGATTACTGGCTGGATCTGTCTCTCTCCATTTCATTTCCCCCTTTTATCCTCCTGGCCATCCTGTTTCCTTCCTCCCTCTTCTTTTCTCTGTAACATCTCTGAGCGGTCCAGATTATGGAGAGCACATAAGGAAATGATTACTGGCTAGCTTGCTCTCTCCTCTTTTGATTCCACCTCATCTCATTCAGGTCACTTCTAACTCCCTCCTCCCTCTTCTTTTCTCCATGTAACTCTGTGAACCTCTCTAAGTGTCCCTCACTGTGGAAAAGCTTTTCATCTTTAACCTAGATGTTTTCTCAACAGTGCTGTATAGAAGGAGAAGTCTTGAGACTACTGTAAAACCAGAAGCAGGAGGCTTAAGTCCAAATCCTGAGAACATCAGAGAACTCCTGACTCCAGGGAACATAAATCAATAGGAGCTCATCAAACGCCTCCATACCTACACTGAAACCAAGCACCACCCAAGGGCCAACAAGTTCCAGAGCAAGACATACTATGCAACTTCTCCAGCAACACAGGAACACAGCCCTGAGCTTCAATATACAGGCTGACCAAAGTTACCCCAAAACCATTGACATCTCATAACTCATTACTGGACACTTCATTGCACTCCAGAGAGAAGAAATCCAGCTCCACCCACCAGAACACCGACACAAGCTTCCCTAACCAAGAAACTTGACAAGCCACTGATACAACCTCACCCACAGTGAGGAAACTCCACAATAAAGAGAACTCCACAAACTGCCAGAATACAGAAAGGCCACCCCAAATGCAGCAATATAAACAAGATGAAGAAACAGAGAATACCCAACAGGTAAAGAAACAGGATAAATGCCCACCAAAACCAAACAAAAGAGGAAGAGATAGGGAATCTACCTGATAAAGAATTCTGAATAATGATAGTGAAAATGATGCAAAATCTTGAAATCAAAATGGAATCACGGATAAATAGCCTGGAGAAGATGCAAGAAAGGTTTAACAAGGACCTAGAAGAAATAAAAAAGAATCAATATGTAATGAATAATGCAATAAATGAGATTTAAAAAAACACTCTGGAGGCAACAAATAGTAGAACTATGGAGGCAGAAGATAGGATTAATGAAGTAGAAGATAGAATGGTAGAAATAAATGAATCAGAGAGGAAAAAAGAAAAACGAAATAAAAGAAATGAGGACAATCTCAGAGACCTCCAGGACAATATTAAATGCTCCAATATTCGAATCATAGGAGTCCCAGAAGAAGACAAAAAGAAAGACCATGAGAAAGTCGTTGAGATAGTAGTTGAAAACTTCCCTAAAATCTGGAAAGAAATAATCACCCAAGTCCAAGAAACCCAGAGAGTCCCAAACAGGATAAACCTAAGGCGAAACACCCCAAGAAACATATTAATCAAATTAACAAAGATCAAATACAAAGAACAAATATTAAAAGCAACAAGGGAAAAACAACAAATAACACACAAGGGGATTCCCATAAGGATAACAGCTGATCTTTCAATAGAAACTCTTCAGGCTAGGAGGGAATGGTAAGACATACTTAAAGTGATGAAAGAAAATAACCTACAGCCCAGATGACTGTATCCAGCAAGGATCTCATTCAAATATAAAGGAGAAATTAAAAGCTTTACAGACAAGCAAAAGCTGAGAGAATTCAGCACCACCAAACCAGCTCTTCAACAAATGCTAAAGGATACTCTCTAGACAGGAAACACCAAAAGGGTGTATAAACCTGAACCCAAGACAATAAAGTAAATGGCAACGGGATCATACTTATCCATAATTACCTTAAACGTAAATGGGTTGAATGCCCCAACCAAAGGACAAAGACTGGCTGAATGGATACAAAAACAAGACCCCTATATATGTTGTCTACAAGAGACCCACCTCAAAACAAGGGACACATACAGACTGAAAGTGAAGGGCTGGAAAAAGATATTCCACGCAAATAGAGACCAAAAGAAACCAGAGGTAGCAATACTCATATCCGATAAAATAGACTTTAAAACAAAGGCTGTGAAAAGAGACAAAGAAGGCCACTCATAATAATCAAAGGATCAATCCAAGAAGGAGATATAACAATTATAAATATATATGCACCCAACATAGGAGCACTGCAATATGTAAGACAAATGCTAACAAGTATGAAAGGGGAAATTAATAATAACACAATAATAGTGGGAGACTTTAATACCCCACTCACACCTATGGACAGATCAACTAAACAGAAAATTAACAAAGAAACACAAACTTTAAATGATACAATAGACCAGTTAGACCTAACTGATATCTATAGGACATTTCATCCCAAAACAATGAATTTCACCTTTTTCTCAAGTGCTCACGGAACCTTCTCCAGGATAGATCACATCCTGGGCCATAAATCTAGCTTTATTAAATTCAAAAAAATTTAAATCATTCCAAGCATCTTTTCTGACCATAATGCATTAAGATTAGATCTCAATTAGGGGAGAAAAACTATTAAAAATTCCAACATATGGAGGCTGAACAACACACTTCTGAATAACCAACAAATCACAGAAGAAATCAAAAAAGAAATAAAAATATGCATAGAAACGAATGAAAATGAAAACACAACAACCCAATACCAGTGGGACACTGTAAAAGCAGTGCTAAGGGGAAAGTTCATAGCAATACAGGCATACCTCAAGAAACAAGAACAAAGTCAAATAAATAACCTAACTCTACACCTAAAGAAACTAGAAAAGGAAGAAATGGACAACCCCAGGGTTAGTAGAAGGAAAGAAATCTTAAAAATTAGGGCAGAAATAAATGCAAAAGAAAAAAAAGTGACCACAGCAAAAATCAACAAAGCCAAAAGCTGGTTCTTTGAAAGCATAAATAAAATTGACAAACCATTAGCCAGACGCATCAAGAAACAAAGGGAGAAAAATCAAATCAATAAAATTAGAAATGAAAATGGAGATATCACAACAGACAACACAGAAATACAAAGGATCATAAGAGACTACTATCAGCAATTATAAGCCAATAAAATGGACAATGTGGAAGAAATGGACAAATTCTTAGAAAAGTACAACTTACCAAAACTGAACCAGGAAGAAATAGAAAATCTTATCAGACCCATCACAAGCACGGAAATTGAAACTGCAATCAGAAATCTTCCAGCAAACAGGTCCAGCAAAGCCCAGGTCCAGACGGCTTCACAGCTGAATTCTACCAAAAATTTAGAGAAGAGCTAACATCTATCCTACTCAAACTCTTCCAGAAAATTGCAGAGGAATGTAAACTTCCAAACTCATTCTATGAGGCCACCATCACCCTAATACCAAAACTTGACAAAGATGCCACAAAACAAGAAATCTATAGGCCAATATCACTGACGAACATAGATGCAAAAATCCTTCACAAAATTCTAGCAATCAGAATCCAACACACATTAAAAAGATCATACACCATGATCAAGTGGGCTTTATCCCAGGGTTGCAAGGATTCTTCAATATCTGCAAATCAATCAATGTAATACACCACATTAACAAATTGAAAGATAAAATCCATGTGATTATCGCAATAGATGCAGAGAAAGCCTTTGACAAAATTCAACAACCATTTATGATAAAAACTCTCCAGAAAGCAAGAATAGAAGGAACATACCTCAACATTATAAAAGCTATATATGACAAACCCACAGCAAACATTATCCTCAATGGTGAAAATTTGAAAGCATTTCCCCTAAAGTCAGGGAGAAGACAAGAGTGCCCACTCTCACCACTACTATTCAGCATAGTTCTGGAAGTTTTGGCCACAGCAATCAGAGCAGAAAAAGAAATAAAAGGAATCCAAATTGGAAAAGAAGAAGTAAAACTCTCACTGTTTGCAGATGACATGATCCTCTACCTAGAAAACCTAAAGACTCCACCAGAAAATTACTAGAGCTAATCAATCAATATAGTAAAGTTGCAGAATATAAAATCAACAACAGAAATCCCTATACACTAATAATGAGAAAATAGAAAAAGAAATTATGGAAAAAATTCCATTCACCATTGCAATGAAAAGAATAAAATACTTAGGAATATACCTACCTAAAGAAATGAAAGACCTCTATATAGAAAACTATAAAACACTGGTGAAAGAAATCAAAAAGGACACTAATAGATGAAGAAATATACCATGTTCATGGATCAGAAGAATTAATATAGTGAAAATGAGTATACCACACAAAGCAATCTATGGATTCATTGCAATCCCTATCAAGCTACCAGCAGTACTTTTCACAGAGCTAGAACAAATAATTTCACAATTTGTACGGAAATGCAACAAACCTCGAATAGCCAAAGCAATCTTGAGAATGAAGAATGGAACTGGAGGAATCAACCTGCCTGACTTCAGGCTCTACTACAAAGCTACAGGCATCAAGACAGTATGGTACTGACACAAAGACAGAAATATAGATCAATGGAACAAAATAGAAAGCCCAGAGATAAATCCACACACCTATGGACACCTTATCTTCGACAAAGGAGGCAAGAATATACAATGGATTAAAGACAATCTCTTTAACAAGTGGTGCTGGGAAAACTGGTCAACCACTTGTAAAAGAATGAAATTAGAATACTTTCTAACACCATTCACAAAAGTAAACTCAAAATAGATTGAAGATCTAAACGTAAGATCAGAAACTATAAAACTCCTAGAGGAGAACATAGGCAAAACACTCTCCGACATAAATCACAGCAGGATCCTCTATGACCCACCTCCCAGAATATTGGAAATAAAAGCAAAGATAAACAAATGGGACCTAATTAAACTTAAAAGCTTTTGCACAACAAAGGAAACTATAAGCAAGGTGAAAAGACAGCCTTCAGAATGGGAGAAAATAATAGCAAATGAAGCAACTGACAAACAACTAATCTCAAAAATATACAAGCAACTTATGCAGCTCAATTTCAGAAAAATAAATGACCCAATGAATAAATGGGCCAAAGAACTAAACAGACATTTCTCCAAAGAAGACATACAGATGGCTAACAAACACATGAAAAGATGCTCAACATCACTCATTATCAGAGAAATGCAAATCAAAACCATAATGAGGTACCATTTCACACCAGTCAGAATGGCTGCGATCCAAAGGTCTACAAGCAATAAATGTTGGAGAGGGTGTGGAGAAAAGGGAACCCTCTTACACTGTTGGTGGGAATGCAAACGAGTATAGCCACTATGGAGAACTATGTGGAGATTCCTTAAAAACCTGGAAATAGAACTGCCTTATGACCCAGCAATCCCACTGCTGGGCATACACACTGAGGAAACCAGAATTGAAAGAGACACATGTACCCCAATTTTCACCGCAGCACTGTTTGCAATAGCCAGGACTTGGAAGCAACCTAGATGTCCATCATCAGATGAATAGATAAGAAAGCCGTGGTACATATACACAATGGAGTATTACTCAGCTATTAAAAAGAATACATTTGAACCAGTTCTAATGAGGTGGATGAAGCTGGAACCTGTTATACAGAGTGAAGTAAGCCAGAAAGAAAAACAGCAACAGTATACTAATGCATATTTATGGAATTTAGAAAGATGGTAACGATAACCCTGTATGCGAGACAGCAAAAGAGACACAGATGTATAGAACAGGCCTTTGGAGAGGGAGAGAGTGGGATGATTTGGGATGATTGGGGAGAATGGCATTGAAACATGTATAATATCATAAGAAATGAATCACCAGTCTAGGTTTGATGCAGGGTGCAGGATGCTTGGGGCTGGTGTACTGGCATGACCCAGAGGGATGTTGTGTCGGGGGGAGGCTGGAGGGGGTTTAGGATTGGGAACATGTGTACACCCGTTGATGTTGATGTGTGGCAAAACCAATGCAATATTGTAAAGTAAAAAAAATAATAATTTAAATAAAATAAAATAAAAGTTTAAAGTCAATAAAGTGTTTATGTTGTTATGATTATGTAAATGTTGTTCTTAATGCTCCAATCAGTGTCCTAGGATTACATTTCTTTTCTCATACAGTTTTTTGTTTTTTTCCTGGAGTTTCTAATTGCCTTTCTATTTTCCTTGTGTTGCCTTACTTTATCTCCTTCTTAAGTTGTTACAAATTCTTAAACAAATTATAAAATGGTTTGAATCCCCTTTTTCTCAGATACTTCCC
Source organism: Ovis canadensis (assembly GCF_042477335.2). Lineage (NCBI taxonomy): Eukaryota > Metazoa > Chordata > Mammalia > Artiodactyla > Bovidae > Ovis > Ovis canadensis. The sequence goes on from NC_091727.1 coordinate 53,012,177, forward strand.
TCCTGGAAGCCCTCTGTCTTCCTGCTCCAATTTGGACTGATTGCTCTGCAGGCCCCTGGCACAACTGTCATCCTGGACATTCCTTCATTACTCTTCTGGGTTGGACCCAATCTTTCCTGGATCCCGTGTTTTCCTCTTTCTTAGTATACTCCTTTGTAGTGACCTTTGTAGTTATTCTCCGACATCAATTCCTTTCCTCCCCTACTATATAATGACTATGCAATTTGAGTGGAATTACCAACTCTAGGTATAGAACTTTATTCATATAAACCAATCTGAGTAATCCCCCCTCTTTGCCACAATGATGATTGGTTCAGAGATAATCCAATCTCTAAAGGTTTTGTTCAGATTTTTAAAAACTTTTTAAAAAATGAAACAAAGATGAATATTTTTAATGATAAAAGGTACAATTCACAAAGAAGATAGATATCACAAACCATTAGACACCTAACAACAAAGAAACAAAGGTACATAAAACAAAAATCAAAAAAATACAAGGGAAAAAACATACATAATCATAGTGAGGCATATTAACATTTTTTGAGAATATTTTGTCAAGTGCAGAAAAAATAAGAATAAAAGCATCTTGAATTATGTTATCAATAATTTAAATATAATAGATTAATATCTATATGAATTTATATTAATCTTGTATCTTACACAAATATATTTAAAATTTTCTGTCTCATACATTGCTATTAGATGTGCAAAGGACATTTAGAAAAACTGGCAAAAAGATAAACATTACTAAATTTCAAAAAGTAAAATTGTTTTTCTTGTGTGATTCAGTTATACATATACACATATATTATTTTTGAAATTATTTTCCATTATAGGTTATTATAAGACATTGACTGTAGTTCCCTGTGCTATATAGTAAACCTTTGTTGCTTGTTGCAAATCTATTTTTTTGTATTAGAAATCTAGCATTCTATTCATAGTAAGTCAAACAAGTAGAATTTGAATAAAAATGTCATAAACTTTTTAGTTAGGGAAAAATTCATGCTTTCTAAAATATATATATATTATACATATTATTTATATATGTGTATACAAAGTCTTTTCTGCCATACTTAATAAGGGCTTGAGAAAGAATATTTTTGAAGAAGAAGAGATGGAGAAATTGGAAAACATTCCCTGGTAGCTCAGCTGGTAAAGAATCCGCCTGCAGTGCAGGAGACTCCAGTTTAATTCCTGGGTGAGGAAGATTCCCTGGAGAACAGATAGGCTACCCATTCCAGTATTCTTGGGCTTCCCTGGTGGCTCAGATGGTAGACAATCCACCTGCACTTTGGGAGACCTGGGTTTGATCCCTGGGTTGGGAAGATCACCTGGAGGAGGGCATGGAAACCTACTCCAATATTCTCGCCTGGAGAATCTCCATGGACAGAGGAGCAGTCCATGGGGCCCCAAAGAACTGGGCACGACTGAGTGACTAAGCACAAACTAAATGAAATGGGAGCACTGAATATGAAATAAAAAGTGAAACAAACTAGATAAAAGTTAAAGATCCTCATATAGTCCAGTTGTTTTTAATCATGGCTCCTCATTAGAAATATATCTGGAGCTCTAGGGGGAAAAAGCAATACCTGGGCATTTGTATTTTTCAAAGAAATCCAGCATAATTCTGATATGCATCTGGATTTTAAAAGGCAATTACAAGTTTTTCTATCGAATCGTAGTTGTGGTGATATAGAATTCTATTATTGAATGGTAGTTCTGGCGATATAGAATTCTATTGTTTTTCTGTTGACTAATCATGATACAATGGTATTGAGTAATAGTTACATAATCACAATAGTAAAAGATGTTTATCAGTTTTCATGGTCAATAACTAGACAAAAAAAAGATAATTATAATTACAAGCCATAATAGGAACATGGTTAACCTAACAATATAAAATAATTACATACAATTGGGGGGGGTCAAGCCGAGTGATGTGGTAAGTGGAAGTGCATACATGCACATGTTTTCATCTGCTCAGCCAGTCTGTCTTTTGGTTGGTGCATTTAATCTATCTACATTTAAGGTAATTATCTATATGTGCAATCCTATTACAATTTTCTTAAGTGTTTGGGCTTTACTTTCTGTGGGATTTGCTGGTGGCTCAGATGGTAAAGAATACACCTGCAATGTGAGAGACACAGGTTCAGTTCCTGAGTTGGGAAGATCCCTTGGAGAAGGAAATGGCTACCCACTCCAATATTCTGGCCTGGAGAATTCCATGGACTGTATAGTCCATGGGGTAACAAAGAGTTGTACATGACTGAGCTACTTTCGCTTTATTTTCTATAGTAGGTCTTTTCTTTCTCATGTTTCCTGCCTAGAGAAGTTCCTTTAGCATTTGTTGTAAAGCTAATTTGATGGTGCTGAATTCTCTTAATTTTTGCTTGTCTGGAAAGTTTTTTATTTCTCCATCAATTCTGAAGGAGAGTCTTGCTGGGTAGAATGTTCTTGGTTGTAGGTTCTTCCCTTTAATCACTTAAAATATATCATGCCATTCCCTTCTGGCTTGTAGAGTCTCTGTTGAGAAATCAGCTGATAGCCTGATGGGAGTTCCCTGGTATTTTATTTGTCGTTTTTCCTTTCTTGCTTTTAATATTTTATCTCTGTCTTTAATTTTTGTCAGTTTGATTACTATGTATCTCAATGTGTTCTTCCTTGGGTTTATCCTGCCTGGGACTCTCTGTGCTTCCTGGACTTGGTCAACTATTTCCTTTACCATGTTAGGGAAGTTTTTAGCTATTATTTCTTCGAATATTTTCTCAGGTCCTTTCTCTCTCTCTTCTCCTGGGACCCCTATAATGTGAATGTTGGTGCATTTACTGTTGTCCCAGAGGTCTCTTAGGCTGTCTTCATTTCTTTTTATTCTTTTTTCTATATTCTGTTCTGTGGCAATGATTTCCACCATTCTGTCTTCCAGGTCATTTATCCGTTCTTCTGCCTCAGTTATTCTATCAATTCCTTCCAATGTATTATTCATCTCTGTTTGTCCTTTAGTTCTTATACATCTTTGGTAAACATTTCTTGCATCTTCTCAATCTTTGCCTCCATTATTTTTCTGAGATGCTGAATCATCTTCACTATCATTTTTCTGAAATTTTTTTCTGGAATGTTGCCTATCTCCATTTCATTTAGTTGTTTTTCTGGGGTATTATCTTGTCCCTTCTTATGGGACATAACTTTCTGCTTTTTCATGCTGATTAATTTTCTGTAATGTGTTTTTTGTTTTGGTCACTGTGGGACTGTGGTTCTTCTTGCTTCTTCTATTTGCCCTCTGATAGTGGAAGCTAGCTTTTGTTCAGATTTTAAAGGAAGAGGTAGCCTGTCTTCCTTTGAACATGAACAAGGAAGCATGTAGCCTGATCATTGCTATTAGCCATCTTGTGAACATGTGGAAAGTCTACCTGAGAATGGGGCTGACAAATGGAGAAGGCAGAGCCAAGAGAACTACAGAGAAATGAATCATACTCCTGATCATACCAGGCCTGAAATCTTCCCTGCCTATGGACTTGTCAGTTAAGTGAGCCAATAAATTGCATTTATTATTTAAGCCAGTTTGAGTTGGGTTTTATATTGCTTGAGCATGAAAGCACTATAAGTTATACTTGTTGCTGTCTCTTTAGAGAAGGCCTGAGTGCACCTTTTTGTTATATGTGAAAGCTTATTTTTAGAATAAGTCTGGGAAGAAGGGTATATGTGGATCTTGGACAACCAAAAGAGTGAACTCTATTGGCTACCTAGTATCTAAATCCTATTTGGGAGGATTTCCCTTCATGTGAGTCTCAATGAGATACAGGACCCCACTTCCTCTATGGTAACTGAAGATGGTCAGACTTCCTTTCCCTGTCCACCAGGCAGCAAGGGCTGAATACTCTGTTCATGGTTTTGAATCCAGAGTGAGCAACACAAAGAAGACAGGATTATACAAGATTAACAGGTAGATGACAGATTAGGAGAAGATATTTGTAATGTGCAAGACTGATGAAAGATTAATAAGTAAAAAAAAGTAAATCCAGTAGGAAAATGGGAAAAGGAAATGAAGAGTAATTAACAGAAGGAAAAGCTTGAATTAACACAAGAGGAAACTTGAATACATTAAAAGATTTTCAATTCTGCAAATAATTAGAGAAATGAAAATTAAAATAACATTGAGAAATCTATATAAGAATAGCAACATGGGGAAAGTCAGATATCATCAAAGTACTGATGATGATGAGAGGAAAAGAAAACTGTGGGTGGAGTGTAAAATGGTACAGGGGACCTGTGTCTCCTGTGTCTCCTGCATTGCAGGCTAATTCTTTACCACTGAGCCATCAGGGAAGCCAGCATTGTTTGTGGTAGTGAAGAACTGGAAGCATGCTTATCCACCATGGGACTGAATGATCAAACTGTGACACATTTATAGGATGGAATACATAAAATGATTAGAAAAAAATAGCTGCATGGGGATGATCCAGAGAGATGATATGGGGTGGGAGGTGGGAGGGGGGTTCAAGATTGGGAACTCATGTATACCCATGGTGGATTCATGTCAATGTATGGCAAAACCAATACAGTATTGTAAAGTAAAATAAAGTAAAAATAAAAATTAAAAAAAATAGCTGAATTTATGTTTAGCCACATAGATAGGTCTCCAAAACCTAGAGTTGAATGGAAAAGGTAAAAAAAAGAGAATGAGATTTAAAGCACAAATTTACCATTTTTGTAAATGTAAAACAACATTATAATATCATGGATGTGCCTGTATGTAAATAGATCTATGGAAGATGGGTTGGAAGTGTGTATACATGGCATACACTAGAGTCACTCACTGAGGTGGGCAGGAAAGTGGGGCTTGGGGTGGAAACTGACAGGGAAAAATAATGAAATCAAGCAAAAGAGAGGCCTTGAATGGACTGATGAAAATAATATACCATGAACTGAAGAACATGATTAACACAGTCCTGAAGTTGACCACAAGTAAGTGAGAATAGACAGAAAGATGATTAGAGTTTGTCTTCAGTGGCACATGATGGTAGGATGATGTCCAACGGTCAGAGTAGCTGGGCTCACAGTGCCCATAGCAGCATTCAGACCCAACTGTCCCCACAGTGTGGCCTTAGCTGTGGCTTCTCCTGCCCAATTCTCCAGACTTTTGTGAGCTACAAAAGTGACCTTGCAGTAAGTCCCTCTTCTGCTTAAGTTAACTAGAGTCAGTTTCTGTCACTTGCACCCAACAATCCTGACTGATATGTCACATATTTTCTTGGAGGACATTCTCAAGTTATTTCTTAATAAAGGTAAATTTTTGTACTTAAAAATGTAGCATTATTTGACATATATTTAAATGATAGTTTGACTCTAAAATTCTATATTAATTTTTTTCTCTAAATTATGAAAATCTGTGCTTGCTGTTTTAAAATGTTACAATGATCAGCCCAGAAGTGTGGTGTTTTATCCCCCATCTGTTTTGCTAGACATTTGGTGAATAGACCCTTTTAATCTGAAGGTTCACATTCCTCTACTCTGAGAAATCAGGGTTTTATTTATTAATTTCCTCCCCTCCATTTTCTCTATTCTCTCTCCTCTAGAATTCCTATTATTTGGATGTATTTCCTAGATGATTATCTTTTTATTTTTGCTAGTTTACACAGTTTTATTTCATATAATTTTATATATTTACAATAGTTTTAGTTTAGTGAAATATGCAATTTTGTAAGCATTGTTAAACTGTTAAACATTGAACCCTATTGCTATTCTCATTGAACCCTATTGCTATTCTCCCATCTGGTGAGAAGAGCTAGCCCAAATAGGATTCACATTGTCTATACTGTCTCAGTTATCTTTTTTTTTTTTAATTTTTTTCCTGTTTATTTATTTTACTTTACAATATTGTATTGGTTTTGCCATACATCAACATGAATCTGCCATGGGTGTACATGTGTTCCTCATTCTGAACCCCCCTCCCATCTCCCTCCCCATCTGATCCCTCTGGGTCATCCCAGTGCACCAGCCCCAGGCACCCTGTAACATTCACCGAACCTGGACTGGCAATTCATTTCACATATGATAATTCACATGTTTCAATGCCCTTCTCCCATATCATCCTGCCCTTGTGCTCTCCCACAGAGTCCAAAAGACTGTTCAATACATCTGTGTCTCTTTTGCCCATTACCATCTTTCTAAATTTCATGTATACGCTTTAGTATACTGTATTGGTGTTTTTCTTTCTGGCTTACTTCACTCTGTATACTAGATGATTATCTTTGTATTTTATTTTCTCTCATATTTTCCATGTTTCTGTGGGGTTTTAAAAGTTTTTTTGATTGAGGTAATTATAGATTCACATTCAGTTTTTAGAAATAATATATTTTGCCTGGTCTCCTCAATGATAATATTTTACAAAACCTTAATATGATATCAAAACTAGAATATTTTAAAAATTACTGTATTTTATTTTGAAAGCAGTTTTATGTTTACAAAAAGTTGAGTGAAAAGTACACAGAGTTCTCATATACCTCCTCAACCTTCCCCCAATTTTCCTTATTACTAACACTTTGCATTCCTGTGGTCCATTTGCTACAATTCATGAGTGGATATTGATGTATTATTATTAACTAAAATTCATATTTACATTAGATTTTGACAAGTTGTATAATGACATATGCTCACCACTACAGTATTATGTGACAATATACAGCTTTGACGTACTCCTTTTCCTATTTGGAACCAGTCTGCTGCTCCATGTCCAGTTCTAACTGCTGCTTCCTTACCTGCATACAGATTTCTCAAGAGGCAGGTCAGGTGGTCTGGTATTCCCATCTCTTTCAGAATTTTCCACAGTTTATTGTGATCCACACAGTCAAAGGCTTTGGCATAATCAATAAAGCAGAAGTAGATGTTTTTCTGGAACTCTCTTGCTTTTTCCATGATCCAGCAGATGTTGGCAATTTGATCTCTGGTTCCTCTGCCTTTTCTAAAACCTGCTTGAACATCAGGAAGTTCATGGCTCATGTATTGCTGAAGCCTGGCTTAGAGAATTTTGAGCATTACTTTACTAGCATGTGAGATGAGTGCAATTGTGCGGTAGTTTGAGCATTCTTTGGCATTGCCTTTCTTTGGAGTTGTAATGAAAACTGACCTTTTCCAGTCCTGTGGCCACTGCTGAGTTTTCCAAATTTGCTGGCATACTGAGTGCAGCACTCTCACAGCATCATCTTTCAGGATTTGAAATAGCTCAACTGGAATTCCATCACTTCCACTAGCTTTGTTCATAGCGATGCTTTCCAAGGCCCACTTGACTTCACATTCCAGGATGTCTGGCTCTAGGTGAGTGATCACATCATCCTGATTATCTGGGTCATGAAGATCTTTTTTGTACAGTTCTTCTGTGTATTCTTGCCACCTCTTCTTAATATCTTCTGCTTCTGTTAGGTCCATACCACTTCTGTCCTTCATCCTTTGTCCTTTGCATGAAATGTTCCCTTGGTATCTCTAATTTTCTTGAAGAGATCTCTGGTCTTTCCCATTCTGTTCTTTTCCTCTATTTGTTTGCATTGATGGCTGAGGAAGGCTTTCTCATCTCTTTTGCTATTCTCTGGAACTCTGCATTCTGATGCTTATATCTTTCATTTTCTCCTTTGCTTTTCACCTCTCTTCTTCTCACAGCTATTTGTAAGGCCTCCCCAGACAGCCATTTTCTTTTTTGCATTTCTTTCCATGCGCATGGTCTCGATCCCTGTCTCCTGTACAATATCACGAAACTCAGTCCATAGTTCATCAGGCACTCTATCTTTCAGATCTCATACCTTAAATCTATTTCTCACTTCCACTGTATAATCATAAGGGATTTAATTTAGGTCATACCTGAATGGTCTAGCAGTTTTCCCTACTTTCTTCAACTTGAGTCTGAATTTGGTAATAAGGAGTTCACGATCTGAGCCACAGTCAGCTTCTGGTCTTGTTTTTGTTGACTGTATAGAGCTTTTCCATCTTTGGCTGCAAAGAATATAATCACTCTGATTTCGGTGTTGACCATCTGGTGATGTCCATGTGCAGAGTCTTCTCTTGTGTTGTTGGAAGAGGGTGTTTGCTATGACCAGTGCATTTTCTTGGCAAAACTCTATTAGTCTTTGCCCTGCTTCATTCTGCATTCCAAGGCCAAATTTGCCTGTTACTCCAGGTGTTTCTTGACTTCCTACTTTTGCATTCCAGTCCCCTATAATGAAAAGGACATCTTTTTTGGGTGTTAGTTCCAAAAGGTCTTGTAGGTCTTCATAGAACCATTCAACTTCCACTTCTGCAGCATTACTATTTGGGGCATAAACTTGGATTATGGTGATATTGAATGGTTTGCCTTGGAGATGAACAGAGATCTATCTGTCATTTTTGAGATTGCATCCAAGTACTGCATTTTGGACTCTTTTGTTGACCATGATGGCTACTCCATTTCTTCTGAGGGATTCCTGCCCACAGTAGTAGATATAATGGTCATCTGAGTTAAATTCATCCATTCCAGTCCATTTTAGTTCACTGATTCCTAGAATGTCAACGTTCACTCTTGCCATCTCTTGTTTGACCACTTCCAATTTGCCTTGATTCATGGACCTGACATTCCAGGTTCCTATGCAATATTGCTCATTACAGCATCAGACCTTGCTTCTATCACCAGTCACATCCACAGCTGGGTATTGTTTTTGCTTTGGCTCCATCCCTTCATTCTTTCTGGAGTTATTTCTCCACTGATCTCCAGTAGCATATTGGGCACCTACTGACCTGGGGAGTTCCTCTTTCAGTATCCTATCATTTTGCCTTTTCATACTGTTCATGGGGTTCTCAAGGCAAGAATACTGAAGTTGAATAGTGGTTCTAAATAGGAAAAGGAGCACGTCAAGGCTGTATATTATCACCCTGCTTATTTAGCTTCTATGCAGAGTACATCATGAGAAATGCTGGACTGGAAGAAACACAAGCTGGAATCAAGATTGCTGGGAGAAATATCAATTACCTCAGATATGCAGATGACACCACCCTTATGGCAGAAAGTGAAGAGGAACTAAAAAGCCTCTTGATGAAAGTGAAAGAGGAGACTGAAAAAGTTAGCCTAAAGCTCAACATTCAGAAAACAAAGATCATGGCATCCAGTCCCATCACTGCATGGGAAATATGTGGGGAAACAGTGGAAACAGTGTCAGACTTTATTTTTTGTGGCTCCAAAATCACTGCAGATGGTGATTGCAGCCATGAAATTAAAAGACGCTTATTCCTTGGAAGAAAAGTTATGACCAGCCTAGATAGTATATTCAAAAGCAGAGACATTACTTTGCCAACAAAGATCCGTCTAGTCAAGGCTATGGTTTTTCCAGTGGTCATGTATGCATGTGAGAGTTGGACTGTGAAGAAGGCTGAGCACCGAGGAATTGATGCTTTTGAACTCTGGTGTTGGAGAAGACTCTTGAGAGTCCCTCGGACTGCAAGGAGATCCAACCAGTCCATTTTAAAGGAGATCGATCCTGGGATTTCTTTGGAAGGAATGATGCTAAAGCTGAAACTCCAGCACTTTGGCCACCTCATGTGAAGAGTTGACTCATTGGAAAAGACTCTGATGCTGGGAGGGATTGGGGGCAGGAGGAGAAGGGGACGACAGAGGATGAGATGGCTGGATGGCATCACTGACTTGATGGACGTGAGTCTGAGTGAACTCTGGGAGTTGGTGATGGACAGGGAGGCCTGGCGTGCTGCAATTCATGGGGTCACAAAGAGTCAGACACGACTGAGCGACTGAACTCAACTGAACTGATAGTATTATGTGATTTGTTGCTACCCTAAAAATTTCCTTTGCTACACTTCCCTTCCTCCTTCCCAAATACCTTTTGACCACCAATTTTTTTTTAATTGTCTACATACTTTGGGCCTTTTAATATGTGGCAAAATACACATAACCTGATACTTACACTTCAACCATTTTTTTTTTCATTTTAACCATTTGTAAGTGTACAGTCCTATAGCATTAAGAATATTCACATTGTTGTGCAACCAGTCTCAAGAAGTTTTCCATCTTGCAAAATTGAATATCTATACTTGTTAAACAACAGTACCCATTTTCCCTTACCCTCAGCTCCTGACAACTACCATTGTGCTTTCTATATCTATGAATTTGATTACTCAAGGTACCTCATATAAGTTAGAATCATATTTATCTTTTTGTGATTGGCTCATTTCTCTTAGCATAATGTCCTCCAGATCTATGCATGTTGCAACATGTATAAGAATTTCCTTCATTTTTAAGGACAAATAATATTCCATTGTATGTATATGTCACATTTTGTTTATTTACTCATCTGTTGATGGACACTAGTGTTAATTCCACCTCTAGGTTATTTTGATTAATGCAGCTGTGAACAAGATAAAACTATCTCTTTAAGACCTTGTTTTCAATTCTTTTGAGTGTATACTCAAAGTGAAATTGTTGGATTATATGGTAATTCTAATTTTAGCTTTCTGGGCGGCTGTGACTGGTGCCCTAGCATGGGCGGCTGCGACCAGCACACTAAGCACGGCCAAGAGGAGCTACCCCACGTCCGAGGTCAGGGGCAGAAGCCGGGAGGACCCCATGCCTGAAGGGCAGCGGCCAAGAGGAGTTACCCCACAACCGAGGTCAGGGGCAGCGGCCGAGATTGCCAGGCTGTGACGGTGCAGGAATGGCCGAGAGGAGCTACCTAAGTCCGAGGTCAGGGGTGGCAGTTGAGAGGAGTAACCTCGCGGCTGAGAGGAGCCACCCCGTGTCTGAGGCCAGGGGCGGCAGCCAGCTGGAGCCTCCCCACATCCAAGGAGTGGTGGCTGCGTGGGCGCAGGAGGGCCTAGGGGACCTCTCCCACGTTGAAGGTCAGGAAGAGTGGTGGTGAGGAGATACTCCTCTACCAAGGTAAAGAGCAGCAGCTGTGCTTTGCTGGAGCTGCCGTGAGGAGATATCCCACACCCAAGATAAGAGAAACCCAAGTAAGATGGTAGGTGTTGCAAGAGGGCATCAGAGGGCAGACACACTGAAACCATACTCACAGAAATCTATTCAATCTAATCACAGGACCAGAGCCTTGTCTAACTCAGTGAAACTAAGCCATGCCCTGTGGGGCAACCCAAGATGGGCGGGTCATGGTGGAAAGGTCTGACAGAATGTGGTCCACTGGAGAAAGTAATGGCAAACCACTTCAGTCTTCTTGCCTTGAGAACCCCATGAACAGTATGAAAAGGCAAAATGATAGGATACTGAAAAAGGAACTCCCCAGGTCAGTAGGTGCCCAATATGCTACTGGAGATCAGTGGAGAAATAACTCCAGAAAGAATGAAGGGATGGAGCCAAAGCAAAAACAATACCCAGCTGTGGATGTGACTGGTGACAGAAGCAAGGTCTGATGCTGTAATGAGCAATATTGCATAGGAACCTGGAATGTCAGGTCCATGAATCAAGGCAAATTGGAAGTGGTCAAACAAGAGATGGCAAGAGTGAACGTTGACATTCTAGGAATCAGTGAACTAAAATGGACTGGAATGGATGAATTTAACTCAGATGACCATTATATCTACTACTGCGAGCAGGAATCCCTCAGAAGAAATGGAGTAGCCATCATGGTCAACAAAAGAGTCTGAAATGCAGTACTTGGATGCAATCTCAAAAACGACAGAATGATCTCTGTTCGTTTCCAAGGCAAACCATTCAATATCACCTCAATCCAAGTCTATGCCCCAACAGTAACGCTGCAGAAGTGGAAGTTGAATGGTTCTATGAAGACCTACAAGACCTTTTGGAACTAACACCCAAAAAAGATGTCCTTTTCATTATAGGGGACTGGAATGCAAAAGTAGGAAGTCAAGAAACACCTGGAGTAACAGGCAAATTTGGCCTTGGAATGCAGAATGAAGCAGGGCAAAGACTAATAGAGTTTTGCCAAGAAAATGCACTGGTCATAGCAAACACCCTCTTCCAACAACACAAGAGAAGACTCTGCACATGGACATCACCAGATGGTCAACACCGAAATCAGATTGATTATATTCTATGCAGGCAAAGATGGGAAAGCTCTACACAGTAAACAAAAACAAGACCAGGAGCTGACTGTGGCTCAGATCATGAACTCTTTATTGCCAAATTCAGACTCAAATTGAAGAAAGTAGGGAAAACTGCTAGACCATTCAGGTATGACCTAAATCAAATCCCTTATGATTATACAGTGGAAGTGAGAAATAGATTTAAGCGCCTAGATCTGATAGATAGAGTGCCTGATGAACTATGGACGGAGGTTCGTGACATTGTACATGAGACAAGGATCAAGACCATCCCCCCATGGAAAAGAAATGCAAAAAAGCAAAATGGCTGTCTGGGGAGGCCTTACAAATAGCTGTGAAAAGAAGAGAAGCAAAAAGCAAAGGAGAAAAGGAAAGATATATGCATCAGAATGCAGAGTTCCAAAGAATAGTAAGGAGAGATAAGAAAGCCTTCCTCAACCATCAATGCAAATAAATAGAGGAGAAGAACAGAATGGGAAAGACCAGAGATCTCTTCAAGAAAATTAGAGATACCAAGGGGACATTTCCTGCAAAGATGGGCTCGATAAAGGACAGAAATGGTATGGACCTAACAGAAGCAGAAGATATTAAGAAGAGGTGGCAAGAATACACAGAAGAACTGTACAAAAAAGATCTTCATGACCCAGATAATCAAGATGATGTGATCACTCACCTAGAGCCAGACATCCTGGAATGTGAAGTCAAGTGGGCCTTGGAAAGCATCGCTATGAACAAAGCTAGTGGAAGTGATGGAATTCCAGTTGAGCTATTTCAAATCCTGAAAGATGATGCTGTGAGAGTGCTGCGCTCAGTATGCCAGCAAATTTGGAAAACTCAGCAGTGGCCACAGGAAAAGGTCCGTTTTCATTCCAACTCCATAGAAAGGCAATGCCAAAGAATGCCCAAACTACGGCACAATTGCACTCATCTCACATGCTAGTAAAGTAATGCTCAAAATTCTCCAAGCCAGGCTTCAGCAATACATGAGCCATGAACTTCCTGATGTTCAAGCAGGTTTTAGAAAAGGCAGAGGAACCAGAGATCAAATTGCCAACATCTGCTGGATCATGGAAAAAGCAAGAGAGTTCCAGAAAAACATCTACTTCTGCTTTATTGATTATGCCAAAGCCTTTGACTGTGTGGATCACAATAAACTGTGGAAAATTCTGAAAGAGATGGGAATACCAGACCACCTGAACTGCCTCTTGAGAAACCTATATGCAGGTCAGGAAGCAACAGTTAGAACTGGACATGGAACAACAGACTGGTTCCAAATAGGGAAAGGAGTACATCAAGGCTATATATTGTCACCCTGCTTATTTAACTTCTATGCAGAGTACATCATGAGAAACGCTGGACTGGAAGAAGCACAAGCTGGAATCAAGATTGCCGGAAGAAATATCAATAACCTCAGATATGCAAATAACATCACCCTTATGGCAGAAAGTGAAGAAGAACTAAAGAGCCTCTTGATGAAAGTGAAAGAGGAGAGTGAAAAAGTTGGCTTAAAACTCAACATTCAGAAAACGAAGATCATGGCATCTGGTCCCATCACTTGATGGCAAATAGATGGGGAAACAATGGAAACAGTGACAGACTATATTTTTTAGGCTATAAAATCACTGCAGATGGTGACTGCAGCCATGAAATGAAAAGATGCTTGCTCCTTGGAAGGACAGTTATGACCAACCTAGACAGCATATTAAAAAGCAGAGACATTTCTTTGCCAACAAAGGTCCATCTAGTCAAGGCTATGGTTTTTCCACTAGTCATCTATGGATGTGAGAGTTGGACTATAAAGAAAGCTGAGCACCAAAGAATTGATGCTTTTGAACTGTGATGTTGGAGAAGACTCTTGCGAGTCCTTTGGACTGCAAGGAGATCCAACCAGTTCATCCTAAAGGAAATCAGTCCTGAATATTCGTAGGAAAGGCTGATGCTGAAGCTGAAGCTGCAATACTTTGGCCACCTGATGCGAAGAACTGACTCATTGGAAAAGACCCTGATGCTGGGCAAGATTGAAGGCAGGAGGAGAAGGGGATGACAGAGGATGAGATGATCGGATGGCATCACCAACTCAATGGACATGAATTTGAGTAAACTCTGAGAGTTGGTGATGGACAGGGAGGCCTGGCATGCTGCAGTCTATGGGGTCACAAAGAGTCGGACACAACTGAGCAACTGAACTGAACTGATAATGTCCCCACTTTCATTTCTGATTTTAATTATTTGAAACTTCTCTTATTTCTTAGTATATCTTAAAATTTTATCAATTTTGTAGATCTATCAAAGACCCAATATTTTGGCTTTGTAAATTTTCTCTATTGTTTTTCTATTCTCTATTTCATTTATCTCTGCTCTAATCTTTATTATTATCTCCCACATGCTACCTTGAGCTTAGTTTTTTCTTTTTCTTTTTTATGAGCATATCCAATTTATTTTAACACCATGTCACTTTCAATGTGTTTAAAAATCTCGTAACTTAGCTGGATCTCAAGTTCCGTGGGACAGCATGCCAGAGGTACAAAGTGATCACCTTTCTCTCCAAACTCCTAGTAGTTCATCCAATTCAGGTCGATAGTTTCAGAAAGCCAGGAATTTTAACTCTTCAATCACTCTTCTCCTCTGGTTCCAGGTCTTTCTTTCAAGGAGGGGAAGTCAAAATACTTCAAACAGGGGACATGTTCTTTTTCTAATTGTTTAACATGTAAGCCTAGATTGTTGATTTGGGGCAATTTTTTAGTATAGTTGACATACAATCTTATATTAGTTTCAGGTGTACAATATAGTGATTTTACAGTGAAATACATTAAGAAATGATCACCACAATAAGACTAGCCATCTACCACCATACAAAATTATCACAGTATAATTGACCACATTCCTTATGACATTCCTATATTACATTCTCATGACATTTATTTTACAAGTGGAAGTTTATACCTCTTCATCTCCTTTACCTATTTTGCCTAACCGCCCCATTGCCCCTCTGGCAACCATTAGTTTGCTCCCTGTATGTATTAAGTATATTTCAGTTTTGTTTTGTTGTTTGGTTTGTCTTGCTTTTTAGATCTCCCATATAACTCAGGTCATACAGTATTTTTTCTTTCCTTGTCTAACTTATTCACTTAGATAACACTTTCTAGATCCATCCATGTTGTCACATGGCAAGATTTCATCCAATTTCATGGCTGAGTATTATTCCATTGTATTTAAGCCACATCTTCTTTACCCATTCATCTATTGATGTACATTTAGGTTGCTTCCATATTTGGTTGTTGTAAATATGGCTGCAATTAACATAGGGTTGTTATAGCTTTATATGTCTTAAAAATAAGGAATTTACTTATGTAATTATGGAGGCTGAGAAGTTCCACAGTCTAGAAGTCAGAGACCCAGGAAAACCAGTGATACAGTTCCAATATAAGTCTGAAGGCCTGAGAACCAGGAGCATTAATGGTATGTAAATTCCAGTCTGTGGGGAGAAGACCAATGTCTCAGCTCAATAGTCAGTTACAGAGAAAAAGTTTCTCATCCTCTGCCCTTTTATTCTATTCAGATGTTCAGTTGATTGGATGAGACCCACTCACATTGAGAAGGGCAATCTACTTTATTCAGTCTATCAATTCAAATGCTGATTTCCCAGAAACATTTTCACAAATTCAACCAGAAATAATGTTTAAGAAAACGTGTGACAATTTATGACTCAGTCAAGTTGACACATAAAATTAATCATCACAGTATCTTTCAGGACCCACATTTCTGTTTGATTCTTTTTTTTTTAATCTGTATTTTTATTGGTATTCTCATTTTGTTCATACATCATTTTCCTGATTTCATTTAGTGGTCTGTCCATGTTCTATTTTACCTCATTGAGCATCTTTGGGACAGAGATGTTTCAAATTCTTAGGAAGAACAGAGGCCTGAATTTCTTTCAGGTTGATTTCTGAATAGTTTTTCCTTGGAATGGGTTGTGTTTCTCTGTTTCTTTGAGCACCTTTTGAAGTTTTGTTGAAAGTTAGACATTGGAAAAAATAGCCAGGTGTCCCAGTCTTTGCAACTGTCTTCACTAGGGGACTTCCTTGTAGCTTAGATGGTAAAGAAATCTGCCTGCAATGAAGGAGACATGGGTTTGGTTCCTGGGGTGGGAAGATCCTCTGGAGAAGGAAATGGCAACCCATTCCAGTGTTCTTGTCTGGAGAACCCCATGAACAGAGGAGCCTAGAACGTTACAGTCTATGGACACAACTGAGCAAGTTGGATACAACTGAGCAACTAAAACTATTCATCAGAGGAAATCCTTCACTAATTCAGCATGTAAAGGCTTTGTGTCCTTTCAAATTTATTCTGGAAATGCATCTTCCCTGGGCCTCTGTGTATGCTTTTATTCCAGCTCCCAGTATACACGGGTGCTTTTAAATGTCTTAGTTTCCCTAAGAGTCTCACCCCTGCTTTTCCTCAGAAACCTTGGATTTCTATAGTATTCTTCACCTCTAGACCCCAGGTGTTTAGAGTTCTGCAGATCTCCTGCAGAACAAAGCTAACACACCAGAGCCACTACCTCTGTTTTCAGTGGCTTTGATTCTTATATCCAAACTATGTAACCTTTTGCATCAGTGCTCCAAGTTAGACAAGACAAAAACCAGTTAAGACAAAAGCAAATCAGAATATTTCAAGCAAATTTCTATTCCTTTTCTTCCTTGAGAGAATAGCTATAAGTGGGTGCCCCCCTCTGACCACAATGCATTGCACTGGAGAGGAAGTACATTATGGGTGAGCAGCTTCTTAACTGATTCTAGAGTTCTCACAAAGTTATTTAGGTCCATATATTGTAGCAAACACCTTCTTCCAACAACACAAGAGAAAATCCTACACATGAACATCACCAGATGGTCAACACCAAAATCAGATTGATTATATTCTTTGCAGCCAAAGATGGAGAAGCTCTATACAATCAGCAAAAACAAGACCGGGAGCTGACTGTGGCTCAGATCATGAACTCTTTATTGCCAAATTCAGACTTAAATTGAAAAAAGTAGGGAAAACAATTAGACCGTTCAAGTATGACCTAAATCAAGTCCCTTATGATTATACAGTAGAAGTGAGAAATAGATTTAAGGGACTAGATCTGATAGAGTGCCTGATGAACTATGGACGGAGGTTTGTGCCATTGTACAGGAGATAAGGAAAAGCCCATCCCCATAGAAAAGAAATGCAAAAAAGTAAAATGGCTGTCTGAGGAGGCCTTAAAAATAGCTGTGAAAACAAGAGAAGTGAAAAGCAAAGGAGAAGAGGAAAGATGTAAGCATCTGAATGCAGAGTTCCAAAGAATAGTAAGGAGAGATAAGAAAGCCTTCCTCAGCAATCAGTGCAAAGAAATAGAGGAAAAGAACAGAATGGGAAACACTAGAGATCTCTTCAAGAAAATTAGAGATACCAAAGGAACATTGATGGGCTCAATAAAGGACAGAAATGGTAGGTACCTAACAGAAGCAGAAGATATTAAGAAGAGGTGGCAAGAATACACAGAAGAACTGTCCAAAAAAGATCTTCAAGACCAAGATAATCATGACGGTGTGATCACTCACCTAGAGCCAGACATCCTGGAATGTGAAGTCAAGTGGGCCTTAGAAAGCATCACTAGGAACAAAGCTAGTGGAGGTGATGGAATTCCAGTGGAGCTATTTCAAATCCTAAAAGATGATGCTATGAAAGTGCTGCACTCAATATGCCAGCAAATTTGGAAAACTCAGCAGAGGTCCCGACTGGAAAAGGGCAGTTTTCATTCAAATTCCAGAGAAAGGCGATGCTAAAGAATGCTCAAAGTACTGCACAATTGCACTCATCTCACATGCTAGGAAAGTAATGCTCAAAATTCTCCAAGCCAGGCTTCAGCAATGCATGAACTGTGAACTTCCAGATGTTCAAGCTGGTTTTAGAAAAGGCAGAGGAACCAGAAATCAAATTGCCAACATCCCCAGGATCATTGATAAAGCAACAGAGTTCCAGAAAAACATCTATTTCTGCTTTATTGACTATGTCAAAGCCTTTGACTGTGTGGATCACAAAAAACTGTGGAAAATTCTGAAAGAGATGGGAATACCAGACCACCTGACCTGCCTCTTGAGAAACCTATATGCAGGTCAGGAAGCAACAGAACTGGGCGTGGAACAACAGACTGGTTCCAAATAGGAAAAGGAGTACATCAAGGCTGTATATTGTCACCCTGTTTATTTAACTTATATGCAGAGTACATCATGAGAAACACTGGGCTTGAAGAAGCACAAGCTGGAATCAAGATTGCCGGGAGAAATGTCAATAACCTCAGATATGCAGATAACACCACCCTTATGGCAGAAAGTGAAGAGGAACTAAAGAGCCTCTTGATGAAAGTGAAAGAGGAGAGTGAAAAAGTTGGCTTAAAGCTCAACATTCAGAAAACGAAGATCATGGCATCTGGTCCCATCACTTCATGGGAAATAGATGGGGAAACACTGGAAACAGTGTCAGACTATTTTTGGGGGCTCCAAAATCACTGCAGATGGTGACTGCAGCCATGAAATTAAAAGATGCTTACTCCTTGGAAGAGAAGTTATGACCAACCTAGATAGCATATTCCAAAGCATAGACATTCCTTTGTCAACAAAGGTCTGTCTAGTCCAGGCTATGGTTTTTCCAGTTGTTCTGTATGGATTTGAGAGTTGGACTGTGAAGAAAGCTGAGCACCGAAGAATTGATGCTTTCGAACTGTGGTGCTGGAGACGACTCTTGAGAGTCCCTTGGACTGCAAGGAGATCCAACCAGTCCATTCTAAAGGAGATCAGTCCTGGGTGTTCATTGGAAGGACTGATGCTAAAGCTAAAACTCCAATACTTTGGCCACCTCATGCGAAAAGTTGACTCATTGGAAAAGACTCTTGCTGGGAGGGATTCGGGGTAGGAGGGGAAGGGGACAACAGAGGATGAGGTGGCTGGATGGCATCACTGACTCAATGGACATGAGCTGAATGAACTCCGGAAGTTTTTGATGGACAGGGAGGCCTCGCGTGCTGCAATTCACGGGGTCACAAAGAGTTGGACATGACTGAGCGACTGAACTGAACTGAGCTGATTGTTCTATATTCAGTGTCTCCACGAGGGATTTAGGGCCTAGAATTATTCAGTTCAGTATTTTGCTGATGTCACTCCATTTGGCCATTTGTTAAATTGAAGCATAGCTGATGTACAATTTTTCCTTAGTTTCAGGTGTGCAACAAAGTGATTCAGTTATATATGCATATATTTTTCAGATTGTTTTCCATTATAGGTATTACAAAATATTGAATATAGCTCCCTATGCTACACTGTGAACCCTTCTAACTTATCTATTTTATGTAGAGTAGTGTGTATCTATTAATCCCAACCTCCTATTTTATCCCTCCCCAATCCCTTTCCCTTTGGGTAAGCATAAGTTTGTTTTCTATAGCTGTGAGTCTATCTTTGTTTGTATATAGATTCATTTGTATTATTCTTAGATTCCACTTAAAAGTTATATAATATTTGTCTTTGTCTAATTTGCTTCATCGAGTATGAAAACCTCTAGGTGTATTCATGTTGCTGCAAATGGTAATATATCATTTTTTTCATGGGTGAAAAATATTCCATTCCCCTTCATGGGAGAACCATGGAGGCATGACCAAAATCATCCCCAAGAAAAAGAAATGAAACAAGGCAAATTGATTGTCTGAGGAGGCCTTACAACTAGTTGAGAAAATAAGGGAAAAGCAAAGGAGAAAGGGAAAGATATACCCACCTGAATGCAGAGTTCCAGAGAATAGCAAGGAGAGCTAAGAAGGCTTTCTTAAATGAACAATGCAAAGAAATAAGAGGAAAACAATAGAATAGGAAAGACTAGAGATCTCTTCAATAAAATTGGAGATATCAAGGATGGACACAAAAGGACAGAAGAGGTAAGTGTTAGGACCCTATGTCTGTCAAGGACAGAAATGGTAAGGACCCAAAAGAAGCAGGAGAGATTAAGAAGAGGTAGCAAGAATATACAAAAGAACTATACAAGAAAGATTTCAACAACTAAGATAACCCTGATGGTATGGTCACTCATCTAGAGCTAGACAACCTGGAGTCTGAAGTCAAGTGGGCCTTAGGAAGCATCACTACGAACAAAGCTAGTGCAGGTGATGGAAATGCAGCTGAGTTATTTAAAATCTTTAATGATGCTGGTAAGTGCTGCACTCAATATTTCAGCAAATTTTGAAAACTCAGCAGTGGCCACAGGACCAGAAAAGGTTAGTTTTCATTCCAATCTCAAAGAAGGCAATACCAAAGAATGTTTAGACTACCATATAATTGAGCTCATTTCACATGCTAGTAAGGTTATGCTCAAAATCCTTCAAACTAGGCTTCAGCAGTGCATGACCAAAAACTCCCAGATGTACAAGTTGTATTTCAAAGAAGCAGAGGAATCAGAGATCAAATTGCCAACATTCATTGGATCATAGAGAAAGCAAGGGAATTCCATGAAAATATCTACGTCTGATTCATTTACAACACTAAAGCCTTTGTGTGGATTGCAGCAAGCTGTGGGAAATTTTTTAAGAGATGGGAGTATGAGACTTACCTGTCTCCTGAGAAATTTATACATGGGTCAAGAAGCAACAGTTAGAACTGGACACGGAACAATGGACTAGGTCAAAGTTGGGAAAGGAGAATGACAAAGCTGTATATTGTCACCCTGCCTATTTAATTTATATGCAGAGCACATTATGTGAAATTCCAGGCTGAATAAAGCTCAAGCTGGAATCAAGATTGCCAGGAGAAATATCAGTAACCTCAGATATGCAGATGATACCTCCTTAATGGCAGAAAGTGAAGAGGAACTAAAGAGCCTCTTGATGGAGGTGAAAGAGGAGGGTGAAAATGTTGGCTTAAAACTCAGCATTCAAAAACTAAGATCATGGCATCCAGTCCCATCACTTTATGGCAAATAAAAGGGGGAAAAGTGAGAGCAGTGACAGATTTTATTTTCTTGGGCTTCAAAATCACCTTCCAAAATTTCATGGACAGTGACTGCAGCCATGAAATAAACAGACACTTGTTCTTTGGAAGAACAGCTATGCAAACCTAGGCAGCACTATTCAAAAGCAGAGGCATTACTTTACTAACAAAGGTCCAGATAGTCACAGTTATGATTTTTCCAGTAGTCATGCAAAGATGTGAGAGTTAATCCATAAAGAAAGCTGAATGCTGAAAAATTGATGCTTTTGAATTGTGGTGTTTGAGAAGACTCTTGAGAGGACTTTGTATGAAGGAGATCAAACCAGTCAATCCTAAAGGAAATCAACCCTGAAAATTCATTGGAAGGACTGATATCGACACAAGCTCCAATACTTTGGCACCTGATGTGAAGAGACACTTCACTGGAAAAGATCTTGATGCTGAGAAAGATTGAAGGCAAAAGGAGAAAGGGATGGAAGAGGATGAGATTGTTAGATAGCATCACCAATTCAATGAATATGAATTAGAGCAAACTCTGGGAGATAGTGAAAGATAGGGGAGCCTGGCGTGCTGCAGTGTATGGGGTCACAAAGAGTAGGACACGACTTAGTGACTGAGCAACAAAGACAATAACAACAAACATTCCATTGTATATATGTGCTTCATCTTCTTTATCCACTCTTCTGTTGATGGACATTTAGGTTGTTTCTGTGATGGTGGGACTGTAAATTGATACAGCTGTGATGGAGAACAGTATGGAGGTTCCTTAAAGAAACTAAAAATAGGGCTACCAGATGACTTAGCAATCCATCCCTTTACTTTTTAGGAAAAAATTTTAAATTTTGTATTGGGGTATAGCTGATTAACAATTTTATGATAGTTTCAGGTGAACAGTGAAGGGACTCAACCATACATATACATGTATCCATTCTCCCCCAAACTCTCTTCACATCAGGCTGAAAGAGACAAAGAAGAACACTAAATAATGATCAAGGGATCTCTCCAAGAAGAAGATATAACAATTATAAATATATATATATACACCCAATATAGGAGCAACTAAATATGCAAGCCAAATACTAAAAACCATAAAGGGGAAAATCAACAGTAAAGCAATAATTGTGGGGAGATTTAACACTCTACATTCATCAATGGACAAATCATTCAGACAGAAAATTAATAAGAAAACACAGGCCTTAAATGACACTTTAGATCAGTTTGATTTAATATGTATAGCAGTCCACCCAAACTCCACAGACTACACATTCTTCTCAAGTGCACATGGACATTCTCTAGGGTTGACCACATGCTGGGCCACAAGGCGAGCCTTGGTAAATTTAAGAAAGTTGAAATCATATCAAACATCTTTTCTGATCACAATGCTATGAGATTAGATATATACTACAAGAAGAAAAAAATATAAGAAACACAAACACACGGCTGCTAAACAATATGTTATTAAACAACCAATAGACCACTGAAGAAATCAAAGAGGAAATCAAAATATACCTAAAGACAAGTGAAAACAAAAGCACAAAGGTCCAAAACCTATGGGATGTAGCAAAAGTAGTTTTAAGAGGGAATTTTATAGCAGTGCAATCTTACCTCAAGAAACAAGAAAATCTCAAGTAAAAAAACCTAATCTTACACCTAAAACAACTAGGGGAAGAACAAACAAAACCTAAAGTTAGTAGAAGGAAAGAAATCATAAAGATCAGGGAAGAAAAATGAAATAGAGACAAAGAAAACAATTGCAAAGATCAATGAGACTAAAAGCTGGTTCTTTGAAAAGATAAACAAAATTGATAAGCCCTTAGCCACACTCATCAAAAAAAATGAGAGGACACAAATCAATAAAATTAGAGATGAAAAAGAAGTTACAACTGACTCCACAGAAATACAAAGGATCATAGAGACTGCTATGAGCAACTATATGCCAATAAAATGGACCACCTGGAAGAAATGACCAGACATGGTCATTTCTATCTGTGTCTTTATAATTAAACTGGTTTTCTTGTAATTAACTGTTATGTCCTGGTTTTGGTCCACATTTGGAATCTGTTTTTTTAACCGGTAAATTTAAAAGATTCAGGTTTAATTATTGATATAAGTGTATTAATAACTACTGTGTTACTGTTTTCTGTTCTAGTTCATGTGCTTTTTTTCTTTTTTATTGTCCTCATTTTTATGAATTCCCTGGTTTTGAGATTTTTATGATTCCATCTTTTTCTCCTCTCAGAATGTCAATTATACTTCTTTTCTAAAAGATTTTTTAAATTTAAATTTATTTATTTTAATTGGAGGCTAATTGCTTTACAATATTGTATTGGTTTTGCCATACATCAACATGAATCCACCACGGGTGTACACATGTTCCCCATCCTGAACCCCCCTCCCACCTCCCTCCCCATACCATCCCTCTGGGTCATCCAAGTGCACCAGCCCCAAGCATCCTGTATCCTGCATTGAACCTGGACTGGTGATTCGTTCCTTATATGATATTATACATGTTTCAATGCCATTCTCCCAAATCATCCCACCTTCGCCCTCCCCCACAGAGTCCAAAAGACTGTTCTATACATCTGTGTCTCTTTTGCTGTCTCACATACAGGGTTATCATTACCATATTTCTAAATTCCATATATATGCGTATACTGCATTGGTGTTTTTCTTTCTGGCTTACTTCACTCTGTATAATAGGCTCCAGTTTCATCCACCTCATTAGAACTGGTTCAAATGTATTCTTTTTAATGGCTGAGTAATACTCCATTGTGTATATGTACCACGGCTTTCTTATCCATTCATCTGCTGATGGACATCTAGGTTGTTTCCATGTCCTGCCTATTATAAACAGTGCTGCGATGAACATTGTGGTACATGTGTCTCTTTCAATTCTGGTTACCTCGGTGTATATGCCCAGCAGTGGGATTGCTGGGTCATATGGCAGGTCTATTTGCAATTTTTTAAGGAATCTCCACACTGTTCTCCATAGTGGCTATACTAGTTTGCATTCCCACCAACAGTGGAAGAAGGTCCCCTTTTCTCCACACCCTCTCTAGCATTTATTGCTTGTAAAGTTTTGGATAGCAGCCATTCTGACTGGAGTGAAATGGTACTTCACTGTGGTTTTGATTTGCATTTCTCTGATAATGAGTGATGTTGAGCATCTTTCCATGTGTTTGTTAGCCATCTGTATGTCTTCTTTGGAGAAATGTCTAGCTCTTTGGCCCATTTTTTGATTGGGTCGTTTATTTTTCTGGAATTGAGCTACAGACATTGCCTAAAGCAACTAGAAAAGGAAGAAATGAAGAACCCCAGGGTTAGTAGAAGAAAAGAAATCTTTAAAATTAGGGCAGAAATAAATGCAAAAGAAAAAAAAAGAGACCATAGCAAAAATCAACAAAGCCAAAAGCTGGTTCTTTGAAAGGATAAATAAAAGTGACAAACCGTTAGCCAGACGCATCAAGAAACAAAGGGAGAAAAATCAAATCAATAAAATTAGAAATGAAAATGGAGAGATCACAACGGACAGCACAGAAATACAAAGGATCATAAGGGACTACTATCAGCAATTATATGCTAATAAAATGGACAACGTGGAAGAAATGGACAAATTCTTAGAAAAGTACAACTTTCCAAAACTGAACCAGGAAGACATAGAAAATCTTAGCAAACCCTTCAGAAGCATGGAAATTGAAACTGCAATCAGAAATCTTCCAGCAAATAAAAGCCCAGGTCCAGAAGGCTTCACAGCTGAATTCTACCAAAAATTTAGAGAAGAGCTAACATCTATCCTACTCAAACTCTTCCAGAAAATTGCAGAGGAAGGTAAACTTCCAAACTCATTCTATGGGGCCACCATCACCCTAATACCAAAACCTGACAAAGATGTCACACACAAAAAAAAAAAAAGAGAGAGAGAGAGAGAGAGAACTACAGGCCAATATCACTGATGAACATAGATGTAAAAATCTGTTACAAAATTCTAGTAATCAGAATCCAACAACACATTAAAAAGATCATACACCATGACCAAGTGGGCTTTATCCCAGGGATGCAAGGATTCTTTAATATCCACAAATCAATCAATGTAATACACCACATTAACAAATTGAAAAATAAAAGCCATATGATTATCTCAATAGATGCAGAGAAAGCCTTTGACAAAATTCAACATCCATTTATGATTAAAAAAAAGAACAAACCAGAAAGCAGGACTAGAAGGAACATACCTCAACATAATAAAAGCTATATATGACAAACCCACAGCAAACATTATCCTCAGTGGTGAAAAATTGAAAGCATTTCCCCTAAAGTCAGGAACAAGACAAGGGTGCCCACTCTCACCACTACTATTCAACATAGTTCTGGAAGTTTTGGCCACAGCAATCAGAGCAGAAAAAGAAATAAAAGGAATCTAAATTGGAAAAGAAGAAGTAAAATTCTAAAAGATTTTTAAAGTGATTACCCTTGGGTATGCTCAATCGCTCAATTGTGTCTGACTCAAGGTTGTAGCCTTCCAGGCTCCTCCATCCATGAGATTTTCCAGGCAAGAATACTGGAGTGGGTTTCCATTTCTTCCTTCAGGGGATCTTCTCAACCCAGGGATCGAACTTGCACGTCCTGAATCTCCTGCATCTCCTGCATTAGCAAGTGGATCCCTAATCAGCTATTTCCCAATACAAAATAAAACTTAAAAAACAAAACTACAATCAGGAATCACCCAAGAATGGCCATCATCAGAAAGTCTACAAAAGGAAATTGGTTCAAGTTGGTGGAGTAGAAGGATGTGTGCTCACCTTCTCCTGCAAGAAAACAAAAATCACAACTGCTGAACAGCTGTTGATAGGAGGACACTGGAACCCACCAAAAGTGATACCCCATGTCCAAAGATAAAGGAGAAGTCATAACAAGACAGTAGGAGAACTGCAGCCATGATAAAATCAAATCCCATCCCTGCCAGGTGAAGGACCCACAAACTGGAGAACAACTATTCCCCAGAGGTTCTCCCACTGTTGTGATGGTTCTAAGCCCCACATTAGGCTTCCCAGTCTGGAAAATTTGGCTGAGGGAGTAGGAATCCCCAGGGAATTTGACTTTGAAGGACAGTGAGATTTGATTGCAGGATTTCCACAGGACATGGGGAAAAAGAGACTGCACTCTTGGAGGACACACACAAAATCTTGTGTGCACCAGGTCCCAGGGGAAAGGAGCAAACCCACAGAAAACTGAACTAGGCCTGCTTGTTAGTGTTGGAGGATCCCCTGTAGATGTGTGGGTCGGCAGTGGCTCACTGCAGGGACAAAGGCACTGGCAGCACCAGTCCTAGAAAGCACCTGAGTTCTCTTGGAAGTTGTTACCATTAGCCCTACCATAGAGCCTAGAGAATCCAGAGCTGGGTTGCCTCAAGTGAAACAACTAACAGGGAGGGAGCACAGCCCAACTCATCAGCGAACAAGTGGATTAAAGTTTTACTGGCCACAGCCCTACCCACCACCAGACCCTTCCATCAGGAAGTACAAGCTCTTAGATAGGCTCATCCACCAAAGGGCAGACAGCAGAAGCAAGAAGAACTACATTCCTGCGGCCTCCAATACAAAAACCACAATTACAGAAAGTTAATCAAAGTGAAAAGGCAGAGTATTATGTCTCAGTTGAAGGAAAAAGATAAAACCCCAGAAAAACAACTAAATGAAGTGGTAATAGGCAATCTACCAGAAAAAAGATTCAAGATAATGATAATGAAGCTGATCCAAAATCTTGGAGAAAGAATGGAGGCAAAGATGGAGAAGATGGAAGAGATGTTTAACAAAGACTTAGAAGAATGAAAAAAAAACAAACAGAAATGAACAATACAATAACTGAAATGAAAAAATACACTAGAAGGAATCAATAGCAGAATAATTGAGGCAGAAGAATGAATAAGTGACCTGGAAGATAAAAAGGTAGATTTCACTGCTGCAAAATAGAATAAAGAAAAAAGAATGAAAAGAAATGAAAACAGTGTAAAGAGACAACATTAAATGCACCAACATCCGCATTATAGAGGGTCCAGGAGAAGAGAGAGACAAAGGGCTTGAGAATATATTTGAAGAGATAATAGCTGAAGACTTCCCTAACATGGGAAAGGAAACACTCAACCAAGTCCAGGAAGTTCAGAAAGTCCCAAGCAAGATAAACCCAAGGAAGAACCTGCCAAGACACATAGTAATAAACTGACAAAAATTAAAGAGAAAGAAAAATTATTGAAAGCAACAAGGGAAAAACAACAAATAATGTACAAGGGAACTCCCAAAAGGTTATCAGCTGATTTCTCAGCAGAAAATCTGCAAGCTAGAAGGGAATGGCACAACATATTTAAAGTGATGAAAGAGAAGAAACTACAACCAAGAATGCTCTATGCATCAAGGCTCTCATTCAGATTTGCTGGAGAAGTCAAAAGCTTTATAGACAAGCAAAGGTTAAGAGAATTCAGCACCACCAAACAAGCCTTGGGCTTCCCTCATGGCTCTGAGGGTAAAAGCATCTGCCTGCAATGCGGGAGACCTGGGTTCAATCCCTGGATTGGGACGATCCCCCTGGAGAAGGAAATGGCAACCCACCCCAGTACTCTTGCCTGGAAAATTCCATGGACAGAGGAGCCTGGGAAGCTACAGTCCATGGGATCACAAAGAGTCGGACACAACTGAGCAACCTCACTTCACTTCACTTCACTTCATTCACTTCACTTCACTTCACTTCACTTCAAACAAGCTTTTTGATAATTGCTAAAGAACTTCTCTAGGCAGGAAACACAAGAGAAGGAAAAGACATGCAAAAACAAACACAAACAATTAGGAAAATAGTAATAGAAACATTCATATTGATAATTACCTTTAAAGGAAATAAATAAAATGCACCAACCAAAAGAAATAGACTGTCTGGATGGCTGCAAAACAAAGCTGTACGTATGCTATCTACAGGAAACCCACCTCAGTCCTAGGAACACATACAGATTAAAAGTGAGGGGATGCATGCACGCATGCTAAGTTACTTCAGTCATGTCTGACTTTTTGCAACTCAATAGACTCTAGCCCTCCAGGCTCCTCCGTCCATGGGATTCTCCAGGCAAGAATACTGGCATGGGTTGCCATGCCGTTCTCCAAAAGTGAGGGGATAGAAGAAGGTATTTCATACAAATGAAAATCAAAAGAAAGCCATAGTAGCAATACTCATATCTGACAAAATAGACTTTAAAATAAAGACTAAGTGACAAAGTAGGACACTACATAATGATCAAGGGATCAATCAAAGAAGAATATATAGCAATTGTAAATATATATATATATATATATATATATATACACACACACATACCCAATATAGGAACTACTAAATATGTAAGGAATACTAACAGCCATAAAGGCAGAAATCAACAGTAACATGATAATAGTGGGAGATTTTAACATCTCACATTCATCAATGGACTGCTCATTCAGACAGAATACTAATAAGAAAACGCAGGCCTTATATGACACTTTAGACCAGATGGACTTAATTGATATTTATAGAGCATTCCATCCAAAAGCATCAGGCAACATCTTCTTCTTAAATGCACATGAAACATTCTTCAGAATTGACCACCTGCTGGGTCACAAAGAAACCTTTGGTAAATTTAAGAAAATTGAAATCATATCAAGCACTTTTTTGATTACAGTATGAGTTTAAAAATAAACTACAAGAGAAAACTATAAAAAAACACAAACATAGCAGCTAAACAATATGCTACTAAACAACCAATGGATCACTGAAGAAATCAAAGAGGATATCAAAAAATACCTAGAGACAAATTAAAATAAAAGAACAATGATCCAAAACCTATGAGATGCAATAAAGCAGTTTTAATAGGGAAGTTTATAGCAATACAATCTTACCTCAGGAAACAAGAAAAATCACAACTAAAAACCTAGCCTTACGCCTAAGACAACTAAAAGAAGAAGAACAAACAAAACCTAAAGTTAGTAGAAGTAAAGAAATCATAAAGAACTGAGCAGAAATAAATGAAATACAAAAACAATAGCAAAGATCAATTAAACTAAAATTTGTTTCTTTGTAATGATTTAAAAAATGATAAACCTTTTAACCAGACACATCAAGAAAAAAGGCAGAGGACTCAAACCAATAAAATTAGAAATGAAAAAGGAGAAATTACAACTGACACCACAGAAATACAAATGATCATAAGAGATCACTACAAGCAACTGTATGCCAATAAAATGGACATCCTAGAAGAAATAGACAAATTCTTAGAAAGGTATAATCTCCCAAGACTTAACCAGAAAGAAATAGAAAATATGAACAGACCAATAACAAGCACTGAAATTGAGACTGTGATCTAAAAATTTCAAACAAACAAAAAGTTCAGGATCTGATGGCTTAACAGGCAAATTCTATCAAACATTTAGAGAAAAGCTAAAACACCTATCCTTGTGAAACTCTTCCCAAAAACTGCAAAAGAAGGGATACTCTCAAACTCATTCTATGAGGCCAACATTACCTTGATACCACAACCAGACAAAGATACTACAAAAAAAGAAAATTATAGGCCCATATCACTGATGAACATAGACACAAAATTCTCAACAAAATACTAGAAGTTAGAATCCAACAGTATGTTAAAATGATTACACGCCATGATTAATTGGGATTTATCCCAGGGATGCAAGGATTTTTCAATAACAACAAATCAATCAGTGTGATACACCACATCAACAAATTGAAGAACAAAAATCATATGATCATCTCAATGTATGCAGAAAAATATTTTGGTGAAATTCAACACCAATTTATGATTTAAAAAAAAAAAACCTCTTCAGAAAGTGGACATAGAGGGAATATACTTCAACATAATAAAGGCCATATATGGCAAACCTACAGCTAACATCATACTCAATGATGAAAAGCTGAAAATATTTCCTCTAAGATCAGGAACAAGACAAGGATGTCCACTCTCATCACTTTTATTCAACACAGTTTTGGAAGTCCTAGCTACAGCAATCAGAGAAGAAAAAAAAAATGGGGAATCCAAATTGGAGAGTGAAAGTGTTAGTAGCTCAGTCGTGTCTGACTCTTTGCGACCCTATGGACTGTAGCCCACCAGGCTTCTCTGTCCATGGACTTCTTCAGGCAAGAATACTGGAGTGGATTGCCATTCCCTTCTCCAGGGGATCTTCCTGACACAAGGATCAAATTCATGTCTCGTGCATTGCAGGCAGTTTCTGCAATGGAAAAGAAGACTGGGAAAACTGGAAAAGAAGTTAAATTGTCACTGCTTGCAGATGACATGATACTATACTAGAAGATCCTAAAGATGCTACCAGTAAACTAGTAGAGCTCATCAATGAATTTGGTAAAGTTGCAGGTTACAAAATTAACACCCAGAAATCGGTTACATTCTTATACACTTACAACACAAGATCAGAAATAGAAATTCAAGAAACAATTCCATTTATCATTGCATCAAAAAAAAAGGAATAAATCTACCTAAGGAGACAAAGGTGGCATTAATGATAAAGACTCCGCCTACCAATGCTGGAGACTTAAGAGATGTGGGATCAGTCCCGGGGTCTGGAAGATCCCCTGGAGGAGGAAATGGCAAACCACTCCAGTATTCTTGGCTGGAGAATACCATGGACAGAGTAATATAGCAGGCTACAGTCCAAGGGTCATGAGGAACTGGACATGACTGAAGCAACTTAGCACAGCAAGGAGACAAAAGACCGTACTCTGAAAACTATAAGACACTGATGAAAAATCAAAGAAGACACAAAAAGATGGAAAGACATACTATGTTCACGGATCAGAAGAATCAATATTGTCAAAATGACAATATTATTCAAGGCAGTCTACATATTCCATGGAATCTCTATCAAACTACCAAGTGCATTTTCACAGAACTAAAACAAAAAATCTTATTAATAAAATTTGTTTGGAGACACAAAATACCCCGAATAATGAAAGTAATCTTGAGAAAGAAAAATGGAGCTGGAGGAATCAGACCCCTTGACTTCAGACTGTACTACAAAGCTATAGTCATCAAAATAGTATGCTACTTGAACAAAAATAGAAACATAGATCAATAGAACAGGATAGAAATCCCAGAAATAATAATCCCATTCAACTATGGTCAAACTATGACAAAGGAGGCAAGACTACACAATGTTGCAAAGACAGTTTTTTCAACAAATAGTCCTGGTAAAACTAGACAGCTACATGTAAAAAAAAAATTATATTAGATCATTTTTTAACACTATGCACAAAAATAAACCCAAATGAATTAAAAATCTAAATGTGAGACCAGACACTATAAAACTCCTAGAGGAAAATATAGGCAGAACACTCTTTGACATAAATTGCAGTGATATATTTTTTTATTTATCTCCTAGAATAATGGATATAAAAAGAAAAATAAACAAATGGGGCATACTTAAACTCAAAAGCTTTACAGCAAGGAAACAATAAACAAAACTAAAAGACAACCCACACACTGGGAGAATATATTTGCAAATGATGTGACCAAAAAGGGGTTATTCTACAAAATCTACAAACAGCTCATGAAGCTCAACATCATCAAAACAAAAACCCAGTCCACAACTGAGCAGAAAGCTGAAGTAGATTTTTATTCAAGGAAGACATACAGAAGGCTAAGAGGCACATGAAAAGTTGTTCCACATCTGTAATTACAAGAGAAATGCAAATCAAAACTACAATGAGATATCACTTCACACCAGTCAAAATGGCTATCATCAAAAAATTCACAAACAATAAATGGTGGAGAGAAGGGAACCCTCTTACACTGTTGGTGGATGGAAATGTACGTTGATATAGCCACTATAGAGCGCAATATGGATGTTCCTTAAAAAACTGAAAATAAAACTATGTGTAAACTTGCAATGCCACTTCTGGGCATATATCCAGAGGAAAATAGGCCCGAAAGGATACATGCACCTCAGTGATCACTGTAGTACTGTTTATAATAGCCACAACACAGAAGCAACCTAAATGTCCATCAACGGAGAAATAAAGAAGATGGACCCATGGACCTAGACATTGTCATACTGAGTGAAGTAAGTCAGACAGAGGAGCAGAAACATCATATGACATCCCTTATATGCGAAATCTAAAAGACATGATACAAATGAACTTATTTACAAAACAGAAACAAACTCACAGACTTAGAGAATGAACTCTTGGTTGCTGCAGGGAAGCATGGTGAGAAAGAACAGTTAGGGAGTTTGGGATAGACAGGTACACACTGCTGTATTTAAAATATAACCAACAAAGGGCTACTCTATAGCACAGGGAATTCTGCTAAATATTATGTGGAAGTCTGGTTGGGAGGGTATTTGGGGGAGAATCTTCACTGTTCACCTGAAACTATCACAACATTGTTAATTGGCTATACTCCAATACAAAATTAAAAGTTTAATTTGAAAAGTCTACAATCAATAAATTCTGGAGAAGGTGTGGAGAAAAGGGAGTCATCCTACACTATTGTTGGGAATGTAAATTTCTGCCACCAGCATGGAGAATAGTATGAAATTTCCTTAAAACACTAAACATAGAACTACTATATGATTCAGCAATACTACATAAGAGAAAATAAAAATTTGAATGGATACATGCACCCCATTGTTCAAAACAGCACTATTTACAGTATTGAAGAAATGGAAGCAACCTAGATGACCATGACAGATGAACAGATAAAATGTACTTATCTACAACGAAATGTTGTTGTTGCTGATGGTATTCAGTTGCTAAGTAATGTCTGACTCTTTGTGATCCCATAGACTGTGGCACACCAGGCTCCTTTGTCTCCACTATCTACCAGAGTTTGCTCAAATTCATGTCCATTGAGTTGGTGATGCTATCTAACCATCTCACCCTCTGCTACCCCATTCTCCTTATGCCTTCAATCTTTCCCAGGATCAGGGGCTTTTCCAATGAGGCAGTTCTTCACAAAACCTAACCAAAGTATTGGAGCTTCAGCTTCAGCATCAATCCTTCCAATGAATATTCAGGGTTGATTTCTTTTAGGATTGACTGGTTTGATCTCCTTGTAGTCCAGAGGACTCTCAAGAGTCTTCTCCAGCACCACAGTTTGAAAGCATCAGTTCTTCAGGGTTGGTCTTCTTTATGGTCCAACTCTCACATCCACACATGACTACTGGAAAAACCATAGCTTTGACTATACAGACCTTGTTGGCAAAATGATGTCTATGCTTTTTAATACACTTTCTATGTTTGTCATAACTTTCCTTCCAAAGAGCAAGTGTCTTTTAATTCCATGGCTGTAGTCACTGTCTGCAGTGATTTTGGAGCCAAAGAAAATAAAATCTATCATGCTTCCACTTTCCCTCTTTCTATTTGCCATGAAGCAATGGGATTGGATGCCATGATCTGAATTTTTTTTTTTGATGTTGAGTTTCAAGCCAGCTTTCTCAAAAGAAGGTAAGTATCATTAGCAAAATATTAATTAAATATTACTGAGCCATAAAAAATGAAATAACACCATTTGTAGCAACATGAATGGACCTAGATATTGTCATACTGATGAAGAAGTCAGACAGAGAGAGACAAATATCATATGATATCGCTCACATGTGGATTCTAAAAAAATGGTACAAATGAACTTATTTGCAAAACATAAATAGAATCACAGATATAAAAAAACATACATGTGATTATCTGGGGGCAAGTGGAGGAATACATTGGGATATTGGAGTTGACATATACACACTACTATATATAAAATGGATAACTAATAAGGACCTACTCTATAGCACATCCCCTCAATACTCTGCAATATGCCTATATGGGAAGACAATCTTTTTTTTTAAAAAAAAGATTGGATATATGTGTAACTGATTCACTTTTCTGTACAACAGAAACTAACACAAGATTGAAAATCAACTGTATTTCAACTTAAAAAAGAAGAGAGTAGATACATATTTCTCCAGAATTCATAGGCACAGAGAAGGTTAAATAAAATGAAAAGGCAGAGGAACTACTCCCAGTTAAAAGATCAAGAAAAATCTCCTGAAAGAGGAAATAATGAAACAGAGCTCACCAGAATACCAGATTTTAAGTTCTAAAACTGGTAATAAAAAAGATAACTGAACTAGAAAAGATTACCAATAGAAATGCATATTACCATAACAAGAAACTTCAAAATATAAAGACAAACCAATAAAAAACTGATAACAATTGCTGAAGTAAATCCACAAGATGCAAAATTCATAAGCAGAAATCTGAAGATAAGAAAGAGAAATTCAAGAAACAATCCCATTTACCATCATATCAAAAAAATAAAATACCTAGGAATAAACCTACAAAAGATCTGTACTCTGAAAACTATAAGACACTGATGAAAGAAATCAAAGAAGTCACAAAACAGATGGAAAGACATACCATGTTCTTTAATTGGAAGAGTCAGTATTGCTAAAATGACTATACTATCCAAGGAAATCTACATATTCAATGCAACCCCTATCAAATTACCAAGGTCATTTTTCACCAAACTAGATCAAAAAATCTTAAAGCTTGTGTGGAGAAATAGAAGACCCCAAATAACCAAAGTAATCTTGAGAAAGGAAAACGGAGCTGAAGGAATCACGGTTCCTGACTTACGGCTATACTTCAAAGCTACAGTCATCAAAACAGCATGGTACTGGCACAAAAACAGAAATATAGATCAATGGAACAGGATAGAAAGCCCAGAAAAAACCCACACACCTATGGTCAATTTGTCTACAACAAAAGAGGGAAGACTATGCAATGGAAAAAAGACAGTATCTTCAACAAAGGGTGTTTGGAAAACTGGACAACTACATGTAAAAAATGAAACTAGAACATTCTTTAACACCTAACACAAAATAAACTCAAAATGGATTAAAGTTCCAAATGTAAGACTGGTACCATAAAAACTCTTAACAGAAAGTATAGGCAGAAGACACTTTGACATAAATCATGGCAGTATCTTTTTAATTTTTCTCCTAGAGTAAAGGAAATAAAAACAAAAATGAAGAAATGGGACCTAATTAAACTCAAAAGTTTTGCACAAAAAGGAAGCAACAAACAAAACTAAAAGATGACCTACAGAGTGGGAGAAATATTATATTCTCAAATGATGTGGCTGACAATTAGTGTCCAAAGTTTATAAACAGCTCATGTGGCTTAATATCCAAAATACACAAACAGCCCAATTAATAAATAGGCAGAAGATATAAATAGACATTGCTCCAAAGAAGACAAACAAATGGACAAGAGGCACATGAAAAGATACTCGACATCACTAATTATTAGAGAAACGCAAATCAAAACTACAATGAGATATCACCTCACACCATTTAGAATGGCCATCATCAAAAAATCTACAAATGATAAACTCTGGAGAGGGTGTTGAGAAAAGGAAACCCTCCCCTACACAATGGCAATGTAAATTGTTACAGCCACATTGGAGAACAGTATACAGATTCCCTAAAAAAACTAAAAATAGAGCTACTATGTGGTCCAGCAATCACACTCCTGGGCATATATCTGGAGAAAACCATAATTGAAAAAGACACATGTGCCTCAATGTTTGTTACAGCAACATTTACAGTAGCTAGGACATGGAAGCAACTCAGATGCTCATTGACAGATGAAAGGATAAAGAAACTGTGGAACAACTATACAATAAAC
Source organism: Ovis canadensis (assembly GCF_042477335.2). Taxonomy (NCBI): domain Eukaryota; kingdom Metazoa; phylum Chordata; class Mammalia; order Artiodactyla; family Bovidae; genus Ovis; species Ovis canadensis. The sequence continues at coordinate 53,047,936 of NC_091727.1, forward strand.
TCAACCATAAAAAAGAACACATTTGAGTTAGTTGTAGTGAGGTGGATCAACCTAGAGCCTGTCATACAGAGTGAAGTAAGTCAGAAAGAGATAAATTTCATATATTAACACATATATATGGAATCTAGGAAAATGCTACAGATAAACCTATTTGCAGGCCAGGAATAGAGACACAGATGTAGAGAATAGACTTCTGGACATTGCAGGAGAAGGAGAGGGTGGAACGAATTGAGAGAGTAGCATTGACATATATACACCACCATGTGTAAAATAGATAGCTAGTGGGAAGCTGTCGGAGAAGGCAATGGCACCCCACTCCAGTACTCTTGCCTGGAAAATCTCATGGACGGAGGAGCCTGGTAGGCTGCAGTCCATGGGGTCGCTAAGAGTCCGGCACGACTGGGCGACTTCACTTTCACTTTTCACTTTCATGCATTGGAGAAGGAAATGGCAACCCACTCTAGTGTTTTTGCCTTGAGAATCCCAGGGACGGGGGAGCCTGGTGGGCTGCGTCTATGGGGTCGCACTGGAGTGACTTAGCAGTGGCAGCAGCAGCAGTGGGAAGCTGCTTTATAACACAGGGAGCTCAACCCCATGGTCTCTGATCATCTAGAGGGTGGAAAGGGGGTGGAAGGGAGGCTCAAGAAGGAAGGAATATACATGTATATACACATACATTTAGCTGATTCACTTTGTTTTACAGCAGAATTCAATACAACATAGTAAAGAAATTATACTCCAATAATAACATTTTAAAAAGAAAGTTAAAAAATAATAAATAAAAATTTAAAAAGAATGAAATAATGTTATTTGCAGTAAAGTGGATGGACCTGGAGATAACCATACTAAACAAAGAAAGTCAGAGAAAGACAAATGATACTGCTTATATGTGGAATCAAAAAGATGATATAAATGAACTTATTTACAAAATAAACAGACTCACAGACTTAGAGAAGGAATTTATGGTTACCGGGGGTGGGAGGAAGAGATAGATTGGGGGTTTGGGATTTACATGTGCACATAACCAACAAGAATATACTTTAAAAATATTTTTAGAAAATAAAGAGGACTTTAACAGTGGTGTGCATACAGGAAAAGCTCAATAGGTACTTAGTGAATTAAAAATCACATCTACATCAAGTATTAAATGTAAGAAAAATATTAAAAGTTTCAGTAAAAAAATGTCACTCCAATAATAACACATCTGTTATATCTGATTCTGGTTCTGATGTTTGCTCTGCCTCTTCAAAATGTGTTTTTTTCTCTTAGTATGCCTTTTAATTTTTATGTCTGAAAGCCAGACATAATGTACTGTGTAAAATTAACTGAGATACATAAGCCTTTAATGTGAGGCATTGTGTTTATCTGGCTAGAATTAAACTATGCTTATAGGGTTTCCTGTAGCTATACATGTCAAAAGCTAAAATTTCCTCTACAGTCCTTATTTTTGTCTCCCATTTTGTCTTTGGGTTTCCCTTGAGATCTCTTGTTAAAATACATCTGATATACACCATTCTTTCTGTTTTATTCCTCTGTTATTATATAGAAGCCCTGCTGGGCTAAGGTGTCAGGGGAGAAGAATTGTTCTATAGTCCTATAATGAAACCTCTATGTTGGTCAACTGAGGCCCTAGACTGTGAACTTGAAACGTGCTTCTCAGTTTTTCCCCCTATTAGGTGATAGAGGAGGGCTAGAAAATCCTGAAAGTGGGTATTTTTATTCCTCCAGTTCAGTTACTGTCTGATAAAACTCTAGTCACTTAGACTGTGGTAAAATGGTTCACTTTAAGAGCAGACCTTGTTTTTTGTTTTCATGTGTGGAGCTGGAGTTGGTTATGCTATACAGCATGCAAGATCTTAGTTCTCCCACCAGGGGTAGAACCCACACCCCCTGCAGTGGAAGCATAGTGTCTTAACCACTGGACTGCTAGGGAAGTCTTGGGAGGTTGGGATTGATATATGTACACCACTATATATAAAATGGATAACTAATGAGAACTTACAGTATAGCACAGAAGACTACTCAATATTCTGTGACCTAAATGATAAGTAAATCTAAAAGAGAGTGTGTACACACACACACACACACACACACACACACACACACACACGTATATATATATATAACTGATTCACTTTGCTGCACAGTAGAAATTAATACAACATTGTAAAGCAACTATACTCCAATTAAAAATTTTAAATTAAGAAAAGCAGGCCTTATTTAGGGGAACACAACACTTTGGGCTTATTTTAAATGACCATTAATCCACTCTCCCTACCAGATGCTGGAGAGGATTTTCCCTCAATTTTCACTATGAGAATCTGGTAGAGTGCCTGGAAGTGAAACTCAGGAAAGTGCTGGAGACCACTAACTATAGACTTCCTTGGAACTTTTAATTTTCAAATTTTTCCACTCTAAACCTCTAGTAATTCATCAATTACTCTTTGGGTTTTCCCACTCTGGCACTATTTCTTATGGAGATTTTTGCTCCTGGCTTGTGCTACAGTAAGCTGTGATTTTCTTTACTTGTTGGGGTATCTCCTCAATTTGGGAGGTAGACATTTTCCCTATGGCCACAGTTCTCTTATAGATCTAAAAAGAGTTGTTAATTTTCACTTTCTTCAGCCATTTTCTTGTATGGAGTGACAACTTTCAATCTCCTTATATGCCAGACCAGAAACTGAAAGTATGCCATTTTTTGTTTGCTTTTTATTATACTTTCTGAAACATTTTCTTGACATTACCCTCTATTAAGTTCATTATTTTAGGAATTGTTTTAAATTTCTAAGCACCCTTCTTTATTCTCCAAAGGTACTTTTTCCATAGCATGCTTTTGTTCTCTGTATGTGAGCTTAACAAAACTTTACTGGAACTTTAAGGATAACAGAAGAAAATTACCAGGCCAGAAAGAAAAATTTTAAATGGATACCAGATACCGTCCACAAGAATGTCAGCCATGTTCCTCTGAAGAGGCCCACTTACTGGCTATCACTCTCTTTAGCCCTCTAGTCTGGTATCATGTGTGGCAAAAACTATTATTATCCACCAACTGGATGGTTTTTGGCCATATGCTCCCTAGCTGGAGTCCAGATCTCCAGCTCTCACCTTGATATCAGAAAGGAGGTCATTGTTCTTTTCCCCACTCCCAGGTGAACTGTACTTCCTGCACCAGCATAGCACTCCCCATATCCTTTTTCTTTCTGGAACATTCTCACACTTACTTCCCACAGTGGTGACCTGATCCACATGGCCTACACAAGGCAATTGCAGTAATCAGCAGCACATTTCACAGGGTGGATTGTTTTTAATGTTAAATAACAATATATGTTGTTGTTGTTGTTGTTCAGTCACTAAGTTGTGTCCGACTCTTTGTGATCCCATGGACTGCAGCACACCAGGCCTCCCTGTCCTTTATTATCTCCCTGAGTTTGCCCAAACTCATATCCATTGAATGGATGCCATCTAACCATCTCATCCTCTGTCCTCCCATTCTCCTCCTGCCCTGAATCTTTCCCAGAATCAGGGGCTTTTCCAATGAGTCGACTCTTTGCATCAGGAGGCCAAACTGTTGGAACTTCAGCTTCAGCATCAGTACTTCCAATGAATATTCAGGGTTGATTTCCTTTAGGATTGACTATTTTGACCTCCTTGCTATCCAAGAGACTCTCATGAGTCTTCTCCAGCACCACAGATAAACATCAATTCTTTGACACTCAGCGTTCTTTCTGATGTAACTCTCACATTTGTACATGACTACTGGAAAAACCATAGCTTTGACTATACAGACCTTTGTCAACAAGGTGATATCTCTGCTTTTTAATATGTTGTCTAAGTTTGTCATTGCTTTTCTTTCAAGGAGGAAGCATCTTTTAATTTCATGGCTGCAGTCACCATCTGCAGTGATTTTGGAGCCCCCCAAAATAAAGTCTGTCACTGTTTCCAGGGTTTCCCCATTGATTTGCCATGAAGTGATGGGACCAGATGCCGTGATTTTAGTTTTCTGAATGCTGAGTTTTAAGCCAGCTTTTTCACTCTTCTCTTTCACCTTCATCAAGAGACTCTTTAGTTCCTCTTCACTTTCTGTCATTAGGGTAATATCATCTGCATATCTGAGGTTGTTGATATTTCTCCTAGTAGTCTTGATTCCAGCTTGTGATTCATCCAGCCCAGCATTTTGTATGATATACTCTGCATATCAGTCAAATAAGCAGGGTGACAATATACAGCCCTGACTACTCCTTTCCCAATTTGGAATCTGTTGTTTCATGTCTGGTTCTAACTGCTGCTTCTTGACTTGCATACAGATTTCTCAAGAGGCATGTCAGGTGGTCTGGTATTCCCATCTCTTTAAGAATTTCCCACAGTTTGTTGTGATCCACACAGTTAAAGGCTTTAGTGTAGTCAAAGAAGCAGAAGTAATGTTTTCCTGAAATTCCCTTGCTTTTTCTATGATCCAGCAGATGTTGGCAATTTGATCTCTGGTTCCTCTGCCTTTGCTAAATCCAACTTGCACATCTGGAAGTTCTTAGTAGTGGAAATAATAATCCAGATTAGTTCCTTTTTGCCATCTTTCTTCCAACAGGAGCCAGCAGCAATCCAAACCTGAACATTTCTTGGTGGTTCATACTAGATATCTTCTGTGAGCAAAGGCTATGCACACACATCTCTCAGGAACAAATAATAATTTTCAGGGACAGTCCAGTCGAAGCCCATGAATACGATGAAAACTAACTCAGTAGAAGTATAATACTGTTAAAATACACCCAAATTATGTCACTGCTCAGAAAGTTTAACATTTGTATCACAGCAGATAACATTTGCCAAGTGCTTACTTGGTACCAGGCCCTTGAGTTACCTTCATTTCATAAAGAACGAAAGTGAGGTTCCTAGGTGTCTATTGCACAGGGTCACAAAGCTAATAAATGGCAGATAAGAAATTGCACCACGATTGTCTAACCACAGTCAACCCATGTAACTGCTGCACAGTGCTGTATTGGTTTCCAGCAGTCCCATTTAGGTTAACAGTGATGGCACAATTTTCTGTCAGATCAGTGGGTGGACACCCAAGATACCTTAGTCCAATAAAGAGCCAATTCTGGTTAGTTAGCTTCTAAGGCTAATTGATGTCCTTTTCTCTGGAGACAGCAACTACCAGCTTTTTTCAAAAGTTTTTCTTTCATAGAAGCCATAACATTTTATTTCTAAGTTTTTATTTTCATCAAAGTAATATTAATACTTTGCATAGTTAAAAAATAATGCTAAAGATCTCATAACAAACCCCAATGATATCCTGTCCCACTCCTTCTTACTGCTTTCTAGAGGCAACTGCTTTATTTTACCATTCTTTGGCTTTTTCTTCTGGCATTTACTACTCCAAACCCCCCCTTCTCCCTTGTCATCTCCCTTTCTGAAGCTGAAGAACCAGATACTTTCTTGGCCTCGCTTGCATCTAGAGAGATGGCCATGTGTTCCAGGTATGGCCATGATATATTTGCTGGTGGCCTTTTGAAAGGCTTTGTTTTCCTAAGACACACAATGTCACCTTCCTTCTTTTTTCTGCCTTAAATATAATTCTACTGCTTGGAGCTGTGACAGCAATCTTGTGATCATGAAGGAATGAACATGAGGATGTAGACACCACACATTAAGGAAGAAAATGTTAGAAAAGAACCTACATCCTTGATGGCATCATTGAGCAGCTGAACTGTGGCATGGCACTTCTGTTAATAATAAACTGACTTCTTGTAAAATAAATAAATAGGGACTTTCCCTGGTGGTTCAGTGGCTAAAACTCTGCACTCCCAATGCAGGGGGGCCTGGCCCAGAAACTAGATATGTCTCAACTAAGAGTTCACATGCCATAGCTAAAGATCCCACATGCTGCAAGGAAGATCAAAGATCCCACAGGTCACAACTAAGATGCAGCACAACCAAATAAATAAATGAAAATATAAAAAATAAATAAATAATGCTGCATTTGTTTAAGCCACTATCAGTTGGGTTTTTTGTTACTTGTAGCTGAAAGGATTTTTAACTGAATGAACATGTTTCTAAATAATGTACTTACACTACTTCTATTTGAAAAAATTTTATGGAGGTGGTCATAAGATGGTGGAGGAATATGATGGGGAGACCACTTTCTCCCCCACAAATTCATCAAAAGAACATTTGAACGCTGAGTAAATTTCACAAAACAACTTCTGAATGTCGGCAGAAGACATCAGGCACCCAGAAAAGCAGCCCATTGTCTTCAAAAGGAGGTAGGAAAAAATATAAAAGATAAAAAGAGAGACAAAAGAGGTAGGGATGGAGATCGATCCCGGGAAGGGAGTCTTTGGTGGGAATGCAAACTAGTACAGCCACTATGGAGAACAGTGTGGAGATTCCTTTAAAAATTGCAAATAGAACTGCCTTATGACCCAGCAATCCCACTGCTGGGCATACGCACTGAGGAAACCAGAATTGAAAGAGACACATGTACCCCAATGTTCATCGCAGCACTGTTTATAATAGCCAGGACATGGAAACAACCTAGATGTCCATCAGCAGATGAATGGATAAGAAAGCTGTGGTACATATACACAATGGAATATTACTCAGCCATTAAAAAGAATACATTTGAATCACTTCTAATGAGATGGATGAAACTGGAGCCGATTATACAGAGTGAAGTAAGCCAGAAAGAAAAACACCAATACAGTATACTAACACATATATATGGAATTTAGAAAGATGGCAATGATGACCCTGTATGCAAGACAGCAAAAGAGACACAGATGTGTAGAGCGGACTTTTAGACTCAGAGGGAGAGGGAGAGGGTGGGATGATTTGGGAGAATGGCATTGAAACATCTATACTATCATGTAAGAAATGAATCGCCAGTCTATGTCTGATGCAGGATACAGCATGCTTGGGGCTGGTGCACGGGGATGACCCAGAGAGATGTTATGGGGGGGGAGGTGGGAGGGGGTTCATGTTTGGGAACACATGTACACCCGTGGTGGATTCATGTCAATGTATAGCAAAACCAATACAGTATTGTAAAGTAAAATAGAGTAAAAATAAAAATTTAAAAATAAAAAAAAAAAAAGAGAGAGAAGTTTCCAAACACCAGAAAACACTCTCACTGGCAAGTCTGTGGTGAGCCTTGGAATCTCAGAGGGCAACATAACTGGGAAGAAAAATAAATAACTAATTAAAAGCCACAGATTACGTGCCCAATGGTAACTCCCAGTGGACAAGCAGTGCAGACGCCCACCACTAGCAAGCAGGGACTGGGCAGGGAGGTACAGGCTGCATTGCTTGGAGTGAGGGCCGAGCCTGAATACCCTGAGGGCAATCTGAGGGAACTAACTTGAGATAGCAAACCAGACTGTGGGATAGCTATCCTGAGAAAAGCCCTAACCTAAGACACTGCAAGGCCCTCTCACAGAACAAAAGACTGAGCAGAACTAGCTGGCTGCAGACCAGCCCATCCCCCACTGGAGACAGGCAGATGAGGGCAGCCAGAGCTGGAAGGGGACAATCGCGGCCCCAGAGAGGCATCATATACCAAACTGCAAGCAGGCTTCATTGCTAACCAAGACTTCTTGGGATTCTGGACAGTAGACATCTGCCAGCAGGGTCACAGCCAGATATCAGCTCCCCAGAAGAGACACACGGCACACCTGAGAAGGTGCGCCAGTTGTACACCCAGAAAACCAAATGATAGGGACGGGGGAGGCAACAAGTCACAGTGACCGCACTAGCCAAGCACCTGGTCACCTGAGCTGCTCAGATCTGGGAAGGGCACAAAACGCAGGCCTAACAGAGTCTGCACCTTTGTGGAGTACGCAATACCTGAACCTGAGCGACTTGTACCTGGGAAGTGCAGACAACCCAGGGCTGGCCTCAGACAGTTCCTGGTAGAGCAACTTAGAGCCTAAGCAGTGTAGACAGGGAAAGCACACACCCCGTGAGTGGGGGCAAACCCAGTGTGGCCAAGAGACTGTGAGCACATGCCACTGCTATTTGTTTGCAGTGTTCCTCCCTCCCCACAGCACAACTGAACAAGTGAGCCTAAAAAAGTGTCCACCACTGCCCCCTTGTGACAGGGCAGAAATTAGACACCAGCAAACAGAAGAAGCTAAAGCAGAGGGAACCACCTTGGAAGTGACAGGTGCAATAGATTAAAACCTTGTAGTTAGCACTGACTACATAGGAAGGGGCCTATAGATCTTTAGAAGTATAAGCCAGATCAAGGAACTATCTGAAAATGAACTGACCCCACACTGTCCACAACAACACCAGAGAAAGTCCTAGATATATTTTTACTATTATCATTTTTTTAATTAAAAATTTTTTATTTTAAGTCCTCTATTACTCCTTTTTCATTTCTATAACCTATTACTTTACAAAAAAAGACCCTACTTTTTAAAGCAAACTTTATATATATACTTTTTTTAATTTTTGTGACTTTGTTTTTTTCTTTAATATTGTATTTTTGAGAATCCAACCTCTACTCTCGATTTTTAATCCTTGCTTTTTGGTATTTGTTATCAATTTTGTACCTTTAAGAACCCAATCTTCAGTACACATTTTTACTTGGGAGTGAGATTACTGCCTTGACTGCTCTCTCCCCCTTTGGACTCTCCTTTTTCTCCACCAGGTCACCTCTATATCCACCTTTCTCCTTCTCTTCTCTACCCAACTCTGCGTATCTCTTTGTGTGTTCCAGACTGTGGAAAACACTTAGGGAACTGATTACTGGCTGGATATGCCTCTTTCCTTTTGATTTCCCCCTTTATCCTCCTGGCCACCTTTGTCTCCTTCCTCCCTCTTCTCTTCTCTGTATAACTCTGTGAACATCTCTGAGCGGTCCAGACTGTGGAGAGCACATAAGGAAGTGATTACTGGTTAGCTTGTGCTCTTCTCTTTTGATTCCCCCTCTTCTCCTCCTGGCCACCTCTATCTCCCTCCTCCCTCTTCTCTTCTCCATGTAACTCTGTGAACCTCTCTGGGTGTCCCTCACTGTGGAGAAACTTTTCATCTTTAACCTAGATGTTTTATCATTGGTGCTGTATAGATGGAGAAGTCTTGAGGCTACTGTAAAAATAAGACTGAAAACCAGACGCAGGGGGCTTAAGTCCAAATCCTGAGAATACCTGAGAACTCCTAACTCCAGGGAATATTAATTGATAAGAGCTCATCAAATGCCTCCATACCTACACTGAAACAAAGCACCACACAAGGGCCAAAAAATTCCAGAGCAAGACATACCACACAAATTCTCCAGCAACACGGGAACATAGCCCTGAGCTTCAATATATAGGCTGCCCAAAGTAACTCCAAACCCACTGACATCTCATAACTCATTACTGGACATGTCATTGCACTCCAGAGAGAAGAAATCCAGCTCCACCCACCAGAACACCGACACAAACTTCCCTAACCAGGAAACCTTAACAAGCCACCCTTCCTACCCCACTCACAGTGAGGAACCTTCACAATAAAGAGGAACCACAAACTGCGAGAATATGGAAAGGCCACCCCAAACACAGCAATGTAAACAAGATGAAAAGGCAGAGAAATAACCAGCAGGTAAAGGAACAGGATAAATGCCCACCAAACCAAAAAAAAGAGGAAGAGATAGGGAACATACCTGATAAAGAATTCTGAATAATGATAGTGAAAATGATCCAAAATCTTGAAAACAAAATGGAGTTACAGATAAATATCCTGGAGACGAAGAATGAGAGGATGCAAGAAATGTTTAACAAGGACCTAGAAGAAATAAAAAAGAGTCAATACATAATGAATAATGCAATAAATGAGATTAAAAACACTCTGGAGGGAACCAACAGTAGAATAACCAAAGCAGAAGATAGATAGGACAAGTGAGGTAGAAGATAGAATGGTAGAAATAAATGAAACAGAGAGGAAAAAAGAAAAACGAATTAAAAGAAATGAGGACAACCTCAGAGACCTGTGGGACAATGTTAAACACCCCAACATTCGAATCATAGGAGTTCCAGAAGAAGAAGACAAAAAGAAAGGCCATGAGAAAATACTTGAGATAATAGTTAAAAACTTCCCTAAAATGGGGAAAGAAATAATCACCCAAGTTCAAGAAACCCAGAGAGTTCCCAAAAGGATAAACCCAAGGCGAAACACCCCAAGACACATATTAATCAAATTAACAAAGATCAAACACAAAGAACAAATATTAAAAGCAGCAAAGGAAAATCAACTAACAACACACAAGGGGATTCCCATAAGGATAATAGCTGATCTTTCAAAAGAAACTCTTCAGGCCAGAAGGGAATGGCAGGACATACTTACAGTGATGAAGAGAAAAACCTATAACCCAGATCACACTACCAAGCAAGGATCTCATTCAAATATGAAGGAGAAATCAAAAGCTTTACAGGCAAGCAAAAGCTGAGAGAATTCAGCACCACCAAACCAGTTCTCCAACAAATGCTAAAGGAGCTTCTCTAGACAGAAAACACAGAAAAGGTTTTCTCGAAACCAAAACAACAAAGTAAATGGCAATGGGATCATCAGTTCAGTTCAGTTCAGTTCAGTCACTCAGTCGTGTCTGACTCTTTGCGACCCCATGAATTGCAGCACACCAGGCCTCCCTGTCCATCACCAACTCCCGGAGTTCACTCAGACTCACATCCATCGAGTCGGTGATGCCATCCAGCCATTTCATCCTCTGTCATCCCCTTCTCCTCCTGCCTCCAATCCCTCCCAGAATCAGAGTCTTTTCCAATTAATCAACTCTTTGCATGAGGTGGCCAAAGTACTGGAGTTTCAGCTTTAGCATCATTCCTTCCAAAGAACACCCACTTATCAATGATTACCTTAAATGTAAATGGGTTGAGTGCCCCAACCAAAAGACAAAGACTGGCTGAATGGATACAAAAACAAGACCCCTATATATGTTGTCTACAAGAGACCCACCTCAAAACAAGGGACACATACAGACTGAAAGTGAAGGGCTGGCAAAGGATATTCCACGCAAATAGAGATCAAAAGAAAGCAGGAGTAGCAATATTCATATCAGATAAAATAGACTTAGAAATGAAGGCCCTGAAAAGAGACAAAGAAGGACATTACATAATGATCAAAAGATCAATCCAAGAAGAAGATATAACAATTATAAATATATATGCACCCAACATAGGAACACCACAATATGTCAGGCAAATGCTTACAAGAATAAAAGGGGAAATTAACAATAACATAATAATAGTGGGAGACTTTAATACCCCACTCACACCTATGGATAGATCAACTAAACAGAAAATTAGCAAGGAAATACAAACTTTAAAAGATATAATGGACCAGTTAGACCTAGTTGATATCTATAGGATATTTCACTCCAAAACAATGAATTTCACCTTTTTCTCAAATACACATGGAACATTATCCAGGATAGATCACATCCTGGGCCATAAACCTAGCTTTGGTAAATTCAAAAAAATAATTGAAATCATTCCAAGCATCTTTTCTGACCACAGTGTGGTAAGATTAGATGTCAACTACAGGAAAAAAAATTTTAAACACAAATATATGGAGGCTAAACAACATGCAGTTGAATAACAAACAGATCATAGAAGAAATCAAAATATATGTAGAAACAAATGAAAATGAAAACACAACAACCCAATACCTGTGGGACACTGTAAAAGCAGTGCTAAGGGGAAGGTTCATAGCAATACAGGCATACCCCAAGAAACAAGAAAAAAAGTCAAGTAATTAACCTAACTCTACACCTAAAGCAACTAGAAAAGGAAGAACCCCAGGGTTAGTAGAAGGAAAGAAATCTTAAAAATTAGGGCAGAAATAAATGCAAAAGACAAAAGAGACCATAGCAAAAATCAACAAGGCAAAAAGCTGGTTCTTTGAGAAGATAAATAAAATTGACAAACCATTAGCCAGATTCATCAAGAAACAAAGGGAGAAAAATCCAATCAATAAAATTAGAAATGAAAATGGAGATATCACAACAGACAACACAGAAATATAAAAGATCATAACAGACTACTATCAGCAACTCTATGCCAATAAAATGGACAACGTGGAAGAAATGGACAAATTCTTAGAAAAGTACAACTTACCAAAACTGAACCAGGAAGAAACAGAAAACCTTAACAGACCCATCACAAGCATGGAAACTGAAACTGTAATCAGAAATCTTCCAGCAAACAAAAGCCCAGGACCAGATGGCTTCACAGTTGAATTGTATCAAAAATTTAGAGAAGAGCTAACACCTATCCTACTCAAACTCTTCCAGAAAATTGCAGAGGAAGGTAAACTTCCAAACTCATTCTATGAGGCCACCATCACCCTAATACCAAAACCTGACAAAGGTGCCACAAAAAAAGAAAACTACAGGCCAATATCATTGATGAACATAGATGTAAAAATCCTTAACAAAATTCTGGCAATCAGAATCCAACAACACATTAAAAAGATTATACATCATGACCAAGTGGGCTTTATCCCAGGGATGCAAGGATTCTTCAACATTTGCAAATCAATCAATGTAATACACCACATTAACAAATTGAAAGATAAAATCCATATGATTATCTCAATAGATGGAGAAGAAGCCTTTGACAAAATGCAACATCTACTTAGGATTAAAAAAAAAAAAAACTCTCCAGAAAGCAGGACTAGAAGAAACATACCTCAACATAATAAAAGCTATATCTGACAAACCCACAGCAAACATTATCCTCAATGGTGAAAAATTGAAAGCACTTCCCCTAAAGTCAGGAACAAGACAAGGGTGCCCACTCTCACCACTACTATTCAACATAGTTCTGGAAGTTTTGGCCACAGCAGTCAGAACAGAAAAAGAAATAAAAGGAATCCAGATTGGAAAAGAAGAAGTAAAACTCTCACTGTTTGCAGATGACATGGTCCTCTTCACAGAAAACCCTAAAGGCTCCACCAGAAAATTACTAGAGCTAAACAATGAATACAGTAAAGTTGCAGGATATAAAATCAACACACAGAAATCCCTTGTATTCCTATACACTAACAATGAGAAAACAGAAAGAGAAATTAAGGAAACAATTCCATTCACCATTGCAACAAAAAGAATAAAATACTTAGGAATGTATCTACCTAAAGAAACAAAAGACCTATATATAGAAAACTACAAAACACTGGTGAAAGAAATCATAGAGGACACAAATAGATGGAAAAATACGTATTCATGGATTGGGAGAATCACTATACTGAAAATGAGTATACCACCCAAAGCCATCTATAGATTCGATGCAATCCCTCTCAAGCTGCCAACGGTAATTTTCAGAGAACTAGAACAAATAATTTCACAATTTATATGGAAATACCAAAAACCCCAAATAGCCAAAGCAATCTTGAGAAAGAAGAATGGAACTGGAGGAATCAACTTGCCTGACTTCAGGCTCTAATACAAAGCTACAGTCATCAAGACAGTATGGTACTGGCACAAAGACAGAAATATAGATCAATGGAACAAAATAGAAAGCCCAGAGATAAATCCACACACCTATGGACACCTTATCTTCGACAAAGGAGGCAAGAATATACAATGGATTAAAGACAATCTCTTTAACAAGTGGTGCTGGGAAAACTGGTCAACCACTTGTAAAAGAATGAAACTAGAACACTTTCTAACACCATACACAAAAATAATCTCAAAATGGATTGAAGATCTAAGGGTAAGACCAGAAACTATAAAACTCCTAGAGGAAAACATAGGCAAAACACTCTCTGGCATAAATCACAGCAGGATCCTCTATGACCCACCTCCCAGATATTGGAAATAAAAGCAAAAATAAAGAAAATGGGACCTAATTAAAATTAAAAGCTTCTGCACAACAAAGGAAACTATAAGCAAGGTGAAAAGACAGCCTTCAGAATGGGAGAAAATAATAGAAAATGAAGCAACTGACAAAGAATTAATCTCCAAAATGTACAAGCAACTCCTGCAGCTCAATTCCAGAAAAATAAATGACCCAATAAAAAAATGGGCCAAAGAACTAAATAGACATTTCTCCAAAAAAGACATACAGATGGCTAACAAACACATGAAAAGATGCTCAACATCACTCATTATCAGAGAAATGCAAATCAAAACCACAATGAGGTACCATTTCACACCAGTCAGAATGGCTGCAATCCAAAGGTCTACAGGCAATAAATGCTGGAGAGGGTGTGGAGAAAAGGGAACCCTCTTACACTGTTGGTGGGAATGCAAACTAGTACAGCCACTATAGAGAACAGTGTGGAGATTCCTTAAAAAACTGGAAATAGAACTGCCATATGACCCAGCAATCCCACTGCTGGGCATACACACTGAGGTAACCAGAATTGAAAGAGACACATGTACCACAATGTTCATCGCAGCACTATTTATAATAGGAGGGACATGGAAGCAACCTAGATGTCCATCAGCAGATGAATGGATAAGAAAGCTGTGGTACATATACACAATGGAGTATTACTCAGCCATTAAAAAAATACATTTGAATCAGTTTTAATGAGGTGGATGTAACTGGAGCCTGTTATACAGAGTGAAGTAAGCCAGAATGGAAAACACCAATACAGTATACTAATGCATATATACGGAATTTAGAAAGATGGTAACGATAACCCTGTATGCGAGATAGCAAAAGAGACACAGATGTATAGAACAGTCTTTTAGACTCTGTGGGGGAGGGCGAGGGTGGGATGATTTGGGAGAATGGCATTGAAATATGTATATTATCATGTGTGAAACAAATTGCCAGTCCAGGTTCAATGCATGATACAGGATGCTCGGGGCTGGTGCACTGGGATGACCCAGAGGGATGGTAAGGGGAGTGAAGTGGGAGGGGGGTTCAGGATGGTGAACATATGTATACCCGTGGGGGATTCATGTCAATGCGTGGCAAAACCAATACAATATTGTAAATTAATTAGCCTCCAATTAAAATAAATAAATTTATATTAAAGAAATTTAACGGGAGGATAATTGATTTACAATGTTGTGCTGGTTTCTGCCATTAGACACTCAAATCAACCATAATTATATGTATATCCCCTCCCTTTTCAGCCTCCCTCGCCATCCCACCCCTTTAGGTCATACAGAGCACCAGCCCCGAGCATTCTTGTATTATATATTAATAGCAACTTCCTACTAGATATCTGTTTTACATATGGTAATGTATATATTTCAATGCAACTCTCTCAATTCATCCCACCCTCTCCTTCCCCCTGTGTTCAGAGTCTATTCTCTATGTCCACATCCATTTTTCTAGATTCTGTATATAAACATTAATATATGATATTTGTTTTTCTCTTTTTGACTTATTTCACTCAGTATAACAGGTTCTGTTTTCTGTGCTTAGTTGCTCAGTCGCATCCGACTCTTTGTGACCCCAAGGACTATAGCCTGCCAGGCTCCTCTGTCCATGGGATTCTCTAGGTAAGATTACTGGAATGCATTGGCATGCCCTCCTACAGGGGATCTTCCCAACCCAGGGATCAAACCCAGGTCTCTAACAATACAGGAGGATTCTTGACCATCTGAGCCACCAGGGAAGCCCAAGAATATTGGAGTGGGTAGCCTATCCCTCTCTAGGGGGTCTTCTCAACCCAGGAATCGAACTGGGGTCTCCTGCATTGTAGGTGGATTGTTTACCAGTGAGCTACCAGGGAAGCCCATAATGGGTTCTAGATTCATCCAACTCAATTTAATTGATGCTAATTTGTTCTTTCTTATGGCTGAGTAATAATCCATTGTATATATGTACCACAATTTCTTTATGCATTCATCTTTTGATAGGCATCTAGATTGCTTCCATGTCCTGGCTATTGTAAATAGTGCTGCAATTAACATCAAGGCACATGTGTCTTTTTCATTTATGGTTTTCTCAGGGTATGTGCCCAGTAGTGGGGTTGCTGAATTATATGGTAGTTTTATTCCTAGTTTTTTAAGGAGTCTCCATACTGTTCTCCATAATGGCTGTATCAGTTTACATTCCCACCAACAGTGCAAGGGGGTTCCCTTTTCTCCACACCCTCTCCAGCATTTATTGTTTGTAGATTTTTTGATGATGGCCATTCTGACTGGTATGAGGTGTTAACCTCATTGTAGTTTTGACTTGCATTTCTCTAATAAAGTGCTACTATTTCTTAGCAATTTGAGACATTACCTCCTGACATCTCATTATGGTAGAAGAGGATTTTATCCCTCTCTGCACATACATTCCTACTTTTCCTTCCTTTCAATATGTTTATATCCCAATTTCTAGTAAATCCATAGTTGCTACAGAGCCAAGAAATGTACTTTAATTACCTGGATTTTTTTGGCCTTTTTTGTGTTTCCTGTATTTAATAATTGCTTAGGGTTTTTTATTCACTTGAAAAGTTCCCAACCTTAATTTTTGCCATCTGCTACATCAGTTCATTCATAAATCTATTAGCATATTTCCCCCAAGCCTCTCAGCCGGTAGATTTAAGATGAAACCAATAAAATGATTGGTTGGGAGCCCGTGGAAGGCTAGGGTTTTGTCAAGTCTGCTATTAAATTTCCCCTTAAGGTGACTAGGTGGGAACCAACACAACTTGCTGGAGAATCTTTATATTCAGAAAGTGGAGGTTTTGCTCTGGGACTGTTTGATTTCTTTGGGGGACTCTCTGTATTCTGCTTGAGAATACATGTTTGGCTCTTGTGCCTTCTACCCAAGAGCACAGGGAAGGTTAGAGGGAGAGTGGGGAAGTCAACTGTTCCAACACATACTTTCAATTCTCCCCTTAATGGGACCTCTGCACCTCACTTGCACTGTCAGGATACCTTTTCTTCACCAGAGCCTCACCAGAATTTTGCAGGTTAGATCAACACTCTCTTTGTGGATACCCTCCCACGTGTGGATTTTGCTTCACCTCTGCCTGCCCTGCTTTCTCACTATCACCTGTCCAGCCCCTTTCTGCTTGCCACAAACTTGTTACAATATCTCCCTGATTGATGGAAAATTCTCGTTTTCCTTGAAGATGTGGGTTTATACTCTTGATTCATTTACTCTTATTTTATGAAGTCTTGCTGCGGGGAGGAAGCCAATTCTGACTCCCTTTTGGAACTGTTTCTTTGACTTGCCTTTCATTGCTTTTGTTATAATCATACAGAATGGTTTGCCTCAGAGAATCCTGCCCCTCTGCCTGTTAAACTAAAGTGCCTTTGTTCAGAACCCTGTCCACCTGTGGATGGCCGGAAGGAAGAAATTAACACATCCCCTGCCTGGGGCTTGCCATTCTAGGAGATATTTGCAAGAGAATGGCCTTTTTACTTTGCTTCCTCACCTCCCCTCATCTCTAACCTATAAAAGAACCTGGCATCCGGACCCCAATAAGATGGTTATTTTGAGGTGCTAGCCTGCCATCTTCTCGGTCCTCTGGCTGTCCGAGTAAAGTCTCTTCCTTGCCTAAACACCTCGACATAGATTCATTGGCCTGTCGTGCGGCAACCAGAGCTTGGACTCTGTAACAGTTTCAGGAGTTAGAGGAGACAGATGTGTTCCACCTTCTTGAATGGAAGTTAGAATTGGAATTTTTAAAACTGTCTCAGATTATCTGAATATGCCCCTCAAGTGTGTAGATCAACGTTTGTGACCACTGGCAATGAGAAAAGCCCAGGTCTGGAAATCTGGTGGATCTGAATATGAATTCTGACTCGCTGACCTCCTTACTCATCATATTCGTGAGCTTCAATTTTCTCCTCTATAAAGTAGGAATAATAATGTTTATCTGATAGAATTCTGGGAAGATTTTCTTAGCTACAGTATGTAAAGCATCCAACACAGGGATTAGCAGGCAGAGAGTAGGTCCTCAAAAAATGAGAGTGACCCCTTTATAATGGGAGCAAGTGGGAAATGTAATTGGAAGGACTTGAATCAGGTTCCAGGAGGGCCTCAAGATGCGAGGACTTAATCCTGTGACACTAAGGAACATTGGCAGGCTCATGAGCAGGTGAGTAATTTGATCACAAAGAATTTATCAGATTGTTACCACAGTCTGATGTGGGGAGAGAGGAAGAAGCCACTGGCCCAGCAGTTCCTGGGTTAAAATCTTTGTCTGCATCTGAGTTATTTGTAACCCGTTGTCATAGAAACAAGTTTGGCAAGCGAGCCAGTGCTGTAAGCTCCTGACAGTAGGAAGGGGAGGGCAGTGGGAGAAGACGGAAGATTTGGAAGAGGGGGTCGTCTGCCGGGAGCCACCATGGGAGATCCCACCCATGACAAGGTCATGTGGAAGAGAACTGTTAAGCAAGGCTTCAGAACTCAACTGGCTCCCTAGGCTTTCTCGAACATCTACCCCCAAACCAGAATCTGTCTGTTTTACTATTTCATGACTTTCACCAACTCCTCTGACATTAACAGGGGGCTATTCCTGACCACCTTTCTCTGGAGAAAATCAACTTAGGGCTATAGCTAATAAGTCTCCTGGACATGAGAAGAATATTTCCAATCAAAACCCCTCTGTTAGCATTTTAGCTTGCTTGGCAGGTATATCCAGACCCTTGCAGCTATGCATATGATTATTTACAGCCTCCCAACTGTGAGAGGCACAGAAAGCCTAAAACATAGAGCCTTTCAAAGAGTTAAAAGTTATTAGAGTAGTGCTAATGTAGGGTTTCATTATTGGGCCAATGCTTGTTGCTAAGTTCCCATATCTCTTATCCACTGTGCACCTGGGAGTGCATTAGTTAACATAGTTGGAAAGTAAGAAAAACAAGTGTAGCCTTGAAATTAACCACATCAGACTTTTGAGCTAATTGGTTCTTTCTTGTAATTCACTGCACCTTTGCTTCGTGAGAATGTAACTCTGTTTAATACTTTTTGAGGCTGACATAGATTAGAAATATAAGAAAAAACATTTCAAGGGAAAATAAGTTTTCTGGTTGAGAAACCTTTATCAAAAGAGGGTCATAAAATGTTCGCAGGCCTCCAAGGCCAGAAGATAATGTACACAATATTGTTTAAGGAAAAGGTTTGCAGAAAAATCCTGGTTTCAATAAAGACAAAACAGATATAATGTTTGGGCTGACTCTGTATGACTTTGCATCTTTCATTTCCCTCTATGTACAAGTAAAGGTATAAAAGACCCTTTTAAAAATAAAAACCATGGGCCTCGCTTGAAGAAGCTTGGTCACCCCGTGTTTTTCTTTTTTCTCTTTTTATTCTCTCTTACTTTCTTTTTCAGGCTGATCTCTTGGAGCATAGAGGCTCCCTGTGTTCACTTATCTGCCCGGGTTTCTAAGACCTGGACGGGAATACGTTCTGCGTCTTCACTCCCTCGGGAGACCGGGAAGGCACCTGTGGCCTCCGTGAACAGGGCAAACTTCTTGTCTCGAGGTTTCATTGGCTTTCTATGTAAACCAAGGAATATCAGCCTTTTTTCTCTCCTCTATTTTCTTATCTACAATATTCTTTCCTTATCTCTCTCTAAATCATCCACCGACGCCGTTTTTCCTTCAGGTTCCCCTGGATCCTGCAGGGACTGGACCCTGGCAGTCGTCTGTGACCAGAGCCTCGCTTTCCTCTGATTTGTCTGAAGTGTTCAGCTGGAGAAGATAATGAGCATTCTCCAGGGAGAATCATTGGATGTTAGAGACTCTCTTACCCAATCTCCTGATATTCCAGATGTGAAAATAGGCCCAGAGAGGTCCAGGAGCTGGCTCAAGGCCACACAGTAAGTCAGTAATGGAGACAAGGCTAGATTTTTTTAAAAAAGGATTCAGGGTCATAGAACTGAAGCATAACAAACCTGGACAAGACTTTTGAACACATTCCATCCACCTCTCCACCAACACACATATGCTTTTGTTATTGTTCATGTGGGAAACCTGGAAAAGTGGGTTAGAACTGACTTGGGGTTATACTCAGGTGACAACTTGAGATCAGAACCCAGAGGCCTCTATTTAAGTATTTCCTGAGGAAGTGGCATTCTGGAGTTCACTGTTTAGAGAAGTCCCTCACTCCTGACTATCAAGATATGGCCTCCCAGGGTAAGAGTGACTTGACTGCCTTGGTTTTTTGTTTTGTTTTGTTTTGTTTTTTGGCCAAAGCACGTGGCATGTGGGATCTTAGTTCCCCAACCAGGGATCAAACCCATGCCCCCTGCAGTAGATACAGTGAAAGCACAGAGTCCTAACCATTGGACCACCAGGAAAGTCTCTGCCTTGTCTTTTGATGCCCTCAAATCCAACACACATGTGTTCAGGTCACACATCTCCCCATATACCTTCTGTAAATAGGTGTTTCCCCCTGCCAATGGCAGTGATGTCACACGAATGGTAGTCCAGCCCCACCTCACCCTGAAGCAAGCACACCAGCCTAACTAAAATAAATGGGATCATACAGTATGTGGCCTTCTGAAACTAACATCTTTCACTTAGCATAATGTTTTCAAGGTTCATTGAGGTTGTATATTATCAATGCTTCATTCCTTTTTTAAAAAAAATGTATGTATTTGTCTGCATTGAGTCTTAGTTGTGGCACGTTGGATCTTCATCGTGTCATGCGGATTGTTGCTGATGAACAGACTCTCTAGTTGTGGCGTGCAGGCTTAGAAGTTGTGGTGTGTGGGCTTTGTTGCCCTGGGGCATGCAGGGTCTTAATTCACTGACCAGAAATCAAACCCATGTCCCATGCATTACAAGGGACATGCATTTTTAATCACCAGGGAAGATTCTATAATCTTTTTCCCTGTATAGATTTTGCATTTTTTTAAACAATTTTAGGGTTTATTTATTTATGGCTGGGCTGGGTCTTCATTGTTGCATGTGGGCTTCCTCTTGTAGTGAGCAGAGACTAGAGGACAGGCTCAGCAATTGTGGCCCATGGGGTTAGTTGCCCTGCACCATGTGGATCTTCCCAGATCAGGGATCAAACCCTCCTTCCCTGCAATGCAAGGCAGATTCTTAATCACTGGACCACAAAGGAAGTCCCAGTTTTAGGTTTACACAAGAATTGGATGGAAACTGCAAGAGAGTTTCCAAAAAGAGCCTCATTGAATTCAGTCTCCTTTATTAATAATGTCTAGCATTCAGTTCCGGAGAAGGCAATGGCACCCCACTCCAGTACTCTTGCCTGGAAAATCCCATGGATGGAGGAGCCTGGTGGGCTGCAGTCCATGGGGTCTCAAAGAGTCGGACATGACTGAGCAACTTCACTTTCACTTTTCACTTTCATGCATTGGAGAAGGGAATGGCAGCCCACTCCAGTATTCTTGCCTGGAGAATCTCAGGGACGGGGGAGCCTGGTGGACTGCCGTCTATGGGGTCACACAGAGTTGGACATGACTGAAGCAACTTAACAGCAGCAGCATTCAGTTCAGTTCAGTTCAGTTCAGTCACTCAGTTGTGTCTGACTCTTTGTGAACTCATGAACCGCAGCACGCCAGACCTCCCTGTACATCACCAACTCCCAGAGTTCACTCAGACTCACGTCCATCGAGTCGGTGATGCCATCCAGCCATTTCATCCTCTGTCATCCCCTTCTCCTTCTGCCCTCAATCCCTCCCAGCATCAGAGTATTTTCCAATGAGTCAGCTCTTCCCATGAGGTGGCCAGAGTACTGGAGTTTCAGCTTTAACATCATTCCTTCCAAAGAGCACCCAGGACTGATCTCTTTTAGAATGGACTGGTTGGATCTCCTTGCAGTCCAAGGGACTCTCAAGAGTCTTTTCCAATACCACAGTTCGAAAGCATCAATTCTTCAGTGCTCAGCTTTCTTCACAGTCCAACTCTCACATCCACACATGACTACTGGAAAAACCATAGCCTTGACTAGACGGACCTTTGTTGGCAAAGTAATGTCTCTGCTTTTCAATATGCTGTTTAGGTTGGTCATAACTTTCCTTCCAAGGAGTAAGTATCTGTTAATTTCATGGCTTCAGTCACCATCTGCAGTGATTTTGGAGCCCCCAAAAATAAAGTCTGACACTGTTTCCACTGTTTCCCCATCTATTTCCCATGAAGTGATGGGACCGGATGCCATGATCTTCGTTTTCGGAATGTTGAGCTTTAAGCCAACTTTTTCACTCTCCTCTTTCACTTTCATCAAGAGGCTCTTTAGGTCTTCTTCACTTTCTGCCATAAGGGTGATGTCATCTACATATCTGAGGTTATTGATATTTCTCCCGGCAATCTTGATTCCAGCTTGTGCTTCTTCCAGCCCAGCATTTCTCATCATGTACTCTGCATAGAAGTTAAATAAGCAGGGTGACAATATACAGCCTTGACGTACTCCTTTTCCTATTTGGAACCAGTCTGTTGTTCCATGTCCAGTTCTAACTGTTGTTTCTTGACCTGCATATAGGTTTCTCAAGAGGCAGGTCAGGTGGTCTGGTGTTCCCATCTCTTTCAGAATTTTCCACAGTTTATTGTGATCCACACAGTCAAAGGCTTTGGCATAGTCAATAAAGCAGAAATAGATGTTTTTCTGGAACTCTGTTGCTTTTTTGATGATCCAGCAGATGTTGGCAATTTGATCTCTGGTTCCTCTGTCTTTTCTAAAACCAGCTTGAACATCTGGAAGTTCATGATTCACCTATTGCTTAAGACTGAGTGCGGTACATTTGTTACAATTGATAAACAAATAACAATATTTTTTTTCTTTTTTTCCAGCTTTTTTGAGATACAATTGACTGATACATTGTTATGAACTAAGGTCCATTGTTGTTTTTCAGTCACTAAGTTGTGTCCAACTCTTTGCAACCCCATGAACTGCAGCATGCCAAGCTTCTCTCTCTTTCACAATCTCCCAGAGTCTGATCAAATTCACGTCCATTGAGTCAGTGATGCCATCCAACCATCTCATCCTCTGTCATCCCCTTTTCCTCTTGCACTCAGTCTTTCCCAACATCACAATCTTTTCCAATAAATCAGCTTTTCACATAAGGTGGCCAAATCATTGGAGCTTCACCGTCAGCACCAGTCTTTACAATGAATGTTTAGGGATGATTTCCTTCATGATTGACTGGTTTGATCTCCTTGCTGTGCAAGGGACTCTCAAGAGTCTTCTCCAGCACCACAGTTTGAAAGCATCTGTTTTTTGGCACTTAGTCCTCTTTATAGTCCAACTCTCACATCCCTAAATGACTAGTGGGAAAACCATAGCTTTGACTATATGGACCTTTGTCAGCAAAGTGAGGACTCTACTTTTTAATACCCTATCTTGGTTTGTCATAGTTTTTCTTGCAAGGAGCAAGCGTCTATGAATTTCATGGCTGCAGTCACCGTCCTCAATTGTTTTGGAGCCCAAGCAAACAAAATCTGTCTGTTTCCACTTTTTCCCCATCTATTTGCCACGAAGTGATGGGACCAGATGCCGTGATCTTAGTTTCTTGACTGTTGAGTTTTAAGCCAGCTTTTTCACTGTCCTCTTTCATCCTCATCAAGAGGCTCTTTAGTTCCTCTTCACTCTCTGCCATTAAAGAGGTATCATCTGCATATCTGAGGTTATTGATTTTCCCCAGGCAACCTTAATTCCAGCTTGTGATTCATCCATCCTGGTATTTCACATTGTTAGGTAGTTAGAATAGGGGAAAGGACTCCAGAATGGTGGTGCCTATAGATAAAGAAGAGATAAGCCCACGAAAATAGAACAAATGAAGGTCTGAGGACCAGAGTGAGGACCTCAGGTAGAATAAACAACACTCCTGGCTAACCCAATTTACATAGAGCAGGCCCAGGGGAAAAAGAAAAACATACAAAAAAATGAGCCAAAGGGCTCTCTCTCTCTCTCTCCCGCGTGCTGGGGCGCTCTTCTCTTTGCATCTTTGGTCGACATGCCCTCACGCCTCAAGGATGGATTTTCCTGCTATTATATAAATAAAATAGAGCTGTAACATGGAGCTGTAACACTGATTTGTCTAAGAGCTATAACACGGTCCATTTGAGGCCTGAGAGCTATAACACGGTCTGTCCAAGACCCATGAGCTGTGACACGCCAAGGGCTTTAATGTCCGTCACTCCAAATCTTTGTTGTAGATGAGACAGAACTGAGGAGCATACACTCATGTGACATCTATGGTGCCATGACTCGGGTTTAACCTGGCTGTAACAGCCTCGGGGTGGCCCCCGCAAGGAGGAGGCCAAACAGAGCAGGAGCCCAATTGAATGAAGCTCCTGCTTTAGAAGCAGAATGCAAAGAAAACCCAGCGCAGGAGAAGTGACAAGAGGCCCATCATGCTGGAAACCAGGACAGAGAAAAACGAACTCAACAGAAAGCTCACACGGCTCAGTCTCAGATTCCAGAAAACCTCCAATTAAGGTAGGAGATCCTCGCTCTTATGGCTGGAGGGACATATGCCTAACAAAATTTTAATTCCTTTACAATCTCTTGTTTCTTGTCTCCTTGAACCTCCCGTGAACAGGTGGGCAGCAGTGGGCACAACTGAGGAACTCTGGAAAGGCTACTTCTCAGCATGTCCCAAAGGCGCTATCTGTTGAGCCCGAGTAGCTGTTACCCAAGCCTGTGGGGGTTCTTCTGTCCTTACTCTTCTTTGTACCAAGGATCAGACCAATGAAAACTGTGAGCACCAGTCAGATATTTAGCAAACTTTTTGGCAGGCTGTGAAGGGGATTCCTTGGCACGCTTTTCCCACTGCTTTTTCCTCCTGTCCTTCAGCTCTCTCTCCCGGGACTTGAGCCCAACCAAAACCTAGGATGCCCGACTTCAGGACCTAATGAAGTTCAGGCTCTGATGTCTCATTGCAAAAATTCAGTGAGAGACAAAGCAATAAGTGAGAAGTGGATTTGTTAAGATTCAAAGAGAAGTGCTCCACTCTGCAGGGTACAGGCCAAGGAATGTGGCCTGGCTACCTTTGGCTAGCAGGGTGAATTCATATGCTAATGAGTAGGAGGATCATCCCAGCCATTGGGGAACCACCCACTCCTCTGTCTTTTGATAGTGCCTTAAGCAGTTCAAGCTGATTTTAGAAAAGGCAAAGGAACCAGAATCAAATTGCCAACATCCTCTGGATCATAAAAAGAGCAAGACAGTTCCAGAAAAACATCTATTTCTGCCTTATTGACTATGCCAAAGCCTTTGACTGTGTGGATCACAATAAACTGTGGAAAATTCTGAAAGAGATGGGAATACCAGACCACCTGACCTGCCTCTTGAGAAACCTATATGCAGGTCAGGAAGCAAGAGTTAGAACTGGACATGGAACAACAGACTGGTTCCAAATTGGAAAAGGAGTACGTCAAGGCTGTATATTGTCATCCTGCTTATTTAACTTCTATGCAGAGTACATGATGAGAAATGTTGGGCTGGAAGAAGCACAAGCTGGAATCAAGATTGCCGGGAGAAATATCAATAACCTCAGATATGTAGATGACACCACTCTTATGGCAGAAAGTGAAGAGGAACTAAAAAGCCTCTTGATGAAAGTGAAAGAGGAGAGTGAAAAAGTTGGCTTAAAGCTCAACATTCCGAAAACGAAGATCATGGCATCCGGTCCCATCACTTCATGGGAAATAGATGGGGAAACAGTGGAAACAGTGTCAGACTTTATTTTTGGGGGCTCCAAAATCACTGCAGTTGGTGACTGCAGCCATGAAATTAAAAGATGCTTACTACTTGAAAAAAAAGTTATGACCAAAGAAGAAAGCTGAGCACCAAAGAATTTATGCTTTTGAACTGTGGTGTTGGAGAAAACTCTTGAGAGTCCCTTGGACTGCAAGGAGATCCAACCAGTCCATTCTAAAGGAGATCAGTCCTGGGTGTTCTTTGGAAGGAATGATGCTAAAGCTGAAACTCCAATACTTTGGCCACCTCATGGGAAGAGCTGACTCATTGGAAAAGACTCTGATGCTGGGAGGGATTGGCGGCAGGAGGAGAAGGGCACGACAGAGGATGAGATGGCTGGATGGCATCACCGACTCGATGGACGTGAGTCTGAGTGAACTCTGGGAGTTGGTGATGGACAGGGAGGCCTGGCGTGCTGCAACTCATGGGGTCGCAAAGAGTCAGACACGACTGGGCGACTGAACTGAACTAGAGCTGTTTTGCCACCTCTGGGTGTGTCTTTTGGCTTACAGATGGGAGATTAAGGTTTGCTTGAATTTGACTTGTCATCTTGGACCCAGTTGATTTTAATCAGTTTACATTATGCCCTTGTGCTATGTCATTCTTTCAAAGGTTGTGCTCTGCCCCCTTCCCTCCTGTTTCATGCTCTTTTCCTCAGCCCCATCTGGGCCCACAATGTTGCCTTTACAATCTTCTGGAAAGACAACTAGAAAATAGCTGGCCCTTGGGAGGGAAATACTATATAATATCCAACCCCTCTAGATATTCAGGCTCTCATCTTCCATGTTTCCCTCAACATGTACAACATCAACATCTCTCAGTGAACCCACTAAGGTGGCTGACAGGCATGTTGCAGGAAGGGGGACCCCTTCCAGGGCCTGAAACTGGGCTCTTGACTAGCACTAGAAAATGAATTGTCCGAGGAGACACATGTACTGACAAAGCAAGAGACTTTATTGGGAAAGGTAACCCAGGTGGAGAGCAGTAGGATAAGGGAACCCAGGAGAACTGCTCTGCCACGTGGCTCACAATCTCGGGTTTTATGGTGATGGGATTAGTTTCTGGGTGGTCTTTGGCCAATCATTCTAATTCAGAGTCTTTCGTGGTGAGAGTATGCATTGCTCAGCCAAGATAGATGCTAGAAAGAGGGATTCTGGGAAGTGGATGGACACCGGCGTCTTCTTTCGACCTTTCCTGAACTCTTCCGGTTCACTTCAGTTCAGTCGCTCAGTTGTGTCCGACTCCTTGCAACACGCCAGGCCTCCCTGTGCATCACCATCTCCCAGAGTTCACTCAGACTCACGTCCATCGAGTCAGTGATGCCATCCAGCCATCTCATCCTCTGTCGTGCCCTTCTCCTCCTGCCGCCAATCCCTCCCAGCATCAGAGTCTTTTCCAATGAGTCAGCTCTTCCCATGAGGTGGCCAAAGTATTGGAGTTTCAGCTTTAGCATCATTCCTTCCAAAGAACACCCAGGACTGATCTCCTTTAGAATGGACTGGTTGGATCTCCTTGCAGTCCAAGGGACTCTCAAGAGTTTTCTCCAACACCACAGTTCAAAAGCATCAATTCTTCAGTGCTTGGCTTTCACCACAGTCCAACTCTCACATCCATACATGACTACTAGAAAAACCATAGCCTTGACTAGACGGACCTTTGTTGGCAAAGTAATGTCTCTGCTTTTGAATATACTATCTAGGATGGTCATAACTTTTCTTTCAAGGCTTAAGCATCTTTTAATTTCATGGCTGCAATCACCATCTGCAGTGATTTTGGAGCCCCCAAAAATAAAGTCTGACACTGTTTCCACTGTTTCCCCATCTATTTCCCATGAAGTGATGGGACCGGATGCCATGATCTTCGTTTTCAGAATGTTGAGCTTTAAGCCAACTTTTTCACTCTCCTCTTTCACTTTCAAGAGGCTCTTTAGTTCCTCTTCACTTTCTGCCATAAGGGTGGTGTCACCTGCATATCTGAGGTTATTGATATTTCTCCCGGCAATCTGGATTCCAGCTTGTGCCTCTCCCAGCCCAGAGTTTCTCATGATGTAGTCTGCATAGAAGTTAAATAATCAGGGTGACAACATACAGCCTTGACGTACTCCTTTTCCTATTTGGAACCAGTCTGTTGTTCCATGTCCAGTTCTAACTCTTGCTTCCTGACCTGCATACAGATTTCTCAAGAGGCAGGTCAGGTGGTCTGGTATTCCCATCTCTTTCAGAATTTTCCACAGTTTATTGTGATCCACACAGTCAAGGCTTTGGCATAGTCAATAAGGCAGAAATAGATGTTTTTCTGGAACTGTCTTGCTCTTTTTATGATCCAGCGGATGTTGGCAATTTGATCTCTGGTTCCTCTGCCTTTTTAAAACCAGCTTGAACATCTGGAAATTCATGGTTCATGTATTGCTGAAGCCTGGCTTGGAGAATTTTGAGCATTACTTTACTAGCATGTGAGATGAGTACAACTGTGTGGTACTTTGAGCATTCTTTGGCATTGCCTTTCTTTGGAATTGGAATGAAAACTGACCTTTATCAGTCCTGTGACCTCTGCTAAGTTTTCCAAATTTGCCGGCATATTGAGTGCAGCACTTTCACAGCATCATCTTTCAGGATTGAAATAGCTCAACTGGAATTCCATCACCTCCACTAGCTTTGTTCATAGTGATGTTTTCTAAGGCCCACTTGACTTCACATCCAGGATGTCTGGCTCTAGGTGAGTGATTACACCATCATGATTACCTTGGTCTTGAAGATTTTTTTGTACAGTTCTTCTGTGTATCCTTGCCACCTCTTCTTAATATCTTCTGCTTCTGTTAGGTACCTACCATTTCTGTTCTTTATTGTACCCATCTTTGCATGAAATGTTCCCTTGGTATCTCTAATTTTCTTGAAGAGATCTCTAGTTTTAGTCTTTCCCATTCTGTTCTTTTCCTCTATTTCTTTGCGTTGATCGCTAAGGAAGGCTTTCATATCTCTTCTTGCTATTCTTTGGAACTCTGCATTCAGATGCTTACATCTTTCCTTTTCTCCTTTGCTTTTCGCTTCTCTTCTTTTCACAGCTATTTGTAAGGCCTCCCCAGACAGCCATTTTCTTTTTTGCATTTCTTTTCCATGGGGATGGTCTTGATCCCTGTCTCCTGTACAATGTCACAAACCTCTGTCCATAGTTCATCAGGCACTCTATCTATCAGATCTAGGCCCTGAAATCTATTTCTCACTTCCACTGTATAATCATAAGGGATTTGATTTAGATCATACCTGAATAGTCTAGTGGTTTTCCATACTTTCTTCAATATAAGTCTGAATTTGGCAATAAGGAGTTCATGATCTGAGCCACAGTCAGCTCCCGGTCTTGTTTTTGTTGACTGTATAGAGCTTTTCCATCTTTGGCTGCAAAGAATATATCAATCTGATTTCGGTGTTGACCATCTGGTGATGTCCATGTGTAGGGACTTCTCTTGTGTTGTTGGAAGAGGGTGTTTGCTATGACCAGTGCATTTTCTTGGCAAAACTCTATTAGCCTTTGCCCTGCTTCATTCTGTATTCCAAGGCCAAATTTGCCTGCTACTCCAGGTGTTTCTTGACTTCCTACTTTTGCATTCCAGTCCCCTATAATGAAAAGGACATCTTTTTTGGATGTTAGTTCTAAAAGGTCTTGTAGGTCTTCATAGAACCGTTCAACTTCTGCTTTTTCAGCATTTCTGGTTCGGGCATAGACTTGGATTACTGTGATATTGAATGGTTTGCCTTGGAGACGAACAGAGATTATTCTGTCATTTTTGAGATTGCATCCAAGCAGTGCATTTCAGACTCTTGTTGACCATGATGGCCACTCCATTTCTTCTGAGGGATTCCTGTCCACAGTAATAGATATAATGGTCATCTGAGTTAAATTCACCCATTCCAGTCCAGTTTAGTTCCCTGCTTCCTAGAATGTCAATGTTCACTCTTGCTTGTTTGACCACTTCCAATTTGCCTTGATTCATGGACCTGACATTCCAGGTTCCTATGCAATATTGCAATTTACAGCATTGGACCTAGCTTCTATCACCAGTCACATCCTCAACTGAGTATTGTTTTTGCTTTGGCTCCATCCCTTCATTCTTTCTGGAGTTATTTCTCCACTGATCTCCAGTAGCATATTGGGCACCTACTGACCTGGGGAGTTCCTCTTTCAGTATCTTATCATTTTGCCTTTCATACTGTTCATGGGGTTCTCAAGGCAAGAAGACTGAAGTGGTTTGTTATTCCCTTCTCCAGTGGACCGCATTCTGTCAGACCTCTCCACCATGACCCACCCATCTTGGGTGGCCCCACGGGCATGGCTTAGTTTCATTGAGTTAGACAAGGCTGTGGTCCTAGTGTGATTAGATTGACTAGTTTTCTGTGATTATGATTTCAGTGTGTCTGCCTTGATGCCCTCTTGCAACACCTACCATCTTACTTGTGTTTCTCTTACTTTGAACGTGGGGTATCTCTTCATGGCTGCTCCAGCAAAGCGCAGCTGCAGCTCCTTACCTTGGATGAGGGGTATCTCCTCACTGCCGCCCCTCTTGACCTTGCACGTGGAGTAGCTCCTTTAGGCCCTCCTGCACCCTCTTCTGGTTGGTGGTGTTTTATTAGTTCTGTATTCCTTATCGTGATCTCCTGTCATGAAACAACTCATGCAAATAGTTACTATGGTGCCTGGCCAGGGTGGGTGGTTTCAATCAGTGTGCTTCCCCTAACAGGCACACAATGCCTACTAGAAGTTCATCAGTTGGCATCCCTTCAAAGGCAACTGGGCTTCCAGGGATAATGTTTGCCACTTTGAGAGTTAGCCCTGCATGCTGTTTGGGCCCAAACCCTTACCACCCTTCTCCTAAAGTTAAAAACATATCCTTGGATCAAATCTCCACTCCACTTTTATGGAACATTTGGTCGGTTGTCTCTTGGAAATTTGTTCTTGAGCCAATTACTAACTCGTACAATCAGGACCCTTCCCCCTTGTAGGCAACATTTCTCCACCCAGCCTACTATTAAAATACCTTAATGTCCCTAACTGGGCCAGATAACCCACTCCTTTGTCACTATTTCTGTTATTACCTAAAGTGGGTCTATGACAACGAAGTCTTTATCATTGGAGACACTCTAACCTGCTCTTATGGAGGACTAGGGAAAGAAATCGGTGACTTAAAATCCCTTAGAGTAAGAGAATAAGACTTATGACTGTTACACTGTTTCCCAGTTTCAGGGCACAGGCTTGGATTGCTTTACATCATGATATCTATTCCCATCCATGGTGGACAAACCAGCAGAGTTAAGATTACAACCCCTTAATCCTTGGAAGGAAAGTTATGACCAACCTAGATAGCATATTGAAAAGCAGAGACATTACTTTGCCAACAAAGTTCTGTCTAGTCAAGTCTATGGTTTTTCCAGTGGTCATGTATGGATGTGAGACTTGGACTGTGAAGAAAGCTGAGCGCCAAAGAATTGATGCTTTTAAACTGTGGTGTTGGAGAAGACTCTTGAGAGTCCTTTGGACTGCAAGGAGATCCAACCAGTCCATGCTAAAGGAGATCAGTCCTGGGTGTTCTTTGGAAGGAATGATGCTAAAGCTGAAACTCCAATACTTTGGCCACCTCATGGGAAGAGCTGACTCATTGGAAAAGACTCTGATATGGGAGGGACTGGGAGCAGGAGGAGAAGGGCACGACAGAGGATGAGATGGCTGGATGGCATCATCGACTCGACGGACGTGAGTTTGAGTGAACTCTGAGAGTTGGTGATGTACAGAGAGGTTTGGCGTGCTGCAATTCATGGGGTCACAAAGAGTCAGACACGACTGAGTGACTGAAATGAACTCAACTGAATCCTACCCAACACTGGTCACACTGGAGATCTTGGGGATGCCCAACTCCAGTCCGGGGGTCCCAGGAGGTCAACCTGCCTTGACCTGCCTAGAGATCTGGTCCTTGAAAGGTTGTCACGCCTCAACCTGCTCCAGGATCCACAAGTCCAGGGGTCCCAGGAGGTCGTCATGCCTCGACCTGCCCAGGGATCCAATTCTCAGGAGGTCGTCATGCCTCGACCTGCCCAGGGACCCAATTCTCAGGAGGCTGTCATGCCTCAGCCTGCCTGGGGATTCGATCTCCAGGAGGCTGCCACACCTCAGCTTGCCTAGGGATCTTCACCATGACCCAGGGATGCCTGGCTCTCAGGTTGCAACAGTACTGGATAGGAAAATCTTCAAACAGACTCACCCCTAAGGAAATCCACCCATGGAAATAAAAGGAGGCCTATTAGTTTTTTTCTTTTTCCTTTCCTCCCTGTCATGACTGTCTTTCAGATGGGAAATAACCAAGCCACTTTCCGATAGACGCCCTTGAGATGCATCCTTGATAACTTGAAGCTGATCGATCCTCTAACTTTAAGGAAAAGTTGCTTAAAATTCTTTTGTGCCACTGCGTGGCCACAATATCCACTGGGGGAGGAGGAACACTGGTCTGAGGATGGGAGTTTAAATTACAATACCATCCTGCAATTAGAATTATTCTGCAAAAGACAAGGGAAATGGACAGAGATCCCCTATGTTCAAATTTTCTTTCGACTGAGAGATATAAAGGAACTCTGTCTTAAGTATGAGATTGTTTTATGCCCTAAAAGTGAGCCCACTAGGCAAATGGTGTTAGGCACAGGCAAACAAGAAAAGGACCCCCCTCCCCCATGAAGGCTCACCTCCCACAGCTCCCGAGTTGCCTGGTGTTCCTTCCTTGTAGCCAAACGAGCCACCATATCCGGGAGCACCCCCTCCACAAAAGCCAGTTTGAGTATGTCCCTTAGTCGAAACTGGAGGAGAATTCGGACCAACCCAGGTCCATAAGCCCTTCTCCCTCTTAGAACTAAGACAGATCCAACAAGACCTGGGAAGCTATACAGATGACCCAGGCAAATATACAGATACATTCCAACATATTACCTTGGCCTTTGACTTGACATGGAAATACATCATGGTCATATTTAGTCAAACTTTATCTGACCCTGAATATACTAGGATCTTAAAGGAAGCCTGAAGGTATGCAACAGGGCTTCACATGTCAAGTGATAGATATCCAGTAGGGGAAACTGCAGTCCTTTCCTCCAATCCTAATTGGAATTATTATAATGACCCTGAGCACATCTGGGAAAGGGATCATTTTCTAATCTGTGTGAAGGCAGGACTGAAAGCAGCCCAACACAAAGTAATTAGCTATGCCTGGGTCTCAGCAATAACTCAGGAGCCCAGTGAGAACACCATTGCTTTTCTGGAAAGGCTAAAAGAGGCCCTCCAAAAGTTTACCAATCTGGACTTAGACTCTTATGAGGGACAGGTGACTTTAAAGGACAAATTCCTGTCCTAATGTGCATCAGATATCAGAATTAAGTTACAACAATTACAGCAGCAGGACCCTGCTGCCTCTTTAGATGAGATGATCAAGACAGCCACCAATACCTTTTATAACAGAGAACAGGAGAAGGAGGCCAAGGCCCAGGAGAGGGAGAGAAGGAAAGAGACAAGGCATACCCAGATGCTGGCTGCCCTCCAGAGAAGCCCTATGGCAAACCCCGAGTCCTTGAAGGACAAGGCACTAGGCAAATGCCTAATCTGTAGACAGGTGGGGCATTGGGCCAAAGAGTGTCCAAACCATGACAAGTCTCCTAGAATGGCTTGCTACAAATGCCATCAACTGGGACATTGGGTGGCACTCTGCCCTCGGGACCCAAGAGCCTCAAGGTCAGGTGCCAAGCCTTCCCTCATGATGGTTCAAGAGGACTGAAGTAGCCTGCTCCAGCCAGCCCACCTGTCACAGATAACCATCACGGGGCTGAAGCCAAGGGTGCAACTGGATGTGGCAGGTAGGTCCGAGAATTTCTTGGTTGACATGGGGCTACCTACTCTGTCTTGATCTCCTACTCCAGAGCCTTCTTCTCCCAAACCTGTACCATTTGGGGTGCTACAGGAAAAACAACTACTAAAAGATTCACCCAAGCACATCTTCGTTGCTGGGATGGACAAATATTTTCCCACCAGTTTCTGGCGGTTCCTGTGTCCTACTCCCTTAATGGGAAGAGACATACTCACTAAACTGGGGACCACCCTTGTGATGGGAAGCTTTTCAGCCCCTAGAGCCCTACAGCTCCTGGTTACTACTGAAGAACCCATTACACCCTCTCCAATAGAGAGGGACCAAAAACTATGGGAGGACAAAATTAACCCCTAGGTGGGGACCAAAGAATTCCTAGAAAAGCCCACCAAGCTGAACTGGTCATCATTGTCCTCCTAGATCCCACTCGGTTTCCTAACTGGAAACAATATCCCCTCAAAAGAGAGGCTTGGGAGGGACTACAGCCTTTAATAAATTCCTTGCTTGTGGGCTATTGGTCCCCACCAATTTGCCATGTAACACCGCAATCCTCTCAGTAAAGAAAAAGGATGGAACCTGTCGAATGGTTCAAGATCTCTGGATCATAAATGAAGCTGTAGTACCCCTCCATCCCACAGTACCCAATCCCTATGTAATCTTGGGAGAAACCCCACCCAGTGCCAAGTGGTTTACAGTCTTGGATCTCAAAGATGCATTTTTTTGCATACCACTGGCTAAAAAATCCCAATATCTTTTTGCCTTTGAGTGGGAGACCCCAGGAGAAAAACACTAACAGATGACTTGGACAGTATTACCTCAAGGATTCAGAGATAGTCCCCACCTGTTTGGACAGGCCCTTAGCCGGGATCTCCTAGATCTGGACCTGGGACCTAATAGAAAAATATTACAATATGTAGATGACCTACTAATCTGCTCTCCAGGTGAGAAAAATGTCAAGCAACATGCAATTAAGGTTCTAAACTTTTTGGCAGAAAGGGGATATAAAGTCTCCCATGCTAAGGCACAGATGATCAAGACAAAGGTCACCTACCTGGGAGTTCAGATTACACACGGGTCCAGGAGTCTGTCTTCTGATCAGGTACAAGGAATCCTCCAGTTGCCCTCCCCCATGACTCGAAAACGATTGCGGGCTCTCCTGGGGCTAACTGGGTATTATAGAATCTGGATACTCAACTATGGCCTAATTGCCCAGCCCTTGTATGAAAGCTTAAAGAGACGGGATGATTCAATCCCACTGATGTGGGGAACTCCTCAAAAGAAGGCAGAGGCTACACTAAAACAGGCCTTAACTCAGGCACCTGCCTTGAGGTTGCCAGACCCAGAAAAAGCATTCCAATTTTATGTCCGTGAAAGAGAGGGAATAGCCTTGGAAATGTTAAGTCAAAGGTTGGGATCCGAGCCCCAGCCTGTAGCTTAATTATCCAAGAGGCTCGATCCAACTGCCTGAGGCTGGGCCTCCTGCCTTTGAAATCTTGCAGCTATTGCAATCATGATAGAAGATGCTTTGAAACTCTCCTTTGGGAACAAATTAACTATTTTTACCAGCCACCAAGTAAAACAACTCCTAAATGGGAGAGGCCATTTATGGATGTCTGGTCAAAGAATCCTCAGATATCAAGTAATACCAAATGAAAATCCAGGCCGCACTATATCCCCTTGTGAGGTTCTGAACCCAGCCACCCTCCTGCCTACCCCCAAGGGCTCTCTCCCCTTTTACTCTTGTCTAAAAACCTTGGACCACTGGACAAAACCTTGAGAGGGATTGTCAGAAGATCCTCTGACCAATCCTGAGGAAATCTGGTACACTGATGGAAGCAGCTTTGTCTTGGATGGAAAAAGAAGAGCCGGATATGTAGCAGTCTCCAATTTTGAGATCATAGAGACTAAGCCTCTGTCACCAGGTACTTCACCCCAATTAGCTGAGCTCATAGCCCTGACTCAAGCTTTAGAGCTGGGAAACGGGAAAAGATAGCCATTTGCACTGACTCCAAGTATGCCTTTCTGGTGTTACATGCACATGCTGCTATTTGGAAAGAAAGGGGCCACTTGACCACCCAAGGGTCCCCAATCAAATATGGTGATCAAATTCTTAGACTATTGGAGGCAGTCCATCGCCCACTGAGGTTTCAGCCTCCCACTGTAAAGGACATGAAATAGAGAGCACTGAAGTGGCACAAGGAAACCAAGCAGCGGATTAGGCAACTAAGAGAGCAGCATTAAAGAACAATGACCTAATAGGGGTTGCCACCCTAGTTCCACCGACTAATTTGCCAAAAACTCCTTCATATACTGAAGGTGAGACTCTTAAAGCTAAGAGTGAGGGCTTTCAAGAAGATCATATGGGGTGGTTCCAAAAGGAGGGACTCCTTTTTCTGCCTGGGAACCTCCAATGGAAGTTGGTTAACTCCTTACATGCCACCACTCATTTAGGGGAAAGGATCCTCCAAAGATTACTAGAAAGGTCCTTCAGAGGAACAGGCTTCCAAACAACTATAAGACAAGTGGTTTCCTCTTGTCCCACTTGTCAATTAAACAACCCCTAAGGAGCTCAAAGACCCCAGCTGGCCCAGCCAGTCCAACGACATGGGGCCTACCCAGGAGAGGATTGGCAGATGGACTTCACCCAGATACCAGTTTCTCAAGGGCATAAATACCTATTAGTCATGATAGATACATTCATAGGATGGATTGAAGGCTTTCCCACCTGGACTGAGAAGGCTGAGGAGGTGGTTAAAAAAAAAAAACTGCTCCATGAAATCATTCCAAGATTTGGTCTGCCCAGGTCATTATAAAGTGACAATGGGACATCATTTACTTCTAAGCTCACCCAAGGGGTCTCTAAAGCACTTGGCATTACTCACTATCTCCATTGTGCCTAGAAGCCTCAGTCTTCAGGAAAAGTAGAAATAGCCAACCAATTCTTAAAATCAGTGATAAAAAAAATATAACCCAGGAGACCTTCCTGGGATGGAAGGAGGCTTGACCAATAGCTCTCCTCTGCACCTGTATTGCCCCTAAGGAACAGGTTGGTCTTAGTCCTTATGAGATGCTACGTGGGAGACCTTTGGTTTATGTCAATGACCTCTTCCTAGATCCAGAGGTTCAGACCCTCCAGTCTTATACC
The DNA here is from genome assembly GCF_042477335.2 of Ovis canadensis. Classification (NCBI taxonomy): domain Eukaryota; kingdom Metazoa; phylum Chordata; class Mammalia; order Artiodactyla; family Bovidae; genus Ovis; species Ovis canadensis. The sequence continues at coordinate 53,084,531 of NC_091727.1, forward strand.
ATGGCCACTGGGCAATTCCAACAGAATATGCACTTGTGGTATGTCAACCAGGACCCAAAAGAGTCTAAGGAATCACCACTATATGCTCCAGGGACTCAAGTCCTAATTAAAGTCTGGAAAGATGGGTCCCCAAAGGCTCAACTCCAGCCCACATGGAAGGGCCCCTACACTATAATACTTTCTACCCTCACAGCAGTCAAGGTACCAGGACATGACTGCTGGATTCACTACTCACGAGTCAAGCCATGGAAAAAAACAGAAGAGGACACTCAATACACCTGTGAGCCCCTGGGAGATCTCAGATACTTATTCAAAACTACAAATGAGTGCAATTCTAATGAACAACCCCAAAATCTGGTCTCTGGGGATAAGATTTCTCAGGATAACTCTAAAGAGCCAACACAGCTTGGCAGGAATAGTACTCCAAAACAGACAGGAGATAAATCTTCTGATCGCTAAACAAGGACGGACTTGAGCCATCCTGGCGATGTGAATTTGGAATTGGCTAATGCCCCTACTAGTCCTTGTTATGCCATATTGACGATACTTATCATTGTTCCATGTACTATCAGTTGACTAACCTGTTTGTCTCTGCCCAGGTCAACAAGCTACAACATGCAATTCCAGTTCAGCAAAGATATAAAACTACAGCCGACCTTGAAAAATATCACTCACCCTTAGATGGACACCGCTATAAGGACTTTGAGGCCTGAGACTAGCAAGAAGGGGAGGCCCAATACCCCTCGCTGTCCCAGTTCAACAGGAAGTAGCCAGAAAGACCTCAACACCCCTATTCCCAAAGAATTGGGCCTCCCATCTCTTGAGGGGGGAATGTTAGGTAGTTAGAATAGCGGGAAAGAGTCCACAATGGTGGTGGCTAAAAGATAAGGAAGAGAAAAGCCCACAAAAATAGAACAAAGGAAGGTCCGAGGACCGGAGTGAGGACCTCAGGTAGAACAAACAACACTCCTGGCTAACCCAATTTACATAGGGCAGGCCCGGGGTGGGGGTGGGGGGGGGGAGAAAAACATATAAAAAGAGGAGCCAAAGGGCTCTCTCTCTCCTGCGTGCTGGGTCACTCTTCTCTTTGCATCTCTGGGTTGACATGCCCTCACGCCTCACAGATGGATTTTCCTGTTATTATCTAAATAAGATAGAGCTGTAACATGGAGCTGTAACACTGATTTGTCTAAGAGCTATCAGTTCAGTTCAGTTCAGTCACTCAGTCGTGTCCGACTCTTTGTGATCCCATGAATCGCAGCACACCAGGCCTCCCTGTCCATCACCAACTCCCGGAGTTCACTCAGACTCGCGTTCATCAAGTCAGTGATGCCATCCAGCCATCTCATCCTCGGTCGTCCCCTTCTCCTCCTGCCCCCAATCCCTCCCAGCATCAGAGTCTTTTCCAATGAGTCAACTCTTCACATGAGGTGGCCAAAGGACTGGAGTTTCAGCTTTAGCATCATTCCTTCCAAAGAAATCCCAAGGCTGATCTCCTTCAGAATGGACTGGTTGAATCTCCTTGCAGTCCCAGGGACTCTCAAGAGTCTTCTCCAACAGCACAGTTCAAAAGCATCAATTCTTCGGTGCTCAGCCTTCTTCACAGTCCAACTGTCACATCCATACATGACTACTGGAAAAGCCATAGCCTTGACTAGACGGACCTTAGTCTGCAAAGTAATGTTTCTGCTTTTCAATATGCCATATAGGTTGGTCATAACTTTTCTTCCAAGGAGTAAGAGTCTTTTCATTTCATGGCTGCAATCACCATCTGCAGTGATTTTGGAGCCCCCCACAAAAAAGTCTGACACTGTTTCCACTGTTTCTCCATCTATTTCCCATGAAGTGATGGGACTGGATGCCATAATCTTCATTTTCTGAATGTTGAGCTTTAAGCCAACTTTTTCACTCTCCTCTTTCACTTTCATCAAGAGGCTTTTTAGTTCCTCTTCACTTTCTGCCATAAGGGTGGTGTCATCTACATATCTGAGGTTATTGATATTTCTCCCGGCAATCTGGATTCCAGCTTGTGCTTCTCCCAGCCCAGCGTTTATCATGATGTACTCTGCATAGAAGTTAAATAAGCAGGGTGACAATATACAGCCTTGACGTACTCCTTTTCCAATTTGGAACCAGTCTGTGGTTCCATGTCCAGTTCTAACTGTTGCTTCCTGACCTGCATACAGATTTCTCAAGAGGCAGGTTAGGTGGTCTGGTATTCTGATCTCTTTCAGAATTTTCCACAGTTTATTGTGATCCACACAGTCAAAGGCTTTGGCATAGTCAATAAAGCAGAAGTAGATGTTTTTCTGGAACTCTCTTGCTTTTTCCATGACCCAGCGGATGTTGGCAATTTGATCTCTGGTTCCTCTGCCTTTTCTAAAACCAGCTTGAACATCAGGAAGTTCACAGTTCACGTTTTGCTGAAGCCTGGCTTGGAGAATTTTGAGCATTACTTTACTAGCATATGAGATGAGTGCAATTGTGCTGTAGTTTGAGCATTCTTTGGCATTGCCTTTCTTTGGGATTGGAGTGAAAACTGACCTTTTCCAGTCCTGTGGCCACTGCTGAGTTTTCCAAATTTGCTGGCATATTGAGTGCAGCACTTTCACAGCACCATATTTCAGGATTCACGGTCTATTTGAGACCTGAGAGCTATAACACAGTCTGTCCAATACCCGAGAGCTGTGACACGCTGAGGGCTTTAATGTCCGTCACTCCAAATCTTTGTTGTGGATGAGAAAGAACCGAGGAGCATACACTTGTGTGACAACATGATGTATTCTGCATATAAGTTAAATAAGCATGGTGATAATAAACAACCTTGATGTACTCCTTTTCCAATTTGAACCAGTTCGTTGTTCCATATTGGCTCTAACTGTTGCTTCTTGTCATGCATACTCCTCTTGAGAAGGAGACAAGTAAAGTGGTCAAGTATTCCCATCACTTTAAGAATTTTCAACAGTTTATTGAGATCCACACAGTCAAAGGCTTTAGTGTAGTCAATGAAGCAGAAGTAGGCGTTTTTCTGGAATTCTCTTGCTTTTTCTATGATCCAATGGATGTTGGCAATTTGATCCCTGCTTCCTCTGCCTTTTCTAAATCCAGCACGTCCATCTGGAATTTCTCAGTTCACATACTGCTGAAGCCTAGCTTTCAGAATTTTGAGCATAATCTTGCTAGCATGTGAAATGAGTGCAATTGTGTGATATTTTGAACAGTCTTTGGTATTGACTTTCTTGGGGACTGGAATGAAAATTGACCTTTTCTAGTCCTGTGGCCACTGATGAGTTTTCCAAATTTGCTGGCATATTAAGTGCAGCACTTTCACAGCAACATCTTTTAGGACTTGAAAGAGCTCAGCTGGAATTCCATCACCTCCACCAGCTTTGTTTGTAGCAATGCTTCCTAAGGCCCACTTGACTTTACAGTCTGGATATCTGGCTCTAGGTGAGTGACCACACCATCATGGTTATCCAAGACATTAAGATCTTTTTGTATAGTTCTTCTGTGTGTTCTTGCCAGCTCTTCTTAAGCCCTTCTGCTTCTGTGAGGTCTTTGTAATTTATGTCCTTTATTGTGCCCATATTTGCCTGAAATGTTCCCTTTGTATCTCCAATTTTCTTAAAGAGTCATTCCCCTTCTATTTTTTTCCTCTACTTCTTTTCATTGTTCACTTTGGAAGGCTTTCTCTCTCCTTGCTGTTCTCTGGAACTCTGCATTCAGTTGGGTATATCTTTCTCTTTCTCCCTTGCTTTTTGCTTCTTTTCTTTCCTCAACTATTTGTAAAAGCCTCCTCAGATAAGCATTTACCTTGTTGCATTTCTTTTTCTTGGGCATGGTCTTGATCACTGTCTGCTGTACAATGTTATGAACCTCTGTCCATAGTTCTTCAGGCACTCTGTCTATCATATCTAATCCATTGAATGTACTTGTCATCTCCACTGTATAATCATAAGGGATTTGATTTAGGTCACACCTGAATGGCCTAGTGATTTTCCCTATTTTCTTGAATTTAAGCCTGTATTTTGCAATAAGCAGGTGATGATTTGAACCACAGTCAGCCTTAGGTCTTGTTTTTGCTGACTGTATATTCTTTGGCTGCAAAGAATATAATCAATCTGATTTTGATATTGACCATCTGGTGATGTCCATGTGTAGAGTTGTCTCTTGTGGTGTTGGAAGAGGGTGTTTGCTATGACCAGCACGTTATATTGGCAAAACTCTATTAGCCTTTGCCTTGCTTCATTTTTTATTCCAAAGTCCATAGTTTACATTAAGGTTCACTTTTTTTGTTTTACATTCTATGGGTTTTGGCAAATATATAATGACATGTATCCACCACTACAATATCATACAGAGTAGTTTCACTGCTCTGAAATTCCCCTCTTCCAATCATTTACTCCTTCCTTCTTTTCCCTGAACCCCTGATTTCTTTATTGTCTTCATTCTTTTGCCTTTTCAGAATGTCATATAGTTGGAATGATACAATGTATAGTCTTTTCAGATTGGCTTTTTTCCCTTAGTAATATGCATTTAAGGTTTCTCTGTGTCTTTTCATGGCTTAATAGCCCTTTTTTTTTTAAATCACTGAATGATATTTTATATAATGTTATGAACCTCTGTCCATAGTTCTTCAGGCACTCTGTCTACCAGATCTAATCCATTGAATCTGCTTGTCATCTCCACTGTATAATCATAACGGATTTAATTTAGGTCACACCTGAAGAAATTAAGAAGAGGTGTCAAGAATACACAGAAGAACTATACAGAAAAGATCTTCATGACCCAGATAATCACAATGGTGTGATCACTCACCTTGAGCCAGACATCCTGGAATGTGAAGTCAAGTGGGTCTTAAGAACCATCACTACGAACAAAGCTAGTGGAGGTGATGGAATTCCAGTTGAGCTATTTCAAATCCTAAAAGATGATGCTCTGAAAGTACTGCACTCAAAATGCCAGCAAATTTTGAAAACTCAGGAGTGGCCACAGGACTTTCAAAGGGCAGTTTTCATTCCAATTCCAAAGAAAGGCAATGCCAAAGAATGCTCAAACTACCACACAATTGCACTCATCTCACATGCCAATAAAGCAATGCTCAAAATTCTCCAAGCCAGGCCTCAACAGTACATGAACTGTGAACTTCCAGATGTTCAAGGTGGATTTAGAAAAGGCAGAGGAAGCAGAGATAAAATTGGCAACATCTGCTAGATCATCAAAAAAGCAAGAGAGTTACAGAAAAAAACATCTACTTCTGCTTTATTGACTATGCTGAAGCCTTTGACTGCATCGATCACAACAAACTGTGGAAAATTCTTAAAGAGATGGGAATACCAGATCACCTGATCTGCCTGCTGAGAAATCTGTATACAGGTCAAGAAGCAACAGTTAGAACTGGACATGGAATAACAGACTGATTCCAAACCGGGAAAGGAGTACATGAAGGCTGTATATTTTCACCCTGCTTATTTAACTCATATGCAGAGTACATCATGAAAAATGCTGGACTGGATGAAGCACAACTGGAATCAAGATTTCTGGGAGAAATATCAATAACCTCAGATATGGTGATGATACCACACTTAAGGCAGAAAGCAAAGAAGAACTAAACAGCCTCCTGATGAAAGTGAAAAAGGAGAGTGAAAAAGTTGGCTTGAAACTCAACATTCAGAAAACCAAAATCATGGCATCTGGTCCCATCACTTCATGGCAAATAGATGACAGCTTTTATTTTTTTTTGGGGGGGGGGGCTCCCAAATCACTGCAGATGGTGACTGCAGCCATGAAATTAAAAGATGTTTGCTCCTTGGAAGAAAAGCTATGACCGACGTAGACAGCATACTAAAAAGCAGAGACAAACAAAGGTCTGTCTAGTCAAAACTATGGTTTTTTCAGCAGTCATATTTAGATGTGAGAGCTGGACTGTAAAGAAAGCTGAGTGCCAAAGAATTGATGCTTTTGAAGTGTGATGTTGGAGAAGACTCTTGAGAGTCCCTTGGACAGCAAGGAGATCAACCAGTCCATCCTAAAGGAAATCAGTCCTGAATATTCATTGGAAGGACTGATGCTGAAGCTGAAACTCCAATACTTTGGCCACCTGATTCGAAGAACTGACTGATTTGAAAAGACCCTGATGCTGGGAAAGATTGAAGGCGGGAGGAGAAGGGAACGACAGAGGATGAGATGGTTAGATGGCATCACCAACTCAATGGACATGAGTTTGAGTAAATTCCAGGAGTTAGTGATGAACAGGGAGTCCTGGTGTGCTGCAGTCCATGGGGCTGCAAAGTCAGACACAACTGAGCAACTGAACTGAACTGATATTTTATTGTCTGGATGTGCCACAGTTTATTTATTCAATCACATACTAAAGGATATTTTTGTTGCTTCCAAGTTTTCTCAGGTATGATAAATAAATTTGCCATAAACATATATGTGCCAGTTTTTATGTGGACACAAGTTTTCAGTTCATTTGGGTAAATACCAAGGAGTACAGTTGCTGGATTGTATTGAGGCAGTGGACAGATGAGCTCCACCCCACCCCAGGGTAAAGTAATAAGAGATTTCATTGCTTGGACTGAAACTCCAAGAGAAGAATAGCAGGACAATTAAGACAGAAGACTGGGCCCTGCCCAGACCATATGTTTCTCATTCTCAAAGTCAGGAGACCTCCCCAACCAGACATGTGCAGACAGGCTCCTTGGAGGTCAAAGGGAGTGATGCTAAGTGATGCCAAGCTACCCATTGGCCTCTTTAGTGGAATCCATCTTGATTAAGAGATGCGTGCACACACATGGGAGGACCCTGAGATATACCTAATAGGGACTATGAACCAGGCAAATCAAAATGATTGTCCAAAGGAAACCTGAAAGTTATGCCCCATAAGACTAATTCAAACAGCCATGAGGGCTTGACTCAGGGACTCTACCTCTGAGTTTCCCATATGTCTATCCACACGCACTGTACTCTTTATCCTCCTAATAAACAGTTTGCTTATTTTATTACTTTCTGTCTTTGTGGGAATTCTTTTCTGCAGAGCTGCGGGGCCAGGGCCAGGTCACTGACCACTGGTCTAGTGGCTAGGATTTGATGCCCTCACCACCATGACCTGGCCTCAATCTCTGGCTGGGGAATTGAAGTCCTGCTTCAAGCTGCTGCAGACCGAGCCCACCTGAGATTAGTATGGTAAAAGTATATTTAGTTTTGCAAAAAAAACTGGGAAACTGTCTTCCAAAGTGACTGTTATTTCACATTCCCACCTGTGATGAATGAGCATTCCTGTCATGCTACCTCCTCGCCAGCAGTTGGTGGTGGTGTTATTTCAGATTCTAGCTGTTCTCATAAGTCTATTTGTTGTTGTTGTTCACTAGCTAAGTCGTGTCTGACTCTTTGTGACCCAATGAACTGCCGCACACCAGGCTTTCCATCCTTTACTATTTCCATGTGTTTGCCCAAACTCATGTCCATTGAGTCAGTGATGTCATACGTATATCTTATTTTTTTAAATTTTCATTTCCCTAATGACATAGATGGATCTTCTTTGTGAGGTGTCTATTGAGATCTTTTGCCCATTTGTAAATTGGATTATTTTTCTTTTCTTTATTTTTCTGAGTCTCAAGAGTTCTTTGTATATTCTGATTACCTGCTTTTTATCAAATATGTGGATTTTTAAATTTTATTTTTCATCCATGCTGAGTCTTTGTTGCTATGTGGGCCTTTCATTTTGGTGAGTGAAGTCTACCCTTCATTATGGTGCATGGACTCCCCATTGTGTTGGCTTCTCTTGTTGCTGAGCACAGGCTCTAGGGTGCTTGGGCTTTGGTAGTTGCAGTTTCCGGGCTCTAGAGCACAGGCTCAATAGTTGTGGTAAACGGGCTTGGTTGCTCTGCAGCATGTGGGATCTTCCTGACCAAGGGTCGAACCCATGTCTCCTGCATTGGAAGGGAGATTCATCATCACTGAGTCACCAGGGGAGCTCCCACATGTGTTTTGCAAACATTTTCATCTATTCTCTGGCTTGTCTTTTCATTCTTTGTGTCTTCCACTGATAATGAAGCTCAATTTATTGAATTTTTCTTCCATGAGTTGTGTTTTTGGTGTTGTTTTTAGTCATTGCCAAACTCAAAGTTACATAGATTTCCCCTCTGTTATCTTCTAAGAATTTCAGTTTTACATCTTACATGTAAGCCTATAATCCATTTTGAGTTTATTTTTATAAAGGGTTTAAAGTATTTTTGTCTAGATTACTGTTTTTGCATGTGGATATCCAGTTGTTTCAGCACTATTTGTTGAAAAGACTATCTTTTCTCCATTGAATTGCCTTTACTCCTTTGTCAAAAATTAGTTGACTTGGGACTTCCCTGGTGGTTCAAAGGCTAAGACTCTGTGCTCCCAATGTAGGGTGTCCAGGTTTGATCTCTGCTCAGGAAACTCGATCCCACATGCCACAACAGAAAAAGATCCCGCAAGTCGTAACCAAGACCCAACACAGCCAAAGAAATTAAATAAATAAATAAATATTTTTAAAGAGATTGGTTGGCTGTATTTGTGTGGATCTATTTCTGGGCTCTCTATTCTATTCCATTTATCTATTTGTCTATTGGGCTTCCCTGGTGGCTCCGATGTTAAAGCGTCTGCCTACAATGCAGGAGACCCAGGTTCTATCCCTGGGTCGGGAAGATTCCCTGAAGAAGGAAATGGTAACCCACTCCAGTATTCTTGCCTGGAGAATCCCATGGACGGAGGAGCCTGGTAGGCTGCAGTCCACGGGGTCGCAAAGAGTCGAACATGACTGAGCGACTTCACTTTCTTTCTTTCTTTCTATTATTTCACCAGTACCATATTGTCTCAATTACTGTAGCTTTATATCAAGAGAAAGTCTCCAAGTCCAGTAGTGTCAGTCCTCAGACTTTCTTTTTTCTCTTTCAATATTGTGTTGGCTATTCTGAGTCTTTTGCATTTACAGATGAACTTTAGAATTAGTTTGTCAATATCCACAAAATAAACTGGTGGGATTTTGCTTGATATTGCATTGAATCTATAGATTAATTTAGGAAGAACTGACATATTGATAAAATTGTCTTCCTATCCATGTACATGGACTATGTCTCCATTTATCATCTTTGATTTCTTTTATCAGAGTTTTATAAATTTCTTTATATAGATCTTGTACATATTTTGTTAAGTTTATACCTAGGTATTATTTTATGAAGCTTTATGGTGCTAACATATGTGGTATTTTGCTTTTTATTTAAAATTCCAGTTGTTCATTACTGGCACATAAGAAAGCAATTGGCTTTTGTACATTAACCTTGTAACTTACAAACTTGCTGTAATAGTTTATTAGTTCTAGCTATCTTTTTGTTGGCTCTTTATGATTTTTTACATAGACAGTTATACCATCTGTGAACAATGACAGTTTTATTTCTTCCTTCCCAATCAGTATACCTTTTATTTCTTTCTCCTGCCTATAGCATTAGCAAGGACTCCCAGTGTGATGTTAAGAAGGAGTAATGAAAGCAGACATCCTTGCCTTGTTCTTGATCTTAGTAGAAAAAAAAATCTAGTTTCTCACCATTGAGTGTAATACTAGCTCTAGTTTTTTGTAAATATTTTTTAACTATGTTTTTTAAGCTAGAATTTTTTTCTCTTAGATTTTTGTTCAGATAATTTCAGTCTTAAAAGAATTCCAAGAATAGTACAAAGAAAACTGTCTTATACTCTTAATCCAGATTCCTCAAATGTTAACATTTTACTACACTTATCTTACATATATATACATATATCAGGTTTCCCTGGTGGCTCAGATGGTAAAGAATCTGCCTGAAAAGCAAGAGACCAAGGTTCAATCCCTGGGTCTGGAAGAGTCCCTGGAAAAGGGAATGGCTACCCACTCCAGTATTCTTGCCTGGGAAATCCCATGGACAGAAAGCCTGGCAGCTATAGTCTGTGAGGTTGCAAAAAAGCCGAACATGACTGGAGATATATATATGTGTATGTGTGTGCTTGATCTCAAGCTTTCACCCACCAGTTTTAGCATTCACCAATGACTCTTGAGGCTGCTAAATGGTAACTGTCCAATGCCATCATTCTTTGGACTTGTATCAGTTGGCTCTCCAGTGTAAAGCAGAGCTTTCCCTTCTCCTACATTTATGTATCTATATCCTCATGGACCTGTGGTTGTCTATCATATTCAGTGGGTTAGTACTATTCTTTATTTTGAATCTCAAAATATTTCATGTTTGGCCAGCAGGAAGATGACTCCTGTGCCCTTTTGATAGGTCTCCATCTTTGCTTGAGCACTTTTGTTTTCTGACTCTGCAAGATGCTCATCTTGTATTTTCTCTGCCTCGGTCCTGAAATCAGCTACGTTTTCCAAGAAGACTTAGTCCTTTTTAGTTGAGAATGGCATTTAGGAACCAAGATCTGAGCATTAGGTATTATATCTATATTTTAAAAGTTTGGTTTTTTATTTAGGGGGAAAGAAGGCTGAAGCTACACCACTGTCAACCAGATACTTTTTGTTGGAAGTGTTCGTATATGGGCAATGACTGCCTGTAAAAGTTGTTGAGTATTGGGAAGGGAGATGGGAGGAAGGTATGGGAGGGAGGGGACAAGGGTGTACCTATGGCTGATACTTGTTGATGTTTGACAGAAAGCCGCAAAATTCTGTAAAGCAATTATCCTTCAACTAAGGAAATTAAGTGGCAAAAAAAGTTGTTGAGTATTGATGTCTTTTGAAAGCAATTTGTTCCTTGAGATGTGGTACTACAGAGATTCATGGGAAAGAGCAGAATTGAAGATGAATGGCAATGAGACTGGCTTGGAAGAGCTGAAAAAATAGTAGCAGTTAATAGCTTCCATTTAGGGAGAACTTATTGTGTGCCAGGCAGTGGCACAGCATTACCTCTGATCCCCACAGTAATTATTGAAGGTACAGCAAGTTTGACTGACTGGCTAATAATAACTGAGCCACAATAAGAACCTAGAGAAGGAGGAAGATGGTAGGAGAGGCTTTTGAAGAGGAAAAACAGGATATCTTTGTGTATTTAGAGAAAGCATTCTGTTGTAACAGGTTAGGAATTTGTATACTGGAGCTCTAGTCTCAGCTCCACCACCCATTGACTGAATAAAGATTGTTGTGCTTATTTGTTGCTCAGCAATAGAAAACTTAATACAGTAACCATCTTTTTTACAAGCTCATTTAATCATGTGTTATTACCTTACATGGAACATAGAACTTTTGCAGATGTGATTAAGTAAATGATGTTGACCTTCTAAAATTCTTCCAAAAAATTTAAGAGGGAATACTCCCAATTCATTTTACAAAGCCAGCATTACCACCATACCAAAGCCAGATATGACACTACAATAAAGAAAATACAAGCCAATATCCCTGATGAATTTTAAATGCAAGCATCCTCAACAAAATACCAGTAAATCAAATTCAACAGCACATTGAAAGGATCATACACTATGATCAAGTGGAAGTTATCTTTGGGATACAACGATGGTTCAACATATGTAAATCAATAAATGTGATAGAACACATTAAGAGAATGAAAGATAAATTCGTATGATCATCTGAAGTGAAGGACAAAAAGCAATTGACAAAATACAACATTTCATGATAAAAATTACTCCAAAAGTGGTATATAAGAAACATATCTCAACATAATAAGGACCTCATATGACAGCCCACAGATAACATCATACTCAAGAGTGAAAAGTTAAAAGTTTTTTCTCTAAGAACAAAAGCAAGATAGACAGGAACAACATGGAGGAGGAGCAGTTGGACATGGAGTACATCTCTTTCCATGGATACATTAGGAATACACCTACAGAGACAGAAGTGCTTGCAGAACACCAGCCAAGAGCAGCAGAAGTACCTGACCACCAGAAAAGAATATATAGAACCACACAAAACTCAGTAGCATGAAGGAACAAGAGGGAAAAACAAGAGAGTTAGTAGACTGGACCTGCCCTCAGCAGGTGGGGGAATTGAAGCAAGGGTCCAATCCCCACATCTGGGCAATTGTTTGGGTCAGGGGAGAAACATTTGAGGCTGAGAGTGAAGCAGCTGATCAGTGACAGCATAAATGGAATGAGAATCACACAGACAATCCTTGCCACAGTCATACATACCCCGGACAGGGACACAGGTCCCTAGAAGGCGCAGTGGCTGGGAGCTGGAGCATAGGGATTGTGGGGCAATCACAGGGCGAGATTTGCTGTTGACTGCAGGGAAACGGCCAGAGGGGATGTGAGGGAGGAGATTGTGGCAGGAAATGCCTGTTGGAGAAAAGCCAGGCAGCCATGGAAGCAAGGTGATACTTCTGAGTCATGCATAGGGGATGAAGCCATCACCATAGCCTCTCTCCCCACACACCAACACCAGCAGCTGAACAATAGAGAGGCTGGCCTTTCAAGCGCCTGACACATGGAAAAACAGAGAAGGATCCCACCCACAGTGCCCCTTTAAGTGCCTGATGCACCAAACACCAGAGTAGGACCCATGGCGGGGTGGGGGGGCAGTGCTTTATGTGCCTGATGTGCACTGAGCAACAGAGAAGGACCCCAGGCAAGGGAGCCCTCTAAGTGTCTGAATGGGTGGCACAATGGAAAAGAACTAGCCAAAGAGGCTTTCTGATTGCCAGTTGCTAGTTGCCAAAAGCTAGAAAAAGACTCTGATAGTGCCATAGCTCCTGCAGCTGAGGCAACCCAAGGTCCCGCACATTTGGTGCCACCAGGGCCCCCATGACCCAAGCAGCTGTGCCACCTTCACGCAAATTCTCACTGGGGTTTAGTTCAGTTCAGTTGTTCAGTTGTGTCCAATTCTGCAGACCCCATGGACTGCAGCATGCTAGGTTTCCCTGTCCATCACCAACTCATGGAGCTTGCTCAAACTCATGTCCATCAAGTCGGTGATGACATCCAACCATCTCACCCACTGTCATCACTTCTCCTGGCGTCACTCTTTCCCAGTATCAGTCTTTTCCAATGAGTCATTTCTTCTCATCAGGTGGCCAAAGTATTGGAGCTTCACCTTCAGCATCAGTCTTTCCAATGGATATTCAGGACTGATTTCCTTGAAGATTGGCTGGTTTGATCTCCTTGCAGTCCAAGGGACTCTCAAGTATCCTCTCCAATACCACAGTTCAAAAGCATCAAATCTTCGGCACTCAGCTTTCTTTATGGTCCATCTCTTACATCCATATATGACTACTGGAAAAACCATAGCTTTAGATATACAGACCTTTGTTGGCAAAGTAATGTCTCTGCTTTTTAATATTCTGTCTAGGTTGGTCATAGATTTTCTTTCAAGGAGTAAGTGTTTTTTAATTTCATGGCTGCAGTCACCATCTGCAGTGATTTTGGGGCCCAAGAAAATAAAGGCTCTCATTGTTTCCCCATCTATTTGCCATGAAGTGATGGGACCGGATGCCATGATCTTTGTTTTTTTTAAAATTTGAGTTTTAAGCCAGCTTTTTCACTTTCCTCTTTCACTTTCATCAAGAGGCTCTTCAGTTCTTCTTTGCTTTCTGCCATAAGGGTGGTGTCATCTGCATACCTGAGGTTATTGTTATTTCTCCCAGCAATCTCGATTGCAGCTTGTGCTTCACCGAGCCTGGCATTTCACATGATGTACTCTGCATATAAGTTAAATAAGCAGGGTGACAATATACAGCCTTGATGTACACCTTTCCTGATTTGGAACCAGTCCATTGTTCCATGTCTGGATCTAACTGTTGCTTCTTGACCTGCATAGAGATTTCTCAGGAGGCAGGTAAGGTGGTCTGGTATTTCCATCTCTTTAAGAATGTTCCAGAGTTTGTTGTGATCCATGCCGTCAAAGGCTTTGGCATAATCAAGGCAGAAGTAGATGTTTACCTGGAACTCTTGGTTTTTCTATGATCCAGTGGAAGTTGGCAATTTGATCTCTGTTTCCTCTGCCTTTTCAAAATCCAGCTTGAACATCTGTAAGCTCACGATTCACATACTGTTGAGGCCTGGCTTGGAGAATTTTGAGCATTACTTTGCTAGTGTGTGAGATGAGTGCAATTGTGTGGTAGTTTGAGCATTCTTTGGCATTGCCTTTCTTTGGGATTGGAATGAAAACTGCCCTTTGAAAGTCCTGTGGCCACTGCTGAGTATTCCAAATTTGCTGGCATATTGAGTGCAGCATTTTCACACCATCATCTTTTAGGACTTGAAATAGCTCAGCTTGAATTCCATCACCCACACTAGCTTTGGCTTTGTTCCTAGTGATAATTCCTAACACCCACTTGACTTCGCAATCCAGGATGTCTGGCTCTAGGTGAGTGATCACACCACCGTAGTTATCTGGGTCATGAAGATCTTTTCTGTATAGTTCTTCTGTGTATTCTTCCCACCTCTTCTTAATATCTTCTGCTTCTGTTAAGTCCATACTGTTTCTGTCCTTTATTGTGACCATCTTTGCATGAAATGTTCTGGTATTTCTAACTTTCTTGAAGAGGTCTCGAGTCATTCCCCTTCTATTTTTTCCCTCAATTTCTTTGCATTGATCATGGAGGAAGGCTTTTTTTTTTTATCTCTCCTTGCTATACCTTGGAACTCTGCATTCAGATGGGTATATCTTTCCTTTTCTCCTTTGCCTTTCACTTCTCATCTTTTCTCAGCTATTTGTAAGGCTTTGCCAGACAACCATTTTATATTTTTGTATTTCTTTTTCTTGGGGATGATCTTGATCACTGTTTCCTGTACAATGTCATGAACCTCTGTCCATAGATCTTTAGGCACTCTGTCTATCAGATCTAATCTCTTGAATCTATTTGTAACTTCCACTGTATAATTCTAAGGAATTTAATTTAGGTCATACCTGAATGGCCTAGTGGTTTTCCCTATTTTCTTCCATTTAAGTCTGAATTTGCAATAAAGAGCTCATGATCTGAGCCACAGCCAATTCCCAGTCTTCTTTTTGCTGACTGTATGGAGCTTCTCCTGGAGAAGGAAAGAAAATCCACTCCAGTATTCTTGCCTAGAGAATCCTGTGGACAGCGGAGCCTGGTGGGCTACTGTCCATAGGGTCACATGGAGTTGGACACGACTGAAGCGACTTAGCCTGCATGCATGCATTGGAGAAGGAAATGGCAACCCATTCCAATATTCTTGCCTGGAGAATCCCAGGGACAAAGGAGCCCGGTGGGCTGCTGTCTATGTGGTCTCACAGAGTCATACACGACTGAAGCGACTTAGCAGTAGCAGCAGCAGAGCTTCTCCATCTTTGGCTGCAAAGAATATAATCAATCTGATTTCAATATTGACTGTCTGGTGATGTCCATGTGTAGAGTCATCTCTTGTGTTGCCAGAAGAGGGTGTTTGTTATGACCAGTGTGTTCTCTTGGCAAAATTCTGTTAACCTTTGCCCTGCTTCAATTTGTACTCCAAGGACAAACTTGCCTGTTACTCCAGGTATCTCTTGACTTCCTACTTTTGCATTCCTGTCCCCTATGATGAAAAGGACCTTTTTTCTTGGTGTTAGTTCTAGAAGGTATTGTAGGTCATCATAGAACTGTTCAACTTCAGCTTCTTCAGCATTAATGGTTGGGGCATAGACTTTGATTTCTGTGATATTGAATGGTTTGTCTTGGATATGAACAGAGATCAGTCATTTTTGAGATTTCACTCACTGGGGTAGAGCTTCCATAGGCTAGAAAAATTCCTGTGCACGTGCGGTCACTTTGGTCATATCCAACTCCTTGCAACCCTGTGGTCTGTGACCTGCCAGGCTTCCCTGTCTGGGGGATTTTCCAGACAAAAATGCTGAAGTGGATTGTCATACCCTTCTAGGGCACCATATTTCCTGCTGCCTTAGCCACCAACTCCCCTGAGTACTTGGTGCTGCCAGGGCCCCTGCACCCCAAGCAGCTGCACCACCTCCACACCTGGAACTCACTGGAGCAGACCTAAGTCCTCCAGGACAGCCTCTGGAGCAAACCCCTGTGATGACCAACAGGCAGAGGCGGAGATCAAATCACAATTGAAACGAGGGGCAATGTGCTAAAGAAGAGGACACAAAACCTTCCCACTAGCTGCAGATTAAATCCACATGATCAACTAGGCAGAGTCTGTGTCTGTGAAATATATAAAAGGACATTGTGAATTCTCACAAAATAAAATGCACTAGCTCTGATAGCTGTGGACATTGGAGGCAAGAACACAGAGAAGAAGCAGAACAAGATTAGAGTCTGAATTGCCTGCACAGCAGGCTCAGAGACCAGCCCAGTATTGGAAGGCATCCTAGGGAGGCGAGGTGGACTGTGACTCCCAGCAAGGAAAAAGATGCTGACAGCAGAGACTCAAGAAAAACATTTGTTATTTCTTATATTTTGACTTGTTCTGTAGTTTCTCCTGGATTTTTTTTTTCAATTTTTCTCCCTTTTTAAAAACTTTCTTGTTGTAGCTGTCAATTTTATTTGTGCTATTAAATCTGTTTAAGCTTTTGAGAATTTTTTTCATCACGCTTTTTATTCTATTATAAACTTCTGCCCCTATGTCGGCTTTTTGCAGTTGTGTGGAGTTTTCCATTTTTTTTTCTTTCTCTTTACTCTTAATTTAAATTTTTAAAATTTATTATCATTTTTTCTACATTTATTCTTTTGTTTGCTTTTCCTAGGTTCTTTTCCCCTTGCAGTTAATCTTTAATATTATAAATCTTCTATTTACCTCTATTTAACTTTGTATTTCTATTCTTTCTTTCCTTTCTTTTTCTCACCATATTTGTTTGCTTCGTTTTCGTTGCTTTATTCCTCAGTTGGCACCTTGCTTTACTTTGTTTTCCAGTTTGTGCTTCAGTTAGCTTTGTTTTTAAGTGGTGGATATCATTTTTGGTTTCCATTGTTTGCCAGGTCAATCTATTGCACTTTATTTATTTATTTTTTGGGGGGGGGGGCTTCTTTGATTTTGTTTATGGGTGTATATGTATGTGTGTATATTTCATTATTTTAGTTATTATGTGCCTGATTTTGTAATTGCCATTTCTTTTGTTTCTCTTTTTTTGGGTATTTGTTTTAATCCCATTTACTGCCATAACAAATCACCTGTGGAATCTCCATTCATGACCAGAGATCAAGCCCTGAGCCTCTGAGTGAGAGTGCTGACTCCAAGACCCTAGACTACCAGAGGACTCTTAACCCTAGGGAGTATCAAATACTGAGAACACCCACAAAGGCAACCACTTGTATACAAGACCTGGCATCACCCAACTTCCAGTAGGACCTTGTACAGGACTCCTCATACAAACAACAAACAAGACAAAAATGCAGACACAATCATCAGCAGACGAGTTTACCACCTCACTCAGCCCTGCCCATCAGAGGAAAAGAAAACTCACTTCCTCCCACCAGGACAGAAGCACAAGTCACACCCTACACAAAGCTAACACAAACCTCTGGACCAAACTTAGGAGGGCAGAGACTAAAAGAAAGAAAGGATTCAACCTTGAAGCCTGAGAAAAGGAGACCTCAAACACAATAAGTTTAAATAAAGATAATGAAAAGGCAGAGAAATACAGCAAAAATGAAGGAACAACCTAGAAACACACAAGTCCAAATAAATGAAGGGGAAATAGGCAAACTAACTGAAAAAGAATTCAGAATAATGATAGTAAAGATGATGTACAATCTTGAAAACAGAATGGAGAAAATGCAAGAATCAGTTAAGAAAGACCTAGAAGAATTAAAGAATAAGTATACAGAGACAAACAATACAATTACTGAAATTAAAGATACTCTAGAAGGAATCAATAGGAGAATATCTGAAGCAGAAGAACGAATCAGTGAGCTGGAAGATAGAATGGTAGAAATAATTGCTGAAGAGCAGAATAAAGTAAAAAGAGTAAAAATAACAAATGAGAGTCTCAGAGACCTCTGGAACCATATTAAACACACCAACATTTGAATTATAGGGGTCCCAGAAGAAGAGGAGACAAGGAAAGGGTATAAGAAAATTTTTGAAGAGATTGTAGATGAAACTTTCCCCAACATGGAAAAGGAAATAGTCAATCAAGTCCAAGAAGCTCAGAGTCCCATATAGGATAAACCCAAGGAGAAACACACCAAGACATACACTAACCAAACTAACAAAGATTAAACACAAAGAAAGAATATTAAAAGCAACAAGGAAAAAGCAACAAGTAACATACAAGGGAAACCCCATAGAGTTAACAACTGATCTTTCAGTGGAAACTCTGCAGGCCACAGGGGAATGACAGGATATATTTAAAGTACTGAAAGGGAAAAATCTACAACAAAGATTACTCTACTCAGCAAGGATTTCACTCAAAATTGATGGAGAAATCAAAAGCTTTACAGACAAGCAAAACTTAAGAGAATATAGTACCACAAAACCAGCTTTATAACAAATGTGAAAGGGACTTATATAGTCAGGAAATACAAGAGAAGACAAAGATCTACAAAAACAAACCCCAAACAATTAAGAAAATGACAATCATTTCAGTTCAGTTCAGTCGCTCAGTCGTGTCCGACTCTTTGTGACCCCATGAATCGCACGCAGCATGCCAGGCCTCCCTGTCCATCACCAACTCCTGGAGTTCACTCAGACTCAGGTCCATTGAGTCAGTGATGCCATCCATCTATCTCATCCTCTGTCATCCCCTTCTTCTCCTGCCCCCAATCCCTCCCAGCATCAGAGTCTTTTCCAATGAATCAACTCTTCCCATGAGGTGGCCAAAGTACTGGAGTTTCAGCTTTAACAATAGGAACATATATATCAATAATTACTTTAAATGTAAGTGGATTAAATGCTCCAAACAAAAGACACAGACTCGCTGAATGGATACAAAAACAAGACCATATATATGCTATCTACAAGAAACCCACCTCAGACCTTAACACACATGTAGACTGAAAGTGAGAGGATGGAAAAATATATTCCATGCAAATGGAAATCAAAAGAAAGCTGGAGTAGCAATCTTCATATCAGACAAAATAGACCTTAGAATAAAGATTACAAGAGATAAGGAAGGACACTACATAATGATCAAGGAATCAATCCAAAAGGAAGACATCACAATTGTAAATATCAATGCACCCAACATGCAAGTACCTAAATACATAAGACAAACACTAACAGACATAAAAGCAGAAATTGGCAGTAACATAATGATAGCAGGAGATTTTAACACTCACTTACACCAATGGACAGGTCATCAAAAGAGAAAGTTAATAAGGAAACACAAGTCTTAGATGACATATCAGACCAGATGGATCTCATGGATATCTTTAGGACATTCTATCTAAATGCAGAAGACTATACCTTCTTCTCAAGTGCACATGGAACATTCTTCAGGATAGACCACATCTTGGGTCACAAATCAAACCTCAGTACATTTTAAAAATTGAAATCATATCAAACATCTTTTCTGACCACATCACTGAAACTAGATACCAATTAAAAGAAAAAAACTGTTAAAAAAGAACACAAACACCTGGAGATTAAACAATACATTTCTTTTTACTTTATTTATTTATTTTAATTGGAGGCTAATTACTTTATGATATTGTAGTGGTTTTTGCCATACATTCACATGAATCAGCCATGGGTGTACATGTGTTCCCCATCCTGAACCTTCCTGCCACCTCCCTCCCCATTCCATCCCTCAGAGTCATCCCAGTACACCAGCCCTGAGCACCCTGTCTCACACATCAAACCTGGACTGGCGATCTATTTCACATATGATAACATACATGTTTCAATGCTTTTCTGTCAAATCATCCCACTCTCGCCTTCTCCCACGGAGTCCAAAAGTCTGTTTTTTACATCTGTGTCTCTTTCACTCTCTTGCAATAGGGTCATTGTTACCATCTTTCTAAATTCCATATATACGTGTTAATATACTGTATTGGTATTTTTCTTTCTGACTTACTTCACTCTGCATAATAAGCTCCAGTTTCATCCACCTCATTAGAGCTGATTCAAATGCATTCATTTTAATAGCTGAGTAATATTCCATTGTGTATATGTACCACAGTTTTCTTATCCACTTATATTTATAAATAACAAGCAGGTTACTGAAGAAATCAAAAGGGAAATTTAAAATTTCTAGAAACAAATCACAATGAAAACACAACAACTAAAAAACCTATGGGATGCACCAAAAGCATTTCTAAGAGGGAAGTTTATAGCAATACAATCCTACCTCAAGAAACAAGAAAAATATTGAATAGAGAAACTAACTACACCTAAAACAAAAAGCCCAAAGTTAGCAGGATAGAAATCATGAAGATCAGAGCAGAAATAAATGAAAAGGAAATGAGAGAAATAATAGTCAAGATTAAGAAAACTAAAAGTTGGTTCTTTGAGATGAACAAAATTGACAAACCTTTAGCCAGACTCATCAAGGAAAAAAGAGAAAAGAGTCAAATCAAAAAAAAATAGAAATGAAAAAGGAGAAGTTACAACAGACAATGCAGAAATACAAAAGGATCATAAAAGACTATTATGAGCAACTATATGGCAATAAAATGGATAACCTGGAAGAAATGGACAGATTCTTAGAAAAGTTCAATCTTCTAAGACTGAACCTGAAGAAAAAGAAATTATGAACAACCTAATCACAAGCACAGAAATCAAAACTGTGATCAAAATCTCCCAAAAAACAAAAGCCCAGACAAGATGGCTTCACAGGAGAATTCTATCAAACATTTAGAGAAGAGCTAATGCCTAGCCTTCTGAAACTCCTTCAAAAAATTGCAAAGAAAGGAATACTTCCAAATTCATTCTATGAGGCCACCATCACCCTGAAACCAAAGCCAGACAAAGACAACACAAAAAAAGAAAATTGCAGGCCAATATCACTGATGAACATAGATGCAAAAATCCTTGAAAGGTAAAAACCATATGATCATCCCAATAGATGCAAAAAAAGCCTTTGACAAAACTCGGCACCCATTTATGATTAAAACTCTTCAAAAAATGGGCATAAAAGGAAATTACCTCAACATAGTAAAGTCCATATATGATAAGCCCACAGCAAACATTCTCAATGGTGAAAAACTGAAAGAATTCCCTCAAAGATCAGGAGCAAGACAAGAGTGTCCTCTCTCACCACTACTATTCAAATAGTTTGGGGAGTCCTAGTTATAGCAATCAGGGAAGAACAAGAACTAAATGGAATCCAGATCAGAAAAGAAGTAAATTTCTCACTGATTGCAGATGACATGATACTATACATGGAAAACCCTAAAGATAGTGTCAGAATATTACTAGAGCTAATCAGTGAATTTAGCAAAGTTGCAGGATACAAAATCAATACACAGAAATCACTTGCATTCCTGTATATTAACAATGAAAAATCAGAAAGAGAAATTAAAGAGTCAATCCCATTCAGCATTACAACAAAAAGAATAAAATATCTAGGAATAAGTCTACCTAAGGAGACAAAAAGAATTGTACACAGAAAAGTATAAGATACTGATTTAAAAAGTCAAAGATGGCATAAGTAGATGGAGAGATATTTCATGCTCCTGGGTACAAAAGATCAATATTGTGAAAATGACTATACTGCAACATGCAATCTACAGATTTAATGCAATCCCTATCAAATTACCAATGGCATTTTTCACAGAACTAGAACAAAAAATTTCACAATTCATATGGAAGCAGAAAGACCCCAAATAACTAAACCAGTCTTGAAAAAGAAGAGTGGAGCTGGAGGAATCAAACTTCCTGACTTCAGATTATATAGCAAAGCTACAGTCATCAAGGCAGTATGGTACTGGCACAAAAACAGAAATAGAAACCAATGGAATGAGACAGAGAGCCCAGAAATAAACCCATGCATCTATGAATACCTTATTTTTGACAAAGGAGGCAAGACTATACATGGGGAAAAGACAGCTTCTTCAGTATGTGGTACTAGGAAAACTGGACAACTACGTGTAAAAGAATGAAATTAGAACACTTTCTAAGACCACACACAAAGATAAACTCAAAATGGGTTAGAGACCTAAATGTAAGACCAGAAACTATAAAACGCTTCAAGGAAAATGTAGGCAGAACACTCAATGACATAAATCAAAGCAAGATCCTCTATGACCCACCTCCTAGAGTAATGGAAATAAAAGAAAAATAAACAACTGGGACCTAATTAAACTTAGAAGCTTTTGCACAGCAAAGGGAACTATAAGCAAGGTGAAAAGGCAAACCTCAGAATGGGAGAAAATAATAACAAATGAGACAAATGACAAAGGATTAATTTCCAAAACATACAAGCAGCTCATACAACTCAATACCAGAAAAACAAAAAACCCTATTAAAGAGAGGGGAAAAGACCTAAATAGACTTCTTCTCCAAAGAAGACATATCAGTCAGTTTGGTTGCTCAGTCATGCCTGACTCTTTGCGATGCCATGAACTGGAGCACGCCAGGCCTCCCTGTCCATCACCAACTCCCAGAGTTTACCCAAACTCATGTCCATTGAGTCGATGATGTCATCCAACCATCTCATCCTCTGTTGTCCCCTTCTCCTCCTGCCTTCAATCTTTCCCAGCATCAGGGTCTTTTCAAATGAGTCAGCTCTTCATATCAGATGGCCAAAATATTGAGCTTCATTCTCAACATCAGTCTTTCCAATGAACACCCAAGACAGATCTCCCTCAGGGTGGACTGGCTGGATCTCTTTACAGTCCAAAGGACTCTCAAGAGTCTTCTCCAACACCACAGTTCAAATGAAACAAATGACACTTCTTCGGCACTCAGCTTTCTTTATAGTCCAACTCTCACAACCATACATGACTACTCGAAAAACCACAGCCTTGACTAGATGGACTTTTGTTGGAAAAGTAATATCTCTGGCTTTTTAATATGCTGTCCAGGTTGGTCAAAACTTTCCTTCCGAGGGGTAAACATCTTTTAATTTCATGGCTGCAGTCACCAGCTGCAGTGATTTTGGAGCCCCAAAAAATAAAGTCTGCCACTGTTTCCACTGTTTCCCCATCTATCTGCATGAAGTGATGGGACTGGATGCCATGATCTTAGTTTTCTGAATGTTGAGTTTTAAGCCAACATTTTCACTCTCCTCTTTCACTTTTATCAAGAGGCTTTTTAGTTCCTCTTCACTTTCTGCCATAAAGGTGGTGTCATCTGCATATCTGAGGTTATTGATACTTCTCCCGGAAATCTGGATTCCAGCTTGTGCTTCTTCCAGCCCACCGTTGCTCATGATGTACTCTGCATATAAGTTAAATAAACAGGGTGACAATATACATCCTTGACGTACTCCTTTTCCTATTTGGAACCAGTCTGCTGTTCCATCTCCTGTTCTAACTGTTGCTTCCTGACCTGCATACATATTTCTCAAGAGGTAGGTCAGGTGGTTTGGTATTCCCATCTCTTTCAGAATTTTCCAGTTTACTGTGATCCACACAAAGGCTTTGGCATAGTCAATGAAAAGGCAAAAAGGTAGGACACTGAAAGATGAACTACTCGGGTCGGTAGATGCCCAATATGCTACTGGAGATCAGTGGAGAAATAACTCCAGAAAGAATGAAAGGATGGCACTAAAGCAAAAACAACACCCAGTTGTGGATGTGACTGGTGATAGAAGCAAGGTCCGATGCTCAGTGGAGAAATAACTCCAGAAAGAATGAAAGGATGGCACTAAAGCAAAAACAACACCCAGTTGTGGATGTGACTGGTGATAGAAGCAAGGTCCGATGCTATAAAGAGCAATATTGCATAGGTTCCTGGAATGTTAGGTCCATGAATCAAGGCAAATTGGAAGTGGTCAAACAGGAGATGGCAAGAGTGAACATCAACATTCTAGGAATCAGTGAACTAAAATGGACTGGAATGGGTGAATTTAACTCAGATGACCATATTATCTACTACCGTGGGCAGGAATCCCTTAGAAAAAATGGAGTAGCCATCATGGTCAACAAGAGTCTGAAATGCACTGCTTGGATGCAATCTCAAAAATGATAGAATGATCTCTGTTCGTTTCCAAGGCAAACCATTCAATATCACAGTAATCCAAGTCTATGCCCTGACCAGTAATGCTGAAGAAGCTGAAGTTGAATGGTTCTATGAAGACCTACAAGACCTTTTAGAACTAACACTCCAAAAAGATGTCCTTTTCATTATAGGGGACTGGAATGCAAAAGGAGGAAATCAAGAAACACCTGGAGTAACAGGCAAATTTGGCCTTGGAATACAGAATGAAGCAGGGCAAAGGCTAATAGAGTTTTGCCAAGAGAATGCACTGGTCATAGCAAACACCTTCTTCCAACAGCATGGACTCTACACATGGACATCACCAGATGGTCAACACCAAAATCAGATT
Source organism: Ovis canadensis (assembly GCF_042477335.2). Lineage (NCBI taxonomy): Eukaryota > Metazoa > Chordata > Mammalia > Artiodactyla > Bovidae > Ovis > Ovis canadensis. The sequence continues at coordinate 53,108,877 of NC_091727.1, forward strand.
GATTATATTCTCTGCAGCCAAAGATGGAGAAGCTCTATACAGTCAGCAGAAACAAGACTAGGAGCTGACTGTGGCTCAGATCATGAACTCCTTATTGCTAAATTCAGACTTAAATTGAAGAAAGTGGGGGAAACTACTAGACCATTCAGGTATGACCTAAATCAAATCCCTTATGACTATACAGTGGAAGTGAGAGATAGATTTAAGGGACTAGATCTGATAGACAGAGTGCCTGATGAACTATGGACCGAGGTTCATGACATTGTACAGGAGACAGGGATCAAGACCATCCCCAAGAAAAAGAAATGCAAAAAAGCAAAATGGCTGTCTGAGGAGGACTTTCAAATAGCTGTGAAAAGAAGAGAAGCAAAAAGCAAAGGAGCAAATAAAATATATATCCATTTGAGTGCAGAGTTCCAAAGAATAGCAAGAAGACATATAGATGGCTAACAAATACATCAAAAGATGCTCAACATCACTCATTATTCGAGAAATACAAACCAAAACTACAATGAGATATCACCTCACACCAATTCTAATGGCCATCATCAAAGAGTCTACAAACAATAAATGCTGGAGAGGGTGTGGAGAAAAGAGAATGCTCTTGCACTGTTGATGGAATTGATACAGCCACTATGGAAGACGGTATCATTCAGTCAGTTCAGTCACTCACTCATGTCCGACTCTTGTGACCCCCTGGACTTCCTGGCTTCCCTGTCCAACACTAACTCCCAGAGCCTACTCAAACTCATGTCCATCACTATGGAAGACAGTATGGAGATTCCTTTAAAGACTAGGAATAAAAGCACCATATGACCCAACAATCCTACTTCTAGTCATATATCCTGAGGAACCAAAACTGAAATAGACATATGTATCCCAATGTTCATTGCAGCACTATTGCAATAACTAGAACATGGAAGCAGCCTACATGTCCATTGACAGATGAATGGATAAAGAAGCTGTAGTATGTATATACAATGGAATATTACTCAGCCATAAAAAGGAACACATTTGAGTTAATTCTAAATAGGTGGATGAACCTAGAGCCTATTATAGAGTGAAGTATGTCAGAAAGAGAAAGCTAAATGTCGTACACTAATGCATATATATGGAATCTAGAAAGATGGTGCCGATGTATTTATTTGCAGGGCAACAATGGAGAAACAGACATAGAGAACAGCCTTATAAACATGAGGGTAGGTAGAGGAGAGGGTGAAATGTGTGGAGAGAGTAACATGGAAACTTACATCACCATATGTCAAATAGATAGCCAATGGGAACTTGCTGTATGACTCAGAGAACTCAAACAGGGGCTCTGTATCAACCTAGAGGGGTGGGATTGGAAGGGAGGTTCAAGAGTGAGGGGACATATGCATATATATGGCTGATTCATGTTGATGTTTGACAGAAAACAACAAAATTCTGTAAAGCAATTATCCTTCAACTAAAAATAAATGAATTTAAAAGAAACAAAAAGACAAGATAAAGGTGCTCACTTTTCAATTTCTATTCAACTTTATACTGATGTCCTAGCCAGAGAAATTAGACGAGAAAAATTTAAAAAAAGTATCCAAATCAGAAGGGAAATAGTAAAACTGTCACTTGAAGATGATATAGTACTTTATACAAAAAACCCTAAGGACACCACCAAAAAATTGTTAAAACAATAAACAAATTCAGTAAAGTTGTAGAAAACAAAACCAACACACAGAAATTAGTTGAATTTCTATACATTATCAATGAACCACCTCAGAAAGAAATAGTAAAAGGCACATTTACAGCAGTATCAAAAGGAATCCATAGTTAGGAATAAACCTAACAAGGGAGATGATAGCTCTATACATTGGAAACTCTAACAGTCTGATGAAAGTAATTGAAGGATGACATAAGTGGAAAGGTATTTCATGCTCATAGATTGGATAAATAATATTAAAATGTCCATACTGTCCAAAGCAATCTACAAACTGAATGCAATCCTTATCAAATGAAAGTGGCATTTTTTCATAGAAATAAGAAAAACAATTCTAAAATTTGTGCAGAACCAGAAATACTGTTTCTAGTCTCTCCAAATAGTAAAAGCAATATTAGTAAATAACAAATCTGGAGGAATCACACTCCCTGATTCCAAACTATATTACAAAACCATATCCTCAAGGACCATCCAATGTTAATAATAAAAACAGAATGATATTGACATAAAACAGATACATAGTTCAGTGAAACTAAACAGAGCCCAGAAATAAACCAAAGGTACACTATCAACTAATCTGACAAGAATGTCAAGAATACACAATAGAGAAAAGGTTGTTGTTGTTCAGTCACTAAGTTATGTCTAACTCTTTGCAACTCCATGAACTGCAGCACGCCAGGCTTTCCTGTCCTTCATTATCTCCCTGAGTTTGCTCAAACTCATCTCCATAGTGTCAATGAGGTCATCCAGCTCTCTCATCCTCTGTCGCCCTCTTCTCCTCTTGCCCTCAATCTTTGCCAACATCAGGGTCTTTTCCAATGAGTCAGCTCTTCTCATCAGATGGCCAAAGTATTGGACCTTCAGCTTCAGCACCAATCCTTCCAAAGTATATTCAAGGTTGATTACCTTCAGGATTGACTAGCTTGATCCACCTTCAGTCCAAGGGACTCTCAAGAGTCTTCTCCAGCACTACAGTTCAAAAGCATCAATTTTTCAGTGCTCAGCCTTCTTTATGGTCCAACTCTCACATGCATACATGACTAATGGAAAATACTAGATGAGTTTTGTCAGCAAAGTAATGTCTCTGCTTTTTAATACACAGTCTAAATTTGTCATAGCTTTCCTTCCAGGGAGCAAGTATCTTTTAATTTCATGGCTCAAGTCTGCAGTGATTTTGGAGCCCAAGAAAATTAAATCTGACACTGTTTCTAGTCTCTCCAATAAATGGTGTTGGGAAGACTATATATCTATATGCACAAGAAAGAAACTAGACACCTATCTTACACCACTCACAAAGTTAACTCAAAATGGGTTAAAGACTTAAACTTAAGACCCAAAACCATAAAACTCCTTAAAAAAATATAGGGGAAAACCTCCTTGGCATTCATCTTGGCAATGATTTCAAGAATATGACACCAAAAGTACAGGCAATAAAAGTTAAACAGGTTGAACCACATCAAACTAAAAGGCTCTGAACAGAAAAGAAACAATCAACAAAATGATAAAGCAAGCTTTGAAATGGGAGCAAGCTATCTATCTGATAAGAAGTCAATATCCAAAATATACATATAAAAAACCCATATAATTCAATAGCAAAATAATAACCCAATTTTTTGAGTGGACAAAGGACCTGAATAAACATTTTTCCAATGAAGACATAAATGGCCAACAGGTATATGAAAAGCTGTTCTACGTAGCTAATCATCAGGGTAATGAAAATCAAAACCACAGTGAGATAACACCTCACACATGTATGAATGACTATTACCAAAAACACAAGAGAGAACAAGTGTTGGAGAGGGTGTAGGGAAAAGCAAACCATTATATACTGTTCATGGAAATGTAAATTGATGCATCCATTATGGAAAATAATATGGAAGCTTCTCAACAAACTAAAAGTTGAATTACTGTATGACCCAACAATCCCACTACTGAGTATACATACAAAAGATACGAAAAAAAATGAAATCATTATTTCAATGAGACATCTACACTCATATGTTCATTGTAGCATTATTTATCAAATGTGATATATATGTGGGTGAAAGTGAAAGTGAAGTCACTCAGTCGTGTCCGACTCTTTGTGACCCCATGGACTGTAGCCTACCAGGCTCCTCCCTCCATGGGATTCTCCAGGCAAGAGTACTGGAGTGGGTTGCCATTTCCTTCTCCAGGGGATCTTCCCAACCCAGGGATCGAACCGGGGTCTCCTGCATTCCAGGCAGACGCTTTAACCTCTGAGCCACCAGGGAAGCCCATATGTGGGTATACATATGTAAATACATACATATAAATTGTATGTTATTTAGCCTTATAAAAGAAGAAAATCTTGCCCTTGTTACAACATTGGTGACTTGGAGGATATTATAAAATATCTTAAATGAAATAAGCCAGAGACAGAAAAACAAATACTGCATGACTTCACTTATATGCGGACTCTAAAACCATAGAACACACAGAATCAGACAGTAGAACACTTATTTCCAGGGACTGGGGGGTGGGGAGATGGGGAGATGCTGGTCAAAGATTACAAACATTCAGTTATAAGATTAGTAATTTCTAGAGATCTAACATACAATATGGTGACAATGATGATATTTAATAATTATTGTTTTAGGCACTAAGTCACGTCTGACTCTTTTGTGACCCCATGGGCTGTAGCTCACCAGGCTCCTCTGTCTGTGGGATTTCCCAGGCAAGAACAGTGGAGTGGGTTCCCTTTTCCTTCTCCAGGGGACCTTCCCAATGCAGGGATCAAATCGGAATCTCCCACATTGACAAGCGAATTCTTTACCACAGAGCCAACTGGGAAGCCCTATATTTAATAATACTTGATTGTATACTTGAAATTTGCTGAGAGAGTAGACCTAAATTATTGTCACTACACACACACAAAAAAATGGTAACTAAAAGAAAACAAGTTTAAAAGATGTTGAGATGGGGGGCGATCCTAAGATAGTGGAGGAATAGAATGGGGAGACCACTTTCTCCCCCCACAAATTCATCGAAAGATCATTTGAACACTGAGCAAATTCCACAAAACAACTTCTGAATGCTGGCAAAGGATACCAGGCACCCAGAAAGGCAGCCCATTCTCTTCGAAAGGAGGTATGGCAAAATATAAAAGATAAAAAGAGAGACAAAGGAGTTAAGGATGGAGACCCATCCTGGGGAGGGAGTCATGAAGGAGGAGAAATTTCCAAACACCAGGAAATCCTCTCACCGGTGGGTCTGTGGGGAGTTTTGGAATCTTGGAGGGCAACATAACTGGGAGGAGAAAAAAAGAACCCATAGATTACACGCCTAGCCACGACTCCCAGTGGAGAGGCAGCCCAGAAGCTCGCATCCACCAGCAGCAAGGGAGGGCTGAACAGGGAGGCACGGGCTGGATGCATAGGGTGGGGAACAGGCCTGAATGCCCTGAGAACAACCTGAGGGAGCTAACGTGAGACAGCAACCCAAACTGTGGGAATAACCAGAGACGAAAAAAAGAGAGAGAGAAGAAGAAGAAAAAAAAAACTTTCCCGCAAAAAGCTCTGAGGCGCAGCCTGGCCCGCTCACAGAACAAAGGACTGAGCGAATACCAGAGGAGAGCTAGCCAGCTGTGGACAGGCCCCTCCCCTCGCCGGAGGCAGAGAGGCAGACAGCTACAGCCAAAGCCAGAAGGCAAGGGCAATCTCAGCCGCAGAGATGGCCTCCTCCACCAATCTGTGAGTAGGCTCCCAATTACTAACGAAGTCTTCCTGGGATCCTGGATGGTTGGCATCCACCAGGAGGGTCGCAGTCAGAGATCAGCTCCCCAGAGGAGACACACGGCACACCTGAGATGACGCTCTTGTGGTGCACCCAGGAAACCGAGCGGCTGGGACTGGGGAGGTGATAAGATGCACCGCCCAGCTGGGAGAGTGCGCTCGACAAGCACCTGGTCACCTGAGCTGCTTGGACCTGGGAAGGGCACAAAATGCAGGCCCAACCAAGTCTGTGTCTTTGTGGAGTACTCGAGAACCTGAACCTGAGTGGCTTAGACCTGGGAAGTGCATGCAACCCAGAGCCTGCTTTAGACAGTTCCCCTGCAGAGCAACCTGGAGCCTGAGCAGTATAGCCAGGGAAAGCACACACGCAGTGAGCAGGGGCAAACCCAGTGTGGCCCAGACACCGCAAGCACTCCCCACACACGCCAGTGCTATTTGTTTGCAGTGTTCCTCCCCACCCCCCCCACCCCGCCCCACCACAGCACAATTGAACAAGTTAGCCTAAATAAGTGATCACCTTCGCCCCTTGTGTTAGGGTGGAAATTAGACACTGAAGAGACTTGCAAACAGAGGAAGCCAAAATAAACAAAGAAGAGGGAACTGCTCTGGAAGTGACAGGTGCAACAGATTAAAACCCTGTAGTTAGCACTGACTACACTGGAAGGGGCCTATAGACCTTGAGAAGAAGTATAAGCTGGAACAAGGAACTATCTGAAACTGAACTGACCCCACACTGCCCTCAACGGCTTCAGAGAAATTCCTAGATATATTTTACTATTAACATTTTTTTATTTTTTATTTTTAAGTTCCTTATTACTCCTTTAATTTTCATTTTTACAACCTACTATTACCTTGAAAAAAATACCTTATTTTTAAAGCAAATTTCACATATATATATTTTATAATTTTTGTGTTTTTTTTTTAATTGTATTTTCGAGAGTCTAACCTGTCCTCTAGATTTTTCATCTTTGTTTTTGATTTTTGTTATCAATTTTGTACCTTTAAGAATCCAGTCTTCAGTACCCATTTTTACTTAGTGTGATTACTGGCTTGATTGCTCTTTCCCCTTTTTGACTCGTTTTTCTCCTCCAGGTCACCTCTATCTCCTTCCTCTCCCTTTTCTTCTTTACCCAACTCTGTGAATTTTGGGGGGTGCTCCAGGCTGTTGAGAACACTTAGGGAACTGATTGCTGGCTAGATTTGCCTCTCTCCTTTTGACCTCCCATCTTCTCCTCCTGGTCACCTCTATCTCCTTCCTCCCTCTTCTCTTCCCTATGTAACTCCATGAACCTCTCTGAGGGGTCCAGACTGTGGAGATCACATAGGGAATTGATTACTGGCTAGATTGCTCTCTCCCCTTTTGATTCCCCCTCTTCTCCTCCTGTTCACCTCTATCTCCTTCTTCCCTCTTCTCTTCTCCATGTAACTCTGTGAACCTCTCTGGGTGTCCCTCACGTGGAGAATCTTCTCACCATTAACCTAGATGTTTTATCATTGGTGCTGTATGGATGGAGAAGTCTCGAGGCTACTGTAAAAATAAGACTGAAAGCCAGAGGCAGGAGGCTCAAATCCAAAACTTGTGAACACCAGAAAACTTTTGACTCCAGGGAAATTAATCAACAAGAGCTCATTCAAAAAGCCTCCATACCTACACTGAAACCAAGCTCCACCCAACAAGTTTCGGAGCAAGACCCACAAAGCTAATTGGAACATAACCCTGAGCATTAAAATACAGGCTACCAAAAGTCACACCAAACCCACAGACACCTCAAAATTCACTACCGGACACTTTATTGCACTCCAGAGAGAGGAAATCCAGCTCCACCCATCAGAACACTGACACAAGCTTCCCTAACCAGGCAACCTTGGTAAGCCACTCATCCAACCCCACCCACAGGGAGGAAAATCCACAATAAAGGGGAACCACAAACTGCCAGCATACAGAAAGACCACCCCAAACACAGCAATCTAAACAAGATCAAAAGGCAGAGAAATATTCATCAGGTAAAGGAACATGACAAATGCCCACCAAGCCAAACAAAAGAGGAGGAGATAGGGAGTCTACCTCAAAAAGAAATCAGAATAATGATAGTAAAAGTGACCCAAAACTTTGAAAACAAATGGAGTTACAGATAAATAGTCTGGAGTCAAGGTTTGAGAAGATGCAAGAAATGTTTAACAAGGACCTAGAAGAAATAAAAAAGAATCAGTCAATAATGAATAATGCAATAACTGAGATCAAAAACACTCTGGAGGAAACCAACTGTAGAATAACTGAGGCAGAAGATAGGATAAGTGAGGTGGAAGATAGAATGGTGGAAATAAATGAAGCAGAGTGGAAAAAAGAAAAAAAGAATTAAAAGAAATGAGGACAACCTCAGAGACCTCTGGGACAATGTCAAACACCCCAACATTTGAATCATAGGAGTCCCAGAAGAAGAAGACAAAAAGAAAGGCCATGAGAAAATACTTGAGGAGATAATAGTTGAAAACCTCCCTAAAACGGGGAAGGAAATTGCCACCCAAGTCCAAGAAACCCAGAGAGTCCCAAAAAAGGTAAAACCAAGGTGAAACACTCCAAGACACATATTAATCAAAATAATCAAGATTAAACACAAAGAACAAATATTAAAAATAGCAAAGGAAAAACAACAAATAACACACAAGGGGATTCCCATAAGGATAATAGCTGATCTTTCTATAGAAACTCTTCAGGTCAGAAGGGAATGGCAGGACATACTTAAAGTGATGAAAGAGAAAAACCTACAACACAGATTATGCTACCCAGCAAGGATCTCATTCAAATATGAAGGAGAAATCAAAAGCATTACAGGCAAGCAAAAACTGAGAGAATTCACCACCACAAAACCAGCTCTTCAACAAATGCTAAAGGAGCTTCTCTAGACAGAAAACACAGAAAAGGTTTATAAACTCAAACCCAAAACAACAAAGTAAATGGCAACAGGATCATACTTATCAATAATTACCTTAAATGTAAATGGGTTGAATGTTCCAACCAAAAGACAAAGACTGGCTGATTGGATACAAAAACAAGACCCCTATATATGTTGTCTACAAGAGACCCACCTAAAAACAAGGGACACATACAGACTGAAAGTGAAGGGCTGGAAAAAGATATTTCATGCAAATAGAGATCAAAAGAAAGAAGGAGTAGCAATACTCATATACGATAAAATACACTTTGAAATAAAGGCCCTAAAAAGAGACAAAGAAGGAAATTACATAATGATCAAAGGATCAATCCAAAAAGAAGATATAGCAATTATAAATATATATGCACCCAACATAGGAGCACTACAATATGTAAGGCAAATGCTAATAAGTATGAAAAGGGAAATTAACAATAACATAATAGTGGAAGACTTTAATACCCCACTCACACCTATGGATAGATCAACTAAACAAAAAATTAACAAGGAAACACAAACTTTAAATGATACAATGGACCAGTTAGACCTAGTTGATATCTATAGGATATTTCACCCCAAAACAATGAATTTCACCTTTTTCTCAAGTGTACCCAGAAACTTCTCCAGGATAGATCACATCCTGGGGCTAAATCTAGCCTTAGTGAATTTTAAAAAATTGAAATCATTCCAAGCATCTTTTCTGATCACAGTGTGGTAAGATTAGATGTCAACTACAGGAAAAAACATTTAAAACACAAACATATGGAGGCTGAACAACACGCTGCTGAATAACCAACAAATCACAGAAGAAATCAAAAAAGAAATCAAAATATGCATAGAAACGAAGGAAAATGAAACCACAAAAAAACAAAACCTATGGGATTCAGTAAAAGAAGTGCTAAGGGGAAGGTTCATAGCAATACAATCTTACCTCAAGAAACAAGAGAAAAATTATATAAATAACCTAACCTTCCCCTAAAGCAACTAGAAAAAGAAGAAATGAAGAACCTCAGGGTTAGTAGAAGGAATGAAATCATAAAAAGCAAGGCAGAAGTAAATGAAAAAACAAACAAAGGAGACCATAGCAAAAATCAACAAAGTTAAAAGCTGGTTCTTTGAGAAGATAAATAAAACAGACAAATCATTAGGCAGACTAATCAGGAAAAAAAGGAACAAGAATGAAATCAACAAAATTAGAAATAAAAATGAAGAAATCACAGCACACAACACAGAAATACAAAGGATCATAAGTGACTACTTATCAGCAACTATATGCCAATAAAATGCACAACTTGGAAGAAATGGCCAAATTCTTAGAAAAGTATGACTTTCCAAAACTGAACCAGGAAGAAATAAAAAACCTTAACAGACCCATCACAAACATGGAAAACAAAAGTATAATAAAAAATCTTCCAACAAGCAAAAGTCCAGGACCAGAGAGCTTCATAGCTGAATTCTATCAAAAATTTCAAGAAGAGCTAATACCTATCCTACTCAAACTCTTCCAGAAAGTTGCAGAGGAAGGTAAACTTCCAAACTCATTCTATGAGGCCACCATCACCCTAATACCAAAATCTGACAAAGATGCCACAAAAAAAGAAAACTACAGGCCATTATCACTGATGAACATAGATGCAAAAATCCTTAACAAAATTCTAGCAAACAGAATCCAACAACACATTAAAAAGATCATGACACATCATGACCAAAAGGGCTTTATTCCAGGGATGCAAGGATTCTTCAACATTTGTAAATCAATCAATGTGATACACCACATTAACAAATTGAAAGATAAAAAACATATTATTATCTCAATAGATGCAGAGAAAGCCTTTGACAAAATTCAACATCCATTTATGATAAAAAAAAAAAAGCCCTCCAGAAAGCAGGACTAGAAGAAACATACCTCAACATAATACATGCTATATCTGACACCCCACAGCAAACATTATCCTCAAGGGTGAAAAATTGAAAGCATTTCCCCTAGAGTCAGGAACAAGACAAGGGTGCCCACTCTCATCACTACTATTCAACATAGTTTTGGAAGTTTTGGCCACAGCAATCAGAGCAGAAAAAGAGATAAAAGGAATCCAGATTGGAAAAGAAGAAGTAAAACTCTCACTGTTTGCAGATGACATGATCCTCTACATAGAAAACCCTAAAGGCTCCACCAGAAAATTACTGGAGCTAATCAATGAATATAGTAAAGTTGCAGGATATAAAATCAACACACAGAAATCCCTTGCATTCCTATACCCTAACAATGAGAAAACAGAAAGAGAAATTAAGGAAACAATTCCATTCACCATGGCAATGAAAAGAATTAAACACTTAGAAATATATCTGCCTAATGAAACAAAAGACCTATATATAGAAAACTATAAAATACTGATGAAAGAAATCAAAGAGGACACAAATAGATGGAGAAATATACCATATTCATGGATTGGGAAAATCAATATAGTGAAAATGAGTATACTACCCAAAGCCATCTATAGCTTCAATGCAATCCCTATCAAGCTACCAATGGTATTTTTCACAGAACTAGAACAAATAATTTCACAATTTGCATGGAAATACAAAAAACCTCGAATAGCCAAAGCAATCCTCAGAAAGAAGAATGCAACTGGAGGCATCAACCTGCCTGACTTTAGGCTATACTACAAAGCTACAGTCATCAAGACACTATGGTACTGGCACAAAGACAGAAAAATAGATCAATGGAACAAAATAGAAAGCCCAGAGATAAATCCATGCACCTATGGACATCTTATCTTTGACAAAGGAGGCAAGAATATAGAATGGAGAAAAGACAATCGCTTTAACAAGTGGTACTGGGGAAATGCAAAAGAATGTTCAACCTACCGCACAATTGCACTCATCTCACATGCTAGTAAAGCAATGCTCAAAATTCTCCAAGCCAGGCTTCAGGAATACGTGAACCGAGAACTTCCTGATGTTCAAGCTGGTTTTAGAAAAGGCAGAGGAACCAGAGATCAAATTGCCAACATCCGCTGGATCATGGAAAAAGCAAGAGAGTTCCAGAAAAACATCTATTTCTGCTTTATTGACTATGCCAAAGCCTTTGACTGTGTGGATCACAATAAACTGTGGAAAATTCTGAAAGAGATGGGAATACCAGACCACCTGACCTGCCTCTTGAGAAATCTGTATGCAGGTCAGGAAGCAACAGTTAGAACTGGCCATGGAACAACAGACTGGTTCCAAATAGGAAAAGGAGTATGTCAAGGCTGTATATTGTCACCCTGCTTATTGAACTTATATGCAGAGTACATCATGAGAAACGCTGGACTGGAAGAAACACAAGCTGGAATCCAGATTGCTGGGAGAAATATCAATAACCTCAGATATGCAGATGACCACCACCCTTATGGCATAAAGTGAAGAGGAGTTAAAAAGCCTCTTGATGAAAGTGAAAGAGGAGAGTGAAAAAGTTGGCTTAAAGCTCAACATTCAGAAAACGAAGATCATGGCATTCGGTCCCATCACTTCAAGGGAAATAGGTGGGGAAACAGTGGAAACAGTGTTAGACTTTATTTTCTTGGGCTCCCAAATCACTGCAGATGGTGACTGCAGCTATGAAATTAAAAGACGCTTACTCCTTGGAAGAAAAGTTATGAGCAACCTAGATAGTATATTCAAAAGCAGAGACATTACTTTGCCAACTAAGGTCCGTCTAGTCAAGGCTATGGTTTTTTCCAGTGGTCATGTATGCATGTGAGAGTTGGACTGTGAAAAAGGCTGAGTGCTGAAGAATTCATGCTTTTGAACTGTGGTGTTGGAGAAGACTCTTGAGAGTCCCTTGGACTGCAAGGAGATCCAACCAGTCCATTCTGAAGGAGATCAGCCCTGGGATTTCTTTGGAAGGAATGATGCTAAAGCTGAAACTCCAGTACTTTGGCCACCTCATGCGAAGAGTTGACTCATTGGGAAAGACTCTGATGCTGGGAGGGATTGGGGGCAGGAGGAGAAGGGGACAACCAAGGATGAGATGGCTGGATGGCATCACCGACTCGATGGACGTGAGTCTGAATGAACTCTGGGAGATGGTGATGAACAGAGAGGCCTGGCGTGCTGCAATTCATGGGGTCACAAAGAGTCAGACACGACTGAGCAACTGAACTGACTAACTGACTGGGAAAACTGGTCAACCACTTGTAAAAGAATGAAACTAGAACACTTTCTAACACCATGCTGCTGCTGCTGCTAAGTCGCTTCAGTCGTGTCTGACTCTGTGCGACCCCATAGACGGCAGCCCACCAGGCTCCCCCATCCTAGGGATTCTCCAGGCAAGAACACTGGAGTGGGTTACCCACTCCACTGTAGCCCACCAGGCTCCTCCATCCATGGAATTTTCCAGGCAAAGGTACTGGAGTGGGGTGCCATTGCCCTCTCTGACACGATACACAAAAATAAACTCAAAATGGATTAAAGATCTAAATGTAAGATCAGAAACTATAAAACTCCTAGAGGAAAACATAGGCAAAACACTCTCTGGCATGAATCACAGCAGGATCCTCTTTGATCCACCTCCCAGAGTAATGGAAATAAAAGCAAAAATAAACAAATGGGACCTATTTAAACTTAAAAGCTCTAGCACAATGAAGGAAACTCTAAGCAAGGTGAAAAGACAGCCTTCAGAATGGGAGAAAATAATAGCAAATGAAGAAACTGACAAAGAAGTAATCTCAAAAATATACAAGCAACACCTGCAGCTCAATTCCAGAAAAATAAACGAGCCAATCAAAGAACTAAACAGACATTTCTCCAAAGAAGACATACAGATGGCTAACAAACACATGAAAAGATGCTCAACATCACTCATTTTCAGAGAAATGCAAACAAATATCACATTGAGGTACCATCTCATGGAGGTCAGAATGGCTGCTATCAAAAAGTTTACAAACAATAAATGCTAGAGAGGGTGTGGAGAAAAGGGAGAACCCTCTTACACTGTTGGTGGGAATGCAAACTAGTACAGCCATTATGGATAACAGTGTGGTGATTCCTTAAAAAACTGGAAATAGAACTGCCATATGGCCCAGCAATCCCACTGCTGGACATACACACCGAGAAAACCAGAATTGAAAGAGAGACATGTACCCCCATGTTCATCACAGCACTGTTTACAATAGCCAGGACATGGAAGCAACCTAGATGTCTATTGGCAGATGAATGGATAAGAAAGCTGTGATACATATACACAGTGGATTATTACTCAGCTATTAAAAACAATGCATTTGAATCAGTTCTAATGAGGTGGATGAAACTGGAGCCTATTATACAGAGTGAAGTAAGTCAGAAAGAAAAACATCAATACAGTATATTAGCGCATACAGATGGAATTTAGAAAGATGATAATGATGACCCTATATGTAAGATAGCAAAAGAGACAGAGATGTAAAGAACAAACTGTTGGACTCTGTGGGAGAAGGCAAGGGTGGGATGATTTGACAGAAAAGCATTGAAACATTTATATTATATGTGAAGTAGATCACCAGTCCAGGTTGTGTCCTGCATATCTGAGGTTATTGATATTTCTCCCGGCAATCTGGATTCCAGCTTGTGTTTCTTCCAGTCCAGCGTTTCTCATGATGTACTCTGCATATAAGTTCAATAAGCAGGGTGACAATATACAGCCTTGACATACTCCTTTTCCTATTTGGAACCAGTCTGTTGTTCCATGGCCAGTTCTAACTGTTGCTTCCTGACCTGCATACAGATTTCTCAAGAGGCAGGTCAGGTGGTCTGGTATTCCCATCTCTTTCAGAATTTCCCACAGTTTATTGTGATCCACACAGTCAAAGGCTTTGGCATAGTCAATAAAGCAGAAATAGATGTTTTTCTGGAACTCTCTTGCTTTTTCCATGATCCAGCAGATGTTGGCAATTTGATCTCTGGTTCCTCTGCCTTTTCTAAAACCAGCTTGAACATCAGGAAGTTCGGGGTTCACATATTGCTGAAGCCTGGCTTGGAGAATTTTGAGCATTACTTTACTAGCATGTGAGATGAGTACAACTGTGTGGTACTTTGAGCATTCTTTAGCATCGCCTTTCTTTGGAATTGGAGTGAAAACTGACCTTTTCCAGTCCTGTGGCCACTGCTGAGTTTTCCAAATTTGCTGGCATATTGAGTGCAGCACTTTCACAGCATCATCTTTCAGGATCTGAAACAGCTCACCTGGAATTCCATCACCTCCACTAGCTTTGTTCGTAGTGATGCTTTCTAAGGCCCACTTGACTTCACATTCCAGGATGTCTGGCTCTAGATGAGTGATCACATCATCATGATTATCTGGGTCGTGAAGATCTTTTTTGTACAGTTCTTCTGTGTATTCTTGCCACCTCTTCTTAATATCTTCTGCTTCTGTTAGGTCCATACCATTTCTGTCCTTTATTGAGCCCATCTTTGCAGGAAATGTTCCCTTGGTATCTCTAATTTTCTTGAAGAGATCTCTAGTCTTTCCCATTCTGTTGTTTTCCTCTATTTCTTTGCATTGATTGCTGAAGAAGGCTTTCATATCTCTTCTTGCTATTCTTTGGAACTCTGCATTCAGATGCTTACATCTTTCCTTTCCTCCTTTGCTTTTTGCTTCTCTTCTTTTCACAGCTATTTGTAAGGCCTCCCCAGACAGCCATTTTGCTTTCTTGCATTTCTTTTCCATGGGGATGGTCTTGATCCCTGTCTCCTGTACAATGTCACGAACCTCATTCTATAGTTCATCAGGCACTCTATCTATCAGATCTAGGCCCTGAAATCTATTTCTCACTTCCACGGTATAATCATAAGGGATTTGATTTAGGTCATACCTGAATGGTCTAGCAGTTTTCCCTATTTTCTTTAATTTGAGTCTGAATTTGGTAATAAGGAATTCATGATCTGAGCCACAGTCAGCTCCTGGTCTTGTTTTTGTTGACTGTATAGAGCTTCTCCATCTTTGGCTGCAAAGAATATAATCAGTCTGATTTCGGTGTTGACCATCTGGTGATGTCCATGTGTAGAGTCTCCTCTTGTGTTGTTGGAAGAAGGTTTGCTATGACCAGTGCATTTTCTTGGCAAAACTCTATTAGTCTTTGCCCTGCTTCATTCCGCATTCCAAGGCCAAATTTTGCCCAGCCTTTGATTTTAGCACCTTAAAACCCATCAGACTTCTGTCTTCCAGAACTGTAAGATAATAATTTGTGTAATTATTTGATAGTAATTTACTATAGTAGCAATAGAAAACTAATACATTATAGTTTGATATAAATATATAAAATGCCTATAAATATTTTATAGAGTAAATTTATATACAATATATAAAGATGTACACTGAGAAGTATCACCCACACCCTGACACCATCCACTCATTTCAACTTAAGCCCTATAAATAACTTTTTTTACTAATTTCTTGTTCATTCCTCCAGTGTTCCTTTAAGTAAATATGAGTATTTATCCCAATTACCTCCTTCATTACACAAATGCAACGTACTATACATACTGTACCAAACTTAACTTTTTTTCAATGAATGACATAAACATAGATAAGTAAATTAACTGTAGTAATAATCCAGTGTACGTTAGTCACGCGATCATTTCTTTTTTTTAGTATAAATTTATTTATTTTAATTGAAGGCTAATTACCTTACAATATTTAGTGGTTTTGCCATTTCTGACTCTTTGCAACCCCATGGACTGTAGCCCACCAGGCTCCTCTGTCCATGGAATTTTCCAGGCAAGAATACTGGAGTGGTTTGCCATTTTCTCCTCCAGGAGATCTTCCCGACCCAGGGATTGAACCCACATCTCTTGCATCTCCTGCACTGGCAGGTAGATTTTTTACCACTAGTGCCACCTGGGAAGCCTATACAGAAGAATAATGTATATCAAACTATTCATAATAGTTATTTGGGTATTTTATAAAACTACCATAATAGTTATTTGGCGGTTTGTGATTATGAGGGACTTTCTATATTAAATTCTTATGTAGTATTCAAATTTTTATAATATGAATATCACTGTAATCAGGAGAAAATTAAAGATGTATATTTTAAAATATTCTAACCCCCATATATTTTACTAGTCATGGTTCTTGAATAGAAACATTAGGGTTGACTCTGGTTAACTGTAGCAGAAATTAAATCACTAGATGTGGCAGAGTCATTTACTGTTTGCTGAATATCCATGAGCTCACCCATATTTCCAGTTCTTTTAGAGTTATATGGGGCCATGTACTTAGTTCTGGCCAATGGGCTGTACATTGAAGAAGTGGTGCTCAACTTCCTGCTCTCTCTTCTTCTGCTATGGCAACCAGGGGCTAGAGGACACAGCCACAAGATGTCAGCCTGTACCCCTGAGTTAACTCTTGGAAAGGAGCTGTCTTAAAAAGCCACTGGACTTGAAACAGATTTTGCACGTGCAAAAAATAAACTTGTGTGTATTAAGTCATTGAGATTTGGGGGTTATTTATTATCAAAGCATAAGCCACCCTACCACAATGAGTACTAGAAATGAGCATTAGGTAATCAATCCACAGCTTCCATGAGAGGCCTGGAGAACCAGGCAAGATCAGGAACCAAGAGTGGCATAACATGACACAGTAAAGATTTTGCTGCAGGAATGGTCTGGTAGAATGATGTTACTGCTCCCATTGTCAGCTAACACTTGCCATTATGGATTAATCCTGTTGTCCCTTGACTATTACTGACTTATGTTTCACCTCCTTGACTTAATTGAAGCTTTCTTCACCCCTGAAAAGTGGAAATCTGCTCAATCTGCTCTTCTCTAGCCAATAATATCCTCAATCATATGCCTTGTCATCCTTCTATCACAGCCCGAACCCTGAATGAATATAATTATCCACTGGCCCACTCAGATAGAGCCACTAAAATGTCATGGACCCCACCCTCTCTATGCTGTGTGGCAATTCTGTTTCCCTGCCAGATGGGCAGCTTTGACAAATCCCCATTTTCTCAGCCCTTCTGCATTTTCTCCCTCCCTTTCCCCATCACTTCACCTCCTACTGCACTGTAAATAGAAACCCCCAAACGGCAATGTTCTCAACTCTTTGCCACAAGCTACCTGCAAACTCGTGAGCACCCCCACCTGACCAGTTCTTGCTCTTTCTCTACTGTCACAGTAGAAGAGGTGCCCTTTCTCTTGTCTTTCCACTGGAATTCTGTGCCCCATTCCCTTCTTCCTCCTCAGGAAACTTGATCCCTCATATGTCTTCAGTCTTTCCCTTTCTTTGACTTGGCCTTTAAACATAATCAAGTCTTTTGAATTTGAAAAAAACAAAAACAAAAATCTGCTTCTCACCATGTTGCCCAGCAATTCTACTCTTAGGTATCTACCCAAGAGAAATGAAAACGTATCCACACAAAGACTTGTACTTAGATGCTCACAGCAATATTATTCAGAATACCGAAAGTTGGAAACAACTCAAATGTCATTCAACTGGAGAATGCATTTAAATAAAATATGAGATATAAATTTAATGAAATGCAATTCAATAATAAAAAGCAACAAAGTACTGATACATGATACACCAAGAACAAATCTCAAAAATATTATGTTCAGAGAAAGAAGCGAAATGCAAAAGAACACATATTGTATGGTGCCATTTACACAAAACTACTCCCCCAAAAGGCAAATCTAGATGAAGAGAAAATCGTGTTTTTCTGTAACTTGAGTGTAAATGGACACAAGGGATCTTTTGGGGGTGATGGAAGTATTTTAAAAGTGGACTATAGTGACGTTTGTGCAACTCCATTAGCAAGCTAAAATTCATGAAATTGTAAATTCAAGGCAGATGACTTTTATGCTGTGCAATTATACCTCAATAAAGATGCTTTAAAAAAAAAACATTCACTCAACCACTCATCACCATTCTTTAGCTTCTGCCCTATATCTCTACTCTCTATCATGGGCAAACAGCTTGGAAGGTGGTTTGCACTCCTGTCCATATTTCCTGTTTATTATTTTCATTTTTATCTTTTTTTCTCTGATCACCTCTTAACCCATTACATTTTGTCTTCCAGTCCTTCCTTCTTAGCCCATTGTAATTTGTCATCCACCTCTATCACTCCATGTTCTCTGCAAGACTATCAGTGATCTTATTGCTAAATCTAGCGGTTGGTTTTCAGGCTTTGTTTTGTGTAGTATTTGGAATGTTGACCACTCCTTCTATTTGGAAGATGACTTGCACTTGGTTTCTGTGAAACCACGCTCTCCTGGTTCTGCTCTTTAATCCTAGGCCACTACTTCTCAATTCCTTTTGTGGGCCCCTTTTCCTGTGCCTTTTTAAAGAAATGTTGGTGTCTGATAAGTTTATGTCTAAGGCTGAGAATAGATCTTAAAAGTCCTAATTGCAAGAGAAAAAAATGTTTAACAGTGTGTGATGATGAATTTTAACTAGACTATTGTGGTGATAATTTCACAATATATAAAAATGTTGAACCATTATGTTGTATACCTGAAGCCAACATAATGCTATATGGCAATTATATCTAAATTTAAAAAAGGAAAAAAATCTATTAGCATTTAACTTTATAATTCTTTGTTGAGCAACTTTAAATGTGATTTATTAACATTGCAATGTGTTAAATTATATATGAAATTATCAATTAATGTAACTGTGATGGTAATAGTATAATCAAATTTCTAAAAATATTTTTAAAAAGCTTATTTTTCACTAAAAATAAGCAATTGAAAATTTCATTTAATTTCTTAAAAATTATGCTTAGGAGACTTGACTTTTGTTTTGTTTGATGTGAGAAATAACTTAACTAACTGCTTGATATTCATTCAGGTATTTTCAATATTTTTTCTTTTCATTACTTGACATAATTAATGATGAAATAAATAACTTTTAATTAAATAAAGTCCATTTTTATTAAACTCTCAAAACCCAAACTACATACAAAGGCACTGAGGATTAAACATAAAGGCAATCGATGACAGTCAATAGGCACAAGCATGTCACTTCTCATGATGTGTCTGCGAGAATAAGCAGTGGTTTGAAAGTCTTCAAATCACAGTCATTTATTCTCTGTGGTTTATAGCACTGATCTTGCATACACTTTGTATACCTTCTATGACTTCAGCATTATTATTACTCATGACCCAAGAAAACTCAGTAAGAAAAATTAAAAGCTAAAGAATAAGATTTTGTCAGGTAGAGGACTTGCCTGGTGGTGGGTTGGATAAGAATCCACCTGCCAGTGCAGGGACATGGGTTTGATCCCTGGTTCGGGAAGATTCCACATGCCATGGAATAACTAAGCCTGTTTACCACAACTACTGACCCCACACTCTAGAGCCTGCATGCTGCAACTACTGAGCCTAAGTCTTGCAAGCCTGTGCACCTATAGCCTGTGCTCTGCAACAAGAGAAGCCACCACAATGATGACCACACACCACAAGGAAGAGTAGCCCCCTGTTTGCCACAACTAGGGGACACCTACACATAGCAATGAAGACCCAGCAGAATAAAAAATGAAATTAATTAATTAATTTTTTAAAAGATCTTGTCAGAGTTGAGCCCCCAAGGACCACAAACTATCATAATAACTGGTTTTTTGCCCCTCGATTACTAATTTTCACACCCTTAGGGGATGATTACCTACCACTGCATCAACTCTCCACTCACACATTGAGAATGCAAGCCCTACAGAAATATTTCACTTGTAATGAATAAAACAAGGTAGAATGGATGCTGGGTAGCCAGGAAAGAGACAAAGACAGAGGCAGGGTGCAGGAACAAGAATTATCTACTAAGCAGATCCACACTAAAATAGATAAACAAGGACCTATTGTATAGCACAAAAAATTATACTCAATATCTTTTAATAACCTGTAATGGAAAATAATCTAAATATACTAGGCTTCCCTGGTGGTTCAGTGATAAAGAATATAACAGGCTTCTCTGGTGGCTCAGCAATAAAGAGTCCACCTGCCAATGCAGGAGACACGGTTCAATCCTGGGTTGGGAAGATACCTTGGAGAAAGAAATGGCAACCTACTCCAGTATTCTTGCCTGTGAAATCCCATAGACAGGGAACCTGGTGGGCTACCAGTCCTCGGGGTCACAAAAGAGTTGGATACAACTTAGTGACTAAACAACATATACATACACACACACACACACACACACACACATATATACACACACATATACATATACATATATATATACATATACATATATATATACATATACATATACATACATACATTCCCTTCATGGATCAAAGCCTTATTGTTGAAAAGGGACTTGCAAAACTCAATGAAGCCATGCCATGCAGGACTACCCAAGACGGGCGGGGTCATAGTGAAAAGTTCTAACAAAAGGTGGTCCACTGCAGGAGGGAATGGCAAACCGTCCAGCGTTCTCGCCATGAGAACCCCATGAACACTATGAAAAGGCAAAAAGATACGACAAAGTATACGATGACTATACTTTGACTGTGTGGTTAAAACAAACACTATCTCCAACTCCAAGAGCTTTGGGATGATATCCTTTCATTTTCCATCTACCTTGCAACCCCTTCTAGAAATGCCACAAGCTCTGAACTAGACTGTGCATTGAATAACCATTCACATACTGTATTCTACAAAGGGGGTGAAGATGAATAAAGAGGTGGGAGATAAACTACACAGACACAGAACATGGAAGGAAATGAGGAAAACTGTTATAGTCCTTGTTGCTGAAACTAGTCCAGAGACCACAGCTGGGGTTTCTGACTTCCCTTCCTCTGTTTTGAATTCATGTGGGCCCCTAACTTTTAATGAGAACCTTAGTTGTTTATGGTTATTTGTTTGGTAGTGTGGTGGTCCTGCATGTGTATCACTACTGTATTCTTTGGATAATCTTTATCACTAGAGATGATGGGGATGAAAGTACCAAGGGGATTTCCTGGGACTTATATACTCATGTATAGAAAATATATTAAGCCCTTCTCCAGTGGGTCCACCAATCTTGAGCTGCAAGTTGTGTTTTATGCTCCCAAGACCCTAGAGTTGATTCCACAATGACTGTATGAAATCTGAACCCTTGGAAGTCCTTTGCATTGGCTTGCTGTAAACTGCACTGACTTTTCCCCTGAATACGGCAGTGCTAGAGTCACACAGCAAAACTGCTGGGTTCTAGACATGCTCTTCCTTACCCCATTGTGTAGCTAATAGACTCCCTATTTCCCCTTGGTAGTTGGGATCACTCATCCCAGTCACACAATAAACACTTCCCCTCTTCTTTTACCTATTGGTTCAATCATTGGTGGTGTTTTTCAGTCACTAAACCATGACCAACTGTTAGCAATCCCATGGGCTGTAGCAGGCCAGGCTCCGCAGTCCTTCACTATCTCCCAGAGTTTGCTCAAATTCAAGTCTATTGAGTTGGTGATGCTATCTAACCATTTCATCCTTTGCCACCCCCTTCTCCTTTTGCCTTCAGTCTTTCCCAGCATCAAGATCTTTTCCAATGAGTGTGCCCTTCACATTAGGTGGCCAAAGTATTGGAGCTTCAGCTTCAGCATCAGTCCTTCCAATGAAAATTCAAGGTTGATTTTCTTTAAGATTGACTGGTTTGAACTCCTTACAGTGCAAGGAACTCCAAATAACTAGATGGAAGTCTCACTTTCTGTGAGTCAAATTTTTGCAAGTTTAACTAAGTGAAGTGATGAGAAGTGTCATTCCCACTTCCACCCTTTAGTTTCTAGACCTATGTATTCTGTTTATGGGAGAAAGAGTGTCATATATTGGTTGCTGATTCACAGAATACATTAAATTCTGAATACACTAATAACACATCAGAGTGTTATTTCCTGTCACCAGATCGAAATTTTTCATAGGCCATCCCACCCTTCTGCAAAGGCAGTTGCTTATGGGTGATGATGTAGGTGATAAGCACAGGTAAGCCCATTGTCGTTAGACCATTTGTCTTACCTCTTTCATTGTGAAATGTGTTTCTTGACCAGAAGAAATATTGTATGGGATATTTCAAAGATGTACAAAGTATATAAAGTAATCAGAAAATCCAAGGATGATGGTTCTGGTAAAAGCACCAGGGGAGGCAAATCCATTCCAGAATATGTGATTATTTCCATAAAGACAAATTGATGCCCAGTCCCTGATAGAAAAGGTCCAATGTAATCCCTCTGTCATCCAAGGACTTGTTGGTCTCCTAGGAAACAGTGACACATTGGGGTTTCTACTGTTGAGAAATTGGGCACTCAACAGTGTTGGTAGCCAAGTCAATCTATGTGAAGGTAAATCCACATCAAAACCCTGAATAACATCCATCCCTTCTACTATAGCAGTTTCATTCATTGGCTCATCTAACAAGCACTGGAATGTCTAGAGAAAGAGGTTGACGTATTCCCACAGGCTGGGTCATCATGCTCCCAGTAGTAAGCATTCACGTGCAACACAAATATTCTCACACTCAGCCCATTCCAAAAGATCCATTCACTTATTCCTCATATAGATGTAGGCAAAGAAACTAGACTGTGCCTTACAAGCACTCTCCACGTATTTTGCTGCCTCCTTGTTATTGCTACCAGTTCTCTAATCTTGTTCCTTCCCAGTATTTGACCATATGACAAGACTATTAATTGGTATTGATCAAAGCTGCAGGTAGGACACTTTCTGAATTAAGAGATCAACCGGATGCACAGCTCCTAGTTATGTCTCCTCCCTTCCTTACCTCCCATCAGGGTCACATCTCAGTAGGACTGTTAACTTTCCGTTAGTTCCTACTTAACAGACAGTGTCATCTGCTAACCATGCTCCTGGGTTTGTTTGTTTGTTTCCTTCAGTAAACTGGTTATTGGGACTCACCACATGGACCTAGGGGTGAGTGATGTGGCAAGAGTAGGGACTACATGAGTGTGTGCCCTAACTAGTTTTGCTTTCAGGACCTGCTCCAGAGACACAGGACCTACTCTCAAGACACAGCCCATCTGGTGACGGAAACAGTGACAGCACCAAAAGGAACTACTTAGGTTTGCATGAGTGCAGATGAGCAACTGATTCACTCTTCTTCTGCAGATAGGCATGTTTTTAATCACAGATGATGTGTGAGGTACATCTGCACAAATGTACAGTCACAAGCACACATTTTTATATACAAGTATAGGCATTGTAATGCTTAAAATTCTCCAAGCCAGGCTTCAACAGTGCTTGAACCATGAATTTCCAGATGTTCAAACTGTATTTAGAAAAGGCAGAGAAACCAGAGATCAAATTGCCAACATCCATTAGACCATTAAAAAAAGCAAGAAAGTTCCAGAAAAATATCTACTTCTGCTTTATTGACTATGCCAAAGCCTTTGACTGTGTGGATCACAACAAACTGTGGAAGATTCTGAAAGAGATGGAAATACTGTACCACCTTACCTGTCTCCTGAGAAATCTGTGTGCAGATCAAGAAGCAACAGTTAGAACTGGATATAGAACAACAGACTGGTTCCAAATTGGGAAAAGAGTACGTCGAGGCTATATATTGTCACCCTGCTTATTTAGCTTATATGCAGAATACTTCAAGCTCAGTTGGTAAAAAATCCTCCTGCAATTCAGGAGACCTCAGTTCGATTCCTGGGTCAGGAAGATCTGCTGAAGAAGGAATAGGCTATCCACTCCAGTATTCCTGGGGTTCCCTTGTGGCTCAGCTCGTAAAGAATCTGCCTGCAATGTGGGAGACCTGGGTTCGATCTCTGGGTTTGGAAGATACCCTGGAGAAGGGAAAGGCTACCCACTCCAGCATTCTGGCCTGGAGAATTCCCTGGACTGTATAGTCCATAGGTTGGCAAAGAGTTGGACACAACTGAGCGACTTTCACTGCATGATGCAAAATGCCGGGCTGGATGAAGCACAAGCTGGAATGAAGTTTCTGGGAGAAATATCAATAACCACAGATATGCAGATGACACCACCCTTATGGCATAAAGCGAAGAACTAAAGAGCCTCTTGATGAAATTGAAAGAGGAGAGTGAAAATTTTGGCTTAAAACTCAAGATTCAGAAAACAAAGATCATGGCATCTGGTCCCATCATTACATGGTAAATAGACGGGGAAACAATGGAAACAGTGACAGACTTTATTTTGGGGGGGCTCCAAAATCACTGCAGATGGTGACTGCAGCCTTGAAATTAAAAGATGCTTGCTCCTTGGAAGAAAAGCTATGACCAACCTAGACAGCATATTAAAAAGCGGAGACATTACTTTGCCAACAGAAATCCATCTAGTCAAAACTATGTTTTCCCAGTAGTCATGACTGGAATGGGAGAGTTGGCCTATAAAGAAAGCTGAGCACCAAAGAATTGATGTCTTTGAACTGTGGTATTGGAGAAGACTCTTGAGAGTCCAGAAGCAAGGAGATCCAACCAATCAATCCTGAAGGAAATCAGTCCTGAATATTCTTGAAAGGACTAATGCTAAAGCTGAAACTCCAATACTTTGGCCACCTGATGGGAAGAAGTGACTCATTGGAAAAGACCCTGATGCTGGGAAAGATTGAACATGGGAGGAGAAGGGGACAACAGAGGATGAGATGGTTGGATGACATCACTGATTCAATGGACATGATTTTGAGCAAGCTCTGGGAGTTGGTGATGGACAGGGAGGCTGGGTATGCTGCAGTCCACGGAGTCACAAAGAGACAGACACAACTGAGTAACTGAACTGAATTGATAGGCATTATGTCCATACATTCTAATTATGAATTATGAGTCAGCAGTCACTGTGCTCTGGTGGAAGGAATCCTGACTGGGAGACAAGTGATGGGGTTTAATCTACCCTGGCTCCCTCACAGGGTCCCCTTGTGGCCTGGGGCATGTCCTGGACCATGTCTGGCCTCATATACCCTGCAGGTAACATGAAAACATTAGCTCACCCAACCTAGTCTCTGTTAGTGTCATGTTAGATAGTGGATGGGGAGCACCCAGAGTACTTTGTGTCCCAGGAGACTTAAGTCTTCACTAATTTGTCTTCAGTTTACCCACTAGGTGAGCCATCTGTTTTTTGATAGCATTCTAATTGATGAAGAGAGTATATGTGAGAGACAAGGGAAGTGGGTGAATGTGAGTAAAGGAAAGAGTGAGTGATTGTAAAATGAGTAAATGCATGAATGAATCAGTATATAAGTGTAAATGAGGGAATCATTGAATGAGTTGATCAGTCACCTTTTCCTATATATTTTGCTAAGAGATGCAGAGGCTGCACTTGCTTTACTCTGGAATTACCACTGAGAATGGAAGGCAATGGGATGACAGTGTGAAAGACAGCCTACCTTAGAGGATATCTCAGGGCCTGTAGGCCAGGGAGACATCCAGGCTGCCAGCTTTGCTTCAAACTTCATCTTGAAGCATTTGAAAGCCACACTTGCTACAACAGAATCGCTATGTGAGCTGTCTGAATACAGATTCCTAGGCTTCACCCTCCTGGAGTCTGCCTTAGTAAATTGTAGAGGGGCCCAGGAATCTATGTTTTTAACCCATTTGTGAATGAACTTGATGTCCAGTCAGATTGGAGAATCTGTGATCTGGCCTAGAGAACTCTTCTGAGGGACAAGTAGACAGGCACAGAGAAATCATCCATGCCATGTGGTCACTCTCACTAAACTGTTTAGCTTCTGATGTCCTGCCTAATTTGACCCTGCTGACCCAGAGAGACAGTATGGAATACCAAGACAGACACAGACCTGGGTTCAAATCCTAGCTTTGACTTCTGCAGCAGGCAAATCACTCACTGGCTCTGCTTCACTTTCCCCATCTGTGCAATGGACATGAGCAATCTACAGTCCAGGACCACTCTGAGAATTTGAGAAAATTCCTCTCTGCAAATCACTGATACTGAGTAATGAAGATCTGATGATAATTGTAATCCTTAGGATTATCAAGCACTTACTGAGATCCAAGTATGGTTCCAAATGCTTTACATAAATGATCTCATTGAATTCACACAAACTTTGTCTATGAAAGAAGAGCATCCTTCCTATGCTACAGATGAGGAGCCTGAGGTGTAGAGAGTGTGAATAACTTGTCCAGGGGCCCAAAGGCAGCATTTGAGTCCTCGGAGCCTGCACCCTTAAACCTTAAGCTATAAATGGCAGCTCCCTCCCCTACCCCTTCTCTTTAAAGGTTAAAACAGAGGGGAGAGCCAATCCTGTGGGGATAAAACAGAACAAAGACCTCTGAAAAGAAGGAAGTCAAGGGAATGTATGTAAGCAGGCACCTCATAGAGTATGGGGGCTCAGTTTGCCCCTAAGCATCCTGACAGCTGTACCAGGAAAGGGGGGTGAGGAGCAGAATTCTCTAGTTTCCATTTTCTGGATAAAAGGAACCACACAGACATGTCTAAATGGCCATTTGTCTTGGACTAAATTCCAGAGGAGTTAATCTTGTAGCTAACTCAGCAAACATACAGGGCCAGAAATTTATCTGTGATTTTATGAGACATTAAGACATTTATACACGCGATTCTGAGCATCTCCTGAAGGCAGAGGGATACATGAAATTCTATCCCAATCTCCACAGCAGTTTTGTCAAACCCCACTCTCCTCAGGCCTCTCACACCTATACCTAACTTTTCCCTCACTTTCTACTGCTTTGACAATAGAAGACACCAGACAAGATGACCAGTGCAAGTTCGATGCATGAAGCAGGACACTTAAAGCTGGTACTCTGGGACAACCCAGAGGGATGGTGTGGGGAGGGAAGTGGGAGGAGGGTTCAGGATGGTGGGACACATGTACACCCGTGGCTGATTCATGTCGATGTATGGCAAAAACCACCACAATATTGTAATTAGCCTCCAATTAAAATTAATTAATGGAAAAAGAAGACACCAGACAGCAATGTCTTCACTTCCTTGCCATAAATTACCTACAAACTCATGAGCACCCCTACCTGTCCTCTCCTCACTTCTTCCCCAAGTAACAATGAAAGAGTCACCCTTTTTCCTACTGACTAATGCTTCAGCAAGTGTTCTGTGTCCTATTCACTGCTATCTCATCAGGAACCTTGCTCAGTCAGTTGCCTCTCTCCCTTCTGTAACTTCAGTTTCTAATTTTTCTCCTGACTCAGCCTTTAAATGCATTCAAATTTCTTACATCTTAAAAAAGCATTGCCAATATATACAACAAAATTGGTGAAAATTAAAAAAAAAAAAACTTTCAAAATCTCTAGAAATTGTCCTAAGGTCGTACACCAAAGGAAGCATTTGTTCAAGAAAATCTAGGATTTCTCTGGCAGTCCAGTGTTTAAGACTCTGCACTTCCAGTACAGGGGACGTGAATTCCATCCCTTGTCTGAGAATGCAAGATCCCAGGCCACACAGTGTGGCAAAAGAAAGAAAGAAGGGACACAGGTACACCCATGGCTGATTCATGTCAATGTATGGCAAAAAACACTACAATATTGTAAAGTAATTAGCCTCCAATTAAAATAAATGAATTACACATTGCAGTGAACATTGCCTCAAATGCTGATTTATCACTAGGCACAAATCTAAACTCAGCAATAGGTTCAATGTCATCATCACTATCTTCCTCCTCTTCATCAGCAACCGATTCTTTTGATTCTTCTCCAAATTTGGCATTCACCATAACATACAGATGCTCTCGCGGATAGGCGTTTAGGTCCCTGGATACTGCATGCAAACTAATGGTGGGGTATTCCAGAGAGAATCCTAATCCAGAGCCATCTAACCAAGACAGGCGGCTTTCAGCGATGTAAAGGGTGCCCGTGCCGAGGCCCTTCCCGTTCAGCACAGCCTCGGTGTCTGGTTGCTGCTGCCGTAGGCCCTCAGCCGACCCGGGTGGCGGGAAACTTCTGAGGAAGCTCATTACTGCGAGGAGCGCTAGATTCAGATGATTACGATGGAGACGAATATGATGTGGAAGCCCATGAACAAGGGCAGGGGGACATCCCTACATTTTATACCTATGAAGAAGGATTATCCCATTTAACAGCAGAAGGCCAAGCCACACTGGAGAGATTGGAAGGAATGCTTTCTCAGTCTGTGAGCAGCCAGTATAACATGGCTGGAGTCCGGACAGAAGATTCAATAAGAGATTATGAAGATGGGATGGAGGTAGATACTACACCAACAGTTGCTGGACAGTTTGAGGATGCAGATGTTGATCACTGAAAATGATGGATGCTGCTTTAGGATTCTGCTCATAACTGTAGGAGAGAACTTGGTGCCTCTTCCACTGTGGAGTGGGTGTTGATGAAAGTCTTTTTCTTTCTCCAAAACTTAGCTGAACCAGTTCTTTCTTGAGACAGAGTATACTGAGACAAGAAGCTGTCACCAGCACAAGAAACTATGACCTTTATTAACAAAGGTGAATTAACTTAACCAGAAGGGTATTTGTAGTTTATGATTTACCCCAAACTATTGTGTCTAGGTGTACTCTCTGAGTAGGCCTATGATTCCCACCTTCTCTATATGCATCCTCAAAACCTAGCAGGATTAAGTGGTGGAAATGCACTGGCGTTTGAAGGTGTAGGTAGACTGTGTGGGAAAGAGAGGCTGAATCTAAGCTATACTCCTTAGGGCCTACAGATACCCTTAACTCCTTAAAAAAGAAAAACAGAGGTCTCAGAGAAATCCTAATCTCTGCAATTTCCATAAGGATAAAGATCTTTTTACTAACTGGGGACACAGGTCAGTTAACTCTAGGGAGCCTCTTCAGAAACAGCCCAGCCACACGTACTACCACTAACACAAGTGCTCCTGCCTAGCCTTTGCTCCTTTCACCAAGTTTCATCAGTCTGTTCTGTTATAACCGCTTAGGTTGTATCCTTTCATTGCCAGCCTCTCAGGTCAGTTTCTGTTAAAGAACAAGCAGAATTGGGATGAAGTTCTCAAAGTATTTCAGATAATTGTTTTGTCTTTGTGATAGCTTAACAAATAAATTTAGGTTTTCTATATTAAAAAAAATAAAATAAATGAATTAATTTTTAAAAAAAGAAAGAGAGAGAAGGAAAGAAAGAAAAGAAAATCTATTAAAGCTTGGTAAGAAAAATGAGAGTCTGTGGCTTTCAAGCCCTGACCCACTCTCTCCTTCCCCTACCTCTTCCCTTACTCAACTTGAAGGAAGCTCCACTGTGGGTGGATGAGGCCAAAAAGATGAGGCCCTCACTCGCCTCAGCATCTAGCCAACAATCACTATATCTCACCTGGAGAGGCAAGCCACCAGCATTTCTCATTCTTTCCAATTCTGAGTTGAAGAAGTGAGTGTAGTCAAGAAGCAGGGGGTTCCCTTCCACTACCTAACTCTCTTCTCATAGAGCAGAGGTTCTATCTTAGGCATGACATGCCAGGAATACAAGTGGCCCAATAACATTACCCAAACTCATGCATAGGGCAAAGGTTCCATACTGAGAGAGGCAAGTTGAGAAGACAAAAGTCTACTGCCTTGTTCAGCACTCAGATCAGTGGCCCAAAGATTTTTTTCCCCCAGGGGAGTGGCTGTCCATATGAAAAGAGTTCCAGAGCTATCCCCAAAAGAACTGACTTTATTTGAAACAAAGTATTTGGGAAAGATGAAGCCTAAGAACACTCTTGAAAGAGTAGTTTCTCTTAATTAATTTAGCAATAAGTTAAACCATAAGGCAGCTAGTTAACCAAACAGGACTAGGGAACTACATCAGTAAGAATCTTGGCTGGAAACAAAAGCCCATGACCAGAGAGCTTCACAGCTGAATTCTATCAAAAATTTCGAGAAGAGCTAATACCTATCCTACTCAAACTCTTCCAGAAAATTGCAGAGGAAGGTAAACTTCCAAACTCATTCTGTGAGGCCACCATCATCCTAATACCAAACCAGACAAAGATGCCACAAAAAAAGAAAACTACAGGCCATTATCACTGATGAACATAGATGCAAAAATCCTTAACAAAATTCTAGCAAACAGAATCCAACAACATATTTAAAAGATCATACATCATGACCAATTGGGTTTTATTCCAAGGATGCAAGGATTCTTCAACATTTGTAAATCAATCAATGTGATACACCACATTAACAAATTGAAAGATAAAATCCATATGATTATCTCAATAGATGCAGAGAAAGCCTTTGACAAAATTCAACATCCATTTATGGTAAAAACCCTCCAGAAAGCAGGACTAGAAGAAACATACCTCAACATAATACATGCTATATATGACAAACCCACAGCAAACATTATCCTCAAGGGTGAAAAATTGAAAGCATTTCCCCTAGAGTCAGGAACAAGACAAGGGTGCCCACTCTCACCACTACTATTCAACATAGTTTTGGAAGTTTTGGCCAAGCAATCAGAGCAGAAAAAGAGATAAAAGGAATCCAGATTGGAAAAGAAGAAGTAAAACTCTCACTGTTTGCAGATGACATGATCCTCTACATAGAAAACCCTAAAGGCTCCACCAGAAAATTACTAGAGCTAATCAATGAATATAGTAAAGTTGCAGGATATAAAATTAACACACAGAAATCCCTTGCATTCTTATACCCTAACAATGAGAAAATAGAAAGAGAAATTAAGGAAACAATTCCATTCACCATTGCAATGAAAAGAATTAAATACTTAGGAATATGTCTACCTAAGGAAACAAAAAACCTATACATAGAAAACTATAAAACACTGATGAAAGAAATCAAAGAGGACACTAATAGATGGAGAAATATAACATGTTCATGGATCAGAAGAATCAATATAGTGAAAATGAGTATACTACCCAAAGCCATCTATAGATTCAATGCAATCCCTATCAAGCTACCAACGGTATTTTTCAGAGAACTAGAACAAATAGTTTCACAATTTGTATGGAAATACAAAAAAAAACTCAAATAGCCAAAGCAATCTTGAGAAAGAAGAATGGAACTGGAGGAATCAACCTGCCTGACTTCAGGCTATACTACAAAACTACAGTCATCAAGACACTATGGTACTTTCACAAAGACAGAAAAATAGATCAATGGAACAAAATAGAATGCCCAGAGATAAATCCATGCACCTATGGACACCTTATCTTTGACAAAGGAGACAAGAATATACAATGGAGAAAAGACAATCCCTTTAACAAGTGGTACTGGGAAAACTGGTCAACCATTTGCAAAAGAATGAAACTGGAACACTTTCTAACACCATACACAAAAATAAACTCAAAATGGATTAAAGATCTAAATGTAAGATCAGAAACTATAAAACTCCTAGAGGAGAACATAGGCAAAACATTCTCTGACATAAATCACAGCAGAATCCTCTATGACCCACGTCCCAAAGTAATGGAAATAAAAGCCAAAATAAACAAATGGGACCTATTTAAACTTAAAAGCTTTTGCACGATGAAGGAAACTCTAAGCAGGAAAGACAGCCTTCAGAATGGGAGAAAATAATAGCAAATGAAGCAACTGACAAAGAAGTAATCTCAAAAATATATAAGCAACTCTTGCAGCTCAATTCCAGAAAAATAAATGACCCAATCGAACAGTGGGCCAAAGAACTAAGCAGACATTTCTCCAACGAAGACATACAGACGGCTAACAAACACATCAAAAGATGCTCAACATCACTCATTATCAGAGAAATGCAAATCAAAACACAATGAGGTATCATCTCACACTGGTCAGAATGGCTGCTATCAAAAAATCTACAAACAATAAATGCTGGAGAGGGTGTGGAGAAAAGGGAACCCTCTTACACTGTTGGTAGGAATGCAAACTAGTACAGCCAGAATGGAGAACAGTGTGGGGATTACTTAGAAATCTGTAAATAGAACTGCCATATGACCCAGCAATCCCACTTCTGGGCATACACACTGAGGAAACCAGAATTGACAGAGACACATGTACCTCAATGTTCATCGCAGCACTGTTTATAATAGCCAGGGCATGGAAGCAACCTAGATGTCCATCAGCAGATGAGTGGATAAGAAAGCTGTGGTACATATACACAATGGAATATTACTCAGCCGTTAAACAGAATAGATTTAAATCAGTTCTAATGAGGTGGATGAAACTGGAGCCTATTATACAGAGTGAAGTAAGTCAGAAAGAAAAACACCAATACAGTATACTAACACATATATATGGAATTTAGAAAGATGGTAACGATGACCCTATACATGAGATAGCAAAAGAGACACAGATGTATATGGACTCTGTGGGAGAAGGCGAGGGTGGGATTATATGAGAGAATAGCATTGAAACATGAATATTATCGTATGTGATATAGATCACCAGTCCAGGTTTGATATATGAGACAGGGTATACTCAGGGCTGGTGCACTGGGATGACCCAGAGGGATGGGATGGAGAGGGAAGTGGGAAGGGGCTTCAGGATGGGGAACACACATATACCCATGGCTGATTCATGTCAATGTATGGCAAAAACCACCAGAATATTGTAAAGTAATTAGCCTGCAATTAAAATAAATTTTAAAAGAATAAAATAAAACAGAGAAAAAAATAATCTTTGCTGGGATCTTGACAAACCTCAAAGTTTGACCTCAAATATTACCCCTACACAAAACTGACTAGATCAGATTGTGGAGCAAATTATGTCCCAGACCATTGTAAAGACAATAGAACAATCAGCCAATAACTAATAAAGACTGACAGTTGTATGTGAAATCAAATGAGATAGTTTAACAGAAAGACCAGGGAAAGAGGTAGTCAAAATGAACCCTGCCAAAATTACTGTCATCCCATGGTGGTGGTACCAAAGGCTGAGAACCCAACACCACAGTTTCACACTATGGGGAAATAGCCTTTGCTAAAGTAGTTTAGCCAAGTCACTAAAAATAAATAAATGAATAAACAACAACAAAAACAAGCACTAGCAAAAAGAGAGGGGAGTCAGTATCCACAGTTACTACAATATATTACTAAAATGTCCAATTTTCAATAAAAACATAGTGAAACATACAAAGAAACAAGAAAATGTGACCATACAAAGAAAAAATTCAGACAACAGAAACTGCATATGAGAAGGGTCAGATGTCAGGTTAAACATGGCAGGACTTCAAAGTAGCCATTATACGTATGTTTGAAGAACTAAAGGATGCTTTGCTTGAGGAAGGGAACATTCAAAAGCAGCCTTATTTTTTTTTTTTAATTTTATTTTTTTTTGTTGTCCTTTTATTTTTTTTATTATTATTATTTTTTTTTAATTTTAAAATCTTTAATTCTTACATGCGTTCCCAAACATGACCCCCCCTCCCACCTCCCTCCCCACAACATCTCTCTGGGTCATCCCCATGTACCAGCCCCAAGCATGCTGCACCCTACGTCAGACATGGACTGGCGATTCAATTCTTACATGATAGTATACATGTTAGAATTCCCATTCTCCCAAATCATCCCACCCTCTCCCTCTCCCTCTGAGACCAAAAGTCCGTTATACCCATCTGTGTCTTTTTTCCTGACTTGCATACAGGGTCGTCATTGCCATCTTCCTAAATTCCATATATATGTGTTAGTATACTGCATTGGTGTTTTTCTTTCTGGCTTACTTCACTCTGTATAATTGGCTCCAGTTTCATCCATCTCATCAGAACTGATTCAAATGAATTCTTTTTAACGGCTGAGTAATACTCCATTGTGTATATGTACCACAGCTTTCTTATCCATTCATCTGCTGATGGACATCTAGGTTGTTTCCATGTCCTGGCTATTATAAACAGTGCTGCGATGAACATTGGGGTACATGTGTCTCTTTCAATTCTGGTTTCCTCGGTGTGTATGCCCAGAAGTGGGATTGCTGGGTCATAAGGGAGTTCTATTTGCAATTTTTTAAGGAATCTCCACACTGTTCTCCATAGTGGCTGTACTAGTTTGCATTCCCACCAACAGTGTAGGAGGGTTCCCTTTTCTCCACACCCTCTCCAGCATTTATTGCTTGCAGATTTTTGGATCGCAGCCATTCTGACTGGTGTGAAGTGGTACCTCATTGTGGTTTTGATTTGCATTTCTCTAATAATGAGTGATGTTGAGCATCTTTTCATGTGTTTGTTAGCCATCCGTATGTCTTCTTTGGAGAAATGTCTATTTAGTTCTTTGGCCCATTTTTTGATTGGGTCGTTTATTTTTCTGGAGTTGAGCTGCATAAGTTGCTTGTATATTTTTGAGATTAGTTGTTTGTCAGTTGCTTCATTTGCTATTATTTTCTCCCATTCAGAAGGCTGTCTTTTCACCTTGCTTATATTTTCCTTTGTTGTGCAGAAGCTTTTAATTTTAATTAGATCCCATTTGTTTATTTTTGCTTTTATTTCCAGAATTCTGGGAGGTGGATCATAGAGGATCCTGCTGTGATTTATTTCTGAGAGTGTTTTGCCTATATTCTCCTCTAGGAGTTTTATAGTTTCTGATCTTACATTTAGATCTTTAATCCATTTTGAGTTTATTTTTGTGTACGGTGTTAGA
This sequence comes from Ovis canadensis, assembly GCF_042477335.2. Taxonomy (NCBI): domain Eukaryota; kingdom Metazoa; phylum Chordata; class Mammalia; order Artiodactyla; family Bovidae; genus Ovis; species Ovis canadensis. Next base: position 53,143,664 of record NC_091727.1, read on the forward strand.
AAGTGATCTAGTTTCATTCTTTTACAAGTGGTTGACCAGTTTTCCCAGCACCACTTGTTAAAGAGATTGTCTTTACTCCATTGTATATTCTTGCCTCCTTTGTCAAAGATAAGGTGTCCATATGTGTGTGGATTTATCTCTGGGCATTCTATTTTGTTCCATTGATCTATATGTCTGTCTTTGTGCCAGTACCATACTGTCTTGATGACTGTGGCTTTGTAGTAGAGCCTGAAGTCAGGCAAGTTGATTCCTCCCGTTCCATTCTTCTTTCTCAAGATTGCTTTGGCTATTCGAGGCTTTTTGTATTTCCATACAAATCTTGAAATTATTTGTTCTAGTTCTGTGAAAAATGTGGCTGGTAGCTTGACAGGGATTGCATTGAATTTGTAAATTGCTTTGGGTAGTATACTCATTTTCACTATATTGATTCTTCCGATCCATGAACATGGTATATTTCTCCATCTATTAGTGTCCTCTTTGATTTCTTTCATCAGTGTTTTATAGTTTTCTATATATAGGTCTTTAGTTTCTTTAGGTAGATATATTCCTAAGTATTTTATTCTTTTCGTTGCAATGGTAAATGGAATTGTTTTCTTAATTTCTTTTTCTACTTTCTCATTATTCGTGTATAGGAATGCAAGGGATTTCTGTGTGTTGATTTTATATCCTGCAACTTTACTATATTCATTGATGATCTCTAGTAATTTTCTGGTGGAGTCTTTAGGGTTTTCCATGTAGAGGATCATGTCATCTGCAAACAGTGATAGTTTTACTTCTTCTTTTCCAATTTGGATTCCTTTTATTTCTTTTTCTGCTCTGATTGCTGTGGCCAAAACTTCCAGAACTATGTTGAATAGTAGCGGTGAAACAAAAGCAGCCTTATATATGCAGAATTTAGAAAGTCACACACATGCTCAGTCTTGCTGACAAATGACCTGAGAGAACCTTAAGCTTTCACCTCAGGTGATACCTAGGTTCAGAGCAGGCCTATCAAATCTATAAGCACTACACCAGCAAAAAGTCAGTCTGGAAAGATTGCAGAAGTGGTTAATCTTTTTTGTTTGACCATGTCTACTTCTGAAATTCAAGGAAATTTCTATACAAAAATTAGCTGAACAAAAGGTAGAGGGACAGAGATATCACTGAGCATATTCAACAAGGAAGAGTCTTCAAAAAATTAGTATGCTGCTGCTGCTGCTATGTCACTTCAGTCGTGTCCAACTCTGTGCAACCCCATAGATGGCAGCCCACCAGGCTCCCCTGTCCCTGGGATTCTCCAGGCAAGAACACTGGAGTGGGTTGCCATTTCCTTCTCCAATGGATGAAAGAGAAAAGTGAAAGTGAAGTCGCTTAGTCATGTCCGACTCTTAGCGACTCCATGGATTGCAGCCTACCAGCCTTCTCCATCCATGGGATTTTCCAGGCAAGAGTACTGGAGTGGGGTGCCATTGCCTTCTCTGGAAAAATTAGTATAGTAAGGTCTAAAAGCAAACAGGGAGAATCTGATTTCCAAAGTTATGACATTGCAAATGTCCGACCTTATATGTTGAAATCCTAAACCCCAGTACCTCTGAATGTAACTGTATTTGGAGATAAGGTCCTTAAAGAGGTAATTAAGGTTAAATGTAGAGTAGAAAATGGCAACCCACTCCAGTATTCTTGCCTGGATAATCATTTAACTTTGCTTGCATGCATACTCAGTTACTCAGTTGTTAAGTTAAATGAAGGTGGGTCATAAAATCAATATGATTGGTGTCCTTACAAGAAGAGGAAATTGGGATACAGACAAATGCAAAGGTAAGACCATGTGACAAGAAAGGGAGAGACTGTCATACAGAGTGAAGTTAAGTTGGGAAGAGTACAACAAATATCGTATAATATTGTTTATATGTGAAATTAGAAAATGGTACAGATGAACTTATTTACAAAGCAGAGATAGAATAACAAATGTAGACAACAAACTTACAGTTATCAAGGGGAAAGGGAGGTTGGGATGAACTGGGAGACTGAAACTGACATATATGCACCACTATGTATGAAATGGATAACTAATGAGAACCTACTGTAGCGCTCAGGAAACCCTATTCCATGCTCTGTGGTAACCTAAATGGGAAGAAAATCTAAAAAAGAGTGGAGATATATGTGTGTGTGTGTGTGTGTGTGTGTGTGTGTGTGTATAATTGATTCACTTTGCTGGACAGCAGAAACTAACACAACATTAGAAAGCAACTATACTCCAATAACAATTAATTTGAAAAAAGAAAGGAAGAAATGGTCATCTACAAGCCAAGGAAAGAGAGACCTCAAAAAGAAATGAAACTTGCTGACGCCTTGATCTTGGACTTCTAAGACTCCGGAATTGCAAGGAAGTTTATTTTTGCTGTTTAAGTTACCCAGTCTTTGATACTTTGTTATGGCAACCATAGGAAATTGATGTAGGGATTAATACCTAGAATATACCCAAAATAACACCTACAACTCAACAGTAACAAAACCAAGCAACCTGATTCGAAAATGGACAGAGAACTTCAATAGATATTTCTCCAAAGAAGAATCAGATGCTCAACATCTCCAATGGTTGCTACTGCTAAGTCACTTCAGTCATGCCCGACTTTGTGCGACCCCATAGATGGCAGCCTACCAGGCTGCCCTGTCCCTGGGATTCTCCAGGCAAGAACACTGGAGTGAGTTGCCATTTCCCTCTCCAATGGATGAAAGAGAAAAGTGAAAGTGAAGTCGCTCAATCGTGTCTGACTCTTAGCGACCCCATGGACCGCAGACTACCAGGCTCCTCCGTCCATGGGATTTTCCAGGCAAGAACACTGGAGTGGGTTGCCATTTCCCTCTCCAACTCCAATGGTTAGGGAAATGCAAGTCAAAACCACAGTGAGATGCTATCTCATATCCAAGAGGATGGTTATTTTCAAAAAATAAGTTCTTGCAAGGATGTGAAGAAATTTAGCACTTATACGTTATTGAAGGGAATATATAAAATGGTGTGACTGCTAAGGAAAATAGCATAGTATTTCCTCAAAAAATGAAACAGAGTTATGATCTATTTAATTCTGCAATTCCACATCTAGTTATATAACCCAAATAATTGAAAGCAGGGACTTGAAATACTCATAGTAGCATTATTCAAAATAGCCAAAAGATGTGAGCATCCTAAATGTCCATCAAGAGATGAATGGATAAATGGATTAAAATGTGGTACATACATACAATGGAATATTATTCAGCTTTAAGAATGAATGAGATTCTGATAAAAACTACAATATGGATGAATCTTGAAAATATTAAGTGAAATAAGCCAGACACAATAAAACAAATATTGTATGATTCCACTTATATGAGATACTTAGAGCAGTCAAATTCACAAAACAGAAAGCAGAAAGGTGGTTACCAGAGTCTGAGGGGGAAGGGAAGCAGATAGTTGTCTAATGGGTACAGAATTTTGGTTTGGAATGACAGAAAGTTCTGGAGTTGGATGATGTTTGCATAACAATGTAAATGTACTTAATGCCACTGAATTATACATTTAAAATTATACATTTAAATGGTAAGGTTTAGGTTATGTACTATATTTTTCCACAATTTTTTAAATGGGCAAAGGATTTGGATAGGCATTTCTCCAAAAGAGATATACAAATGATGAATAAGCACATAAAAGGATGCTCAACGATCATTAATCATCAGGAGAATACAATTTTGTAGTAAGTTTTGAAATATGGGAGTGTTAAGTCCTCCAAATTTATTCTTTTGCAAATGCTTTGATTATTCTGTGTCCTTTGTATTTCCATAAAAATTTTCTAATAATTTTGTCATTTTTGTTTTAAAAAAAAGGCATCTGGGATTTTGGTAGATTACATTGAATCTGTAATGGATTGGGGGAGTATCTCCATCTTAACAATCTTCAATCTTCTAATCCATAAACATGGGATGACTTTCCATTTGTTAGATCTTCTTTTTAATTTTTCTCAACAACATTTTATAAATTTCATTATACAAGCCTTGCACATTTTTGTTAACTTTGTTCCAAAGTATTTTATTTTTTTGTATTCTGTTGTAAATGAAATTCTTCTTAATTTCATTTTTGAATTGTTCATTGTTAGTGAATAAGATATATAATTCATTTTTGTATATTGATCTTGTATTTGCAACCATGCTGAAATGTATTATCTTTAATAATTTTTGCTGATTCTTTAGGATTTTCTATATGTCAGACCGTATCTTTTGTGAATAGACATAAACTTATTTCTTCCTTTTCAGTTGGATGCTTTTCATTACTTTTGCTTGCCTAATTGCCCTGGATAGAACCACCAGCACTATGTTAAACAAAAGTGGCAAGGGAGGGCATCTTCTTCCTTATCTCAAGAAGAAAGTATTTAGTCTTTGAAAGTGAAAGTCATTCAGTCATGTCCAACTCTTTGCGACCCCATGGACTGTAGCCTGCCAGACTTTTCTGTCCATGGAATTCTCCAGGCAAGAATACTGGAGTGGGTCACCATTTCCTTCTCCAAGGGATCTTCTTGACCGAGGGGTCAAACCATGGTCTCCTGCTTTGCGGGCATACTCTTTACCAACTGAGCTACATGGGAAGCCTTATTTACTCTTTAACCACTAAGCCTGATATTTCCTCTGAGATTTTTGTAGATGGCCTTTATCAGATTGAGGAAATCTGTATTAATAAAGTTGCAGTTCAGTTCAGTTCCGTTGCTCAGTTGTGTCTGACTCTTTGCGATCCCAAGAAACGAAGCATGCCAGGCCTCCCTGTCCATCACCAACTCCTGGAGTTCACTCAAACTCACGTCCATTGAGTCGGTGATAATATCCAGCCATCTCATCCTCTGTTGTCCCCATCTCCTCCTGCCCTCAATCCCTCCCAAAATCAGAGTCTTTTCCAATGAGTCAACTCTTCCCATGAGGTGGCCAAAGTACTGAAGTTTCAGCTTTAGCATCATTCCTTCCAAAGAGCACCCAGGACTGATCACCTTTAGAATGGACTGGTTGGATCCCCTTGCAGTCCAAGGGACTCTCAAGAGTCTTCTCCAACACCATGGTTCAAAAGCATCAATTCTTCTGTGCTCAGCCTTCTTCACAGTCCAACTGTCACATCCATACATGACTACTGGGAAAACTATAGCCTTGACTAGACGGACCTTTGTTGGCAAAGTAATGTCTCTGCTTTTCAATATTCTATCTAGGTTGCTCATAACTTTCCTTCCAAGGAGTAAGCATCTTTTAATTTCATGGCTGCAATCACCATCTGCAGTGATTTTGGAGCCTAAAAAAATGAAGTCCGACACTGTTTCCACTGTTTCCCCATCTATTTCCCATGAAGTGATGAGACCGGATGCCATGATCTTCGTTTTCTGAATGTTGAGCTTTAAGCCAACGTTTTTACTCTCCTCTTTCACTTTCATCAAGAGGCTTTTTAGTTCCTCTTCACTTTCTGCCATAAGGGTGGTGTCATCTGCATATCTGAGGTTTTTGATATTTCTCCTGGCAATCTTGATTCCAGCTTGTGCTTCTTCCACCCAGGGTTTCTCATGATGTACTCTGCATAGAAGTTAAATAAGCAGGGTGACAATATACAGCCTTGACGTACTCCTTTTCCTATTTGGAACCAGTCTGTTGTTTCATGTCCAGTTCTAACTGTTGCTTCCTGACCTGCATACAGATTTCTCAAGAGGCAGGTCAGGGGGTCTGGGATTCCCATCTCTTTCAGAATTTTCCACAGTTTATTGTGATCCACACAGTCAAAGGTTTTGGCATAGTCAATAAAGCAGAAGTAGATGTTTTTCTGGAACTCTCTTGCTTTTTTCCATGATCCAGCGGATGTTGGCAATTTGATCTCTGGTTCCTCTGCCTCTTCTAAAACCAGCTTGAACATCAGGAACTTCACAGTTCATGTATTACAGAGAACCAAACTAAGTTCCCTGTGCTATGCAGCAGCTTCCCATCAGCTATCTATTTTATACATGGTAGTGTGTATATATGTCTCTCAATTTGTCCCACCCTCTCCTTCCCCTGCTGTCCACAAGTCCATTCTCTACATCTATGTCTAAACCTGCCTTGCAAATAGTTTCATCAGTACCATTTTTTCTAGATTCCATATATATGCATTAATATAAGACACTTGTCTTTCTCTGTCCGACTTACTTCACTCTGTATAACAAGCTCTAGGTTCACCCATCTCACTTCAACTGACTCAAATTCATTCCTTTTTATGGCTGAATAACATTCCATTTTATCTATGTACCACAACTTCTTTTTCCATTCATCTATCAATGGGCATTTAGATTGTTTCCATGTCTTAGCTGTTGTAAATAGTACTGCTACATATATATTCAGTTCAGTTCAGTTCAGTCACTCAGTGGTGTCCAACTCTTTGTGACCCCATGAATCGCAGAATGCCAGGCCTCCTTGTCCATCACCATCTCCCGGAGTTCACTCAGATTCACATCCATCGAGTCTGTGATGCCATCCAGCATTCTCATCCTCTGCCATCCCCTTCTCCTCCTGCCTGCAATCCCTCCCAGCATCAGAGTCTTTTCCAATGAGTTAACTCTTCCCATGAGGTGGCCAAAGTGATGGAGCTTCAGCTTTAGCATCATTCCTTCTGAAGAAATCCCTGGGTTGATCTCCTTCAGAATGGACTGATTGGATCTCCTTGCAGTCCAAGGGACTCTCAAGAGTCTTCTCCAACACCACGGTTCAAAAGCATCAATTCTTCAGCACTCAGCCTTCTTCACAGTCCAACTTTCACATCCATACATGACTACTGGAAAAACCACAGCCTTGACTAGACGGGACTTTAGTCGGCAAAGTAATGTCTCTGCTTTTCAATATGCTATCTAGGTTGCTCATAACTTTCCTTCCAAGGAGTAAGCGTCTTTTAATTTCATGGCTGCAGTCACCAACTGCAGTGATTTTGGAGCCCCCAAAAATAAAGTCTGACATGGTTTCTACTGTTTCCCCATCTATTTCCCATGAAGTGATGGGACAGGATGCCATGATCTTCGTTTTCTGAATGTTGAGCTTTAAGCCAACTTTTTCACTCTCCTCTTTCACTTTCATCTAGAGGCTTTTTAGTTCCTCTTCACTTTCTGCCATAAGGGTGGTGTCATCTACATATCTGAGGTTATTGATATTTCTCCCGGCAATCTGGATTCCAGCTTGTGCTTCTTCCACCCAGTGTTTCTCATGATGTACTCTGCATAGAAGTTAAGTAAGCAGGGTGACAATATACAGCCTTGACGTACTCCTTTTCCTATTTGGAACCAGTCTGTTGTTTCATGTCCAGTTCTAACTGCTGCTTCCTGACCTGCATACAGATTTCTCAAGAGGCAGGTCAGGTGGTCTGGTATTCCCATCTCTTTCAGAATTTCCCACAGTTTATTGTGATCCACACAGTCAAAGGCTTTGGCATAGTCAATAAAGCAGAAATAGATGCTTTTCTGGAACTCTCTTGCCTTTTCCATGATCCAGCGGATGTTGGCAATTTGATCTCTGGTTCCTCTGCCTTTTCTAAAACCAGCTTGAACTTCAGGGAGTTCATGGTTCAAGTATTGCTGAAGCCTGGCTTGGAGAATTTTAAGCAGTACTTTACTAGCATGTGAGATGAGTGCAATTGTGCGGTAGTTTTACATTGCCTTTCTTTGGGATTGGAATGAAAACTGAACTTTTCCAGTCCTGTGGCCACTGCTGAGTATTCCAAATTTGCTGGCATATTGAGTGCAGCACTTTGACAGCATCATCTTTTGGGATTTGAAACAGCTCAACTGGAATTCCATCACCTCCACTAGTTTTGTTCGTAGTGATGCTTTCTGAGGTCCACTTAACTTCACATTCCAGGATGTCTGGCTCTAGATGAGTGACCACATCATCATGATTATCTGGGTCGTGAAGATCTTTTTTGTTCAGATATTCCATGTATTATTGCCGCCTCTTCTTAATATCTTCTGCTTCTGTTAGGTCCATACCATTTCTGTCCTTTATCAAGCCCATCTTTGCATGAAATGTTCCCTTGGTTATCTCTGTGAGTATGAAACCATACTCACAGAAAACTAGCCAATTTAATCACACTAGGACCACAGCCTTCTCTAACTAAGTGAAACCAAGCCATGCCTGCTGGGCAACCCAAGACAGGTGGGTCATGGTTGAGAGGTCTGACAGAATGTGGTCCACTGGAGAAGAGAATGGCAAGCCACTTCAGTATTCTTGCCTTTAGAACCCCATGAACAGTATGAAAAGGCAAAATGATAGGATACAAAAAGAGGAACTCCCCAGGTCATTAGGTGTCCAGTATGCTACTGGAGATTAGTGGAGAAACAACTCCAGAAAGAATGAAGGGATGGAGCCAAAGCAAAAACAATACCCAGTTGTGGATGTGACTGGTGATAGAAGCAAGATCTGATGCTCTAAAGAGCAATATCGCATAGGAACATGGAATGTCAGGTCCATGAATCAAGGCAAATTGAAAGTGGTCAAACAAGAGATGGCAATGGTGAACGTCGACTTTCTAGGAATCAGCGACCTAAAATGGACTGGAATGGGGAAATTAACTCAGATGACCAATATCTACTACTGTGGGCAGGAATCCCTCAGAAGAAATGGAGTAGCCATCATGGTCAACAAAAGAGTCTGAAATGCAGTACTTGGATGCAATCTCAAAAATGACAGAATGATCTCTGTTCGTCTCCAACGCAAACCATTTAATATCACAGTTATCCAAGCCTATGCCCCAACCAGTAATGCTGAAGAAGCTGAAGTTGAACGGTTTTATGAAGCCCTACAAGACCTTTTAGAACTAACACCCAAAAGAGATGTCCTTTTCATTATAGGGGACTGGAATGCAAAAGGAGGAAGTCAGGAAACACCTGGAGTAACAGGCAAATTTGGCCTTGGAATGTGGAATGAAGCAGGGCAAAGACTAATAGAGTTTTGCCAAGAAAATGCACTGGTCATAGCAAATACCCTCTTCCAACAACACAAGAGAAGACTCTACACATGGACATCACCAGATGGTCAACACCAAAATCAGATTGATTATATTCTTTGCAGCCAAAGATGGAGAAGCTCTATATAGTCAACAAAAACAAGACCAGGAGCTGACTGTGGCTCAGATCATGAACTCCTTATTACCAAATTCAGACTCAAATTGAAGAAAGTAAGGAAAACTGCTAGACCATTCAGGTATGACATAAATCCCTTATGATTATACACCGGAAGTGAGAAATAGATTTCAGGGCCTAGATCTGATAGATAGAGTGCCTGATGAACTATGGAATGAGGTTTGTGACATTGTACAGGAGACAGGGACCAAGACCATCCCCATGGAAAAGAAATGCAAGAAAGCAAAATGGCTGTCTGGGGAGGCCTTACACATAGCTGTGAAAAGAAGAGAGACGAAAAGCAAAGGAGAAAAGGAAAGATATAAGCATCTGAATGCAGAGTTTCAAAGAATAGCAAGAAGAGATAAGAAAGCCTTCTTCAGCGGTCAATGCAAAGAAATAGAGGGAAACAACAGAATGGGAAAGACTAGAGATCTCTTCAAGAAATTTAGAGATACCAAGGGAACATATATATTAGGGTATATGTATTTTTATGGATTATGGTTTTCTCTGGATATATGCCCAGTAATGAGATTGCTGGGTCATATGGTAGTTTTATTTCTAGTTTTTTTAAAAGGAATCTCCATACTGTTTTCCATAATTGCTGTATCAATTCACATTCCCACCAACAGTGCAAGAGGGTTCCCTTTTCTTCACATCCTCTCCAGCATTTATTGTTTGTAGATTTTTTGGTGATGGCCAATCTGACTGCTGTGAGGGATATCTCATTGTTGTTTTGATTTGCATTTCCCCAATAATGAGTGGTGTTGAGCATCTTTTCATTTATTTGTTTGGCCACCTGTATGCCTTCTTTGGAGAAACGTCTGTTTAGGTTTTCTACCCATTTTTTGATTGGGTTGTTTCTTTTCTGATATTGAGGTTCTTGTATATTTTGGAGATGAATGCTTTGTTAGATGCTTTGTTTGCAATTATTTTCTTCCATTCTGAGGGTCATCTTTTCATCTTGTTTATAGTTTTCTTTTCTACATAAAAGCTTTTCAACTAAATTGGGTCCTATTTGCTTATTTTTATTTTTATTACTCTAACAGCTGGATCAAAGAGGATCTTGCTGTGATTTATGTCAAAGAATTTTCTGCCTGTGTTTTCCTCTAAGAGTTTTACAGTGTCTGACCTTACATTTAGATCTTTAATCCATTTTGAGTTTGTGTGTTCAGTGTTAGGAAGTGTTCTAATTTTATTCTTTTACATGTAGCTGTCCAGCTTTCCCAGAACTACTTATTGAAGAGGCTCTCTTTCCTCCATTGTATATTCTTGTCTCCTTTGTCAAAGATAAGTTGCCCAGAGGTGTGTGGATTTATCTCTGGGCTTTCTATCTTGTTCCATTGACCTATATTTCTGTTTTTGTGCCAGTACCATTCTGTCTTGATGACTGTAGCTTTGTAGTATAGTCTGAAGTCGGGAAAGTTGGTTCCTCCAGTTCCTTTTTTTCTTCCTCAAGATTGCTTTGGCTATTAGGGATCTTTTGGGTCTCCACACAAATTGTAATTTATGTTCTAGTTCTGGTGAAAAATGCCATTGGTAATTTGATAGGGATTGCATTGAATCTGTAGATTGCTTTGGGTAGTATAGTCATTTTCATGATGTTGATTCTTCCAATCCATGAGCATGGAATATCTTTCTATTTATTTGCGTCTTCAATTTCTTTCATCAATACTTCATAATTTTTAGTGTACAAATCTTCTACCTTCTTGGTTAAGTTTATCCATGAGTATTTATTATTTTTGATACTATTGTAAATGGAATTGTTTTATTTCTTTTTCAAGTATTTTGTTTCTTCTGTATAGAAATGCAACTGATTATTGTATGTTGATTTTTGTATTCTACAACTTTGCTGAATTCATTTATTAGTCCTAACCGTTTTTTGGTGCAGTCTTTAGGGTTTTCTACATATAAGATCATATTATCTGCAGCAGAGACTATTTTACTTCTTCCTTTCTGATTTGTATGTCTTTTATTTCTTCTTGCCCAATTGCTCTTTTAGGACATCCAGTAATATGTGAGTAGGAGTGGTTAGAGTGGGCACCTTTGTCTTATTCATGACCTTAGAGGAAAAGCTTTCAACCTTTCAACATTGACTATTACATAAGCTCTGAGTTTCTCATATGTGGTCTTTTGTATTATGTGGTACATTCCTTCTATATCCAAATTTTTGAGAGTTTTCATCATGAAATCATGCTATATTCTGTCAAACGCTTTTACTTCATCTATTGACATGATCATATAATTTTTATATTTCATTTTATTAAGTAGTATATGACATATATTGATTTGCATATGTTGAACTATACTTGCATCCTAAGGATAAGTCCTACTTTATCATGGTGTATGGTCCTTTTAATGTACTGTGTAATTCAGTTTGTTGGTATTTGGCTGAGGATATTTATATCTATGTTTATCAGGGATATTAACCTGTGGTGTTCTTTTCTTGCAGTGTCCTTATCTGACTTTGGTATCAGGGTAATGTAGACATCATAAGTTGGATTTGGGAGTGTTCTCTTAAATTTTTTCAAAGAGCTTGAGAAGAATTGGCCTTGATTTTTCTGTAAATGCTTGGTAGATTTCACCAGTGAAGCCATCTGGTCCTGAGTTTTTCTTTGTTGGGAGATTTATGATTACTGATTCAATTTCTTTACTCATTACTGGTCTGTTCAGATTTTCTATTTTTTTATGATTTAGTCTTGATAATTTCTATGTATCTAAAAATTTATCCATTTCTTTTAGATTTACCAAATTTTTGGCATGCAATTGTTCATGATCTTACATATTTCTGTGATATCAGCTGTAATGGCTCTTTCTTCATTTCTGATTTTATTATTTGAGACTTTTTTTTCAGTCTAGCTTCACGTTTGCCAGTTTTGGGGTTTTCTTTTAGAAAAACCTGCTCACAATTTTGTTAATCTTTCAGATTGTTGTTCTGTTCTCTAGGTTTTTTTAAATTTCTGTTTTAATCTTTATTTCCTTCCTCCTACTAACTTTGGACTTAGTTTGTTCTTTTCCTAATTATTCAAGGGACAAGGTTATGTTGTTTTTTTCCTTAAATCCTTGTTTTTTCTTAATATAAATAGTCATTGCTATAAAATTTCTTCTTAGAACTGCTTTTGCTGCATTTCATGAGGTTTTCTATGTTGTTTCCATTATCATTTGTTTCAATATATTTTTTATTTCCCTTTTGGTTTCCTTGGATCCATTATGTGATAAAGAATGTGCTTAATTTCCATGCATTTGTGAACTTTCCAGTTTTCCTCCTGCTGTTAGTCTCTAGTTTCATACCATTGTGATCAGAAAAGACAAGTAGTATGATTTAAGTCTTCTTAAATTTGTTAAAGCTTGTTTTGTTAACTAATATATAATTATAGTGTTGGATTTTTTTCTTTTCCTTTTTTATAATGCAACTGCCTGACTTAAGCTTTGAGAGCCAAGGTATCCACTTCAGAGGCATCCACTTCAAGGATGGCGATCTCAAATAAATACAATTGCCAACCACATGACTGAAAAATCAGGCTGCTTCCCCCACTGAGGGTGAAAGAGGAGAATGAAAAATCTGGCTTAAAATTCAGCATTCAAAGAACTAAGATCATGGCATCTGGTCCCATTACTTCATGACAAATGGGGGAAAAGTGGAAACAGTGACAAACTTTATTTTCTTGGGCTCCAAAATCAGTGCAGATGGTGACTGCAGCCATGAAATTAAAAGACGCTTGCTCCTTGAAAGAAAAGCTATGACAAACCTAGACAGCATATTAAAAAGCAGAGATATCACTGCCGACAAAAGTCTGTCTAGTCAAAGCTATGGTTTTTCCAGTAGTCATGTATGGATGTGAGAGTTGGACCATAAAGAAAGCTGAGCACCAAAGAATTGATGCTTTTGAACTGTGGTGTAGGAGAAAACTCTTGACAGTCCTTTGGACTGCAAGGAGATCCAACCAGTCAGTCTTAAAGAAAATCAATCCTGAATATTCATTGGTAGGACTGATGCTGCAGCTGAAGCTCCAATACTTGGCCACCTGATGTGAAGGGCTGATTCATTAGAAAAGGCACCAATGCTGTGAAAGATTGAAGGCAGGAGGAGAAGAGCATGACAGACGATGAGATGGTTGGATAGCCTTACCGACTCGATGGACATGAGTTTGAGCAAACTCCAAGAGCTGGTGATGGACAGGGAAGCCTGGCATGCTGCAGTCCATGGGTTTCAAAGAGTTGAACATGATTGAGTGACTGAACGGAACTGAACTGATAGGTATGTTAGTATTTAATATATTTAGATGCTCCAATTTTGGGTTCATATATATCTACAATTGTTATATCTTTTTGATGAATTGACTACTTCATAATTACATAATGATGTTTTCTCTTGTTACAGCTTTTGCATTTAAAGTCTGTTTTGTTTGATGTAAGTATAGCTACCCTATGCTCTCTTGATTACTTTTTGCATGAAATATCTTTTTCCATTTCTTCACTTTAAGACTATGTGTGTCCGTAAAGCTGAAGTGAGTCTCCTGTTGGCATCATAGTGTTTGTTCTTGCTTTTTTTCTTTTTAAATCTATTCAGGTATACTGCCTTTTGATTGGAGAATTTAATCCATTTAAATTTAAAGTAATTATTGATAGGTAACGTTTAGTAATGACATCTTATTATTTTCCAGCTATTTTGTAGTTTCCTTGCTCCTTTCTTCCTCTCTTGCTGTCGTCTTTTGTGAATTGATGATTTCTATAGTGGTATGCTTTGATTCTCTTTTATCATTTGTATTATATATCTTCTGTGGGTTTTTACTTTGTGATTACCATAAGGCTTACATAAAACATAGTTATAACAGTGGGTTTTTAGCTGATAACAGCTTAACTTCAATCATATATAAGAATTGCTGTGGTTGTTAAGTTGCTCAGTCATGTCTGACTCTTTAGTGACCCTATGGGCTGAAGCCCACGAGGCTCCACTGTCCATGGGATTTCCCAGGCAAGAATGCTGGGGTGGGTTGCCATTTTCTCCTCCAAGGTATATTCTCTACCCAGGGATCCAACCAACATCTCCTGCAAGTCTCTTACATTGCAGGCAGATTCTTTACCACTGAGCCACTGGGGAAGCCCCCATATATAAGAATGCTACCTTTTTAGTCTTCCCTCTTGTGTTTTTTGTTTTTGAGGCCATGACTTTCCTATCTTTATATTGTGTACTTATTAACAAATTATTATGCATGCTAATTCGCTTGTTGTGTCTAACTCTTTGTGATGCTGTGAACTGTAGCTCGCCAGGCTCCTCTCTCCAAGGGATTCTCCAGGCAAGAACACTGGAGGGGTTGCCCTGTCCTCCTCCAGGGAATCTTCTTCCTGTCCCAGGGATCAAACCCATATCTCTTATGTCTCCTGCATTGTTGGGTGGGTTCTTTACCACTAGTGCCACCTGGGAAGCCCAGCAAATTATTATAACTATAGTTATTTTTAATACTTTTGTCCTTTAATCTTTATACTAGAGTGAAACGACATCACCATATTCAATATTAAAATATTCTCAATTTGACTATATTTATCTTTTACCAGTGTTACTAATATTTCCATATGAAAAATAGATATTTTCATGTTAATAATTAGTATCCTTTCATTTCAGCTTGAAGAACGCCTTCTAGTATTTCTTGTAAGACAGGTCTAGTGGTGATGAACTCTCTCAGCTTTTGTTTATTTGGGAAAGTATTTATTTCTCCCTTAGTTCTGAAGGACAGCTTTGTCAGGGAAAGTATTCTTGGTTGGTAGTTTTTGTTTTTTTTTTCTTTAAGCACTTCAAATATACTATCCCACTCTCCTGGCGATCAAGCTTTATCCTGAGAAATCCAGTGATAGCCTTGTAGGGATACTCTTGTATGTGAGGAATTTTTTCCCTTGCTTCTTTTAACATTCTCTCTTTAATTTTAGACAGCTTTATTTTAATATGTCTTTTTAAAATAAATTTATTCATTTTAATTGGACTCTAATTACTTTACAATATTGTAGTGGTTTTGCAATACATTGCCATGAATCAGTCATGGGTGTACATGTGTTCCCCATCCTGAACCCCCCTCCCTCTTCCCCCCCATCCCATCCCTCTGGGTCATCTCAGTGCACCAGCCCCAAGCACCCTGTCCCATGCATCGAACCTGGACTGGTGATCTGTTTCACATATGATAATATACATGTCTCAATGCCATTCTCCCAAATCATCCCCCCCTCTCCCTCTCCCACAGAGTCCAGAGATTGTTCTATACATCTGAGTCTCTCTTGCTATCTCACATATAGGGTTATCATTACCATCTTTCTAAATTCCATCTGTTTGCCTTAGTATACTGTATTGGTGTTTTTCTTTCTGGCTTACTTCACTCTGTATAATAGGCTCCAGTTTCATCAACCTCATTAGAAATGATTCAAATGTATTCTTTTTAATGGTTGAGTAATATTTCATTGTGTATATGTACCACAGCTTTCTTATCCATTCGTTTGCTGATGGACATCTAGGTTGCTTCCATGTCCTGGCTATTATACACAGTGCTGTGATGAACATTGGGGTACATGGGTCTCTTTCAATTCTGGTTCCCTCGGTGTGTATGCCTAGCAATGGGATTGCTGGGTAGTATGGCAGTACTATTTCCAGTTTTTTAAGGAATCTCCACACTGTTCTCCATTCTGGTTGTACTAGTTTGCATTTCCACCAACAGTGTAAGAGGGTTCCCTTTTCTCCACACCCTCTCTAGCATTTATTGTTTGTAGACTTTTGGATAGCAGCCATTCTGCCTGGCATGATGGTACATCATTGTGGTTTTGATTTGCATTTCTCTGATAATGAGTGATGTTGAGCATCTTTCAATGTGTTTGTTAGCTATCTGTATGTCTTCTTTGGAGAAATGTCTGTTTAGCTCTTTGGCCCATTTTTTGATTGGGTCGTTTATTTTTCTGGAATTGAGCTGCAGGAGCTGCTTGTATATTTTTGAGATTAGTTCTTTGTCAGTTTCTTCATTTGCTATTATTTTCTCCCATTCTGAAGGCTGTCTTTTCACCTTGCTTAGAGTTTCCTTCATTGTGCAAAAGCTTTTAAGTTTAATTAGGTCCCATTTTCAGAGAAGGCGATGGCACCCCACTCCAGTACTCTTGCCTGGAAAACCCCATGGATGGAGGAGCCTGGTAGTCTGCAGTCCATGAGGTCGTGAAGAGTCAGACACAACTGAGCTACTTCACTTTCACTTTTCACTTTCATGCATTGGAGAAGGAAATAGCAACCAACTCCAGTGTTCTTCCCTGGAGAATCCCAGGAACGGGGGAGCCTGGTGGGTTGCTGTCTATGGGGTCGCACAGAGTCGGACACGACTGAAGTGACTTAGCAGCAGCAGCAGCAGCAGGTCCCATTTGTTTATTTTTGCTTTTATTTTCATACTCTGGGAGATGGGTCATAGAGGATCCTGCTGTGATTTATGTCAGAGAGTGTTTTGCCTATGTTTTCCTCTAGGAGTTTTATGGTTTCTGGTCTTACATTTAGATCTTTAATCCATTTTTAGTTTATTTTTGTGTATGCTGTTAGAAAGTGTTCTAGTTTCATTCTTTTATAAGTGGTTGACCAGTTTTCCCAGTACCACTTGTTAAAGAGATTGCGTTTTCTCCATTCTATATTCTTACCTCTTTTGTCAAAGATAAGGTGTCCATAGGTGCATGGATTTATCTCTGGGCATTCTATTTTGTTCCATTGATCTATTTTTCTGTCTTTGTGCCAGTACCATAGTGTCTTGATGACTGTAGCTTTGTAGTATAGCCTAAAGTCAGGCAGGTTGATGCCTCCAGTTGCATTCTTCTTTCTGAGGATTGCTTTGGCTATTCGAGGTTTTTTGTATTTCCATGCAAATTGTGAAATTATTTGTTCTAGTTCTGTGAAAAATACCATTGGTAGCTTGATAGGGATTGCATTGAAGCTATAGATGGCTTTGGGTAGTATACTCATTTTCACTATATTGATTTTCCCAATCCATGAATATGGTATATTTCTCCATCTATTTGTGTCCTCTTTGATTTCTTTCATCAGTATTTTATAGTTTTCTATATATAGGTCTTTTGTTTCATTAGGCAGATATATTTCTAAGTGTTTAATTCTTTTCATTGCCATGGTGAATGGAATTGTTTCCTTAATTTCTCTTTCTGTTTTCTCATTGTTAGGGTATAGGAATGCAAGGGATTTCTGTGTGTTGATTTTATATCCTGCAACTTTACTATATTCATTGATTAGCTCCAGTAATTTTCTGGTGGAGCCTTTAGGGTTTTCTATGTAGAGGATCATGTCATCTGCAAACAGTGAGAGTTTTACTTCTTCTTTTCCAATCTGGATTCCTTTTATCTCTTTTTCTGCTCTGATTGCTGTGGCCAAAGCTTCCAAAACTATGTTGAATAGTAGTGGTGAGAGTGGGCACCCTTGTCTTGTTCCTGACTCTAGGGGAAATGCTTTCAATTTTTCACCCTTGAGGATAATGTTTGCTGTGGGTTTGTCAGATATAGCTTTTATTATGTTGAGGTATGTTCCTTCTAGTCCTGCTTTCTGGAGGGTTTTTTTTTTTATCATAAATGGATGTTGAATTTTGTCAAAGGCTTTCTCTGCATCTATTGAGATAATCATATGGTTGTTATCTTTCAATTTGTTAATGTGGTGTATTACTTTGATTTGCGGGTATTAAAGAATCCTTGCATCCCTGGGATAAAGCCCACTTGGTCATGATGTATGATCTTTTAAATATGTTGTTGGATTCTGTTTGCTAGAATTTTGTTAAGGATTTTTGCATCTATGTTCATCAGTGATATTGGCCTGTAGTTTTAATTTTTTGTGGCATCTTTGTCTGGTTTGGTATTAGGGTGATGGTGGCCTCATAGAATGAGTTTGGAAGTTTACCTTCCTCTGCAATTTTCTGGAAGAGTTTGAGTAGGATAGGTGTTAGCTCTTCTCTAAATTTTTGGTAGAATTCAGCTGTGAAGCCGTCTGGACCTGGGCTTTTGTTTGCTGGAAGATTTCTGATTACAGTTTCAATTTCCATGCTTTTGATGGGACTGTTAAGATAGAAGATCTTTCTGAGTTGAAATTTTGGAGGGACCTATGAACTACATGATTTAGATTACCAAATCTCTTTTCAGTCTTGGAATGTTCAGTTTTAATAAGCTGTCTGTACCTTTCTGCCTCTCTTTTTGTGGGACTCCAAATATATAATAGATTTTTTTTCCCTTAATGTTATCCTGTAGTCCACATAATTCTCATTTTTATTCTTTTGTGTCTCATTCTCCTCCTACTGGCTAATTTCTTATGGCTTTGTCTTATACTTCACAGATTCTTTCATCTGCTTGTTGATGCTCTCTTTTACATTTTCCATTTCATTTGTTGTATTCTTTAGCTCCAGAATTTCTGTTTGGTTCTTTTCTATGATTTCTACCTCTCTGTTAAGTGTTATACTTTGTTCATATATTGTTGTCCTGATTTCATTGACTTGTCTGTCTGTGTTTTCTTGTAGCTCACTGAACTTCTTTAAAACAACTATTTTGAATTTTTATTTGGAAACTCACAGATCTCCATTTCCTTGGGATGTTTCCAATACTGGAAGCGTATTGTTCTTTTTATGGTATCATGTTTCCTTTGTTTTTCATGTTCCTTGAAATCTTGTGCTGTCTCTTTGTATTTAAAGAAGCAGAACCACCTTTATCCTTTAGTGATTTGCTTCCAAAATGCAATACTGTTCATCAGACCTGTTAGGAATTCCTAAACTTTTTCAGACCTATTCTACAGATATGCCTACTCTACATTTCTCATTCCCTCTTGGGGAAGGGAACAAGAAGGCATAAGATTCTATGCCTTCTCTTAGGCCTGAAAAATCAGTATGAGAGTGGAGAGCCTCCCATTTGCTCCCCCTGATGCAGTGTTGAATGCTCAAGCTTGTGTGCTTTCTCCCAATCCTGTAGGGTAAGGCCAGCTTTCTGCTCATGCTAACTATTTGTCTGAAAAGGCTCACTTTGGTACCCACAGAAGTGTGCACAGGGAGCTGGATTCAGAGTGAGGAAGTATGTAAGCAAGGTATATGGAACACTGGAGAGTGCCTCTGGCCAGTTTTGGGGATCCACAAGTGAGGGATCCCCAGCAACTCATGGGCAGGCTTACTGATGTCATCCACTACATGGTTTATAGTATCTCTGTCCCTCTGATGCTCTCTGAGGGCCCTAGCTGCTGTTTTCTCAGCTGCTCCCTGACCTCAGTCATGACGCAGGACTTCAGTATTCTGGATGGGGTAAGAAAGAAAGCTTACCCTTCTTCAGTATTCAGAATACTTCAGTATTCAGAAATCAGTATTCTGGATGGGGTAAGAGCTTCCCTGGTAGCTCAGCTGGTAAAGAATCTGCCTGCAATGCAGGACACCCCAGTTTGATCCCTGGGTTGGGAAGATCCTCTGGAGAAAGGCATGGCAACCCACTTTGGTTTTCTTGCCTGGAGAATCCCCATGGACAGAGGAGCCTGGCAGGCTATAGTCCATGGGGTCACAAAATGTCAGACACGACTGAATGACTAAGCACAGCACAGCACAAGAAATGAACTTTCCAACTATCCTACACCATTCAGGAAGCCAGACACTCACTCACATGCTCTCACTTTCCCCATAGGAGAATTCACAACCAAGAAGATGTCTCTTGGCACTGAACTGTGCCACCTTGGGGAAGAGATGAGGTGGGCAAAGTGAAACTCTTTTTCTTACTCTCTTTAATGCATCCAGTCTTTGACTTTTTTTTACTCCAGTGATGTGCTGGGACTTCTCCACTTGACTCCAGACTTCCACAAAGGCTTCACCCATGGGTGATTGTCAAAATTGGTGTTCTTTGAGGGGAAGATGGTAGAAAATATCTATTTTGCCAATTTTTTTTTATGTCACTGCTTTCTGTTAATTCTTCTTTAAACATTGGATGGAATGCACCAGTGATGTTATCTGGTCCTGGGCTTTTCTTGGTGGGAAGTTTTTTTAATCAATAATTTCTTTACTTGTTACAGGTTTATTCATATTCTATCTCTATTCTTGAGTGAGTTTCAGCAGTTTGTGTTTTTCTATATATTTACCCATTTACACAGATTTTTTAATTTGTTGGCATGTTTTCATAGTATTAATCTATAATCCTTTTTATTTTATGTAAGGTCCCCTCTTTCATTCTTGATATTAGTAATTTAAGTCTTCTCTCTTTATCAGTCTAGCTAAAAATTTGTCAATATTGTGGATCTTTACAATGAACAAATTTTTTGTTTTGTTGTCATTCTGTATTGTTTTTCTAGTCTCTATTTCATTTATCTCCACTCTAGTTTTATTATATTCTTTCTCTACTTGTTTTGGGTTTAGTTTGTCTTTCTTTACTTAGTTTCTTAAGTTGGAAGTTTAGGTTATTGCTTTGAGATCTTTCTTCATTTTTAATATAAGTGTTCACAGTTACAAATTTCCATGTAAGCACTACTTCAGCCATATCCTATATGTTTTGCTATGTTTTGTTTGTAATCTCAAAGTGTGCTCTAATTTCCCTTTTGATTATCCCTCTGTTATTTATATGTGCATGTTTAATTTCCACATATTTGTGAATTTCACTAATTTCCTTCTGTTGTTGTTTTCTAATTTCATTCTTTATGATCAGAGAACATATGTTGTATGATTTTAATCCTTTTATATCTATTGAGGCTTGTTTTATGGCCTGATGTATGGTCTATCCTGAAGAATGTTCAATGTGCATCTGAAAAGTATACCTATTTTGCCATTGTTCTGGAGAGTGTTCTACAGAAGTGCCGTTAGATTTAGTTAATTTAAAGCTTTACTTAATTTAGTTAATTTGTTCAAGTGTTCTATTTCCTTTTTGATCTTCAGCCAAGTAGTTCTCTCCATTACTGAATGAGCAGTATTAAATTCTCCAATTATTCTTTTCCAATTGTTTCTTTCCCCTTCAATCCTGTGATTTTTTTTTATCTCATTAATTTTGGGATTCTGTTGTTAAGTGTATATATATTTATAATTGTTTGAGCTTTCTGATTGAACTTTTTCTTCATTATGAAATGTCTTTATCTCTAGTAATAATATATGTCTTAAAGGCTATTTTGTCTGATAATTGGATAGCCACTCTCAATATTTATATGGTGGTTGGTACACTTGATGGTTTTCCACAGACCCGTGAGTCTGTATTCATTTTTCTCTATTCTTTTTTTCTCTTCTTCACAGTAGATAATCTCAATAGACCTATCTTCAAATATGCCAATTTGTTCTCTTGCCAGCACGAATTTTTTTATTAAGTCTGTAGTGAATTTTTCAGGCTTCCCAAGAGGATCAGTGCTAAAGAATCTGCTGGCCAATGTAGGAGATGGGGGTTCAATCCCTGGTTCAGAAAGATCCCCTGGAGGGGGAAATGGCAACACACTCAAGTATTCTTGCTAGGAAAATCTCATGGACAGAGGAGCCTGGCGGGCTACAGTCCATGGGGTCACAAAGAGTCAGACATGACTGAGTGACTGAATATGCACACGCAAATCAATTTTTCATTTTTAGTTATTGGTGCCATTAAAACGTGAGAATTTCTGCATGGTTCTTTTTTTTAATAATATCTACCTTTTCTCTCTAATTGATGAGATGTCATTTAGATAATTTTCATACTTTTCTTTAATTCTCTAGGCAAGTTTACTTTAGTTCTTTGAACATATTTATATTACTGTCTCAAAATCTTTGTCTTATAAGGCCAATATCTGGGATTCCTTGGGTTGATGACTTTTCTTAACCTGTGATAGGCCATATTTTCCTGTTTCTTTATGTGTCCCATAATTTTTATTTTAAACTGAATACCTTAAATAATATGGCAATTCAGATATCCCCCTCCTCAGAGTTTGTTGCTGTTGTTGCTGCTGTTTTTGCTACTTTTTGTCTGTTTAGTGACTTTTCTGGACTAATTCTGTAAAGTCTGCATTCTTTGTTATGTGTAGCCACTGAACTCTCTTCTCATTTAGCTTAGTGGTCAGCTAATGATTGGAAAGAGATTTTATTAAACACATTGAACAATTAAATGTTCTATGATTTGCCAAGAGGATTTGTATATCTTGGAGCATGCTTTAAACAATCTGGCAGCTTAAAACTATGACTTAGCTTTCACTTCTTTCTTCTGCAGATTCTCAAGGCCAGCAGGAGTTGATCAACAATGGCTTTCTCAGATATTTCCTGGAAATGCTCACAGTCTTGGACATGAAGCTTACCTTCTAGATTCCTAGGAGTATGTTGGCACTTTTCAAAGCCTTGTATGACATTTAATTAAATTTTTATTGCAAGATTTTTGGCTAGCCCCTTATTTGCTGTAACTGGTAACTCATTCTTAGGTGTCTACAATATTAAACAATTGTCACTGATTATTGTCTAGAAAGGACCTCAGAATAGAGCTTTCCTCAATGAGTGAGTGAGATAAAAACAAGATAAATCCTGAAAAGAAGGCTTTCCCAGGAAGCTGCTAAAAGGATCGAATAGTGACAGTTTTGTCAAAATAGGGCTTTGAATGCATGAGGAAACCTGCTGAGGGGCAAAAATGTTCTAAAACTAATATATGGTGATGGTTGCAAACTCAGTAAAATTACTAAAAATCATTAAATTGTAAATTGAAATAGGTGAATTTTATAAAATATAGCTCAATAAAAATGTTTAAAGTAGTCTAGATTAGCCTTTAGAAGCAAAGACGAGTGTATAACTTCCAATATTAGAAGTAAAATGGAATATCAAATGAAAAAAATCTTTTTAACAAGGCAAACAACAATAGAAAAAAAATCATTTAAAAGTTCAGTTTCAAATGGAGGGAGAGGCTATGATATCTTTAGGTGTAAAAAAGTAAGGACTTACTCCTAAAATGATGGTGAGATGTTGAAAGGACCCAAGAGCAAGCTTGAAGGAGCTCCCAATGTCCAAATCAGGGATAATTTGGGGGGTAGGGATGGGACAAATAATTATGTGTAAATTTTGCCATGGGCTTCCCTGGTGGCTCAAAGACTCGGCCTTTAATGAGAGAGACCCAGGTTCGATCCCTGGGTCAGGAAGATCTCCTGGAGAAGGAAATGGCTACTCACTCTAGTATTCTTGCCTGGAGAATTCCATGGACAGAGTGGGCTATCATTCATGGTGCCACAAAGAGTTGGACATGATTGAAGTGACTTAGCAAGCACTCAATCTTGCCATAAATAATTTAATAAACAAAGAAACAAGGTGGAAAGGAAAGCTCTTCCTTACAATAGAATTCCAGTTATTAATGAAGGCACAATAATAGAAATAAAAGCTCACCACTTGCCAAATATCACAGAAACAATTGTTTCAGGCAAACACACCAGTTGACCTCAGTGGATGCTAAAATTAATGGGCTTATGATGAGAAATAAGATATTTAGATAGTCTCAAATTATCTTTACACAAAATATTTATTAATTACAAAGGGAAACTTTTCAGGAGAAAATCCTGTCTGACACTGACTTTAACCAAGTAGTCAAGATAATTAGCTATATGGAAAGCATGCATCCCTTTATAGTGATGTACTGAGAAGGGCATAACATCACTGCTATCACACTCTTGCCAACCATATATAAGTTGGATTTAATCATGAGGAAATATCAGACAAACCCAAATTGAGGGACAGTCCACAAAATAATTGGCCAATACTTGTCAAAAGTATCAAAGTCATGAACTACAAAGAGAGACTAAAGAACTGTTAAAAAGCAGAAGACATGGACATTTAGGTTGCTTCCATGTCCTAGCTATTGCAAATAGTGCTGCAGTAAACACTGGAGTGCATGTATCTTTTCAAATAATGGTTTTCTCTGGATTTATGCCCAGGGGTGGGATTGCTGGCTCATATTGTAGCTCTATTTTTAGTTTTTTAAGGACCCTCCATACTGTTCTCCATAGTGGCTGTGCCAATTTACATTCCCACCAACAGTGTAGGAGAGTTCCCTCTTCTCCACACACTCTCCAACATTTATTGTTTGTAGATTCAACAGAAGAATGGATAAGGAAGATGTAGTACATACATACAAAAGGTATTAATAATATTACTCAGCCATAAAAAGAACAAAATCATGCCATTTGCAGCAACATGGATGGACATAGAGATTGTCATACTGAGTGAAGTAAGTCAGACAAAGACAAATATATGATGTTGTTTATATGTGAAATACAAAAAAAAAGGGAGTTACAAATGAACTTATCTATAAAACAGAAATACAGTTACAAATGTATAAAAGAAATTTATGTTTACCAGGGAGTGAGCTGGACGAGGGATAAATTGGGAGATTGGGAGTAACATATACACACTACTATAAATAAAATAGATGACTAATAAGTCCTGGGTGTTCACTGGAAGGACTGATGTTGAAGCTGAAACTCCAATACTTTGGCCACCTGATGCAAAGAACGGACTCATTTGAAAGACCCTGATGCTGGGAAAGATTGAGGGCAGGAGGAGAAGGGAACGACAGAGGATGAGATGGTTGGATGGCATCACTGACTTGATGGACATGGGTTTAAGTGGACTCCGGGAGTTGGTGATGGACAGAGAGGGCTGGAGTGCTGCTGTTCATGGGGTCGCAAAGCGTTGGACATGACAGCGACTGAACTGAACTGAATAAGGACCTACTGTGTAGCACAAGGAACTTTACTCAATACTCTGTAATGGCTTACATGGGGAAAGACTCTAAAAAGGAGTAGACATATATATGTGTGTGTGTATAACTGACTCACTTTGCTATACACTGGAAAGAAACACAACATTGTAAATCAACTATACTCCAATAAAAAAATTTTTAAATAAAAGTTAAAAAGCCAGAAGACATTAAGAAGACAATACTAACAAAATATGGAATCCTGGACCTCACATTAGTGGGACAATTGACAAAATTTGGATAAGGTCTACAGATTAGTTAATGATATTGTATCAATGCTAATTTCCTGTTTTCCAGAGTTGCACTGTGTTTATGTTAAGACATTAACATTTAGGAAAGCTGGATAAAATGTATTCACAAATTCTTTGTACTAAATTTGTAACTTTTTCCCATATCAAAAATTATTTCAGAATGAACATTTAATGTTTTAATTAAAAATGAAGTAATGGGCTTACACTTGTAGTATAATAAGTAAGTAGGAGCTCTGAGAGGCCCTCTGCAAAAACTACACTCCAGATACGGTACACTGTGCCTCTAACAAAAGGTAAAGGAGCTTCCCAGAAATACTCCCACACTGCCACAACCAAGCAATATAAGCTATGCATGGGGCACAATTAGGAAATGTGTAGTCTTGGTGGCAATGCTCTGAAGTAATGGTAATATTCAGGAGTCATCCACTAAGGGACAAAGCCTCAGGGGCAAAGAGTTTGGCAAGGGCAAGAAGTCCAACATCTGTAGAGCCAGAGTGACAGGAACTAGGGAGGGGTTGATTTCCATGAAGTCCAAGTCCTCCAGCAATCATTGGTGTGGATAATGATTACTAAAATAACAAGGAAATGGGAATCTGAGTCTCAGACTCCAGCTCAGAGCCAAACCTTGAAGAGAGCAACTGTGGTGATCATTTGTTCTGGGAAGAAAGTTTTCTCCACGTTAGGCCTTACACAGATTAAATGGAGCATGATCTCACAAAGATTACCAAATACCAAACCTCATCCATTAGTAAAAACCAGTAGGAATAAATCAAAAGAGAAACACCTATAAATCCTCAAGACGATAAATGTTTGAACAATTGAACATGTAATAGTTATGTATGAAATGTTTAAAGAAATAAAGGATACAATTACAAAGATAAGAATACAATAAAAATCAATAATAAGTGAAGAGACCTGAAGAAAATAAGTTGAACTTTGAGCAATGAAAAATATAATAACTAAAATTTAAAAACAATGCATAGAAAATGAGTCCAGTTTTTTGCAACCCCATGGGCTCCAGCATACCAGGCTTCCCTGTCCTTCACTATCTCCTGGAGTTTGCTCAAACTCATGTCCACTGAGTCAGTGATGCCATTCAACCATCTCACCCTCTGCCACCTCCTCTCCTTCTGCTTCCTATCTTTCCCAGCATCAGGGTCTTTTCCAATGAGTCCACTCCTCGCATCAGGTGGCCAAAGTATTGGAGCTTCAGTTTCAGCATCAGTCCTTCCAATGAATATTCAGGTTGATATCCTTTAGGATTGATTGCTTTGCTCTCTTTGCAATCCAAGGGACTCTTTAGGTCTTCTCCAGCACCACAATTCAAAAGCATCAATTCTTCAGCACTCAGCCTTCTTTATGGTCCAACTCTCACATCCATACATGACCACTGGAAGAACCATATCTCTGACTATACGTTGTGCCTTTGTCAGCAAACTGATGACTCTGCTTTTTAATATGCTGTCTAGGTTTCTCATAGCTTTCCTTCCAAGGAGCAAACATCTTTTAATTTCATCTATACTTAGTTCAAAATAATTTCTTTAATAAACAAATCAGGTTGTTTACAAGTCAAGTTGACCTTCCCTGTAACACTAATTGCTGAAAGACAATACATCTATTAATATATCTGTAGTTTTGAATGGAAATGTTTGTAACCCAAGAATTTTATACTTAAGCAAGTTGCCTTTCAACACATGAAGGAAATATAAATACGTGTTCAACTTCACTCATTTGTTCTAAAAGCTATTTTGAGCTCAAGACTTGCCTGATGGTCTAATGGTTAAGAATCCACCTTCCAATGCTGGGTACACAGGTTCATTCCCTGGTGGGGAAACCTAAGATCCCAGATGGTGAGAGGCAACTGAGCCCTCCAGCTGCAATTACTGAGCCGTGCACTCTAGATTCTATACATGCCACACTAGAGAGAAACCCATGTGCCACAACTAAGACCTGACACAGCTAAATAAATAAAATTTTTAAAAGATATTTTGAGCTCCTATTTTTAACAGGCAAAGTTCTATGTGCTGAAGATTAAATAGTGAAAATAAAGATATGTTTCTTGCCCACATGAAGTCCCCTAAAAGTACTGTGCAGTAGGGTCAGAATAAATAAGCGAAGAAATACTTTAAAAATCAGATAAATTCCATAAAGGAAAAAAATAGAGTGCCATGATTCAGAATAACATCAGTCCAGTTCGGTTCTCAGTCATGTCTGACTCATTGTAACCCCATGGATTGCATCATGTCAAGCTTCCCTGTCCATCACCAACTCCCAAAGCTTGCTCAAACTAATGTCCATCAAGTCAGTGATGCCATCCAACCATCTTATCCTCTGTTTTCCCCTTCTCCTCCTGATGTCAATCTTTCCCAGCATCAGGGTCTTTCCTAATGAGTCAAACAGGGGCTAAGCATCAACCTAGAGGGGTGGGATGGGGAGGAAGATGGGAGGGAAGTTGAAAAGGGAGGGGATATATGTATATCTGTGGCTGATTCATGTTGAGGTTTGACAGAAAACGGAAAAATTCTATAATGCAATTTTCCTTCAATTAAAGAAAAAGACTAACTGCAAGGGGAAAAGAACAGTAGGAAAAGCAAACAAAGGAATAAATATATAAAAATATTAATAAGTTTTAAAATTAAAATCAAAAAAGAGAAAAGAAAAAAAAGGTAAATTCCACAGAACTGCAAAAGCCAAACATAGAGGCAGAAGATTATAACAATAAAAAGTGTGAGTGGAAAAAAAAAGTGTGACTGGATATACACATATACATATATACTCATAAGCAAAATCAAAACAGTCCAACAAAAATAAAGTACAACAGACTGACCCAGCAAATCAAGGAAACCAAACATTATATCTACCAGTTAAGAAAAAACTCACTAAAGTACAAACTGGAAAACAAAACTAAAGCAAGGTGCCAAGTGGGGAATAGAGCAATGAAAATAAAACTAACAAATATGTTGAGAAGAAAGGAAAGAAAGAAAAGAAAGAAAGAATAGATATGCAAAGTTAAATAGAGGTAAAGAAGATTTATATACATTAAAGATTAACTGCAAGGAGAAAAGTATAGTTGGAAAAGCAAACAAAGGAATAAATGTAGAAAAGAATAATAGGTTTAAAAATTTAAATTACAAAAGAGAGGAAAAAAAAAAAGGAAAACTCCATAGAACTGCAAAAGCCCAAACGTAGGAGTTAAAGGTTTATAGCAATAAAAAAAATGTGACTGAGGAAAGAAAACTCAAAAGCTTAATTAGATTTAATAGTGCCAATAAAATCGACAACTACAACGGGGAGGTGGGAGGGAAAAAATCCAAAAGAATCTACAGAACAAGTCAAAACATAAGAATAATAAATGTTTTTCTTGACTCACTGCTGTCAGAATCCTTTCCCTCATTGGGAGTCACAGTCCAGCTCACCTGCCTAGGATGCCCTCCAACACTGTGCTGATCTCTGGACCTGCTGTGGGGGCAGATCAGATTCTAATCTGGTCCTACACCTGTGTGCTCTTACCTTCAATGTCCACAGCTATGAAACCTAGTCGTTTTGTTTTGTGGGTGCTCTCAATGTCCTTTTATGTATTCCATAGACACAGAGTCTGCATAGTTGATTGTGTGGATTTAATCTGCAGCTTGTATAGCTGGTGAGAAGGTTTTGGGTCTTCTTCCTTAACCACACTGCCCCTGGGTTTCAATTGTGGTTTTATTTCCATCTCTGCATGTGGGTCATCCATGGGGGTTTGCTCCTGAGGCTGCCTTTGAGGACTTGGGTTTGCCCTGTGAGGGCCAGGTGTAGAGGTGGTGCAGTTGCTTGGGTCACAGGGGTTCTGGCAGCACCAGGTACTCAGAGGAGTTAGCAGCTAGGGCAGCAGGAAATATAGTGCTCTAGAAGGGTATGGCAACCAGTATTGGCCCATATGCTCCAGTATTCTTGCCTGCAGAAAACCCCCTGACAGAGAAGCCTTGCAGGCCACAGTCTACAGGGTCGCAAAGTGTTGGACATGACTGAACCGACCCTGTGTATATAGATGCAATTTTTTTTTTTTTTGCCTGTGGCAGGTCTGCCCCAGTGAGAGTTGAGCATGAAGGTGGTGCAGCTGTTTGGCTTGTGGAGACCCTGGCAGTGCCAGGTGTCCAAGGACACAGACTGCCTCTGCCGCAGAAGTTACGGCCCTATCAGAGTCTTTTTGTGAGCCTCTTGTAGCTGGCGATCAGAAGGCCTCTTTGGCCAGTCTTTCTCTGTAGCTTTGCCTGTTCAGGGACATAGAGGGGCCCCCTGCTGGGGTCCTACTCTGTAGATCAGTGTGTCAGGCACTTAAAGGGGCACTGAACTACGCACTCTGTATGTAGTGCGACTCGTACTCCACCCCGTACTTGCGACTCAGCAGTATCGCCTTGCTTCCATGGCTGCCCGGCTTTCCTCCATAGGCATTTGCCACCACAGTCTCCTCCCTCACATGCCCTCGATCCATCTCTCCACAGTCAACAGCAGCCCTCACCCTGGGATTGCTCCACAGTCCCTAAATTCCAGCCCAGGGTCACACAGGATCGGACATGACTGAAGCAACTTAGCAACAGCAGCAGCTGCTGCTGCACCTTGCAGGGAACCTGTGTCCCTGTCCGGGATGTGTATGGCTGTGACCAGGATTGTCTGATTCTCATTCCATTTAGGCTGCCACAGATCAGCTGTTTCAGACTTAAATGTTTCTCTTGTGATTCAGACAATCGCCCGGATGTGGGAATCAGACCCCTGCTTCAGTTCCCCCACCCACAGAGGGCAGATCCAGTCCTTCTAACATTTCTGTTTTCCCCCTAGTTCCTTCGTCCTATTGAGTTTTGCATGGTTCTATATATTCTTTTCCACTGGTCAGGTACTCCTGTCCACTCTCAGCTAGTGTTCTGCATGCACTTCTATGTCTGAAGGTGTATTCCTGACGTATCCATAGAGAGAGATGTACTCCTCATCCACTTATTCCTCCGGCATCTTGTTCTCTCCCTGTATTACTTTTTGATGCACTTCAAAGTAAGCTAGAGACATCAATATACTTTAGCACAAAGTACTTCACTATGCATAAAAGATAATGATTTCAGCACATGCATTTAAGACTTTTTTCATAATTTCATTGAAACAACCCAAGAACTATAAAAATAGGAAGAAGTCTTTATGAATTATTAATAACAGTGAATAAATAAAAAACTTTTAAAAACAGCTACAAGACAGTTCAATAAGTGAGTAACCTACAATTCAATTCAGGCGAAGTAGTAAGAAGTAAGATAGATATTCCCCAAAAGAGCCTTGGAAAGGTCCAAAGTCAGCAGCAGGGACTAGGAACAGAGACAGGCCATAGGACAGATGCCAGGGAGAAAAGCCAAAGGAATGATGTAGCTGTTCCAGCATCCCACATGTGAACGAACAGGTTGAAGTCAGACCCCAGCCTTCATTTGCTGCAGATGGCAAGCAAAATGGAAGGCATCACCATAGCAAGATTCTAAAATAGGTAGTTGAACCAGTTAGAAAAGGGCTGTTGTGCCCCAACTAGCTTCAGGCTATCATGATAAGCATTGGCACACCAGGAACGTTCCTTGTTGTACTTTAGGTTCCCTATTTTATATGGGCAATTAGACTTATGACCAGTCACAGGTGTCCCAAATCTCAGAAAGCAGGAGCCTGAAGTGAGGGGAAAGAAAGCTCAGGCTAGGGAGAAATTTCAAGTCATGAGAGACATTAGAACATTGTGCTGGCACGTGGAATGGTTAGGGAGAAAACTGATCATTTTACAAAACAGTTTACTTCCTTGGTATATAATCACCTTTTGGTAGCTCGTGTCCCATTTGAATTCCCCCCAATATAACAAAATAAAATTACAAGAAATATAAACTTTCTCGTTTCCCCTTGGTCTAGGGAATCTATCTGTAATGTCAAGAATAGACAAATATGGGCCCTCTCTTCAGAATAAGCAGTCAGAGACAAGGAATGAGCTTACAAAAAGATTCAACAATTTAAGAGAGGTAAACATTTTAAGGAATTGTTTATCTTTGCTTCAGTTCAGTCACTCAGTCCTGTCGACTCTTTGCAACCCCATGAACTGCAGCACGCCAGGCCTCCCTGTCCATCATCAACTCCCAGCGTCCACCCAAACCCATGTTCATTGAGTCGGTGATGCCATCCAACCATCTCATCCTCTGTCGTCCCCTTCTCCTCCTGCCCTCAATCTTTCCCAGCATCAGGGTCTTTTCAACTGAGTCAGCTCTCCCCATCAGGTGGCCAAAGTATTGGAGTTTCAGCTTCAACATCAGTCCCTCCAATAAACACCCAGGACTGATCGCCTTTAGGATGGACTGGTTGAATCTTCTTGCAGTCCAACGGACTCTCAAGAGTCTTCTCCAACACCACGGTTTGAAAGCATCAATTCTTCAGCACTCAGCTTTCTTCACAGTCCAACTCTCACATCCATACATGACTACTGGAAAAACTATAGCCTTGACTAGACGGACCTTTGTTGGCAAAGTAATGCCTCTGCTTTTTTTTTTTTTTTTTTTTTTTTGTCTCTGCTTTTTAATATGCTATCTAGGTTGGTCATAACTTTCCTTCCAAGGAGCAAGCATCTTTTCATTTCATGGCTGCAATCACCATCTGCAGTGATTTTGGAGCCCAAAAAAATAAAGTCTGACACTATTTCCACTGTTTCCCCATCTATTTCCCATGAAGTGATGGGACCAGATGTCATGATCTCCATTTTCTGAATGTTGAGTTTTAAGCCAACATTTTTACTCTCCACTTTCACTTTCATCAGGAGGCTCTTTAGCTCCTCTTCACTTTCTGCCATAAGGGTGGTGTGATCTGCATATCTGAGGTTATTGATACTTCTCCCAGCAATCTGGATTCCAGCTTGTGCTTCTCCCAGCCCAGCGTTTCTCATGATGTACTCTACATATAAGTTAAATAAGCAGGGTAACAATATACAGCCTTGATATACTCCTTTTCCTATTTGGAACCAGTCTGTTGTTCCATGTCCAGTTCTAACTGTTGCTTCCTCACCTGTATACAGGTTTCTCAAGAGGCAGGTCAGGTGGTCAGGTATTCTCATCTCTTTCAGAATTTTCCACAGTTTATTGTGATCCACACAGTCAAAGACTTTGGCATAGTCAATAAAGCAGAAATAGATGTTTTTATGGAACTCTCTTGCTTTTTCGATGATCCAGCAGATGTTGGCAACTTGATCTCTGGTTCCTCTGCCTTTTCTAAAACCAGCTTGAACATCAGGAAGTTCACGACTCACGTATTGCTGAAGCCTGGCTTGGAGAATGTTGAGCATTACTTTACTAGCGTGTGAGATGATTGCAATTGTGTGGTAGTCTGAGCATTCTTTGGCATTGCCTTTCTTTGGAATTGGAATGAAAACTGACCTTTTCCAGTCCTATGGCCACTGCTGAGTTTTCCAAATTTGCTGGCATATTGAGTGCACCACTTTCACAGCATCATATTTTAGGGTTTGAAATAGCTGAACTTGGATTCCATCACCTCCACTAGCTTTGTTTGTAGTGATGCTTCCTAAGGCCCACCTGACTTCACATTCCAGGATGTCCAGCTCTAGGTGAGTGTGAGTGATCATACCTTCATGATTATCTGGGTTGTGAAGGTCTTTTTTGTATAGTTCTTCTGTGTATTCTTGCCACTTCTTCTTCATATCTTCTGCTTCTGTTAGGTCCTTACTATTTCAGTCCTTTATTGAGCCCATCTTTGCATGAAATGTTCCCTTGGTATCTCTAATTTTCTTGAAGAGATCTCTAGTCTTTCCCATTCTATTTGTTTCCTCTGTTTCTTTGCATTGATCCCTGAGGAAGGCTTTCTTATCTCTCCTTGCTATTCTTTGGAACTCTGCATTCAAATGGGTATATCTTTCCTTTTCTCCTTTGCTTTTTGCTTCTCTTCTTTTCACAGCTATTTGTAAGGCCTCCTCAGACAGCCATTTTGCTTGCATTTCTTTTTCTTGGGGATGGTCTTGATCCCTGTCTTCTGTACAATGTCACGAACCTCTGTCCATAGTTCATCAGGTACTCTATCTATCAGATCTAGGCCCTGAAATCTATTTCTCACTCCCACTGTATAGTCATAAGGGATTTGATTTAGGTCATACTTGAATGGTCTAGTGGTTTTCCCCACTTTCTTCAATTTAAGAGTGAATTTGGCAATAAGCAGTTCATGATCTGAGCCACAGTCCACTCTCAGTCTTGTTTTTGCTGACTGTATAGATCTTCTCTATCTTTGGCTGCAAAAGATATAATCAATCTGATTTCGATGTTGACCATCTGGTGATGTCCATGTGTAGAGTCTTCTCTTGTGTTGTTGGAAGAGGATGTTTGCTATGACCAGTGTGTTCTCTTAGCAGACAAACAGGTGACAACATCAGAAAATGCAAAAAATATTCTCAATGAGATTTGAGAGGACATTTCAAAACCAAGTCAAGCTTACTTTCAAATGAAAAAAAGTAATCATCAAATTTGAAAACACAATGGAGATAATGAACAGTACATTGGATTTGCTGCAAACCAAGTCAGTTATTGAGAATAAAGACCAAACAAATTCTTCTATAACCTAAAAGAATGAGAAGATGACAATAATGAGTAAAAAGAAAAGCAGTATGAAAGCATTTCATGAGTAAGGAAAGAAATCTTGTAAGAATCCAGAAAGAAAAAAGCAAGCCAACCACAAAGGGGGGAATATCAGGTCACCCTCAGATTTTCTTTCACATCACAAAATATGACAGGACAATTGAGCAATACCTATGGAATTTTAGGGGAAACCAAGGTTGTGACACCAGAATTCTATAACCCACCAAGTTATCACTCACATATGAGGGCAGAGAAAGAGACATTCCTAGATATGCAGGGACTCAGAAGGGACACATTCACTTCCTCTAGGCCCAATCCTGCTTTGTCAGAAACTGCCCTGTGCGCATCATGGAAAGTGGCCCCAAATGACTGGCCATAGCTCTTTGGACCAGTGCTGGACACATGCCCAAAACTGAGCCAATCAGGTTATTCTAAGAGCTGGAAATGAGACCCTGAGGTCAGAGAGACAACTCTAGGCATTTGAATCAAAAGGTCATTTAGAGTCAGGGTGGGAGTCACCAGCATTGTAAACCTGCAAGTTGAAGCTCCCATACTTTGGTCACCTGATGTGAAGAGCCAACTCATTAGAAAAGACACTGATGCTGGGAAAGACTGAGGGCAAGAGAAGAAGGGAGCGACAGAGGATGAAATGGTTGAATGGCATCACCAACTCACTGGATATGAGTTTGAGCAAACTCCAGGAGATAGTGAAGGACAGGGAAGCCTGGCATGCTGCAGTCCACAGAGTTGCAAAGAGTTGGACACGACTTAGCAACTTAACAAGTTGAAATTACGGTGGAGCAGTGGGGATCTGAGAGGGAGGAAGACTCTGACTTGCAGAAGGAAAAAGAATGGAGTGGACTCAAAGAGAAAAAGGAAAGAGAAACCATGATTTATTTTCCTGTCCTTGATTAAAGAGGCTAGCTGTTGTTTTTGTTTTATAAAATACCTTATGTTTTATTTCTGTAGTAATGTCCTTTTGGTTGCAAGTAACAGAAACAAATTCAATTTAGCCTATAAAGATACTACAGTGGCTAGAGAAATAAAAAGACAGAAAGAAACTGGGCCTCAGTAAGGAATCAAAGTCTCAAACACCCAGGAAGTCCTCTCTTTCCATCTCTAATCTCTGTTAATATATATTTGTTTCATTCTCTTTTTTTAACTGGAGTATAATTGCTTTACAATGTTGTATTGGTTTCTGCTGTACCACAACGTGAGTCAGCTATGAATCCCTCTTGAGCCTCCCTCCCATCCCCCATCCTACCCTTCTAAGTTGTCACAGAGCACAGAGCACAGAGATAGTTGAGCTTCCTGTGCTTTACAGTGGCCTCCCACTAGCTATCTATTTCACATATGGTAGTGTATACATGTCAATGCTACTCAATTCATCCCACCCTCTCCTTCCCCACTCTGTGTACACAAGTCTGTTCTCTACATCTGTGTCTGTATTCCTTCCCTGAGAATAGGTTCATCTGTACCATTTTTCTAGATTCCATATATATGTGTTAATATATGATATTTATTTTTCTCTTTCTGACTTACTTCACTCTGCATGACAGACTCTAGGTTCATCCATATCATTACAGATGACCCAATTTCATTCCCTTTTATGCCTGAGTAATATTCCATTGTATATATGTACCACAACTTCATTATACATTCATCTGTTGGTGGATATTTAGGTTACTTCCATGCCTTGGCTATTGTAAATAGTGCTGCAATAAACACTGGGGTACATGTGTCTTTTTGAATTATGGTTTTCTCAGGGTATATACCCAGGAATAGGATTTCTGGACCAAATGGTAGTTTTATTCCGAGTTTCTTAAGCAATCTCCCTACTGTACTCCATAGTGGTTGTATCAGTTTGCATTTCACCCAACAAACTGAGATAGTTTCCTTTTGCTTGATTCTTCTCTTTCTTACTGCCAATTGATTCTCACTGCTTCCCAGTCCACAAGGAAGGAGATTATTACCAACAGTTTCAGAGTTTCCATCTCCTCCACTGTTTAAGAGAGTTATCAAACTGAGACTGGGACCTCTTAGTCTCAATTCCAAGGGCCCTACAGAAAGGGCTTATTGATTCTGTTTGGATCAGATGCCTACTCCCAGTCCAATCCTCTGTGGCCAGAAAATAGGGCCATGTTTATAAACTTGGTGTCTGAAAGCCCACACCTGTGTATCTAGGGTGGTTCCCAAAGTCCTTCTTGGAGTCGTCCACTGTAGATTATTTAAATAACAAAAATGAATACGTTGGACAGTAACAAATGCTGGTGAGGGGTGGAGAAATCAGAACCCTCATACATTGCTGGTGGGAATGTAAATGGTGCAACTGCTTCGGGAAATTGTTTGGCAGCTCCTCAAATAGTGAAACAGAATCACCATATCACCCAGAGATTCCACTTCTAGGTATATACTCAAAAGAATTGAGAATGTATGTCCACATGAATGCTTGTACAGAAATGTTCATAGGAACATTATTTGTAATAGCCCCAAAGTAGAAACAACTCGAATATCTATTGATTGATGAATAGACAGACAAAATGTGGTATATTCTTACAATTTAATATTATTCAACCTTAAAAATTGAAGTGCTAATACATGTGACAACGTGGAAAACTGCTGAAAATATGCTGCTGCTGCTGCTGCTAAGTCACTTCAGTCGTGTCCGACTCTGTGCAACCCCACAGACGGCAGCCCACCAGGCTCCCCCATCCCTGGGATTCTCCAGGCAAGAACACTGGAGTGGGTTGCCATTTCCTTCTCTGCTGAAAACATGCTAAATAAAAGAAATTAACATAAAAAGCCACATGTTGTATAATTGCTTTTATATGAGATGTCTAGAAAAGGCAAATCTATAGAGAGTAGAAGTGGTTGCCTGGGGGAAGGAGAAATGGGGCATGACTGCTAAGGAGCATAGAGTTTCTTCATGGGATGAAGAAAATATTCTAGAACATTCAATACTTAGAATTAGATACTAGTGATGATTATACAACCTTGTGAATACATCAAAAATCATTAAATTGTACACTTTAAAGTAATGAATTTTTGATATGTGAATAATTCAACAAGATCATTTTATGAGAAAAAAATAATGAAAGAAACCTTTAAAAAAACAAATACCTCTTTTAAAAAATCTAAATAATAAATAATTCCACAATGTAAAAAAGTATAAGTAGTTTCCTGATCACCTCTAAGGAATAACCACTGTCAATTGGCTGCTGTATATTTTTCCAGATCCGTTGTTTCGTTTTTGTTTTTTTGACTGCCACCCCACAGCATGTAGAATCTTAGTTTCCCAACCAGAAATCGAACCTGTGCCTCTGTTTTGTTAGCACTGAGTCTTAACCACTGGATCACCAGGGAATTTCCCAGACCCTTTGTCGTGCACATAAAATGTATATATATTTAATATTCTCCATAAATAGGTTTGATGAGTTTTTTCCCTTTTCACAATGATCAAATAGATGTAATCATATTATATGTTGATTTCAAATTTTCTCTGAATCTTGCATGAGTGCTACATTGTGTTAACCAGAGCCTGCACTCAGTGTTGGAGAAAGGGTCAGGGTCCTGCAGGACAGAGTTCACTCCTAGGTAGCCTTCTGGAGGTAGGAGAATTTCTTGCCTGCTAAGGGACATCAGCTGTCTGGATACTGCCTTACCTCTGCTGCCTAAATGCTTCTCCTCATACAGCTGTCCTTGTTTCATCTTTCAAGCAAATGCCCTTGACTCTCTTCTGCTACACGTTTCCATTACCTCTAAGCTTGGAACATCTTCTCTTATAAGATGTCCCCATCTTTTGCAGCAATTTTTGCCTATTTTTGTGACTCAAGGGTTTAGTTTCCTTTATCTTTCCAATCACATTTTCCTTCCATCTTCCACAGATTCCTCACAATTCTGGGTCTACTGGGAGTACCTCTTTCAGTTTTCAAACACAATGTGTGTGTTAGTCACTTGGTCATGTCTGACTCTTTGCAAACCCATGGACTATAACCTGCCAGGCTCCTCTATTCATAGGATTCTCCAGCCAAGAATACTGGAGGGGATACCCATTCCCATTTCCAGGGTTCAAGCACAATACTTCCTTTAAAAATATATCATTTCTGTCCTTTCCAATTACTTAGAATAGAAGCAGGATACTAGAGTGTGTGTTTAGTCCTCCATCTTGATCTACTCTCCTTCATAGTACTTTATGACTTGCTTTTTTCACTCAGCAATATATACTGGAATATTAGTTAAGGTTCCTTGATTGCAAGCAACCAAAGCTAATTCATTCTAACAAAAGAACCAAAGGAATTTACTGGAAGAAGAATGAGATAACTCATAGAATTAATTGAAAAATCCCAACAACTGAATCTCAAGAAGGACAAGAATCAGGACAACTCCTAGGATCTAGGTAGTCAGTTCTAAATGACAAAGCGCCATTGTCAAGATAGATCTACTCCAATGATGTGTTTTCCTATCTTTGTATTATTACACAAAGGTTTAAGTTCCTGAGAGAGTCTTACTGGCCTAAACTAAGTCACTTGCTCACCCCTTTTCCATAGGAAATAAGAGGACTTAAATGGTAGTTTTGTCAAGAATGTATGTAGATATATATACACAATAGGATATACATATACAATGGGATATTACTCCTTATTACCATAAAGAGGAATGAAATTATGCCATTTACAGCAACATGAATGGACCTAGAAGTTATACTAAGTAAAATAAGTCAGCAAAAGAAAGACAAATACCATAAGAGTGTGTGTAATTATTGGAGTGGGATAGTTCCCATAGGAAAAAGGAGGAGTTATTACGAAAAGAAGGATGCTGCACAGGCAAAAGCAATTGCTGTCCACCACAGGCCACTCCTTGTCCACCCAATAGCCATTTCCTATAACTATAATTTCAAAATTTGCATAATGTAACCCCTTACATAATGGAACTATTCCATGTACAACTGAAAGTATACTTACTCTTTCCTCATAGACAATCAACAAAGGTCTCACTAGTTATTACATTCAGATCCAAGTTCAGGATCTCTACGTGATGTCTTTCCTTCTCCAATTCCATCCTGATCTTAATAGTCTGTAACCTATGGACTAAATGATGAAGCTCACCATCACACCCATCATATCTACATACAGCAATGGATGAGAATGAAAGAAAAATAATTTAAAAACATATATAAATATGTACACATATGTGTAACCTTAAAGATATTCAAATGGAAATATTCACCTCTATAACTGGTCAGGAGCTTGTGGCTGATATTTATGACTTCCCTTCCCAAATATCCATCCTAAATTCTTAGCCCTTGGTGGTCCTGCCTATATCGAGTTGCTTTAGTCTTCCACTAGCTTTTATTTCTGGACATGGTAGTAGCAGGAAATGCTCCAGAAGAACCTCTTCAGGTGCCATCAATACTCATCTTTACCCCATTTATTAGTAGCAGCCTTATTTCCCCTTGACAGTGTCAATAATTCCAACCTAATCAGTAACTCCCTCTCTTTTTTCTGGCCTGCTTTCCAAATGGCATGAGAAGTTTGAAAATGACAAGGTGGCTATTGTCAAATATACCTCAGGGGAAGCATTCTTCTCCTCAGTATTAAAACCTATTAACTGGGAAAGTTCAGAGTAACAGAGATAGGAAGCAAACATTTTATAATTCATGAAGTGTAATAATGATAGAGATCACCACTCTCTTCAGTCTTTGATTGCTGAATCCATGTATTCTGGCTATAAGAAATAAGCACCATATATTTATCAGTTACTGTAGAATGGCACACCAACCTAACAAGGTGCTGCCTCCCAACTAGCGCCATAACTTCCCTTCCCACTCTATAAGGCCAGTTGCTTTGGGGTGATGGGATATGTGGTTAAGACCAGTGAACATCAGTTCATTGCCCGGCTTTTCTGCTATAAGATGAATTCCTTGGCCAGAACAATGTTTTATATAATATCATAATGGTGAATGAAGTATTCAGTACACCCATGGATAGTGAGAATTGCAGATGTACCGTGGGCAAGAAAAGTAAATTCGTTTCCAGAATAATTTGACATTTCAGAGACAACAAATCACTGCCTGCTGCATAAGGTAAGGAGTCTAGTATAATCAACATGCCACTGTGTGGCTGGTTTGTCCTCACTAGCCATAATTGCTCATTGGAAGCTCATGGCAAGCAATCAGGATTAACAAAATAGTAACTCAGCAAAGACAAGTCCAGGTTTATGAGGAGAAGTTGGCCTTTGATCATGAGTATGTTGAGCAGGCGTGGGTTTTTGCGAAGAGAGGTTGACCAGTGTTCACAGGATGGGTCATATTGTATGATCTTTGAGAGCCTCTTCTGTAGCTAGGGGCTTTGGTATTATCAAGTTATATATACAGTCCTAAATTCTGGGACCATTTAGAGGGTTCATTTAGAGGTGGGCATGCTTCTTCCCCAGGTCTTTATGCCATTATACTTCTAATCTTGTTCCTTTCCAGTTCCCAAGCCTCCAACCAAACCATTTGAAATTGTCTATGATTTAGTGTACGTCTCACACCTTTATCTCTCCTTCCTGGCAATTAAACAACCACTGATAAATTGTTCCCTCACCACTGTCTTTAAAGGCCATCAGTTATTGGAACTGCAACACTGTAGCAGTCTACTTCCAACTAGCAACAGCAAACTTCACATGGGACAATCTGTAAACTATGCCAAATAGTTTTTTATTCTTCTATAATCTGGCCATAGATAATTCTTATTGATCTCATTGGTGTGGGATCCAAGAAATATGAAACAGCATTTATGCAACTTGCAACCATGTAACTTACTTCTGTCTATAGGATCTGCTTGGATGCAATCTTGTATTTACTTCACTTTCATTTTGGAATACTTGTAGGAATGCCATATGCTATCATTTAGTAGATTAGAAGAAAATTCATGATAGACAACTTAAGTTGTATGCCTAGGTGTATTGTATGCCTAGGGTCAAGGCATTCAGTCTCCACCAGAGTAAACCAAAACATATTACTCAAAAAAAGATCAGTGCTTGAGGAAAGGGGCACAGATTACAAACCCCGAGAGATCTTGATTATGATTCAACTAAAAGGGCCTTCCATGGTATCTCTACATGCTACAGATTAAGTTCTTTGTTCTGTAAAGTAGACATGGGCAAGAGTCTGGGTGGGTTTTGGACATGGCAGAGGCTGCTGTTCCACTCCCCTAGCCAGTACCACAAAAGGAAAGAGAGGAGAAAGGGAACTTATGATTCTCTCCATTCTATTGTAAGAACCCGGGGTGGAGGGATTCCTGGAGGAAAATGCAGCAAGAAGTTGAGACTGCTGCTGTCACTACAGCTCCTAAGAGATCCATACTATCACACTAGCTCACACACCAGCAATTGCCTCCAGCAATTCATCAAAATTTTTAGTTCAATGTTCTTACTGGCTTCAGTTCAGTGCAGTCGCTCAGTCGTGTCCAACTCTTTGCGACCCCATGAATCGCAGCACACCAGGCCTCCCTGTCCATCAACAACTCCCAGAGTTGACTCAGGCTCACGTCCATCGAGTCAGTGATGCCATCCAGCCATCTCATCCTCGGTCGTCCCCTTCTCCTCCTGCCCCCAATCCCTCCCAGCATCAGATTCTTTTCCAATGAGTCAACTCTTCGCATGAGGTGGCCAAAGTACTGGAGTTTCAGCTTTAGCATAATTCCTTCCAAAGAAATCCCCGGGTTGATCTCCTTCAGAGTGGACTGGTTGGATCTCCTTGCAGTCCAAGGGACTCTCAAGAGTCTTCTCCAACACCACAGTTCAAAAGCATCAATTCTTCGGCGCTCAGCCTTCTTCACAGTCCAACTCTCAAGTCCATACATAACCACTGGAAAAACCATAGCCTTGACTAGACGGACATTAGTCGGCAAAGTAATGTCTCTGCTTTTCAATATGCTATCTAGGTTGGTCATAACTTTCCTTCCAAGGTGTAAGTGTCTTTTAATTTCATGGCTGCAGTCACCAACTGCAGTGATTTTGGAGCCACAAAAAATAAAGTCTGACACTGTTTCCACTGTTTCCCCATCTATTTCCCGTGGAGGGATGGGACCGGATGCCATGATCTTCGTTTTCTGAATGTTGAGCTTTAAGCCAACTTTTTCACTCTCCTCTTTTACTTTCATCAAGAGGCTTTTTAGTTCCTCTTCACTTTCTGCCATAAGGGTGGTGTCATCTGCATATCTGAGGTTATTGATATTTCTCCAAGCAATCTTGATTCCAGCTTGTGTTTCTTCCAGTCCAGCGTTTCTCATGATATACTCTGCATGTAAGTACATGACATCAAGTAATGTCTGCCCCAGGGAAGAAAACATTTTGGTCCTGTGTCTTCCTGCAGGGGCCCCTGTCTCTCCATTTTGACTTATTGCCTCAGTTCTCTGAGGGGTTCATGAAGAGCCATTAATTTGCAATCTGCCCAACTTTTTTTCTTATTAGGGTAAGAGTGACATCTTTCCAGCTGTCTACATTTCCAAGTTGAAACTAAGTTTGTTGGACACTGAAATTTGAATTTCATATAATTTTCACATGATACAAAATATTATTCTTCCTTTCACTTTTTCATCCCTTTAAAAATGTAAAAACCATTATTAGCTCACAGACCATATAAAAGTAGGCAGCAGGCCGTATTTGACCCACTAGTGGTAGTTTGCAAATCCCTGATCTAAGGGAGTTTATGCTAGTTTATGGACAGTCATGTGATATGAGGAAAGATCTGTCAGGGGGTTTCCCAGAAATTTTTCTCACTCTGAGAGACACATAGGAAAGACAGTCCAGATTCTTTCTTTTGATGTTACCTGTTTGTATGGGATACACAGAACTTTAGCAGCCACTTGAGAACTATGAGGAGACCAGCCTGAAGATTAAAGCCAGGAGGCTAAGGATGGCAGAGCAAAATGATGAAAGGAATCCTTGATGACATTGTTGAGTAGCTATATTAGCAAACACCAGAGCCATCCTAGCTCAGAACTTATTATATGAGATAAAACAGTGTTCTTATCTTTACTGTTTTATTATTGAGTTACATTTGCTGTTACGAATTCTTTATTTAAAAAACACACACATCATTTTGAATTCTGTAACTTTTTTTTAAAAAAAATGTATTTGGCTGTGCAGGATCTTAGTTGCAGCACGTGGGATCTTTTGGTTGCAGCACGTGGGATCTAGTTCCCTGATAAGAGATAAACCCAGGCCCCCTGCATTGGAAGCTCGGAGTCTTAGCCACTGGACCACCAGGGAAGTCTCTCTGTTAGGAATTCTAACTAAAATAATGAATCAAAAATTCTTTATTTTTAACCTTATCAAAATAAAAAATTCTGCTCATCAAATGACACTGTTAAGAGAATGAATACACAGTCACAGAATGGGAGCAAATATTTGTAAATCATGTATCTGATAAATGACTTGAATCCAGAAGCTAAAACAAGATCTCAAGAATAAAAAAATTTTTAATTAAAAACAGGGAAAATATTTGACTAGACGCTACTACAGAAGATATATGGATGGCGATAATCACATTAAAAGACACTCAACACCGTTAGTCATTAGGGAAAGGAAAACTAAAGCCACAGTGAGATACTACTACCTTACAAATGGCTAAAATTAAAAAAAAAAAAAAACAATTGTTGGAGTATGTGGAGGAACTAGAACTCTCTTACACTGCTAGCAGAATATAAAATGATCCAGCCACTGTGAACAGTATGGCAGTTTTTTAAAAAGTTATCTATGTATCTACCATATGATTCAACCATTCTCCTAGGAATTTATCCAAAGGAAATGAAATTATATTTTCACACAAATACTTATACAAGAGTGTTTATAGCCACTTTGTATTTAAGTCTCCAACCAGAAACAATCCAAAGCTCCATTAAAAGGTGAATTGAATAAACAAATTGTGGTACATCTATATAATGGAATTCTACTCAGCAATAAAAATAAGTGAACTATAATACAACAGCTTCCCAGGTGGCACTAGTGATAAAGAAACTGCCTGCCAATGCAGGAAACATGAGACGCAGGTTCAATACCTGGGTCAGGAAGTTCTCCTGGAGGAGGCCATGGCAACCCACTCCAGTATTCTTGCCTGGAGAATCCCATGGACGGAAGAGCCTGGTGGGCTACAGTCCATAGGGTCACAAAGAGTTAGACACGACTGAAGTGACTTAGAATACACGCACAATACAACAGCACAGGCAAATCTCAAAGTGTGCTGAGTAAAATAAGCCAGAAAAAAAAGACTACATACTGCATGACTCCATTTATATAAAAGTCTAGAAATTACAGCTAATTTATAGTGACAGAAAGCAGAGCAGCGGTTGCCTCAGTGGAGGGGAGGAAGGCAAGGGTTGGTAAAAGGAATTACAACTGGCATAGGGAAATGTGGGATGGTGATGGATATATTCATTGTATTAACTTTAGTGATGGTTTCCCATATATATACATATTTAAAAACTTATCACAATTAATTATGCACCTTAAGTGTATTTATTACATATTGATTAAATCTTAATAAAAATATTAAAATAAAAAAAATTTGTCTGCTCACACAAGTTTATATAGGTTTTCTATCATTTTTAACTAAAATACTTTTCAATTAGTTATAACTTTTATTATTCAGATATTTGTTAAAATTTTTAACTGATACAATTATCATAGTTATGCAAAGTAAAAGTGAAAGTGGCTCAGTTGTGTCCAACTCCTTGTGACCCCATGGTCTATACAGTCCATGGAATTCTCCAGGCCAGAATACTGGAGTGGGTAGCGTTTCCTTTCTCCAGGGGATCTTCCCAACCCAGGTCTCCTGCATTGCAGGTGGATTCTTCACCAGCTGAGCCACAAGAGGAGCCCAAGAATGCTGGAGTTAGCCTATCCCTTCTCCAGTGGATATTCCCG
Source organism: Ovis canadensis (assembly GCF_042477335.2). NCBI lineage: Eukaryota > Metazoa > Chordata > Mammalia > Artiodactyla > Bovidae > Ovis > Ovis canadensis. Next base: position 53,188,241 of record NC_091727.1, read on the forward strand.
ACCCAGGAATTGAACCGGGGTCTCCTGCATTGCAGGCGGATTCTTTACCAACTGAGCTGTCAGGGAAGCCCTGATATGCAAATTATGTCTAAATAATACATTTAAGCAACCTCTAATATACCCAGTTCAGAGAAGGCAATGGCACCCCACTCCCGTACTCTTGCCTGGAAAATCCCATGGATGGAGTAGCCTGATAGGCTGCAGTCCATGGGGTCGCTAAGAGTCGGACACGACTTAGCGAATTCACTTTCACTTTTCACTTTCATGCATTGGAGAAGGAAACGCCAACCCACTCCAGTGTTCTTGCCTGGAGAATCCCAGGGACGGGGGAGCCTGGTGGGCTGCCGTCTATGGGGTCGCACAGAGTCGGACAGACTGAAGTGACTTAGCAGCAGCAATATACCCAGTTGCACAATGGTGGAAGGAAAACCAGATAACTGAAATTAAAATTTGCATTTGGAAAAGAAAAAAGGAAACAGTACATACTCTACTGGGATAGCAAAGGTTCTCTTCCTCTGACAGTAGACTGCATCCCTTGATGAACCAATATGCTCCCACCTCTGGGTCTGTCTTAGGAAAATTTCTCCAACCTATTGTCTCCCTTGGCCCCATAGAAGAGGGTTATTGGGGAGAATTCCTCTTCTTGGGGCTGTATCACTTCAGTGGCCCACTTCTGGTTCACAGAGTCAGTGTTTCTGAAAGTACAATCCTTAATGTGTCTGAATCAGAATCACCTGTTCGAAATACAGGTTTCTGGGTCTCACCCCTGAACTACTGAATCAGAATTGCTGGGAGCCTAGGAATCTACATTGCACTCAGCATTCTAGGTAATTCTTAGGTACACTGTAGTTAAGGAACATTGGATTAAGCCTTGAATTGTCACTCTCATGTAACACAAAGAAAACTCCAATTTAGGCTTAAATATTATTTCTTCCCATATTGATAATTCCTTCTGAGACTGTCTGAATTTAATATTTCTCAAACTAAGGTCCATGGCCCGTCAGAGAGTCCAAATGTATATTCTCAGTTGTCCACAAATTCTTCATAAAATATTTTAATTTTGTCTTTCTTATTATAATAATCTAATTACAATAATTATGATTATAGATTTAGATGAGTGTCTTACAGTCAAGTCCAACTACATAATTTTTTAAATTTATTTATTTTTTAATTGAAGTATAATTGCTTTACAGAATTTTGTTGTTTTCTGTCAAACATCAACATTAATCAGCCATAGGTAAACGTATGTCTCCTCCCTCTTGAACCTCCCTCCCATCTCCTTCCCCATCCCACCCCTCCAGGTTGTCACAGAGCCCCTGTTTTGAGTTCCCTATAACATACTGTAAATTCTCACTGACTATCTATTTTACATATGGTAATGTAAGTTTCCATGTTACTCCCTCCATACATCTCACCCTCTCACTCCTCCCCTCCCCATGCCTCATGTCCATAAGTCTGTTCTATGTCTGTTTCTCCATTGCTGCCCTGCAAATAAATTCATCAGTACCATCTTTCTAGATTCCACATATATGCATTAGTATAAGATTTATCTTTCTCTTTCTGACTTACTTCACTCTATATAAAGGTTCTAGCTTCGTCCACCCATTAGAACTGACTCAGATGCATTCCTTTTTATGGCTCAGTAATATTCCATTGCATACATGTACCACAGCTTTTTTATCCATTCATCTGTCTACAGACATCTAGGTTGCTTGCATGTTCTAGCTATTGTAAATAGTGCTGCAATGAACATTGGGGTACATATGTCTTTTTCAGTTTTGGTTTCCTCAGGGTACATGGCCAGTAGTGGAATTGCTGGGTCATATGGTAATTTTATTCCTATTATTTTAAGGAATTCCCATACTGTTCTCCACAGTGGCTATATCAATTGGCATTCCTACCAGCAATGCAAGAGGGTTCCCCTTTCTCCACACCCTCTCTAGTATTTATTGCTTGTAGACTTTTTGATAATGGCCATTCTGACCGGTGTGAGGTGATATCTCATTGCAGTTTTGATTTGCATTTCTCTGATAATGAGAGAGTAACAGTTAGAACTGGACATGGAACAACAGACTGGTTCCAAACAGGAAAAGGAGTACGTCAAGGCTGTATATTGTCACCCTGCTTATTTAACTTATATGCAGAGTACATCATGAGAAATGCTGGACTGGAAGAAGCACAAGCTGGAATCAAGATTGCCAGGAGAAATATCAATAACCTCAGATAAGCAGATGACACCAGCCTTATGGCAGAAAGTGAAGAGGGACTAAAAAGCCTCTTGATGAAAGTGAAAGAGGAGACTGAAAAAGTTGGCTTAAAGCTCAACATCCAGAAAACGAAGATCATGGCATCTGGTCCCATCACTTCATGGGAAATAGATGGGGAAACAGTGGAAACAGTGTCAGACTTTATTTTTTGTGGCTCCAAAATCATTGCAGTTGGTGACTGCAGCCATGAAATTAAAAGATGCTTACTCCTTGGAAGAAAAGTTATGACCAATCTAGATAGCATATTGAAGGGCAGAGACATTACTTTGCCAACAAACGTCCATCTAGTCAGGGCTATGGTTTTTCCAGTGATCATGTATGGATGTGAGAGTTGGACTGTGAAGAAGGCTGAGCGCCGAAGAATTGATGCTTTTGAACTGTGGTGTTGGAGAAGACTTTGAGAGTCCCTTGGGCTGCAAGGAGATCCAACCAGTTCATTCTAAAGGAGATCAGCCCTGGGATTTCTTTGGAAGGAATTATGCTAAAGCTGAAACTCCAGTACTTTGGCCACCTCATGTGAAGAGTTGACTCATTGGAAAAGACTCTGATGCCGGGAGGGATTGGGGGCAGGAGGAGAAGGGGACAACAGATAGCTGGATGGCATCACTGACTCGATGGACATGAGTCTGAGTGAACTCCGGGCGTTGGTGATGGACAGGGAGGCCTGGCATGCTGTGATTCATGGGGTCACAAAGAGTTGGACACAACTGAGTGACTGAACTGAACTGAACTGATAATGAGAGATGTTGAACAACTTTTCATGTGTTTGTTAGCCATCTATATGTCTTCTTTGGAGAAATATCTGTTTAGGTCTTTTTCACACTTTTTGATTGGGTTGTTTGTTTTTTTGGTATTGAGTTATATGAGCTGCTTGTATATTTTGGAAATTAATCCTTTGTCAATTGTTTCCTTTGCTATTATTTTCTCCCATTATGAGGGTTGTCTTTTCACCTTGTTTGTAGTTTCCTTTGCTGTGCAAAAGCTTTTAAGTTTAATTAGATCCCACTTCCTTATTTTTGTTTTTATTTCCATTACTCTAGGAGGTGGATCATAGAGGATCTTGCTTTGATCTTGCTTGTCATACCTATGTTTTCCTCTAAGAGTTTTATAGTTTCTGGTCTTATCTTTAGGTCTTTAATCCATTTTGAGTTTATCTTTGTCTATCAACCATATAATTTTAATACCTATGTAACCACTGTTTTTGATACTGAGGATGATACTAAAACATGTTATTTCAGTTGTCAGGTGTATAACAATATCTTTGACCCTCTGTCCATAGCTAGTGATATAGTAACATGCCCCAGTTCTTGTTTTAAAATGCAGATATGAGAGCTCCTCTATGACACCTGCAGATGTCCAGAAAGCACCCCTTCAAGTGCCATGGCTAAGGATCCTCACACATTGGCTAGATGATTTTGGCACAACGTCTTAAGGCACAGACAGTATCTTGTTTCCATTCATGTAATAAGAAGGCAGTAAGAAGGTGAGTCGTGGAGTTACAGGCGTGGCAACTGTTCGTTTATGCAGATGCTCAGGTGGCAAGATGTCAAAACACAAATGAGGTGATGTTTCCATTCATGGGATGGATACTCTTAAGACTTTAGCCCCTGGCCATGGTTCTGGGTTTGGTTCTCTGGTCCAAGTTTCTCATGGCAATATGCCTCATCTAATGACCTGGTCCTTCTCGGCCACTGACCAGTTATGTAACTATACCCAGTAGCTGGTCTACATTACCTTAAAAGACAGGTAAATATTTTTATTTTTTCATGATCTCAGCCTACCCCCCACCCAAAGACTTCTTGACACAATGTGTGAATCATGATTTGAACTCTCATAACCTACTACACCATGCTCTCAAAGAAAATCTTTATGCCTCTGTGAAGAAGACTTACTCCACATCCCACATCCCTCTTTATGAGAAAAAGGAATGGGTCATTTTCTAAAACTGGTTCAAAAATTCCTGGATGGTAGTTTCAGGGTTGATAGAGTTAGTAATCAAATGCCATCATCAAAGACACAGGGGCTTTCATTCTTTTTTTCTCTGCTTTCCTCTACTGACAGCAGATCTTTCCTCCTGGTTGTAAGATGGCTGTAGGAGTTCCAGCATTGCGTGTAGACATAGCAATATTGTGTTTAAAAAGAGGGGAGTTTCCTCCTATACATTTCCTTTCACTTCTGAGGAAACCATTCCCAAAAGTCCCCCAGCAGACTTTCCCTCAGGTTCTAGGACTGGGTCATGTTCCCACACCTAAACCAATCACTGGCAAGGAGAATCAGGCCACCAGTAATTAGCATTGACTATTCAAGATTCCATCACCACCTCAACATGGTGCTAGGGTACATCCCTAGGCACATGACCACTTCAGGACCATGCCAGCAAGGAGGAATATGGAGAAATGGATTTGGGCAAATGATTGGCCTTATCTGTTATCTATGTCCAGATTTCCCACATATGGACTGTTTTGGTTCAAAGAGTGCTGCACAGGATTCTCTAAGGCTGTAGGTGGGTGGGCAGCTTGATAGGTGACTGTCTCCTTATCCCCACTTGAATTTACCATCCAACTTTCTCATTCTCTGATGGTTAAGGTGCTGTTTCCTTCAATTTAGTACAAAGCTGGAATCCTCAAAGCATTGTTCTTGCCTTCTCTTCTGGGTATGGACAGATTGTTACCTGTCTATACTAGTGTATGGGTGGGGGGGATTTCCTAACCAGTTCCTTTATAAGCAATACGTTATTTTGGTAGATCACTTTATCTGGACTTGCCCCACTTTCTGACTACACTTTGTACACAGTAAAGGGATTCAAGTTTCCTTATCACATGCTAGGAATTTGCTGCTCACAGGGCAGCCCCAAGTTTCACAGCAGCACCCAGGCCCCCTATCCTGTAGTTTCCCTTGCCTTTTCCTCTTTTGAATGATAAGAGGCAGCAAGTGACTGGCCTACCAGCCACTACTAACAATACTAAGGGCAGTTGAACAATCACTGAAGTTCCCTACAGTCTTGCCTCCCTCACCCATTCCAAATCAGAGATCCATGAACAGCCAAGTGTATTTTCCAAACACCAAAAAGCAACAGAAAAACCTAATGCATTAATTCTTCCTGGTGGCATTCCAGATGTGTGCCAAGAATGCCTCATACTGGTTTCTCTGCATTTTCTAATCAAGCCTGAGCATCTCAAATATATTTACTAAAATTTAGTTAAGCCCCTCTAGTTGTGGGTCTCCCCAGGCACAATGGGGCTCATCCTGAACCTCTGTACCCTAGTTAATTGAAGTGCTGTTGTCAGAAAATGTAAATCTAGGGAAGAGTTCATACACTGATAATTTTAGAGCAGGAACTTCCTAAAGCTGTTGCACATAAACCTCTTAGCTTTGGAACCAAATGACTATAGTCAGAAAATATATTGCGGGTGTCTGATTTTGTCCCCCGATATGTTCAGGTGCATCTCATCAAGGGATCAAAGGCAACGACTTGCTGAGAAAAGTACTCTAAATTCTCTCCCACTACCCACCACCACCACCCACTCGCTTCCAGATCACCCAAGTCATCATGCCACAGTCTTTAGACAAGGATGATTACACTGATTGCTTTCTCTGCCTTGTACAGGGCACTGAAGCTCCAGATAAAGCCCCCACCTCCAACAATTAGGCAGTTCTCATTCCCTCTAAACTTGCAAGAAATTAGTAAGGCCCTGAGGGAAACAGAGCCCTTGTTTCTTTCTTTGACCACCTTCCTCAGCTCAGGGTCAGCCCATGCTGTCTTCCTCTACACTGCCCCTGAATGAAGAAGCAGTAACTAACTTGGTGCCACGTGATACCAAGCAGCCCCCAACCGTTGGCCTGGGCTGGATCTTTCGCTACTCTTTTTGGGTATGCATTTGAACCCACTTCCTCTGGTTAGGGACTTCCCCATCTTATGATTCTTGGAAGGAAGCAGAGCCTGCCTCCCCCTACAGACTTGAGAATGCCTCATTTACTCTCTTTCACAACTAGGGTGTTGGCGCAAACCTAAACCAGTTACCTTAGATTTTGTCCTAAGAGTTAGAGACAAAGAATCAGGGAGACAGGCAGTCTCACAGGCAGCCCTGGCATTCAGAGAAAGAGAGAGCTCCTTGCAGGGTGACAGTGGTGAAAGCTGCAGACTCAGTGCTCAGAGGTGCTGCAGTGGGCTCCTCACCAGACCACTCCTGCAGCAAGGTTCAAGTGTTTGTTCTGTCTGAAACCTACTTCTTCAGCCCACCTGCTGATTCTGGGAGCTGCCCAACATCCTTTCGATGAGTGCTTTTCCTGCTTAAATCATCTAGAGTCAAATTCTGTTACTTACAATCAAAGATCTGGACTGATACACAGCTATATCTCCTTCAGGAACTTGTCCTACTTCTGAGAAGTCCCCAAGGGCTCTTTTTTTTTTTTTTTTTTTTTTTGGTCCCCAGGGAGAGTTGAAGGGGATTCTTTGTAGCTGCCCATTTTCTTATGAAGGCTAAAATTAGAAACAGTAAATCTACCACCATTGTCCCACACTATCTAGCTTAGTATCAGTGAGCACATATGTTATGAGCAATGTTGGAAAGCCCCTTTTAAAGACATTTTGCCTCAGCAAAAAACTTTATAATCCTTCTTGAAGTAGTTTCATGACATCCTTTATATAGTAGACCTGATCTCTGTGAATACATTATTTTGAAATGGGAATTTAATATGTGCTTTGGCAGGAGCTAAATATTCAAATATAATGAGCTTAATTGATTATAAGAATGTTTCCTTTGAGATGATGCAATAACTGCCTGGTATTGAGTCTGCTGCTCCAGTGTGTGGTGGCAAGAAGGTTTTCAAAGTTTACCTTGATACATTTGAAATGTGGTAAGCCATTGGTTCTCTCTCTAAGTTCTGGTACAGAATCTAGCCGTAAATCATAAGGCACTAACATTGTCCTAAACCCTGACCAAAACAGGGCCACACCTTGCTAAAACTTTGAATTCCAGTCATGTGGATCTATCTGGGAAAGCTATGGGGTCATCTCCCCTCTTATAATTATCAGGACTCACCTTTCATATTTATCTTCACTTGATGTGCTCACTTTAGGATGGTCAAAAATGGACTGAACTGGATGTTGTGCCAAAATTGTCCATAGAGGCTCTAAGTATCTGGAGCTTAGAGGAATGCATACCAAGTATATATGTGCTGGTGAAGGAATTTCAGAAGTGAAAGAACTGTTCCATACCTTCATTATACTGGTGATTATATGACTCTAAAAGCTCTGTCTAAACTCACAGAACTGTACACTAATAAGAGTAAATTTTATTGTGTGTAGATTAAAATTTTCTGCTTTGTTGACTATGCCAAAGCCCTTGACTGTGTGGATCACAATAAACTGTGGAAAATTCTGAAAGAGATGGAAATACCAGACCACCTGACCTGCCTCTTGAGAAACCTATATACAGGTCAGGAAGCAAAAGCTAGAACTGGACATGGAACAACAGACTGGTTCCAAATAGGAAAAGGAGTATGTCAAGGCTGTATATTGTAATCTTGCTTATTTAACTTATATGCAGAGTACATCATGAGAAACCCTGGGCTGGAAGAAGCACAAGCTGGAATCAAGATTGCCAGGAGAAATATCAATAACCTCAGATATGCAGATCACACCACCCTTATGGCAGAAAGTGAAGAAGAACTAAAGAGCCTCTTGATGAAAGTGAAAGAGGAGAGTGAAAAAGTTGGCTTAAAGCTCAACATTCAGAAAACTGAGATCATGGCATCTGGTCCCATCACTTCGTGGCAGATAGATGGGGAAACAGTGGCTGACTTTATTTTTGGGGTCTCCAAAATCACTGCAGATGGTGATTGCAGCCATGAAATTAAAAGACGCTTACTCCTTGGAAGGAAAGTTATGCCCAATCTAGACAGTATATTAAAAACCAGAGACATTATTTTGCCAACAAAGGTCCGTCTAGTCAAGGCTATGGTTTTTTCAGTAGTCATGTATGGATATGAGAGTTGAACTATAAAGAAAGCTGAGTGCCAAAGAATTGATGCTTTTGAACTGTGGTGTTGGAGAACACCCTTGAGAGTCCCTTGGACTGCAAGGAAATCCAACCAGTCCATCCTAAAGGAGATCAGTCCTGGGTGTTCACTGGAAGGACTGGTGTTGAAGCTGAAACTCCAATACTTTGGCCACCTGATGTGATAGAGCTGACTCATTTGAAAAGATCCTGATGCTGGGAAAGATTGCGGGCAGGAGGAGAAGGGGATGACAGAGGATGAGATGGTTGGATGGCATCATCGACTCAATGGACATGGGTTTGGGTGGACTCCGGGGGTTGGTGATGGACAGGGAGGCCTGGCGTGCTGCAGTTCATGGGGTCACAAAGAGTCGGACATGACTGAGTGACTGAACTGAACTGAACTAAGATTAAAAATGAATTTTAAAAATTTAAAGAATATGAGTGCTCTAATAACTAATTTCCATGTGTGAATTATGGCTGTGCATTGGTGCAGCATGCAGGCACATGACCACAGAGGAGGACAGTGTCTCCAGCTAATCTGAAAGTACTATGTGCCTATTAGTTCATACTCCAATAGCCACCTCAGACATGAAATTATGAGACTTGTGAGTGACTGCCCTTTTCAGGGCCAAGAATTCAAATTTGTAAAGAGGGTACTGGGCATGACTTTTTTTCAGGCTCCTGCTGAATCTATTCCCCTAGGTATTTCTATAATACTATTTATTCTTAAACCCTAAAAACTGACATCTATGGGCATAATAAAAGGCCTAGTAGAGTTATGAATGCTGGGAAAGCAATTTGCACTGAACAACAAATTCCCAGTAATATGGTCCAAATTCCCAGCAATAGGACCAACTTTCCCTAAAATGTGTATGAGGTAGCTGGATTGCTACCATTCTGTTGATTTGTTGGTAAAGCCTTGGTTTCATTTATTTCCAGTTGCTGTGCACATAACTCTTGGTTGACCTCCTATCCTAACAGTTCTCAAACACTTAACATTTTAGAATTACCTTATACCCAGGATACCACCCAGACTAATTGGATAAGAATCTCTGTGGTTTGGAGCCCAAATAGCAGTACTTTTAAAAAATACCTCAGGTAGTTCTGAAAGGGGGCAAGTTTCTATATCATGGACAAACAGGAACACAGGAAAAAGAATTATTAGTCTGATTAGTCTGCCATAACAAAGTACAATAGACTGGGTGATTTAAACAGAAATTTATTTCTCACAGTTCTGGAGGCTGGAAGTCCAAGATCAAGGTGCCAGCAGGGTTGATTTCTCCTGAGGTCTTTCTTTGGCTTACACGTGAACATGCTCTTTCTGCCTCTCTGCTCACTTACTACTGCTATCTTTGTGTGTCCTAATCTCTTCTATTTATAAGAAAACTGTAAGATTAGATTAACACGCACCTTAACAGCCTTTTCTTTCCACAGCTATTTTTAAGGCCTCCACAGACAGCCATTTTGCTTTTTTGCATTTCTTTTCCATGGGGATGGTCTTGATCCCTGTCTCCTGTAAAATGCCATGAGCTTCAGTCCATAGTTCATCAGCCACTCTGTCTAGTAGATCTAGTCCCTTAAATCTATTTCTCACTTCCACTGCATAATCATAAGGGATTTGATATAGGTCATACCTGAATGGTCTATTGGTTTTCCCTCAGTTCAGGTCAGTTCAGTCGCTTAGTCCTGTCCGACTCTTTGCAACTCCATGAACTGCAGCACGCCAGGCCTCCCTGTCCATCAACAACTCCCAGAGTTCACTCAGACTCACGTCCATTGAGTCAGTGATGCCATCCAGCCATCTCATCCTCTGTCGTCCCCTTCTCCTCCTGCCCCCAACCCTCCCAGCATCAGAGTCTTTTCCAATGAGTCAGCTCCTTGCATGATGTGGCCAAAGTACTGGAGTTTCAGCTTTAGCATCATTCCTTCCAAAGAAATCCCAGGGCTGATCTCCTTCAGAATGGACTGGTTGGATCTCCTTGCAGTCCAAGGGACTCTCAAGAGTCTTCTCCAACACCACAGTTCAAAAGCATCAATTCTTCAGTGCTCAGCTTTCTTCACAGTCCAACTCTCACATCCATACATGACCACTGGAAAAACCATAGCCTTGACTAGACGGACATTTGTGGCAAAGTAATGTCTCTGCTTTTGAATATGCTATCTAGGCTGGTCATAACCTTTCTTCCAAGGAGTAAGCGTCTTTTAATGTCATGGCTGCAGTCACCATCTGCAGTGATTTTGGAGCCACAAAAAGTAAAGTCTGACACTGTTTCCACTGTTTCCCCGACTATTTCCCATGAAGTGATGGGACCAGATGCCATGACCTTCGTTTTCTGAATGTTGAGCTTTAAGCCAACGTTTTCACTCTCCTCTTTCACTTTCATCAAGAGGCTTTTTAGTTCCTCTTCACTTTCTGCCATAAGGCTGGTGTCATCTGCTTATCTGAGGTTATTGATATTTCTCCTGGCAATCTTGATTCCAGCTTGTGCTTCTTCCAGCCCAGGGTTTCTCATGATGTACTCTGCATCTAAGTTAAATAAGCAGGGTGACAATATACAGCATTGACATACCCCTTTTCCTATTTGGAACCAGTCTGTTCCATGTCCAGTTCTAACTGTTGCTTCCTGACCTGCATATAGGTTTCTCAAGAGGCAGGTCAGGTGGTCTGGTATTTCCATCTCTTTCAGAATTTTCCACAGTTTATTGTGATCCACACAGTCAAAGGCTTTGGCATAGTCAATAAAGCAGAAATAGATGTTTTTCTGGAACTCTCTTGCTTTTTCCATGATCCAGCAGATGTTGGCAATTGATCTCTGGTTCCTCTGCCTTTTCTAAAACCAGCTTGAACATCTGGAAGTTGATGGTTAACGTATTGCTGAAGCCTGGCTTGGAGAATTTTGAGCATTACTTTACTAGTGTGTGAGATGAGTGCAACTGTGTGGTGGTTTTCTTCAATTTAAGTCTGAATTTGGCAATAAGGAGCTCATGATTTGAGCCACAGTCAGCTCCTGGTCTTGCTTTTGCTGACTGTATAGAGCTTCTCCATCTTTGGCTACAAAGAATATAATCAATCTGATTATGGTGTTGACCATCTGGTGATGTCCATGTGTAGGGTCTTCTCTTGTCTTGTTGGAAGAGGGTGTTTGCTGAGACCAGTGCGTTCTCTTAGCAAAACTCTATTAGCCTTTGCCCTGCTTCATTCCGCATTCCAAGGCCAAATTTGCCTGTTACTCCAGGTGTTTCTTGACTTTCTACTTTCGCATTCCAGTCCCCTATAATGAAAAGGACATCTTTTGGGGGTGTTAGTTCTAAAAGGTCTTGTAGGTCTTCATAGAACCATTCAACTTCAGCTTCTTCAGCATTACTGGTTGGGGCATAGACTTGGATTACTGTGATATTGAATGGTTTGCCTTGGAAACGAACAGAGATCATTCTGTTGTTTTTGAGATTGCATCCAAGTATTGCATTTTGGATTCTTTTGTTGACCATGATGGCTACTCCATTTCTTCTGAGGGATTCCTGCCCACAGTAGTAGATATAATGGTCATCTGAGTTAAATTCACCCATTCCAGTCCATTTTGGAGAAGGCAAAGGCACCCCACTCCAGTACTCTTGTCTGGAAAATCCTATGGACGGAGGAGCCTGGTAGGCTGCAGTCCATGGGGTCACTAAGAGTCAGATAAGACTGAGGGACTTCACTTTCACTTTTCACTTTCATGCATTGGAGAAGGAAATGCAACCCTCTCCAGTGTTCTTGCCTGGAGAATCCCAGGGACGGGGGAGCCTGGTGGGCTGCCGTCCATGGGGTCGCACAGAGTCGGACACGACTGAAGTGACTTAGCAGTCCATTTTAGTTCGCTGACTCCTAGAATGTCGACGTTCACTCTTGCCTTCTCCTGTTTGACCACTTCCAATTTGCCTTGATTCATGGAACTAACATTCCAGGTTCCTATGCAATATTGCTCTTTACAGCATCGGACCTTGCTTATATCACCAGTCACATCCACAACTGGGTATTGTTTTTGCTTTGGCTCCCTCCCTTCATTCTTTCTGGAGTTATTTCTCCACTGATCTCCAGTAGCATATTGGGCACCTACTGACCTGGGGGGTTCCCCTTTTAGTATCCTATCCCATTTTGCCTGTTCATACTGTTCATGGGGTTCTCAAGGCAAGAATAAGGAAAGGAGAAAAGGAAAGATATAAGCATCTGAATGCAGAGTACCAAAGAATAGCAAGGAGAGATAGCAAAGCCTTCCTCAGTGATCAATGCAAACAAATAGAGGAAAACAACAGAATGAGAAAGACTAGAGATCTCTTCAAGAAAATTAGAGATACCAAGGGAACATTTCCTGCAAAGATGAGCTCAATAAAGGACAGAAATGGTATGGACCTAACAGAAGCAGAAGATATTAAGAAGAGGTGGCAAGAATACACAGAACTGTACAAAGAAGAGCTTCATGACCAAGATAATCATGATGGTGTGATCACTCACCTAGAGCCAGACATCCTGGAATGTGATGCCACATGGGCCTTAGAAAGCATCACTACGAACAAAGCTAGTGGAGGTGATGGAATTCCAGTTGGGCTATTTCAAATCCTGAAAGATGATGCTGTGAAAGTGCTGCACTCAATATGCCAGCAAATTTGGAAAACTCAGCAGTGGCCACAGGACTGGAAAAGGTCAGTTTTCATTCCAATTCCAAAGAAAGGCAATGCAAAAGAATGCTCAAACTACCACACAATTGCACTCATCTCACACGCTAGTAAAGTAATGCTCAAAATTCTCCAAGCCAGGCTTCAGCAATATGTGAACCGTCCACTTCCAGATGTTCGAGCTGGTTTTAGAAAAGGCAGAGGAACCAGAGATCAAATTGCCATCATCCGCTGGATCATGGAAAAAGCAAGAGAGTTCCAGAAAAACATCTGTTCCTGCTTTATTGACTATGCCAAAGCCTTTGACTGTGTGGATCACAATAAACTGTGGGAAATTCTGAAAGAGATGGGAATACCAGACCACCTGACCTGCGTCTTGAGAAACCTATATGCAGGTCAGGAAGCAACAGTTAGAACTGGACATGGAACAACAGACTGGTTCCAAATAGGAAAAGGAGTATGTCAAGGCTGTATATTGTTACCCTGCTTATTTAACTTAGATGCAGAGTACATCATGAGAAACCCTGGGCTGGAAGAAGCACAAGCTGGAATCAAGATTGCCAGGAGAAATATCAATAACCTCAGATATGCAGATGACACCAGCCTTATGGCAGAAAGTGAAGAGGAACTAAAAAGCCTCTTGATGAAAGTGAAAGAGGAGAGTGAAAACGTTGGCTTAAAGCTCAACATTCAGAAAACGAAGGTCATGGCATCTGGTCCCATCACTTTATGGGAAATAGATGGGAAACAGTGGAAACAGTGTCAGACTTTACTTTTTGTGGCTCCAAAATCACTGCAGTTGGTGACTGCAGCCATGAAATTAAAAGATGCTTACTCCTTGGAAGAATAGTTATGACCAACCTAGATAGCATATTGAAGGGCAGAGGCATTACTTTGCCAACAAAGGTCCGTCTAGTCAAGGCTATGGTTTTTCCAGTGGTCATGTATGGATGTGAGAGTTGGACTGTGAAGAAGGCTGAGCATCGAAGAATTGATGCTTTTGAACTGTGGTGTTGGAGAAGACTCTTGAGAGTCCCTTGGACTGCAAGGAGATCCAACCAGTCCACTCTAAAGGAGATCAGCCCTGGGATTTCTTTGGAAGGAATGATGCTAAAGCTGAAACTCCAGTACTTTGGCCACCTCATGAGAAGTGTTAACTCACTGGAAAAGACTCTGATGCTGGGAGGGATTGGGGGCAGGTGAGTAGGGGACGACAGAGGATGAGATGGCTGGATGGCATCACCAACTCGATGGACGTGAGTTTGAGTGAACCCTGCGAGTTGGTGATGGACAGGGAGGCCTGGCGTGCTGCAGTTCATGGGGTTGCAATGAGTCGGACACGACTGAGTGACTGAACTGAACTGAACTGAACTAACAGCCTTATTTTAATTGAATTTTCTCTTTAAATGCCCTATTTCCAAATATAGACACATTCTGAGGTACTGGGGGTTAAGGCTTCAACATATGAAATGATGAGGGGTATAATTTAGCCGTTCACAAAGGATATGTTCGTGTAAGACTTCTCAGCATTTTTGTTTTCTTAATCTCTTGGGTTTAATAGTCAAACTGATGATTCTTTTGGAATGTGGCTGCTATCATCAGGGGTAGGAGAGTAGAGTTAAATAGGGCAGTCTGGGTTTCACCTTCATGACACCATTCTCCCAGTACTAACTCCTGCTCCTCCTAGGACCAATGTAGAACATTTCTGCTTTGTCTCCAGAAGGCTCTGAAGTGGATTATAATAGGACATTAATCAAATTAACTCCAAGTTCCCCACAGCATAATAGGCTGTAAAGTCTATCCCTGTTGTATTTTCCTATCTTAAATTAAGTCCAGCAACATGTCCAATATTGTTTACCAGAAGTCACACATTCAGCCCAAGTGATAGCATTAAAATATCCCAAATAATATATAAGTGTCGTAGATTTGAACAGGGAAGGCAATGGCACCCCACTCCTGTACTCTTGCCTGGAAAATCCCATGGATGGAGGAGCCTGGTAGGCTGCAGTCCATGGGGTCACTAAGAGTCAGACATGACTGAGTGACTTCACTTTCACTTTTCACTTTCATGCATTGGAGAAGGAAATGGCAACCTACTCCAGTGTTCTTGCCTGGAGAATCCCAGGGACGGGGGAGCCTGGTGGGTTGCCGTCTATGGGGTCACACAGAGTTGGACACGACTGAAGTGACTTAGCAGTAGCAACAGATTTGAACAGTGTGAGTTCTTTCCTCTAATGAAATTCTTGGAAAGAAAAGAAATTCCAAAATTACAAAGAAATTTAACTCCAAAGTCATTTCCTCTCCAATTTCTGTCTCTGCCCACTTTCAGCTAGAAGGGTCTCACTCTGAGGTGTGAGGAGAGTGGAAGTTCCATTGGCAATTGCAAAGTGGGCTGTTGTCCACTGGAATAGGTGATGTTCACATAGGACCTCCAAAAAGAATTAATCCAACTCCAAGATTCACATGTCTAAGAGTTCAAAAAGTTAATCAGACATGTAAGATTTTTCCCTGCACTAATGCCACATGTACAAACTTCAGAAGAAAATAATGCAAGGAAGCAATCAGACAAACCCAGTAAGTGGAACATTCTGCAGAATCATTGGTATCATCAGCAAATTAGGATCATTAAAATACATAGAGAACATTAAAATACATAGAGGACAGACTTATGGACAAGGGCATGGGGGAGAAAGGAGAGGGTGAGATAAATGGCAAGAATAGCATGGAAGCATATACACTACTCTATGTAAAATAGATAGTCAATGGGAATTTGCTGTATAACTCAGGGAACTCAAAATGGAGCTCTGTAACAACTTAGAGGGATGGCAGCTGGCATGGAGATTAAAGAGGAAGGGGACATATGTATACCTATGACTAATTCATGTTGACGTATGGCAAAAATCGACACAAGACTGTAAACCAATTATCCTTCAATTAAAAATAAATAAATAAATGAATTTTTTTTAAATTTATCTTAAATATTTATTTTTGAGATGTTAAGTAGACCTCACTCTGTGTGCCTCATACTTCTCTTTTATTCAATGCAATTTTATCTTTTTCTTGTCAACTCTTCATTCTGAGTGAATATTTTATTTTATTTATTTATTTTTTTAGTTTTTTATTTTTTAAATTTTAAAATCTTTAATTCTTACATGCATTCCCAAACATGAACCCCCCTCCCACCTCCCTCCCCATAACATCTTTCTGGGTCATCCCCATGCACCAGCCCCAAGCATGCTGCATCCTGTGTCAGACATAGACTGGCGATTCAATTCACATGATAGTATACATGTTAGAATACCATTCTCCCAAATCATCCCACCCTCTCCCTCTCCCTCTGAGTCCAAAAGTCCGTTATACACATCTGTGTCTCTTTCCCTGTCTTGCATACAGGGTCGTCATTGCCATCTTCCTAAATTCCATATATATGTGTTAGTATACTGTATTGGTGTTTTTCTTTCTGGCTTACTTCACTCTGTATAATCGGCTCCAGTTTCATCCATCTCATCAGAACTGATTCAAATGAATTCTTTTTAACAGCTGAGTAATACTCCATTGTGTATATGTACCACAGCTTTCTTATCCATTCATCTGCTGATGGACATCTAGGTTGTTTCCATGTCCTGGCTATTATAAACAGTGCTGCGATGAACATTGGGGTACATGTGTCTCTTTCAATTCTGGTTTCCTCGGTGTGTATGCCCAGCAGTGGGATTGCTGGGTCATAAGGGAGTTCTATTTGCAATTTTTTAAGGAATCTCCACACTGTTCTCCATAGTGGCTGTACTAGTTTGCATTCCCACCAACAGTGTAGGAGGGTTCCCTTTTCTCCACACCCTCTCCAGCATTTATTGCTTGTAGATTTTTGGATTGCAGCCATTCTGACTGGTGTGAAGTGGTACCTCATTGTGGTTTTGATTTGCATTTCTCTAATAATGAGTGATGTTGAGCATCTTTTCATGTGTTTGTTAGCCATCCGTATGTCTTCTTTGGAGAAATGTCTATTTAGTTCTTTGGCCCATTTTTTGATTGGGTCGTTTATTTTTCTGGAGTTGAGCTGCATAAATGGTGTCTGTGCTAGATTAAAAGAGATTAAGGGACATAAGGACCAGATGCAATGCATGGTCTGGATTTGGTACTGCTTTGGATGAAGTAGCTATAAGGGATATTTTTAGGACATTTGGAGAAATACAAATATGATCCAAATGTTAGATAAGTTTAAAATTTACTAAAGTAGCAAAACAAAGGTTGACAACTGAAAAACAGTGGGCTATAGAACAATATGTGTAGTGAGATCTCAGTTTGGTAATAAAATAAGAGCATGTCTAGACACACACACACACACACACACACACACACACACACACACACACAGAGTGGGGTGAGGGATGGATCCTGCAGGTTATGCCAAGGGTCTTACTTACCTAGGTGGTGATTTCTGGGTAGTGGAAATTTTACTTATTTAATTATTTATTATATTTTCGTTTGTCTATTTGTCTAATTTTCTAAACTCCATCTGCACTTCATCTGTATTAATAGTTGTTTAAAAGAAAAATTCTTAGCTACAAACAAAACTCAGTTCTTGAAGTAGCTATCCCAAGCAAAATTATGTGGTTAGAACCTAGTACATAACAGTGTCCAGACCCACACTGTTGTCAGAAAGCAAAGCATAAATCCAAGACAGTGATATCTGGAGGAAAAAAAAGGGTAACCATAGAAAACGTGAAAAAAGAGGTAATCATGTTGCTTTCATCCTCAACAGGAGGCAACTTAGAGTGTGTTAGTTGTCTAAGCTAGGGTCCAAAATCCCTCAATTTAAACTGTCCTGTTAATTAATTATCAAGAGATTAACAATGGTGCTGTTTGCCATACAGGGGAGAGTGGAGCTCCATGCATTTTTACTGTTTTCTCTCTTGGAGAGTGACATTTGGCACAAACCTGTCATCTTGAAAAGTTAAGAGATTTTCTGGGATGACACCCCTAGTTCTCAGGTCATCCTTAGTTCTATTTGAAACCACTTATATCTATGTTTTGAAACCCATGCTTCTGCCATCCCAACATTATTGCCATGAGGATGGACTTGGTGTGATGACCCAGCCTTCACACTCTTGTGAGCAGCCACCTCCCTCCTAAAGTAAGCATGGCTCTGAGCTTGGTTCAAAATCTTGCTGAAGGAGTTTCCTATTGCTGCCAAAACAAATTACCACAAACTTAGCAGATTAAAATACACGTGTGCTCTTTTACAGGTCTGGAGGTGAGATGTCCCACACAGGTCTTGTTGCTGTTGTTCAGTTGCTCAGTCGTGTCCGACTCTTTGATACTCCATGGACTGCAGCACACCAGGCTTACCTGTCTTTCACTATCTCCCGAAGTTTGCTCACTTTTGTGTCCGTTGGGTCAATGATGCCTTTCAACCATCTCATCCTCTGACACCTCCTTCTGCTTTTGCCTTCAGTCTTTACCAGCATGAGGGTCTTTTCCAATGAGTTGGCTCTTTCCACCAGGTAGCCAAAGTATTGGAGCTTCAGCACCAGCCCTTCCAATGAATATTCAGGGATGATTTCCTTTAGGGTTGACTGGTTTGATCTCCTTTCTGTCCAAGGGACTCTCTAGAGTCTTCTTTAGCACCACAGTTTGAAAGCATCAATTCTTTGGCATTCAGCTTTCTTTATGGTCCAACTCTCACATCCATACATGACTACTGGAAAAACCATAGCTTTGACTACAAACCTTTGTTGGTAAAGTAATGTCTCTTTTTTAATATGCTGTCTAGGTTTGTCATAGCTTTCCTTCTAAGGAGCAACCGTCTCTGAATTTCATGGTTGCAGTTACCATCTGTAGTGATTTTGGAGACCGAGAAAATAAAATCTGTCACTGTTTCCAGTTTTTCCTCATCTATTTGCCATGAAGTGATGGGACAAGATACTATGATCTTCGTTTTTTTAATGTTGAGTTTGTTTCAAGCTAGTTTTTTGACGCTCCTCTTTCACCCTCATCAAGAAGCTCTTTAGTTTGTCTTCACTTTCTGCCATTAGGGTGGTATCATTTGCATATCTGAGGTTGTTGATATTTCTCCCAGCAATCTTGATTCCAGCTTGTGATTCATCCAGCCTGGCATTTCACATGATGTACTCTGCATATAAGTTAAATAAGCAGGGTGACAATATACAGCCTTGATGTACTCCTTCCACAATTTTGAAGAAGTCTGTTCTTCCATGTCTGGTTCTTACTGTTGCTTCTTGACTAGCATACAGGTTTCTCAGGAGGCAGGTAAGGTGGTCTGGTATTCCTATCTCTTTAAGAATTTTCCACAGTTTGTTGTGACTCAGAACTTACTAGCAGATAAAAATCAAGTGTTACCAGGCTTGTTCCTGTCTATTGGCTCCAGGGCAGAATCTGTTTGGTGCTCATTTGAGCTGTTGGCAGAATTCAATTCCTTGCCATTGTTGGACTGAGGTCCCCAGTTTCTTGCTGGCTGTAAACTGAAGCTAACTACATTCCTTGGTTTATGGCCCCTCCTCTGCTTTCAAAGTCAGCAACATGGGTCAGGTCCTTCTCACAACATATCTCTCTGACCTACTCTTCTTCACTTCAAAAACAAAATTAATTAAATTAATTAATTAATTTTAATTGGAGACTAATTACTTTACAATACTGTAGCGGTTTTTGCCATATTGACATGAATCAGCCAAGGGTGTACATGTGTCCCCCCATCCCAAACTCCCCTTCCACCTCCCTCACCATTCCATCCCTCTGGGTTGTCCCAGTGCACTGGCTTCAAGTGCCCTGTTTCATGCATCAAACTTGGACTGGTCATCCATTTCACGTATAGTAATATACATGTTTCACAGCTCTTCTCTCAAATCATCCTGCCCTCCCCTTCTCCCATAGAATCCAAAAGTCTGTTCTTTACATCTGTGTCTCTTTTGCTGTTTGGCATATAGTGTCATCATGGCCATTTTTCTAAATTCCATACATAGGCATTAAATACTGTATTGGTGTTTTTCTTTCTGGCTTACTTCATTCTGTATAATAGGCTTCAGTTTCATCCACCTCATTAGAACTGATTCAAATGCATTCTTTTTAATAGCTCAGTAATAATCCATTGTATATATGTACGACAGCTTTCTTATCCATTCATCTGCTGATGGACATCTAGGTTGCTTCCATGTCCTAGCAATTGTAAACAGTGCTGCGATAAACATTGGGGTACATGTGTCTCTTTCAATTCTGGTTTCCTTGGTGTGTATGCCCAGAAGTGGGATTGCTAGGTCATAAGGCAGTTCTATTTCCAGTTTTTTAAGGAATCCCCACACTGTTCTCCATAATGGCTGTACTAGTTTGCATTCCCACCAACAGTGTAAGAGGGTTCCCTTTTCTCCACACCCTCTCCAGCATTTATTGTTTGTAGATTTTTGGAGAGCAGCCATTCTGACCAGCATGAGATGGTACCTCACTGAGTTTTTGATTTGCATTTCTCTGATAATCAGTGATGTTGAGCATCTTTCCATGTGTTAGCCAACTGTATGTCTTCTTTGGAGAAAAACCTGCTTAGTTCTTTGGCCCATATTTTGATTGGGTAGTTTATTTTTGTGGTATTGAGCTGCACGAGCTGATTGCCTATTTTTGAGATTAATTCTTTGCCAGTTGCTTCATTTGCTATTATTTTCTCCCATTCTGAAGACTGTCTCTTCACCTTGCTTATAGTTTTCCTCGTTGTGCAAAAGTTTTTAAGTTTAGGTCCCATTTGTCTATTTTTGCTTTTATTTCCATTACTCTGGGAGGTAGGTCATAGAGGATCCTGCTGTGATTTATGTCAGAGGGTGTTTTGCCTATGTTTTCCTCTAGGAGTTTTATAGTTCCTGGTCTTACATTTAGATCTTTAATCCATTTTGAGTTTATTTTTGTGTATGGTGTTAAAAAGTGTTCTAGTTTCATTCTTTTAGAAGTGGTTGACCAGTTTTCCCAGCACCACTTGTTAAAGAGATTGTTTTTAATCCATTGTATATTCTTGCCTCCTTTGTCGAAGATAAGGTGTCCATAGGTGCATGGATTTATCTCTGGGCTTTCTACTTTGTTCCATTGATCTATATTTCTGTCTTTGTGCCAGTACTATACTGTCTTGATGACTGTTGCTTTGTAGTAGAGCCTGAAGTCAGGCAGGTTGACTCCTCCAGTTCCATTCTTCTTTCTCAAGATTGCTTTGGCTATTCAAGGTTTTTTGTATTTCCATACAAATTGTGAAATTATTTGTTCTAGTTCTTTGAAAAATACCATTTGTAGCTTGATACGAATTGCACTGAATCTATAGATTGCTTTGGGTAGTATACTCATTTTCACTATATTGATTCTTCCAATCCATGAACACGGTAAATTTCTCCATCTATTTGTGTCATCTTTGATTTCTTTCATCAGTGTTTTATAGTTTTCCTTATATAGGTCTTTTGTTTCTTTAGGTAAATTTATTCCTAAGTATTTTATTCTTTTCGTTGCAATGATGAATGGGATTGTTTCCTCAATTTCTCTGTTTCCTCATTGTTAGTGTATAGAAATGCAATGTTAGTGTATAGGGACTTCTGTGTGTTAATTTTATATCCTGCAACTTTACCATATTCACTGATTAGCTCTAATAACTTTCTGGTGGTATCTTTAGGGTTTTCTATTTAGAGGATCATGTTATCTGCAAATAGTGAAAGTTTTACTTCTTTTCCTGCCTGAATTCCTTTTATTTCTTTTTCTTCTCTGATTGCTGTGGCTAAAACTTCCAAAACTATGTTGAACAGTTATGGTAAGAGTAAGTACTCTTGTCTTGTTCCTGACTTTAGAGGAAATGCTTTCAATTTTTCACCATTGAGAATAATGTTTGCTGTGGGTTTATCATATATGGCTTTTATTATGTTGAGATATGTTCCTTCTATGCCTGCTTTCTGGAGAGTTTTAATCATATATGGGTGTTGAATTTAGTCAAAGGTTTTCTCCACATCTATTGAGATAATCTTGTGGTTCTTATTTTTAAATTTGTTAATGTGATGTATCACATTGATTAATTTGCAAATATTGAAGAATCCTTGCACCCCTGGGATAAAGCCCACTTGGTTATGTTGTATGATCTTTCTAATATGTTGTTGGATTCTGTTTGCTAGGATTTTATTGAGCATTTTTGCATCTATGTTCATCAGTTATGTTAGCCTGTAGTTTTCTTTTTTGTGGAATCTTTATCTGGTTTTGGTATTAGGGCAATGGTGGCCTCATAGAATGAGTTTGGCAGTTTACCTTCCCCTGCAATTTTCTGGAAGAGTTTGAGTAGGATAGGTGTTAGCTCTTCTCTAAATTTTTGGTATAATTCACTTGTTAAGCCATCTGGTCCTGGGCTTTTGTTTATTGGAAGATTTTTTATTATGGTTTCAATTTCTGTGCTTGTGATGGGTCTGTTCAGATCTTCTATTTCTTCCTGGTTCAGTTTTGGAAGGTTATACTTTTCTAAGAATTTGTCCATTTCTTCCAAGTTGTCCATTTTATTGGCATATAGTTGCTCATAGTAGTCTCTTATGATCCCTTCTTTGTATTTTTTGTGTTGTCTGTTGTGATTTCTCCATTTTCATTCCTAATTTTACTGATTTGATTCTTCTCTTCTTTTTTCTTGATGAGTCTGGCTAATGGTTTGTCTATTTTATTTATATTCTCAAAGAACCAGCTTTTACTTTTATTTTTGCTATAGTGTTCCTTTTTTCTTTTTCAATTTTTCTCCTCTGATTTTTATGATTTCTTTTTCTCCTAACTTTGGGATTAATTTCGTCTTTTTCTAGTTGCTTTAGCTCTAAAGTTAAGTTATTTATTTGATGTTTCTCTTGTTTCTTGAGGTAAGCTTGTATTGCTATGAACCTTCCTCTTAGCACTGATTTTCTTGAATCCCATGGTTTTTGGGTTGCTGTGTTTTCATTTTCATTTGTTTAAAGACTCATGTGATTGTGATTAGACTGGGCTCTCGCTGTTGCTGATCCCTGCGGAGCTCCTTTTTTTGTTGTTGTCAGTTTTCAAGCTCAGCTGTCCATTTTCTCTAACTTCAAAACTATTTTATAAAAATGTGGAACAAATGTTTCAAATCAAACACACTAAAGAGACCACAACATACAATACAGGAAATTGACTGGCTCCTGGCTTTAAAAATGAAAAAAAAAGATATTTGGGGGACAACTAGGGAAATCTTAATATGGCTTGGATGATATTATTAGAAGATATTAAAGTTTTATTATAAGAATATTATTGTTCATTTCCTTAGGTGTGATAAAAGTGTTATGTCAGTTATGCCTCAATAAAACCAGGCAGGGGGAAAAAAGAAATTCTGGTTCTGAAAAAGCAGATCAATAATCCACAGTTCAATGATTCTTATTCACTTTCACCTCCAAGAATTGGATAATTCCACCATTAAAATCAATGTCTACTCTAGGCTTAACTCAATCTATTACTGTCTGACCCCATTCTCTTGTTATATGTCTCATCTTCCCTGCTTCTTTCTCTTGGTGTCCTAAATCCATACATGTTCTGAACTTCTGCCCATGAGAACATGTTCACACATAATTTTGTTGCCTTGAAACTCATCTAAAATGCTTGAAATAAAGATCTCTATAAATGTATAAAATTTTAATAAATATTTTATATTGCTTCCTAAAAAATAAAATGCTTGAAGTACTTTATGATATTCTTGTCTCCCTTTCATAAATCTGTTTAAATGTTTTATATCCACTTAATATTATGGCATATAATATTTTTCTATTGCTGTTGTAACAAATTATCACAGATTTCAAGATTTAGTGATACAAATTTGTTATCTCACTGTTCTATAGGTCAGCAGTCTGGATTGGCTCAACTGGTTTCTCTGCTCTGAGTTTCACAAGGCTGTAATCAAGGTATTGGCCAGCTGGGCTCTTATCAGAGGCTCTGGAATCTGTTTCCAAGCTCATTCAGGTTGTTGTTAAAATCTAGTTCTGTACTCTGGTAGACTTGAGGACTGTGACTCCTTGTCAGCTATCATCTGACAGGCTAAGGTAGCCCTTAGCTCCTAAAGGGCTCTTTCCAGTTCTTGCACATGGACCCCTACATCCTACCCTTGGAATCCCTCTGACTTCTGCCATTTCTCTCTTGCTGACAGCCAGGATAGGTTTGCTGCTTTTAAAGGGCTCATGTTATTAGATTGGACCTACCCAGAAAAACGTGAATAATCTTCCCATCTTGAAGTCTGTACCCTTATTTACATCTGCATAGTCCCTTTTATCATGTAATATATTCACAAGTTCTAGGAATTAGAGTGTGAACATTTTTGGGGAGGGCACATTTTGCCTATATTATGTGGATTTTCCCCCAGTTGCTCTAAATATAGACAGTCTAGGGTCAGCTTTTGGAGAACAGTTTTCTATGGGAATACCTGCTCAGAGCATTGTAGATATGGACTCTTGTGGTTAGAGTAATTTCAGTGCATTTTTTTCTTCTCTCCCTATCTCTTCTTGGTTTCTTTGGGACACAAACAACCTCTCTGACTTAGTAATAATTAATATATCCTTGTTTCCTAGTTACATCTTTAAGAAGCTTTAGATTCTTAAGTGTATCTTCTATTTCCCTTTCATCTCTGTGTAGTTTGTTCTCAAGATCACATTTTCCTAAGAAAATCCTTGTTTTTCCACCTTAAATAGTGTATTTTCTTAGATCTTTTTCTTTCACTCTGTCACTGATCTTGTTCTGACAGGAAAACCAAAGCTTTATTTTTTTAATGTTTTATTATGGAAAATTTCAAACATACACAAAATTAGAGAGAACACTATAACAAATACCTATGAATAATAATGAATCACTCAGTGAATTACCAACACTTTGCCAATTTTAATTCATCTATTAATACATTTTCCCTGTACATATTACTATACTGTGTTGTCACTAAATTGTGTCCAACTCTTTGCAATCTTATGGACTGCATCACACCGGGCTCCTCTGTCCTTCACTATCTCCCAGAGTTTGCTCAAGTTCATGTCCATCGAGTCAGTGGTGCTAGTTAACATTTCATTCTCTGTCACCTCCTCCTTTTGCCTTCAATCTTTCCCAGCATCAGGGACTTTTCCAATAAGTCAGCTCTTTGCATCAGGTGGCCAAAGTATTGTATATTCAGCTTCAGAGTCAGTCCTTCTGATGAATGTTCAGGTTGATTTCCTTTAGGATTTATTGGTTTGATCTCTTTGTGATCCAAGGGACTCTGCAGAATCTTCTCCAGCACCACAATTCAAAAGCATCAATTCTTCAATGCTCAGCCTTCTTTATGGTTCAACTCTCACATTCATACATCACTACTGGAAAAATGATAGCTTTGACTGTATGCACCTTTGTCTGCAAAGTGATATCTCTGCTTTTTAATATGTTGTCTAGGTTTGTCATAGCTTTCCTTCCAGGGAGTATGCATCTTTTAAATGTAATAGTGTTTATTTAACTTCAAAAACATTTCAGCATTCTAAACATACAAAAAAAAAAAATAACAGAACGTTGTAGATTGTGTTTAGTACAGAAGGTTCTTGAACTTTCACTGGTGCAGTGGCTCTTGGCTTTGCTGACAGTGAAGAGTTCTATGGCTTGTTTAAAAAAAATGCTTAAAACAACCACACTTCAACTAAAAAGGATCCAGACACTTCTCATGCTAGGTGACCCCCCTCCTTTTCCACAGCTAAGAATGGCAGTGGGATGCTATGTCACTATATACAAAAACATGACAACCTGAAGCTAAATGGATGCCCCACAGTGCACGCTCTGAGCTATGGCCCCTCCAGAAGGCATCACCCCCACAGCCTCCACACCAAGCAAGGAGCATCAAGAGTGTGTCGTGTGTCTTGGTTGCTTTGTTCTTTTTTTTTTTTTTTTTTTTTTTTTACAAACTATAGGTATGTAATAAGTTGAGAACTCGGGATTTCTAGCCAATGACCATAGAGTTAACATGCTGCCTTCCAAATTAAAAAAAAAGTCAGAAATATTTTTAAATGCCTTGTCACACCAACAGCAAAGTGCACTGAGGAGAAGATGAGAGCCATTTCATTTTAAAAATGTTTGGAAATATGTATAACTTTGATACAGTTTCCAGGTGCTCCATACACCCATGGCCACTTCATGTAAACCACTGCTAATTGCTAGAGCACTTTGAGAGACTACGATATGATCATGATCCAGTTGGGTAATTAAACCTAGTGAGGGCAACAGACATGTCTTCGGTGAGAGGTGTGTCAATCATGGTGCTCCCTAGTCTAAGGTTTTCAGAAGGAGACAGATCAACAGTTTTTTTTTTTTAAATTCATCCTCATCCTCTTCTTCCTCCTCCTCCTCTTCCTCTTCCACCTTTTTCCAGGCAACTTTAGCAGGACCCTTGGTGCCATCAAACTCCCCTTTATAGTCTACAACATCTTTCTCATACTTCTCTTTTAGCTTTGCGGCCTTGTTGGTATATAGCTGCTTCTCACTGTCACTTAAGTTATTCCACACCTCACCCAGCTTCTTTGCCACATCTCCAATAGAGATGCCAGGGTTTGTAGACTTGATCTTGGAGCAGAATTCAGAGCAGAATAGGAAAAATCCAGACAGTGGTCTCTTGGGGGCATTAGGGTCCTTCTTCTTGCCTCCCTTAGCTGATCCATAATCCTTCATTTCCTGATTATAGTGCACTTTATCTGCCTTTGCCATTTCATCAAATGTAGACTTCTCTTTCCCAGACATGGTCTTCCATCTCTCATTTCTTGGAAAATTCAGCAAAATTGACAGGGACTTTGGGGTTTTTCTTATGTTCCTCTCTGCACATCTGTACAAAGAAGGCATAAGCAGATATCTTGCCCTTTGGTTTCTCAGGATCACCTTTAGCCATCTTGACTGTATTATTCACTAGTCTGGGCAGCCCAGGGCATGATGCACAGCTCAGTACTCCACATCCTCGTGTAGCTGCACCCACAAGAGTTGCCTTCAAGGAGCAAGCATCTTTTAATTTCATGGCTGCAGTCACTGTCTGCATTGATTTTGGAGCCCAAGAAAATAAAATCTGTCACTTCTTCCACTTTTTCTCCTTCTATTTTCCATGAAGTGATGGGACCGAATGCCATGATCTTAGTTTTTTTAAGTGTTAGTTTCAAGCCAGCTTTTTCATGCTCCTCTTTCACCCTCATCAAGAGGCTCTTTAGTTCCTCTTCACTTGCTGCCATTAGGGTGGTATCATCTGCATATATGAGGTTGTTGATATTTCTCCCGGCAATTTTGATTCCAGCTTGTGATTCATCCAACCTGGCATTTCACACGATGTACTCTGCATATAAATTAAATACGTAAGGTGACAATATATAGCCTTGTTGTAGTCCTTTCCCAGTTTTGAACCAGTCTGTTGTTCCATGTCTGGTTCTTACTGTTGCTTCTTGACCTGCATACAGGTTTCTCAGGAAACAGGTAAGATGGTCTGGTATTCCCATCTCTTTATTTAAAAATTTTCCACGGTTTGTTGTGATCCACACAGTCAAAGGCTTTAGCACAGTCAATGAAGCAGATGCTTTTCTGGTATTCCCTTACTTTCTCTATGATCCAACAAATGACATATCCTTGCCGCTTTCAGTCTGTGTCTAATAGCCCTGAAGTGAGTCTCTTGTAGGCAAGATATTGAAGGGTGTTGTTTTTATCCAATCAACCACCTTAAGTCTTTTGATCAGAGCATTTATTCTGTTGACATTTAAAGTAATTGTTGATAATTATGTACTTATTTTCATTTTTCTTCTGTTTCACAGTGGTTCTGGTAATTATTCTCTGTTCATTTCTTCATTCTGTTTCTACATATGGTTTGATGACTTTATTTAGCAGTATGTTTTTGTGTCTTTCTTTTTGGTTTTTGTGTATCTATTGTATTAACAGGTCTTTGATTTGTGGTTACAGTGGGGTTCATATATGTGTAAAAAGTGTGAAAGTGTTAGTTGCTCAGTCATGTCTGATTCTTTGCAACCCCATGGACTTTAGCCTGCCAAGCTCCTCTGTCCGTGGGATTCTCCAGGCAAGAATACTGCAGTGGGTAGTCATTCCCTTCTCCAGGGGAATCTTCCTAACCCAGGGATCAAACCCAGGTCTCCTGCATTGCAGGCGGATTGTATACTGTCTGAGCCACTATACAATGTGGCCTGGAATATTAAACTAGTCTCAAACATCATGTCATATCACAAACGTCATACTCACAAATATGTTAGTATGAAACATTATTCTGAAAGAAACCCAGTACCTTGATTTTGTGAGCAAACCATATTCTTTGAGAAGGCAGTCTTTAAAGTATTATTGCTTAGTGTTTGGAATTTTAATAAATTTAAGACATGTTTCTCTACCTTAATACAAGAAGATGCCTATATATGGTAAGGACTCTCATTTCTCTAGCTGTTCAGTTCAGTTCAGTTCAGTCGCTCAGTCGTGTCCGACTCTTTGCAACCCCATGAACCCCAGCACGCCAGGCCTCCCTGTTCATCACCATCTCCCGGAGTTCACTCAGACTCACGTCCATCGAGTCGGTGATGCCATCCAGCCATCTCATCCTCTGTCGTCCCCTTCTCCTCCTGCCCCCAATCCCTCCCAGCATCAGAGTCTTTTCCAATGAGTCAGCTCCTTGCATGATGTGGCCAAAGTACTGGAGCTTCAGCTTTAGCATCATTCCTTCCAAAGAAATCCCAAGGTTGATCTCCTTCAGAATGGACTGGTTGGATCTCCTTGCAGTCCAAGGGACTCTCAAGAGTCTTCTCCAACACCACAGTTCAAATGCATCAATTCTTCGCCACTCAGCCTTCTTCACAGTCCAACTCTCACATGACCACTTGAAAAACCATAGCCTTGACTAGACGGACCTTAGTCGGCAAAGTAATGTCTCTGCTTTTGAATATACTATCTAGGTTGCTCGTAACTTTTCTTCCAAGGAGTAAGCGTCTTTTAATTTCATGGCTGCAGTCACCAACTGCAGTCATTTTGGAGCCACAAAAAATAAAGTCTGACACTGTTTTCACTGTTTCCCCATCTATTTCCCATGAAGTGATGGGACCAGATGCCATGATCTTCGTTTTCTGAATGTTGAGCTTTAAGCCAACTTTTCACTCTCCTCTTTCACTTTCATCAAGCGGCTTTTTAGTTCCTCTTCACTTTCTGCCATAAGGGTGGTGTCATCTGCACATCTGAGATTATTGATATTTCTCCCGGCAATCTGGATTCCAGCTTGTGTTTGTTCTAGTTCAGCGTTTCTCATGATGTACTCTGCCTAGAAGTTAAATAAGCAGGGTGACAATATACAGCCTTGACGTACTCCTTTTCCTATTTGGAACCAGTCTGTTGTTCCATGTCCAGTTCTAACTGTTGCTTCCTCACCTGCATACAGATTTCTCAAGAGGCAGGTCAGGTGGTCTGGTATTCCCATCTCTTGAAGAATTTTCCACAGTTTATTGTGATCCACACAGTCAAAGGCTTTGGCATAGTCAATAAAGCAGAAATAGATGTTTTTCTGGAACTCTCTTCCTTTTTCCATGATCCAGCGGATGTTGGCAATTTGATCTCTGGTTCCTCTGCCTTTTCTAAAACCAGCTTGAATATCAGGGAGTTCACGGTTCACGTATTGCTGAAGCCTGGCTTGGAGAATTTTGAGCATTACTTTACTAGCATGTGAGATGAGTGCAATTGTGCTGTAGTTTGAGCATTCTTTTGCATTTCCTTTCTTTGGGATTGGAATGAAAACTGACCTTTTCCAGTCCTGTGGTCACTGCTGAGTTTTCCAAATTTGCTGGCATAGTCTGGGTCTTTAAAATCCAAAGTCATGGTCGTGGTTTATGTTATTAGTTAATCAAAAGCCAGCCTGAGACCATGTGGAGATGGTATATGTGTGGTGGTCTAGGAGTCTGTGGAAGTGCCGTAAAAATTTAAAAAGGCAGCTCCTCCAGAGTTTTCCCTTGCCTCTGGGGTAGGATGCAATTCAAATCAAGATAACAGTGCTGATCAAATTCCATCTACTGAATGTAAAGATATAATCTGACTTCTTAGTACTGACCTGGAACTTAGCTACTTTTGCAGTTAAAAGCCCCAGGCTATGGTCCTGGCTAAGAATTAAGAAAAAGGGAGTAAAAAATTTTCAGTCCTCTGATGCTGCTTTGAAGCTGTTTTGAGGTAAACCTTAACAAGTACCAAAATATTCTTTTCCTGATATCCTAATCCCTGTTTCCACCACAAAAGCATGCACAGTCTGTTTTTACTAGGACCCACTTGGGCCCACCTGCTTTTAGACACTAGCCACAGTTGTAAGGTCAAAAACCTATGAGGCTTATGCTTTCTAAAGTTGCCATCTATTAGAAGCAGTTGTACGCCTGCAGACGCCAATTATAATATAAACTTCTGTAAATTCCCATAGTCAATGATATGCATGGCCAGTGCTTTCTAAGATGCCTACTCTTATGAAAAAAAAAAAAAAAAGCAGTTGCAACACCTATGCATGCCAGCCACCATACTCCCACAAGGAGAACTGCCTCCCTCGGATGTTACTCTAGATCTCAAATGCCAGTCCTTGTAACCATTTCCAAAGTTTTTTTTTACCCATGGGATCTCTCCAAAGGTCCTATAATCACCTCATTATCTCCCTTTGAATTTCAAACTAATGGATAAAGTTACTGTTGACAAGACTGGCTTGGAGAATGGGTCTGTGGCCTTGCAGTCTGAATCAGGTTTTCAACTTTTTCATCCCAAGCCTAGACTACAACTTACCGAGGGAATAGGTGGGTCTGTATAGCAGACTCTCACCCTGCTGAGGTCACCCAAGTGGGGCTGACTACATGGATGGGCAGAGAGGAGGACACAAGCATGATATGAACAAGGGAGCTCTGAAAAATAGAGAGCATAATGCTCAACAGGGGCTGAGCAATAAGCCTGCAATGACATTTTGGAATCTCATCCATCAGTCACTGTGGGAAAGAGGTGGGTAAACGCAGGAGTAGGACAGTGGGTGCTAAGTTCTCTTCCCAATACTTCTGAAAGGGCAAAAGCTTCTACTTCAGGTACAGATGGGAATACTTGGAAGGGAAATAATAAGTATGGTCAAAGCAAAAGCACCAAGAGAAGGGCTCCCTCCCCAAGATATCAAGCTTTCTCCAGTGGCCAGCCTTACATCCTCACTACATGACTGGAACAAATAAGAACACAGTGATATGTAGAAATGGGTGCTATAGTACTCAGTAAAAACAGTGGAACCTACAGCTTTCACTCCATGAACACCTCTTAAAAGTCTTACCTGATTACTGTGGCCATCTGGGAGAGAGAAATTTAAAGTCAATTTAAGCCCAGTTATTGGTGGCGGTTTTTCTTCTTTTGCCCTAGATGGCAGAAGACTTCAAGTCCAAATGCAAGATAGAGGATAGAGGAGAGCTTAGAACAGAGCTTGCAAACTGATAGCCTGCTAAACAAATCCAGTCTACAGATGTGTTTGATTTGGCCCATATTTTTAAATTATTTGTCAGCATATAAAAATTGGTAGAGTTCATGTAAAAACTCAGATTTTATGGCTTTTCTGGAAAAGTCAGGAGATTCTGGCCATATGGATGTGCATTTCTGTATGGCAAAATCAGCTGGACAGAAAAGGCCTTGTTCCTCTTAGGAAGAGGCACAGTGTCCATGTAAGCTTTTGTGTGACCTACCTAGCCCTTGTCTATATTTGAGCTTGTGATCTCTGATTTAAACTGACCAGCATTAAGATATTGTTTGTGATCTGAAAGACATGCAAATCATCCATATCCAAAAGTGTTTAATCATGTCAGGGCAAGTATTTGGCAATATGGAGGGTACCAGCGAGGGGTGTGCCAAGAATCTGACCATGTATCAGGAGGGGGAAGGATAAGCAGATATCTGTCTGTGTAACAAGGATGGGAGGATTGTTATGAAAGGCAGAAAAAAAGGGGGCCATAGCCTGCAGTGTGGAGAAGCAGGCTAGGCAGGTAACAGCGGGAGTCAATTACAGTCAAATGTTGCTAGGGCAACTCAGGCTCCATGAACAGCCTGGAGAGCCTCTGGCCTTCTTACTGCAAAGGCAGGTGATTTAGGAAGTCAGAGCTCTGAGGTCAGCGAAGCTTATGAGGAAAAAGATAAGGCTGTAGAAGCACTGTCTTGGTGTTAGGGCTCAAGTGTTGGTACAGATGCAGATGGAGCCACAACATTGCACACAGCGCCACTGGTAGCCACAAAGGCCTCTGTAATTGAAAACCATTACATCTCCCCACTTAAGGGCTTTTTTTTAGGTTGTAACACATTGGTGGGCAGTGACATTGATTTAGTGGGATGGAGATCATAATTTTTTAATGAAAAAAAGTACAATTTTTTTTAAAAGAGTTGTATTACACACAGTAAATACTGTGATACACACAGTAAATACGCTGATTTCAGGTATGTGTTTGTGCATATGTATGCAGGTACATGTATACTGAGTTGTGATGTTAAATATATATATCTTACTCTGTGAATTGAGCTCAGAAAAGTTTGAGAGCCCCTGTCACAGGCTACAGAGTGAGTCATCATGGCCAGCTGACTGTATGTACCTAATTTGGCATGTCTAGTGGATTTTTTTCCCTTTTGCTTTTGTTTTTGCTGTTGTGAGTAAGAATGGCAGATGTAGGCCAATTATAGCCTTCTAAGGAGAACTTTCTGGTATTACAAAAAACACAGGTAATGTTGCCAGCTGGGAAAACAGGTTTTGGGGTGTGGCTTTCTATGAGAGGCACAACTCCACCTGGCTGTTCAAGACTCTCTCGCCTGAGAGTGGTAGCACCACAGGTAAACATACAAGTGAAGCCAAAAGAAGAGACTGCTCTGCAGCACTGGACCCCAAATCTGTTCTTGTCTGGGATTTTCCAGGGTTTCTAGGAGCAACATCATTCCCATAAATTTTTTTGCTTGGCCCACACTGTTGGTACCCTACCCAACGGACATACTTCACTTTTTTCCTTCATAATATAGTCCCCACTTTTGTGAATGTTTAGAGCAATCCTGTGCATCTTGGGAGCTGGGATTCTCAAGTGAAGACCTACCTACAAATTGCCAGCCCCCAATTTTTATTATATTCAGAAGACATAACAACTACTTAGTCAACTCGTTATTAAAGTTTTTAAACAACAGACATAGAAAACAAAGGGGCAAAGGGGAAGGGATAAATCAACAGTCTGGGATTAACAAATACACACTACTCTATATAAAATAAATAACCAACAAGAACCTACTGTATAACACAGGGAAGTATATTCAACATCTTAAAATTATCTATAATGGAAAAGAATCTAAAAATATACATAACTGAAATATATATAACTGAGTCACTTTGCTCTACACCGGAAACTAACACAACATTGTTAATCTACTATATTTCAATTTTTTAGAAGTTTCTGAATGTATAATCTCAATTTCTAAACCTAGTTGGTAACTAACAGTTGCAGACTAGTACCAGTCCAGGGGTCATAATGCAAGTGGCACTCGTCTGAAGCAACTAATCATGGTAATTCTATTTACCTTGCCAAATTGTGGGCTTCAGCATAGGCATGAGACATGATTTTTGGCCATTGAGCTAAGGGGGGGTGGCTCATGGGAAAAGTTTCTCTTAGTCATAATAAGGGATACATGGCAGTTAGCCTCTTGACGTTGGTATAAGACTATATGATGACTGAGTAGTTGTGGCCATCTCAGGATCATAAGGTGAAGGACCATAGGCTGAGGATCGTGAAACAGGATGGAAGTAAGTCAGTACTTAATGATGTTGCTGAGCTGTTGAATCATCTACTCTTGAATACTTCCATCTATGTATATGGAGCTTCCCAGGTGCTCAGTGGTAAAGAATCTGCCTGCCAATGCGGGAGATGCAAGAAACATGGGTTCGATCCCTGGGTTGGGAAGATCCACTGGAGTAGGAAATTCCAGTATTCTTGCCTGGGAAAATACATAGACAGAGAAGCCTGGCGGGCTACTGTACATGGGGTTGCAAAGAGTCAGACACGACTAAGCGACTGAGCACGTGTATATATGGGAGATAATGAAATGGCCTTACTGGTTGATTCACTTTGTGTTGGCTTTGCCATTACTTGCAACTGAAAGAATTCTAACTGATGTACTTGCAGGACATGACAGGGTTAACTAGCTTGAGTACAGAGGCCTATCTGTACCTAGGATATTTTATAGTGAGCTTAGAATTTTCAGAAGAAATTGTTCAAATTAAAACAGTTAAACAAAGCTGCGGTTGTGTACCGACCCAAAAGACATAGCACGTGTCATTCTAATTCTAGCATCTTTTTTTGTATTTTATTTTTAATTAACAGACAGGAAATTTGATTTCTGTGTATACAGTTCCATTTTAACACACACATAGATTTGTGTAACTGCCACTGTAAACAGGATAGAACAGTTCCATTGCCCCAGAAAACTCACTTATGCTATTGCTTTGAAGTCACAGCCTCCTCCCATTCCTAACCACTGATTTATTCTCCATCACTATATTTTTATCCTTTTAAAGATGTCATATAAATTAAAGTATACAGTACGTAATGTTTTAAGATCATCTTCTTTCACTCAGCACAATACCTTTCAGATTGATTCAAGTTGTTGCGTGTTCTTTCCTTTTTATCATTGAGTAATATTCCACTGGATGAATATACCACAGTTTTGTTTATCCATTCATTCCACAAAGGATATTTGTTGTTATCTAGATGTTGGTGATTATGAAAGGACACTTTAAGTTTTCGTGTACAGTATCTGTGTGAACATAAGTTTTTATTTCTCCAGTGTAAATACCTAGGATTGGGATTATTGGGCCATTAACTTCCCAGGTGGTGCTAGTGGTAAAGAACCCGCCTGCCAATGCAGGAGACGTAAGAGATGCAGGTTCGATCCCTGGGTCTGGAAGATCCCCTGGAGGAGGACACAGCAACCAGCTCCAATATTCTTGCCTGGAAAATCCCATGGACAGAGGAGTCTGGCGGGCTACAGTCCATGGGGTTGCAAAGAGTTGGACATGACTGAAACAAAGTAGCACACACTAGCATACAGGCATGTTAAGTGTATATTTAACTTTATATGAAACTACCTAATTCTTTTCCAGGGTGGCTGTACTATTTTGCATGCCTACTAGCAATATAAAAGTTCCAGATGTTTGTCTATGTTTTCTTCCAAAAATTTTATAGTTTTATTATTGACATTCAGATCTATGATCCACTTTGAGTTAATTTTTATACAAGATGTGAGGTTTTGGTCAAGGTTCATTTCTTACACATGGATATCCAATCATTCCAATATCACACATATCATTTGTTGAAAAGACTGTCATCTCTCCATTGAGTTCTTTGCATCTTGTCAAAAAATCAATTGACCATATTTATGTAGGTCTATTTCTGTATTCTCTATTCTGTTGCATTGCTCTACATGTCTGTCACTTCTCTAATACCACACTGTCTTGATTGCTGAGCTGTACAGTAAGCTTTAAAATCAGATAGTGTGATTCCTCCACCTTTATCAATATTTTCAACATAATTTTGGTTATTCTACTTCCTTTGCCTCTCCACATAAATTTCAGAGTCAACTCATCCCGTCCATAAACATGGTATATTTCTCCAGTTATTTAGGTCTTTCGAGATTTCTTTCATCAACATTTTGCAGTTCTAGCATATAAATCCTGTTCATGTTTTGTTAGGTTTTACCTATTTCATTTTTTGGAGCTATTATAAGTAGTATTGTTTATTGCTAGAATATAGAAATGTGATTGGTTTCTGTGTGCTGATCTGGTATTCCTGAACCTTGCTAAATTCATTTATTAGTTCCAGGAAAATGAATGTGTGTGTGTGTGCATGCACACACATGTTTATTTGTGACTGTCTGGGTAGACAATCCCATCATCTGTTAATAGGGACAGTTTTGCTCCTCTCCCTTCTTTCCTCTTCTCCCCATCCCTAACTGCTTAGAATTAAGATGCCTAATGTGGATGAAATATAAGAGTGGAGGATAAGTAGAGTCACCACAGGTCATCTGCAAATTATTCAAGCTTCTAGCAGTCTGGACTTCATCAATGGCTCAGCAGGTAAAGAATCCAGCTGCAACACAGGAGACGCAGGAAACATGGATTTGATACCTGGAATGGGAAGATCCCCTGGAGGAGGGCAACCCACTCCAGTCTTTTTGCCGGGAAAATCTCATGGACAGAGGAGCCTGTCAGACTATGGTCCATCAGGTTGCAAAGAGTCAGACACAACTGAAGCAACTGAGCACACACAGGATTCATTCTATGAGATAATAGAAATATCATATGCAGATGATGTTATCATGTACTATGAAAAATGATAATAAAAATTTTAATCATAAACATTATAAAAATATCAGTGCTCCCTATGTGCCAGGGACCACTCTAATAATTGTACATAAATGAAACTTATCTAGTAATCACAACTCTAAGACATGGGTACTATTTTCCCCATTTTACAGATACAGAAACCGTAAGTAGCAGGGCTGGGTACAAACCCAGGTAGTCTGGCTTCAGCACTTACGCACTTTATTATTACACAATAGAACGTTAGATTCTAGAAATGGACTCTAAAATCTCGGACATATAGCATTTAATAAAGGAGCATTTCAAATGAATGAGTAAAATGGCAACTGTTTAGTTTAATTTAACATAATTATGTAGGAACAATTGGGTAGCCATTGGGAAGAATTAAAGCTGGAAATCTACATTTGTTTTGTACCTCAAAATAAAACCTATATGCTACAAGTATTCAAAAGTAAAACTTAAAAACATAAAAGTGCTAGGAGAAAACATGGAGAAAGAATTTTAAAATCTTGAGGGAAGGAAAGCTCTTCAAAGTATAGTACATTTACCAGCTATTATAAATGAAATGAATAATAATTTGATTTAAATAAAGAAAATATTTTAAATTTGTATATTCCAAGAAAAAATTTACAAGGTTAAAGACAAATAACAAACTCAGGAAAATATTAGAAACAGGAAGACAAAGGGTTATTATCCACACTATTAAAAGATCTATTCCATTTTAAAACCTAGTTGTTTGGGGTTTTGTTGTTGTTGGGTTGTATGAATTCTTTATATATTATGGATATTAGCACCTTATTGGCTATATGATTTGCAAATATCTTCTCCCTTTGAGTAGGTTGTCTTTTCATTTTGTTGATGATTTCTTTTGCTATGCAAAGCTTTTTAGTTTGATGTAGTCCCATTTGTTTATTTTTGCTTTGGTTTCCCTTGCCTGAGGAAATATATCTAGAAAGATATTGCTAAGATCTGTGTCAATGAGCATACTGCCTCTGTTTTCTTCAAGGAGTTTTATGGTTTCAGGCTTTACATTCAAGTCTTTAACCCATTTTTGAGTTTATTTTTGTGTACGGTATGAGATAATAGTCTAATTTCTTTTTTCTTTTCTTTTTCTTATATGTGGCCATCCAGTTTTAATAACACCATTTAGTGAAGAGACTAAACTTTCTCCATTGTAAATTCTTTGCTACTTTGCTGTAAATTAATTTTTCTTATATGTATGGGTTTATTTTGGGGCTTTCAACTATGTTCCATTGATCTAGATATCTTATTTTTCTTCCAATACCATGCTGTTTTGATTACTATAGCTTTGTAACATAGCTTGAAATCAGGCAGTGTGATACCTCCAGCTTTGTTCTTTCTTCTAAGGACTACTTTGGCTATTTGAAGTCTTTGTGCTTCCATTAAAATTTTCTGTTCTATTTCTGTGAAAAATTTCCTTGAGGTTTTGATAGGGATTTCATTGAATCTGTAGACTGTGGTAGGTAATATGGACATGTCAACAATGTTAGTTCTTCCAATCCATGGGCATAAAATATCTGTCCATTTATTTGTGCTGCTATGGAAAACAGTATGGAGATTTCTCAAAAAATTAAGAACTACCATATGATCTAGTTATTACACTTTTTGGTATTTATCCAGAGAACACAAAAATACCAATTTGAAAAGATATGTGTACCCCTATGTTCATCACAGCATTATTTACAGTAGCCAACATATGGAAAAAACCTAAGTGCCCATCAACAGATGAATGGATAAAGAGGATGGTATAGACTACTCAGTCATAATAAAGATGAAGTCTTGCCTTTTATGACAACATGAGTGGATAATAAGGGTATTTTGCTAAGTGAAATAGACACATACTGTATGATGCCACTCATATGTGGGATACAAACAAACAATAAAAGATAAATGAATAAACCAAAACAAAACAAACATGTATATATGGGACAGAGTAGTGGTTACCAAGGAGAAGCAGCAGGGGGGAATGCACATTGGGGAAAGGGGGCCAAGTGAATAATGATAAATGGGAAATAAATTTTTGGTGGTGAGCATGCTGGTGTGCATTCAGAAGTAGAAATATAATGTGGTATATATGAAACATATAATGTTATAAGTCAATGTCACCTCAATAAAAATTATTATAATAAAAAATTTTAAAAGAGAACTATTCATAACTGGCAAGAAAATACTAAATTCAATGAAAACATGGGCAAACAACACAAACAAGCTGCACATTTGAAAAAGGAAGGATGCAAATGGCTAAGAAACAAAAGGTGCTCAATTTTACTAAAAATAAAAAATAATGAAAGTAATGACATATCACTTTACACATATCAGACTAGCAAAGAAAACATGAATGAAAATGCACAGCTTTGGCAAGGATATGGGGGGAAATCACTCTCATACTCTGGTCCAATGAATCTAAACTTCCATAATTTCTTTTAGAGGGCAAGTTGGCACTAGCTATCCAATTATAAAAAGTGCATACCCACTGGAGCAATTCCATTTCCAGCATTTGTTTTAAGGAGAGCATACATGTACAAAGCTATTTACAAGGATGTTCATTTTAGCATTCTATAAAAATAAAAAAATCAGTTAACAATCCAAAGGAGCACCCACCTTATGCAACTAATTTTTTAAAGGTAAAACTTTAAGTATTGACCCCATGGACTATAACCTGCCAGGGTACTCTCTCCATGGAATTCTCCAGGCAAGAATAAGGGAGTAGATTACCATTCCCTTCTCCAGGGGATCATCCCAACCCAGGGATCAAATCTGGTCTCCCACATTGTAGGCAGATTATTTACTATCTGAACCACCAGTGACCCCAATTGAAATATTATGAAACCTATAATCTACTGTTACCTTATCCATTTATTTCTGAGGATTCTCAGAGGATTCTTAAAGGGTGACGATTACTTAAACGAGCACACCTTTGCAACCCATCAGTTCAGTTCAGTCACTCAGTTGTGTCCAACTCTTTGCAACCCCATGAACTGCAGCACGCCAGGCCTCCCTGTCCATCACCAACTGCCAAAGTCCACCCAAATCCATGTCCATAGAGTTGGTGATGACATTCAACCATCTCATCCTCTGTCGTCCCCTTCTCCTCCTGCCCCCAATCCCTCCCAGCATCAGAGTCTTTTCCAATGAGTCAGCTCCTTGCATGATGTGGCCAAAGTACTGGAGCTTCAGCTTTAGCATCATTCCTTCCAAAGAAATCCCAGGGTTGATCTCCTTCAGAATGGACTGGTTGGATCTCCTTGCAGTCCAAGAGACTCTCAAGAGTCTTCTCGAACACCACAGTTCAAATGCATCAATTCTTCGGCACTCAGCCTTCTTCACAGTCCAACTCTCACATCCATACATGACCACTGGAAAAACTATAGCCTTGACTAGACGTAACTTTATTGGCAAAATAATGTCTCTGCATTTTAATATGCTGTCTAGGTTGGGCATAACTTTCCTTCCAAGGAGTAAGCGTCTTTCAGTTTCATGGCTACAATCACCATCTGCAGTGATTTTGGAGCCCCGAAAAATAAAGTCAGCCGCTGTTTCCACTGTTTCCCCATCTATTTCCCATGAGGTGATAGGACCGGATGCCATGATCTTCGTTTTCTGAATGTTGAGCTTTAAGCCAACTTTTTCACTCTCCTCTTTTACTTTCATCAAGAGGCTCTTCAGTTCTTCTTCACTTTCTGCCATAAGGGTGGTGTCATCTGCATATCTGAGGTTATTGATATTTCTCCCGGCAATCTGGATTCCAGCTTGGGCTTCCTCCAGCCCAGTGTTTCTTGTGATGTACTCTGCATATAAGTTAAATAAGCAGGGTCACAATATACAGCCTTGACGTACTCCTTTTCCTATTTGGAACCAGTCTGTTGTTCCATATCCAATTCTAACTCTTGCTTCCTGACCTGCATATAGGTTTCTCAAGAGGCAGGTCAGGTGGTCTGGTATTCCCATCTCTCTCAGAATTTTCCACAGTTTATTGTGATCCACACAGTCAAAGGCTTTGGCATAGTCAATAAAGCAGAAATTGCTGTTTTTCTGGAACTCTCTTGCTTTTTGGATGATCCAGCAGATGTTGGCAATCTGATCTCTGGTTCCTCTGCCT
Source organism: Ovis canadensis (assembly GCF_042477335.2). NCBI lineage: Eukaryota > Metazoa > Chordata > Mammalia > Artiodactyla > Bovidae > Ovis > Ovis canadensis. The sequence goes on from NC_091727.1 coordinate 53,228,633, forward strand.
TTTCTAAAACCAACTTGAACATCTGGAAGTTCACAGTTCATGCATTGCTGACACCTGGCTTGGAGAATTTTGAGCATTACTTTCCTAGTGTGTGAGATGAGTGCAATTGTGCTGTAGTTTGAGCATTCTTTGGCATTGCCTTTCTTTGGAAATGGAATGAAAACTGACCTTTTCCAGTCCTGTGGCCACTGCTGAGTTTTCCAAATTTGCTGGCATATTGAGTGCAGCACTTTCACAGCATCATTTTTCGGGATTTGAAATAGCTGAACTGGGATTCCATCACCTCCACTAGCTTTGTTCGCAGTGATGCTTCCTAAGGTACACTTGACCTCACATTCCAGGATGTCTGGCTCTAGGTGAGTGATCACACCATCGTGATTATCTTGGTTGTGAAGCTCTTTTTTGTACAGTTCTCCTGTGTATTCTTGCCACCTCTTCTTAATATCTTCTGCTTCTGTTAGGTCCCTACCATTTCTGTCCTTTATTGAGCCCATCTTTGCATGAAATGTTCCCTTGGTATCTCTAATTTTCTTGAAGAGATCTCTAGTCTTTCCCATTCTGTTGTTTTCCTCTATTTCTTTGCAATGATCACTGAGGAAGGCTTTCTTATCTCTCCTTGCTATTCTTTGGAACTCTGCATTCAAATGGGTATATCTTTCCTTTTCTCCTTTGCTTTTTGCTTCTCTTCTTTTCACAGCTGTTTGTAAGGCCTCCTGAGACAGCCATTTTGCTTTTCTGCATTTCTTTTTCTTGGGGATGGTCTTGATTCCTGTCTCCTGTACAATGTCACAATGTCCATAGTTCATCAGGCACTCTGTCTATCAGATCTAGTCCCTTAAATCTATTTCTCACTTCCACTGTATAGTCATAAGGGATTTGATTTGGGTATAGCTGAATGGTCTAGTGGTTTTCTCCACTTTCTTTAATTTCAGTCTGAATTTGGCAATAAGGAGTTCATGATCTGAGCCACAGTCAGCTCCTGGTCTTATTTTTGTTGACTGTATAGAGCTTCTCCATCTTTGGCTGCAAAGAACATAATCAATCTAATTTTGGTGTCATCTATCTGGTGATGTCCATGTATAGAGTCTTCTCTTGTGTTGTTGGAAGAGGGTGTTTGCTATGACCAGTGCCTTCTCTTGGCAGAACTCTATTAGCCTTTGCCCTGCTTCATTCTGTATTCCAAGGCCAAATGGGCATAATTGTAATACTTGCCTCATAGGATTGTTTATTATTCATTCCTTCAAAAATATTTATTGAATAGGTAAAATTTTCAGGCACTGTGCTTGGTGTTTATATTTATATTGTACAAACATAAGCAAAACAGACATGGTACCTGCTCTCTAGATGCTTACTCTCCACTATAAGGTGTGTGTTTAGGGTGTATGTATGTCTGTATGTGGTGGAGGGAACAGACATTAATCAGACAACTGTACAACTGTCTTTGGTGCCTATGGAGTAAAATAGTAGAGTATCACGAAAGTGTATCATAGGCCGCCTTGGTCTAGTTTTGGAGGGTAGGGTGAGGGAAGGGTTCTGGTGAAGTTATATTTTAATTTAAAAAAAGATAGTGATGGGCCAGGCACTTTGCATAAATGTTCACTCCAGAGACCAGATAAAAAGAATAAGTAAGGTAGATGTATATACAGTGATATAGAAAGCATGTCAAGAATACATTGTCAATAAAGCAATTTGTAAAACAGATATAGCATGATTCTCTCCCTTTTCATGGTTTAAAAAAATCTATATTATAATACACATATCTATCAATGTATAGATAGAAAAAGATCTGGAAGATTATATACCATACTAACAATTGTTAACTCTATTTGAATAATTTGTCTGACATTCTCTAATCAAAAAAGAAACAATAAAGACATGTATGAAAGTGAAAGTGTTAGTCACTCATTCATGCCTGGCTCTTTGTGACCCAAAGGACTGTAGCCTGCCAGGCTCCTTTGTCCATGGGATTCTTCAGACAAGAATATTGGAGTAGGTAGCCATGCCCTCCTCCAGGGGATCTTCCTAACCCAGAGATCGAACCCATGTCTCCTGCATTGCAGGCATCTCAGACGGTAAATAATTCTTGCTTGGATAAACCCATGGACAGAGGAGCCTGGCGGGCTATAGTCCAGTAGGGTCACAAAGAGTCTGAAATATATATATACACACACACACAAATATATAAGCAACTGCATTAACATTAGAAATAGTAGTATTAAGGCAAAAAAGTTTTAAATAGGGTAAAAGAGATACTGATAAAAGATACTATCTACCAAGAATATCTTAGTGTCATAAGCATATATACAAATGACATTCCATTAAAATATATAAAGAAATCACAAAAGCAAATAAGTTACAAAAGAAAGCACAATACATTTCCAATAGTAGGAATCATGAAAGTCATGCTATTGTACCACAGTGTGATACAACTAACTTCTAAGCACGAAAACAGCATCCCCAAAAGCTGTCACTTTGAAAATCAAATAATACTTATAAATAACTAATGGTCAAAGAGGAAATCAAAACCAAAATTATAGACTAGAAATTAATGAGGATGAAAGCATTATATATTAATGTCAAGTAGAAAAAAAGTATCATCTTAAATTATTTTAGAAATAAGTAAGGAAGACTGAAAACAAATAAGCCATATATTTAACATAAGCCATTTCAAACAATACAGCAAATCAAACTTAGAAATAGAGGAATATATTAATAAATATAAAAGCTAAAAATAATTCATTAAGTAGAGAATAGCATAAGGGGAAAGTGGTAGAATGGGAAAATAAATCCAAGAAATATGGTTTAATTGATGGATAGACAGATGATAACTATGTGATAAAGTATAACAAAATATTATTGATAAAATTTATGCCGTGCATTTATAAGTGTTCACTGTAAAACTCCTTCAGCTTTGCTCTATGTTTGAAATATTCATAATTAAATAGATTAAAAACCTATTATTACCCAGAACATGAGTTTGGGAAACACTGTACTAGAAGTTTCACTAAACCAGGAGAAAAACAAAGATGTCCACTGTTGCCTTTACTATTTAACCATTTTTTGTTGAAGTTCGATAAAACATAATATATATCAAGTAAATGCATATAGGAATTATAAATATGATAAGGAGGGGAAATCATTATCTACCTGGAAAACCAAGGAAAATGAATAGAAAAACTATTAGAACTGATAAGGAAGGTAAGTTATAATAACAAGGAAGGTAAGTAGGATGCCCAGTTACAAAAATATGTCCCATTATGCACAAAAAATATATAAAAGGCTATTTCTAAATAGAGGTAGTAGTGAAGGGGAAAGGTGGTGAAACATGCTTTTCATGTTTTGCTTCGTGTACAGTACTTCCATAATGGCTGAATCTTTTACAACCAGAATGATTCATGTAGTTTTTTGGGGGGAAAATAAATCTATAGTAGTAGGCAGAATCCTAGAATGCCTCACCTTAATTTCCCTAGATTTCCCACCTTAATTTCTGGATTTTGAATATGATGAGATATGATGCCGGTGATTATGTTAACATCACCTGTGAAACAGATTTTGCAGGTTTAACGTTCCCCTTAAAATAGGGAGATTATTTTGTATTATTCCCCAATCACATTAATCTAATTACATAATTTTTTTAAATCACATAAATCTTTTAAAAGCAGAGTTTTCTCAGGCTAGTGATAGAATGGAGAGTCAGAGAGATTCCAAACAAAAAAAGGATTCAGTGTGCCAGAGCTGGTTTGAAGATGGAAGGGGACACATAAGGAAAAATGTGAGCAGCCTCTAGAAGCTGGGAGCATGGGATCTCAGTCCTGCAACAGTAAGGAACTAAATCCTGACAACAACCTGAATGAATTTGGAGTGGATTCTTCCCCCAGATAACTCCAGATAAAAGCCAATTCTGGGGACACCTTGATTTTGGCATTGTATAATCCTAAACAAAGAACTCAACCAAGCCCACCAAGATGTCCTATCTACAAAACTGAGACAATAAGGTGTTATTTAAAATGGCTAAGTTTGTGGTAATTTATGATGCAACAATAGAAAAATACAAAATACATAACATCAACAGAACAATGATGTATGGTAGTGGTGGTTTAGTCACTAAGTTGTATCTGACTCTTGCAACCCCATGGACTGTAGCCTGCCAGGCTCCTCTGTCCATGGGATTCTCCAGGCAAGAATACTGCAGTGGGTTGCCATTTCCTTCTCCAGGGGATCTTCCCAACCCAGGAATCAAACCTTGGTTCTATCAAATTTTCAAAAGTTCAAAATCCATTAATGGCCCAGTCATGGAGCAGGATAGGGAGATGACACCCATCCACCTCGTGGAAATGTATTAATAAATTGGCAAAATCTTTCTCAAAGTATACTGAGCAATGCCTATCAACCTCTCCCAAAATGTGGATATGCTGTGCCTTGCTAAAATTTATTGAAGTTAAATAATTATAGTGGTAAGGAAAGATTTTTCTAAATGTCCTTTATAGAATTGCTTATTCAGTTCAGTTCAGTTCAGTTCAGTCGCTCAGTCATGCTCGACTCTTTGCAACCCCATGAATCACAGCACGCCAGGCCTCCCTGTCCATCACCAACTCCCAGAGTTCACTCAGACGCACATCCATTGAGTCAGTGATGACATCCAGTCATCTCATCCTCTGTCGTCCCCTTCTCCTCCTGCCCTCAATCCCTCCCAGCATCAGAGTCTTTTCCAATGAGTCACCTCTTCACATGAGGTGGCCAAAGTACTAGAGTTTCAGCTTTAACATCATTCCTTCTGAAGAAATCCCAGGGCTGATCTCCTTCAGAATGGATTGGTTGGATCTCCTTGCAGTCCAAGGGACGCTCAAGAGTCTTCTCCCACACCACAGTTCAAATGCATCAATTCTTCGGCACTCAGCCTTCTTCACAGTCCAACTCTCACATCCATACACGACCACTGGAAAAACCATAGCCTTGACTAGACGGACCTTAGTCGGCAAAGTAATGTCTCTGCTTTTGAATATACTATCTAGGTTGCTCATAACTTTTCTTCCAAGGAGTAAGCGTCTTTTAATTTCATGGCTGCAGTCACCATCTGCAGTGATTTTGGAGCCCCCCAAAATAAAGTCTGATACTGTTTCCACTGTTTTCTCATCTATTTCCCATGAAGTGATAGGACCGGACGCCATGATCTTCATTTTCTGAATTGCTTATTAACAGTGGACAATTAGAAACAACGTGAGTATCTGATAACAGAATACTGGTTTGTCAAATATAATATCCTACGCCCATTTGATGAAATAATTTTTTTCAATATAAAGCCCAAAAGGAATTCTTATAGAATTTTACCAGTTAATTTAAAAAGAAAATGCACTAGAATAGCCAAGAAATCTATGGGGAAAAAAAGACAGAGGAGCTTGCCCTAGCAGAGATGAAATAATAATTTAAAGCTCAAATTTTTTTAAAAAAGTATGGTATTGATACTGGTATAGATTTTAGGACTATTGAAATGATGATTTACATTCAAAACTATATATATCCTTAGAAATTGGTTTTTGATAGAAAGAATGAATCTGTTCAATCAATGCTTTTAGGGCCCTATGAAAAAATACTAATAAGTAATGATACCAATAAGTAATGATATTCACCTATGAAGCATACACAAGTAAGTAATGATATTCACCCATGAAGTGTACCATTGTTAGAACATATAACTGAGAAAAATATTTACCAAAAAAATCTCCCCAAATTAGAGTTAAATCTATAAAATTCTAAAATATTACAAGGAAATATAGAAACAATGTTTCTAATCTTGGAGTAGAAAAGTATTCTTATGCAAGATTTAAAATGCAAAAGCCATAAAAGAAACGATTGATAAATTTGAACACACCAACGTTTAAAACATCTATACCCTAAAAGACCCCAAAAGCAAAGTTTAAAAATAAGGAAAGTCTGCAAAAAAATTTCCAGCACCGTGGGTTGGGGGTTGGGTAGGAGGGAGATTCAAGAGGGAGGGGAAGTATGTATGGCTGACTTACATTTTTGTACAGCAGAAACCAACACAACATTGAAAAGCAATTATCCTCTAATTAAAAAAAAACTTCCAACACTTGTAACAAATACTCATATCCAAACTACATAATTTAATAATAAGTCAAACAATCAAATTGGAAAACAGATAAATGATATGAATAGGCAAAGTCACAAAATGACATAAGCAAATAGCCAACAAACATATGAAAATACTCCTTAACTTCTATAATAATCAGGGAAATGCAAATAAGGATACATTTTTCAACCATCACATTGGTACAACATTGAAATGATTAATACCAGCATGGATAAAAATTTAGGGAAATAGTTATTTTTATTCACTGCTGGTGGAGGTATAAACTGGGTCTTTTGGAATGGTATTTTGGCATTACCTATTAAAATTCCAAAATGTGCTGTTTGAGCCACCTATTTTACTTCTTCATATTTATCTTATAGAAATACTTTAGCATATGCACAAAAAAGCATGTACACATTTTTAATTGCAGCACTATTTAAAAAAAAGTACTGTAACAGTATAAGATTGAAAACAATTTATATCTATCAATAGGTGTGGTGATGGTGGTTTAGTTGCCAAGTTGTATCCAACTTTTGCAACCCATGGACTGTAGCCTGCCAGGCTACTCTGTCTATGGGATTCACCAGGCAAAAATACTGGAGTGAGCTGCTATTTCCTTCTTCAGGGAATCTTCCCGCTCAGGGAATGAATCCGGGTTACTGTATTGCAGGCTGTCTCCCGCATTGCGGCGCCGGCGGGGGGCGGGGGGGGGCGGGGGGGGGTGCCGGGATTCTTTACTGACTGAGCCATCAGGGACTTACCAATAACTCTAGTACATTCATTCGATGGAGTTCTGTGCAGTATGTCAGAGAAGGCAATGGCAACCCACTCCATACTCTTGCCTGGAAAATCCCATGGATGGAGGAGCCTTGTAGGCTGCAGTCCATGGGGTCACGAAGAGTCGGACAAGACTGAACTACTTCACTTTCACTTTTCACTTTCATACATTTGAGAAGGAAATGGCAACCCACTCCAGTGTTCTTGCTTGGAGAATCCCAGGGGCGGCGGAGCCTAGTGGGCTGCCGTCTATGGGTCGCACAGAGTCGGACACGACTGAACGACTTAGCAGCAGCAGCAGCAGTGCAGTATGTAAAAGAATGAGGTAGATTTATACATACTGACATGGAAAGATTTTGAGACATAGTAAGCGAATGCAGCAATTAAAATGATACATAAAATAGAACATCATTCATATTTTTAAAACGTAAAAAATGAAACAATATTTCTATATGTGTATATAAGAGGAACTTTACATTTTTCTGTTTTGAGTGTTTGGCAACAATGTATTCATTCATGTGTAACCAGGCAAACATTTTTAAAATGAAAAAAGAACAAAAAGTTAATTACACATTAAAGAAAGGAATGCTTCATGTTGCCATTAAAATTATGTTACAGACAAACATTTCATGACATGGCAAATATTCACTAGGTTATCAAATAACATGCTATGATATTTTTTATTAGAATATATATATATATATAATGCATAGGGGCTTCCCAGGTGGCTAGGTGGTAAGAATCCGCCTGCCAATGCTAGAGACGCAGGAGATGTGGGTTCAGTCCCTGGGTTGGATCTTTTTTATGCTTTCATATAATTTCTGAATAGTCTACAATTTAAAAAATAGAAACAACAGGTGTATATGTGTGTCTGTAGATGTTAGTTGAAATTAGGACTGTAAAAGGAGTGGAGTTGGCAAGAGAACTAAAGGGGGCTCCAGACTAGAATTAAAACTAAAGTTGTTAGGTATGTGGGATTTTAGAATTAGTAGTTGGGGAACTAGACTTTGTGGGGCCTAGGAATTGACAATAGAAATGTAAGGGTTAGAATCAAGAGTAGAGATGATGGATTATCAGAATTAATGTAGATGCTGTGAGAGATTGGAATTAAAATCAAAGTCCCTGGCTTGAAAAATTCCACTGACAGAGGAGCTTAGCCAGCTATAGTGCATGGGGTCACGGAGTTGGATCCAACTGAGAGCGACAGAGCAGGAGCACACAGGGTGGCTCAGTGGAAAAGAATCTGCCTGCCAATGCAGGGGACACAGATTCAGCCCCTGGTCTGGGAAGATTCCATATACCAAGGAGCAACTAAGCCCATCCTCTAGAGCCTGGGAGACAGAACTATTGAAGCCCGGAGTGCCTAGAGCCTGTGCTCCACAGCAAGAGAAGCCACCACAATAAGAAGCCTATGCCCTGTAATGAGTAGCTCTGGCTTGTCTCAACTAGAGAAAGCCGGTGCATAAGACCCAACACAGCCAAAAATAAATAAATTAATAAATAATTAAAATCAACGTCCCTATTAAATGGCTTTTTGAAAACTATAACGGCAATATTGGTGAGAGTATGGGAATATTTGAATAAACTGGAATTCTCATATATTTCTGGTGGGATTCTAACTACATTTCTACAAATCTCTCCTTAAGAAAAGTCTCAGAAATATGCAAATATTTAGTTACATCAAATTTCATGTTTGTATTTCTTACAATTAAAAAAGCCACAAACATTGAGTCTTGCTTAAATAAATAATTAGCATTACAATGGAATAACAGCCACCCATTAAAATAGCATTGTAAGTATATTTAATAGGTCAGTCTATCTCAAAAGGGCCTCCATAATGCTGAGATTATACACAAAAGTTTATGTCTAAATATATATATTTGGCAGGCAGTGGATACATTCATCAGATTCTCAGTTTGGAGCATGAACCACTGCTCTGGAGGGTTGGAATTGAACAAGAGGGTAAAATTACAGTTTTTATTTCCTCTATGTCTCAAGAATACTTGTAGAGGGGGTGGGAGGAAGGCAAGAGGGAAGGGATATATGTCTACTTACCGTGGATTCGTGTTGTACAGCAGAAACCAACACAACATTGTTAAGCAATTATACTCCAATTAAAAATAAATTTTAAATTTTAAAAAGAATACCTCAGATAGTGCTTTTGTCTCTATACTTTAAAGTACTGAGTTAATACATGCTTTTAGTTAAAAATTCAAACCTTACAGGAGTATCTAGAGTTTCGAGTCAAAGCTCCCTTCTCTCTTTTCAATTTTATTCTGCACCCCAGAAAAAGCACGGTTAATAGAGGTAACTCCTACCTGATCCTTTTTATTGCTATGCATTCACAGATGCAGATCCTCTATAAGCTCTTTGCCAATCGCACTCTCACAAATAACACCAAGGAGAAATAGAGAATTTTTTTTGAGGACTCACTACGTTCCTGAAGTAAGTGTTCTAAGGGTTTACTACCCGTGTAAACTCGCTGTGGTAGGCGCCCTCCACACTGTGTCCCCTCTTACCCTCTCGCCCCCCGTTCTTCGCTAGGCAGCTGGAGAGATTAATTTTTAAACGTTAGTCAAATCAAATCACGTCACCCTTCAGTGGTTTCCATCGTACCTCGAATCAAATCCAAATTCCTTAGCGACCCTACTATTCTTTATGGTTGGGTTTGCAGCGCCTGGAACAGCTCAGGCGCGATCGCCACCAAGGCACCCGGTTTCACCGCTGAGGGAGCGCCTTCCCAAGGGGCAGAGGCGGGGTTTCTCGAGCTGGGGGAGGAGCCTCAGACCTAGTGTGAGGAGAGGCGGAGGGGGAGGTTTTCCGCGGAGGGTAAGCGAGGGGAGCAGGTCTGAAACAGGGCCGCGGACTCGGCACGCTCCTGCGGGCCCCGCGGAGCTAGTGCCGCGGAGGTGAGCATCTTCCTCCGGGTTGGGGGGCGGGATCTGCTCTCGCGGCAGTGCTCGGCTTCTCGCTGGGGTTGTTCCCACGGGACCCTGCGCCGAAGAGCGGAGGTGGCGGCCTCGGGGAGCCTGGGAGAGGCTGGTGTAGGGGCCCGGCGGCCTGGCTCAGCCCTCCCTCAACCCCGCCTTCTCTCCCCTCCCCCAGGCCTCGGCCGGCGCCAGTGGTGAGAGCTCGCCGCATCCTCGGGGGCAGCCCGGCAGTGGCCGGCAGTGCAAGGAGAGAGTGGCCGACAGTGGGGATGCGAGGTACCGGCATTAGTCATGGCCAAGTGGCCCTAGAGAGGGAGTAAAGACCGGGTCTTCGGCATTTCTCAGGGGTTCGAGGAACTCGGCCTCAGAGGAGGGGGAAGGTGAGGGGCTGGCAGGCAGGCTTCGCGGGTAACTACTAGGCGTCGTACATGTAGGTTTTGGTGTCTAAATGGCACTACACACACACACATATTCATTTCGGGTAATTGCTTCTTAAAAACTTAACAATATGTCTTGTAGATCTTCCTATATCGGGAAATTTAAATTTACCTCATTTATAAACAGCTGCATTGTATGATTGTACTACAGTTTATTTAACCATTTCCGATTGATGTACATTGGCTTGTTTCCCTTTGGGGGGAGGGAAGGGGCTATTACAAGCAATGCTATAATGAATGGGCTTGTGTGTGTGTGTGTGTGTGTGTGTGTACATATATTTCATGTATGAATATTTTTGTAGGAGAAATTCTTAGAAGAGTAATCGCTGGGTCAAAATGTATGTGCGTTTTGAATTTTAATAGATTCGTCCAAATTGTCTCTTTCTAAAAGGCTATACTAATTTACACTGTTCAATGTTATGCGAGAGTGCCCATTTTTCCACAGTTGTGCCAACACGAATTATCATCAATCTTTGTAATTTTGGTTAATTTAAAGGGCAAAAAATGTTATGTCATTGTTTTATTTGCATTTCCCTGATTACTAGTGAAGTTGAACGTATTTTTATTTATCCGATTACAAAACTAAATATCAATAGTCTATAAGCAGTAAGCATTTTGGAAATTTAATACGGCCCATTCGCAATAGCAAGAAAAACGAGCAAAAATACCTAGAAGTAAACTACAAAACTTTATTGAGGAATGTAATAAAAGAACATTTGCATACATGGAAAAGGGGATACCATGCTTCTGGATAAGAAGGCTCAGTTTTGTAGTTTTGTCCTTTTTTCCTGTGTTGATTTATACGATTCATGCAATTTCAATAAATATACGAAGTGTTTGGAATTTAATATGATTCTAAAGTTCATCCGGAAAAAAAGATGGCTAAGAATAACCGAGAAAATATTTTAAAGATAAGGATGGGGTGTTTGTACTACCAGCTGTTAAAATGTATTCTAAAGAAACAATGTATAAGTTAGAATAGACAGAATAATATATTACAATAGGAAAGCCCACAAATCGAGCCAAATTGGATTCCAAGATTTATTGGAGAAACATTGTTGGCTAGACGTGGAAAAACTGCCATATTAAAAGCTTCAAGCACGCACTCCCCCCCCCCACACACACACACTCCCCGCCAACTCCCCCTTGGAAGCTTGAATTTTCCAAAGAGGGCAGACCTCTTTGTTTGGAGAAAAGCACTTTATTGGATCTTTTGGCTTTGCCAAGGTAAAGCCTCTGGAGTTAAAATTTGTGGCTTTGGAGCTAGAACTAACGATATGAGCTTTTAGTTAGATTAAGATGGATTCAGTAGCCTGCAGTGCGGCGAGGGAAAGAGTCTGAATATTATCTGTCTTTAATTTTCTTTTTCTTATCTAATGGGCCAAAAATGTTATGTCATTGTTTGCATTTGCATTTGCGTGCTTATTGTGAGATTGAACGTCTTTTATGTTAGTCCAAAATAATAGGTGATTCGTGGAGGCAGGTAACAATAGATCTATTGCTCCTCTTCCAGAATGGAGTTGGTAATTGGTACAGCTCTGCTCGGAAGTGTGAGAATAAACAGGTTGACTTTTTAAATTTTCCTCAAGCACTAGGCTCTAGACACCTTAGATCGGGGGCGGAGGCAGTTTTCAGGACATGGCCGAGATTTGGCGCTGAGCTGTGTCATCGCGAGGTTTGGCAGCCAGCTCCGCAGTGGGTCGGAAACCTCGTGGTAGGCGAGATCCCTGCAGGACGGGAGGTTCCTCCCTTCCCCTGAAAACTCTCAGTCATTTTCATGGAGCTCCGCCTCTCTCCTTTTTAGGAGCGTTCCCTAAGTCTCGCGAGATCTCGTGTTTCCTAAAGGCGAGGCGCGGGCAGCATCCTGCGGTGAATTCGAAGGTCTCGCAGAGACAGAAACGTACTATCGCGATAGTTCTTAAGACGCATGCGGGAGACGGTGGCGGCAGGTTGGCTCCGCCCCTTCGGTTCTTCGTGAGGTTGTGCGTCATTTGCTTTTTGCTTCGCGTAGGGTTAGAGTGGAGCCGTAGCGATTTCGGTTTTGGTGGGAGGAGGGGTCTGGGAAGGGCTGGGCTCAGGCTGTTCCCGTCGGGTCGAGGTTATCGCGGGATCGCGCGGAGGCGGCCGCAGTTAGGCTACAGACTGCAGTAGCTGCGGAGGCGGCGGCAGCGTCTTCGGCTCGTGCTGTACCTAGCTGGTGAGTTCTCGCGGGAGCGCGGTTACGTCCTCGTGGGATCCGTTGGCGGTGCTGGAGGTGGCTCTGGGGGGGGGGGGGGCAGTGACTAGGGTCGGTCTGCTTGCTGTTAAGATGGCGGCGGAAGCTGATGTCTGTCCGGCCAGGACCCGGGAGTGAGGAGTTGGCTCTCGGCGTTTGTGACGCTTCTCAGGTTCCCGACGTTAAGCAGGTGACGATTGGCGAAAAGACGAGGTGCCAATAAGCCGAACCTGAGGCGAAGACCACCCCCTCTCTAGTAGGTTGAGGCGTCACCATTTCCCGGGCCTCAGCCTCGTGTGGGCCCGCCTTTACCCCACCAATCGGTCAACGCCTCCGTTGTCGCCGCTGCAGTGGGCGGGTTGGGAATGATGGGGGGCAGGAGTCCTAGAGTTCGTTGGGGACTAAGGTTGGGAGTTAGATTGGGCACTGGGGGAGAGGGAACCATCCAACGACTATTGGTTTCCTCCCACTACCTTTTTGTGGGCCCGATTTTCCGCTCCTTCGGAAAAGAGGACAAATGAATCCTCTAGTTTTACTTGAGGTAGGCTCTACTTCCTCAACCCCCATGGTCTTTGAACTAAGGTATAGGAGGTCAAGCTTTGATGCCTCTGACATTCCTTCCCCATTCCCCCCTAGTTCCACCGTCCCATTGAATTTTTCTCTACTACATGGATATTTGAGGCTCGTGTTTAAGAGGGAAAGTCAAAGCTTTTCCCTGTCACCCCCTCCCCGGTCCTGCTAAGGCAGGGCTTAGCCCAGGTCCCGTAACCTGTCCTGTTCTCCCCCTTCCATCGGTCCCCTTGACACATATGTTGACCAGAGACCCTTTCCTGTTCCCTGTGTTCCATCTTTGTGGATAGAGTCATAGTAGCTTTCACGTTTGTATGACCCTGATTGGAGCACAGGGCACTCATTTCTCCCAACTCTGCTGCTCAACCATTCTTAGGTGGAACAGTGAATTGGGTTGATGGTTGAATCATTGCTGTCTTCATGATCTCTTAGTCTTCGGGGCCGTTAGACAACCCCCCCTCCCCATCATAACACTCACTCCCCTCAAAAAAGGGAAAAGAAAACTTTTTTTAAAGAGACTGTAGAAAATAACCCTCCAGTAAGCCAACTTTTTGCCCTTTCTCACCTGCCATCCCCTTTGCAAACTTGGGAATCACCTCTTTTCCCTGCCTTGCTCTTGAGTTCTTGTGGCCTTCTGGTCTGGACATCTCTTTGCTGCTAACCACCTCTTACATGTTTCTCCTGTAATCATTAAGGATTTCTTAATCCTTCTATTTCCACACCCCACCCCATGCTGTTTTCCTGGGAGCTGAATCCCCTAGAGAGAAAGTAGCCTCTTAGGCTCCACAGCATTTACCCACCTCCATGTGCTAGAAAATAAAATAGCTTTGATAGATTATCTCTTGACAATCATTGCCCCATTCTACTCCCATCCCAGTCCACAGTTACTGTAAACAGTTCCCTATCATTTGTTTCCTTTTTAGATTACATGTCCAACATTGTTTTCTTTTAGCCCCAGTGTTGCCTGTATTGAGGAGATAGCAACATTCTCCACTCAAGGGAAGCAGCCTGGTATGGTAGAAACACTGTATGCTTTGGGTTCACACCAAACTTTGTGACCTTGGGGAAATTACTTTTCAGATTCTCAGTTTTTCATGTGTATAATGGGGATAGTAGCTCTTAATAGTTGCTAGAAGTAAACAACTTACAAAGTGCCTAGATTATGATAGGTATATAGTAAATTGTGGTTACTTTTTCTTGGTGTAAGAATACATTGGCAGATGCATCTGTTTCATATGGTAGTTTTATGACCTGGGAAAGAAGAGGCTTTTGTCTAAAGAAACAGTTAACTGTTAATTTAGTATATTTCTAGAACTGTTAATTTTTGGTATATTGGTAGGCCAGTCCTATCATTTTTGTGTTTTTTTCCCTCCTTGTAGGCCAAGCTTTTTATCTCCAATGGTTTATTATGTTTGAATGTGATTCCCACTTATGTTGACCTTCTAGTCTAGGAATTTTAGTGCAGAATCACCATCCTGGAGTGACCATCAGCCATAATGTTCCTGTCAAGAACCACACCCAGGTGTTCTACCTTTTGAAAGGGATGTTTCATCCCTTGCCTACTCCCTTCTTGCACTCCTTCAAAGGTAGTCTGTCCTGTCATTCACCCTATGAAAGTAATGAAATTTGGTGCTGTACTTTTCACAGTAACAGAACTTCTGCTAGCTAGTTTTTAAGTGTTCAAATGCTTTTCCTCTACCTCCTTTCTTTGGTCCCTCAGATCAGAGTGGTGGTGGTGGTTTAGTCACTAAGTCGTGTCCTACTCTTGTGACCCCGTGGACTGTAGCCTGCCAGGCTCCTTTGTCCATGGGATTCTCCAGGCAAGAATACTGGAGTGGGTTGCCATTCCCTTATCAGAGTAGGGATCTCTTATTTGACCTTACTTGAGCAGGATAATTCCTATCTGAGAGGGTTTAGAAAAGTTTGGGGTACCAAGCTTCTTTTCCAAAGTGAATTGCTGGCAGTTCTTTAATACACTACCTCCTTTTGTGTGTTTGCTGGATTATATTTTTCAACACTAAATAGAAGTGACTATATTCAATTTGGATGTAGTTTTCCTTACTGTTAATATTTTAATTAGGCCAGTATTTAAATGAGTGCTTTTTACTAATTACCTTGGATGGATAATGGGGTTTGAAATATGATGGTGAAAAGTTTACATAGTATTAAAATTTTACCATAGGTAACCATCTAGTAATTAACTATACACAGACACTGGTTTTGTGCTTTAGTGGGTGCTTTATTTAGTTTGAAGTGCTTTGGAAGTCATTTAATTTTCCCCCTTTTTCATTGGAGGACAAGAATGTGAAGAACAATTGGGTCTGAGGCTTCCCTGATAGCTCAGTTGGTAAAGAATCCACCTGCCATGTAGGAGACCCCTGTTCGGTTCCTGAATGGGGAAGATCCACTGGAGAAGGGATAGGCTACCCACTCCAGTATCCTTGGGCTTCCCTTGTGGCTCAGCTGGTAAAGAACCTGCGTGCAATGTGGGAGACCTGGGTTCGATCCCTGGGTTGGGAAGATCCCCTGGAGAAGGGAAAAGCTACCCACTCCAGTATTCTGGCTTGGAGAATTCCATGGGCTGTATGTATAGTTCATGGGGTCACAAAGAGTTGGATACAACTGAGCAACTTTCACACACAAGACGGTCTAGCAGTGATCAGAAATTAAACCTCACTTTTACTTTTGTCATTTAGAACTAGAATAAATAATGGGAATGATAATCTAGGTGTGACCTAAAAGGTTTAATTTATTCTAGGTTGATCTCTGAGAAGAGAGGAAGGAGTGGCAATACCAGTTAAAAACTTTGTTTAACATTCAGGGACAAAGTTCAACCTGAGTTTCCAGGGTGTTTACCATTTGTCTCCCAGTATGGCCAAAAAGCATGTATGAAGGTGAAAAATAATTTGTGTGTGCAATGTTTTTCACAAAAAGTTTAAAATTGTCTTAATGTCAGTTCTCAGCAAAGACAGAAAATTGTCTGTAAAATAATCAGTATCCCCTGTGCTTTCATTTGGATTGAGAGCAGAGTTTTCAGGAGTGCCGTCTAAATGCCAGATTAGAAGAATTGCTTTAACTTTGGTTCTGAATTGTTGCTCCTCAAAGCAGTTCCTAAAAAATGCAACTTGATGTGTGAGAGCTGTTGCTTAAGAGGTAATAACTGTGATTATGTTTGAACATTGATATAATGGTTAGCTCCCCCACACCCTAATAAATGTTGTGTATCTCTCCCTCTGTTTTTGTTTTTGTTTTTTTATAGGTCCTCCGGTAGTCTGACCTGAGTGGGTTAGCACTCCAGAGGAACCAGCAGACCAACTTGGTCAGGAAGGTTCAGGAAGCTGTTGGAGCAGTGTTGGGATTTCCCACCAGGATGAGTATGATTGGCTGTGATTTTAGGTTAGTTTTTGTGGATCTTTGTGGGTAATGTTTGTGTTTTATTTCCTGGAATGGAGATAGTTGGGGTGTATGTGTTTCCATTCTGTAATTGAGCTACTTTGGTTTCTTCCATTGTCTGGATCTGATGTGGTACTACTGGGTGTTCTTGTGTTTAAGCGGAGCTCATTACTAAATTAAAATTTAAATGAATTCTATCTGTAAATGATTTTTTTAAGTCACTCTAAGCATCATTCAAAAGTAAAATTGCAGGTTATTACATCTAACCAATTCTTTTTGGAATTTTTCGAACATAGCAAAACTGGATAATATAATGATCCCCCTCTGTACCCATTACTGGCTTTAACAGTTAACATCTTGCAGCCATTCTTTTTCATCTCTACTTCTGCCCACTGCAGCCCCTTACTGCCTATCCCCTAGATTACTTTGAAATAAATCCCTACTGTTGTTTTCTTTTTATTTGCAAAATATTTGTGTTTAAGGGCTTCACTGATAGCTCAGTTGGTAGCAACCAATGACCACCCCCCCACCCCCCTTCAATTCTTGGGTTGGGAAGATCCACTACAGAAGGGATCGGGCTACCCACTCCAGTATTCTTGGGCTTCCCTTGTGGCTCAGCTGGTAAAGAACCTGCGTGCAATGTGGGAGACCTGGGTTCAATCCTTGGGTTGGGAAGATCCCCTGGAGAAGGGAAAGACTACCCATTCCAGTATTCTGGCCTGGAGACGTCCATGAACTGTATTTAAAACATAAAAGGCTCTTTTAAACCTAACTTCAAAAGCATTACCACAACTCAGAAAGTTACCTGATTTTCTAAAATGTCAAATAGGAAGCTAGTGTTCAAATTTCAGTTTGTTTGAATCCAGATCCAAAGAAAGTCCTTTTGTCACTAAGGATGATTGATATATCTCTTAAATCTATTTTAGTCTGCATGTTCCCTTCTTTTTCTTTTCCTTCCTATTTATTTGTTGAAGAAATGGTCCTGTAGAGTTTCCCACCACATTTGGTGATTACATCCTCGGTGGTATCTGACCCATTCTTACTAGGTTAAAGACTCTGGAGGACCCCATTATAATGGAACAATGGCAGTAATCTCCTGTATCCCAGTTGGAGTTGATACTGCTGGCCTAGGCACTCTCCCAAAATAACTAGTCATGGATTCCTTTTTCTGTGGCAGAGTCTGATTTAATTGATATCTGACTTCAGTAGTTCCATGTCTTGGCCCTGCTTCTGCTCCGTGTGAAAAGTAGGCCTCCTTGTGGAAGGAGCTAATGTTTCCTAGATAATGACCTGATTGTGCCTTTAGGGTTTTTCATCATGGTTTCAATTTCTTTAGGTGGTTTAGTTATCTGTATACTATCTTACAATGTTGCTTCTTATTACTTTGATGTTAGTATCTTAGCTGCTCTGACCCAAAGCTTCTAAGCTATTAAGACTTAGTAATTAGTTTCTCTGGCTGTAATAGTGTTTGAAGTGGCAATACTAAAGGAGTTTTGAGAGCTTCCACTAACATCCTGATTTTTCAGCTATCATACACAGCTGTAGTTTTCCTGTTTTGTTTTTTTTTTTTTTTCATTTTATTCCCTCTGGAAATGCTGTTCTCCCAGCATAGAGGCCTTTAAACTGTTCATAGAGGCCTTTAAACTGTCTTTCCTTGTTCTGCATTGGCCATCATAAAATCTACCAAATGTCCCTTCCATGGTCAAAACCTGAAAATGGAACTTGGAATGCTCCAGCCAGCCTTTGACTTAAGCACATGTCGGGGAAGAGCAAGGCCACTTGTGCTTACCTTTAAAATGAGTACAGTTACAAGTTGAAGAAACAGAAAAGGTTTTCTGAGATGTTGAGATGAAGTATAATTGTGAATCACTGGTGCTGTGGTTCCTGAGTTCAGGCTTTTTGGTTCTTTGTTCATTAATGGAGAAATCAGATCCTTAGCTGTAAAGTGACTAAGTATCAAAGAAGTGATTTTTGGGGAATTACAGTGAAATCCATTTGTTCAACAAAATAATTTGAGCACATTGTATATAGTGATTAAATATTTACCCTTGTTCTGAGTTTTCTGTAGCTAGAAAGTTTGAACAATATCCCTTAAACCTTCTAATCCTGAGTTTGTGAAACTAGAATAACTAGATTTTGTGGACAGAGCTTTGCACACAGTAGGCATTTAGATATTTGAATTGTTTCCAGAGTTAAAAGTTTACAATAGAAATTCTGTTTCTTTTACCTCCTTTTGTTGGGTGTTTTCAACCATGGATTCAAAGTATTTCTGAAATGCTAAAATCGGTTGCTTTGAAAACATTTGCCCTTCACATTACATGTTACCTCTCTTGGCAGTTTGATTAAATTGTTAAAATCTGATGTGTAACTGTAACAATATTTGGCTACTTTACAACGATCTCACTCTCTGTAAAGTTGATAGTCACAAGCAGTTGGGTGTTTTGCTATATTGTTCTCGGACTCGTTTCCTCAATGACTGGTTGCCAGATGTTTCTATGTTAATGTCTGGGATAACTCAGCTCAGAAGATTCTTTGGAAGCCCTCTCATTTGATGTGTCATAGAGGTTGAGTTGCTAAAACTTGATGTACTTGTTGACCAGCTTGGTTATAGAAACACTTTTAGTTAGTGAAGGAGTGGTTCTCTCTGAGTGAAAAACAACTGTAGGTTTTCTTTGGGCTGTTAACGCAAGTATTTTCAACTTTAGTTCTCCTGAAAAGTTGGCAGTGGTGACATAGGTTGGTTCTAGAATGTGATTTTACAGAAAATTGGAATTTCTTTCAGCTTCTTATTAATGTCTCTTTAAATGGAGATTGATATTGTAGATTGATTTATTTTGGATTGCTGACTGGACTAAGTAAATATGAAAATTGTTTTTCAGCTCGAAGATTCTGATTGTATCATCTTAGATGATGAAAGGAAGCAGTTTCTCCTTTTCATTAATCTTCAAGTAGTGACTAAAAGAATCTAGGAGTAGAGATGCAAATTATTCTGGAATGACTTTTTAGTATAATTTAGATTTTGAAGACTGGTAAGTGTGAACATATTGCCATGAATTTATGTACCATCTTTAGCATTTCATAGATTTTAAGTCCTTGTAATTAGGTACCAGAGATAATTGCCCTGGAAATACTTGGGTATATTGTAGTTTGTGGCTGCTTATATTTTGGAACACGTATGATTACCTTATTTGCTACAATTGTTTTCTTGTTTTCCTGTCTATAGAGGTGTATGACTCCTGGTTTTGTGTTGTTTTTTTTTTTTTCCTGGCCACACCACAAGGCTCACAGGATCTTAGTTCCCTAGCCAGTAGTGGGCCCTTGGTAGTGAAAGCAGAGTCATAACCATTGGACCACCAGGAAATTCCCATCTTCTGGTCTTTGCCTTTTTTTTTTTTAAACTTCCACTACTAATTCTTTATTACTGCATTCTGCTGATTGAGTTCTAATAGGTGGAAAGATCTTTCAGCACAGTGATTAGGAACCCAGACTCCCGGATTCAAGTTCTCACTCCATTTCATACTAGCTGAAGTTTAGCTAAGTTACTGCATATAAAGTTCATAGAACAGTGGTTCAGAATCACCTAGAGGGCTTGCTAAAACACGATTGCTGGGCCCCACCCCCAGAGTTTTTAATTCTGTAGGTCTGGGGGTAGGGGGCAATATTTTACATTTCAGACAAGTTCCCAAGAAGATGGTGGTATTGATGGTCAGTGAACAAACAGAATAGAACAGTACTTGGCAACAGGTGTTAACTTTTTCTTCAGAACTGCTTTCCCAGTCCCTGAGTAAAACACTTGACTCTTCAATGCTGATTAGTATTGCCTTCAGCTTAGAGCAGATTTGGAATCCTTCATTGCAGAGGTTCTCAAAATGTGGTCCCCAGATCAATATCACCATCTGGGAACTTGTCAGAAATGCAGACTCTCAGGCTCCAGCCCAGGTTTGTTTTAAAAGTGTGTTTTGACTTAATTGAGGTGTCTTACACTTTTATTAATAGCTTTATTGAGATATAATTTACATACCATATAATTCATCCATTTAAAGTATGTTGTTGTTTAGTCACTAAGTCATGTCCGACTCTGCAATGCCATGGACAGCAGCCCACCAGGCTCCCCTTCCTTAGCAACCACTAATCTATTTTATGTCTCTAGATTTGCCTATTCTGGGCACTCATACAAAATGGAATCATAGCATATGTAAGAAGCTTTAATGTGATTAAAGTCTTTTCCCTTTATTGTGAAAAATAGAAAACAAATATGGAAAACCACCTCAAAACAAATTTATGTACATAAATTATCTTAAAGTGCTTTTGTTACTACCACCCAAGTCAAGAAATAACATTTTGCCTTTCACCCATAGAAGCCCCTCCACGTGCCCATCCCCATCACAGCATCCTTCCTCAGTCTGGAAAATAACTGCTATTCTGACTTCATAGTAGTCACTTCTTTGCATTCTTTTATAGTTTTAATCATACAGGTGTGTGTCCCTGGACAGTGTGATTTACTTTGTCCATTTTTTAAAACTCAAGTTTGTCTTGTCAAGAAGTATTTGTATCTTCTCTTTCTCCTTTTTCTTTATGCTTTCTATTGAAGAACTCAGGCCATTTGACCTGTAGAATTTCCAACAGACTGAAATTTGTTGACTGCATACTTAGTATATAGTTCAGCATGTTCTGTCCTCTGTATTTCATGTTAACAGCCACTGCTGCCCAAAGCTTAGATTCTTTGTTAATTCATTGGGAGTTGCAAAATGGTGTTTTTAACTCTCTCATTTTGTTTTCATATGTTGGCTGGAATAATTTATAGTTTATATAAGAAAGGCAAAATAAATGCTCGGTTTTTAAATGTTTTTCTGGCAATTTAACTATTTCTGTCTCTTTGGACAAGTTAACTTAGTAACCTATCAGTTGCTCCATCTGGGGAAAATATCTTATTTGTGAATTTTAAATGTGAAAATACAAGGTGTATTTATTTATTTAACATACTATTTCACTTAATTCCTCTAACAACTCAAAGATGTGCAGTCATGGTGGTGAACTCATGGTCAGTAAGCAAAGCCTGTCTGGATCCTTCAGGCCTGTGGTTAAGGAGGAATGGTATTTGTTCTTTGAACATTTGGAGGCTAAGACTCTGGTCAGTGATAACTGAATTTTCCATCAGAGTCGTTTTTCACATTGTCAAGCGTTTGGGGTCACATTCGTACCCTCTGGAGGGTCTTACCCAGTTCTGTGGTGATGTGCAATACATTGATTGCCTTCATCTCCCACCCTCCGGCTACACAGCCCCCTACTGTTTTGGTTTGTTCGAGGTTCTGCTGTAACCTTAGTAACTCACGAGTCTTCCTAATGGTCATCACTGTTAACATAGTTGAGTAGCACTTTTACCATTTCATACATTATATAGAAAACAGCATATGGCACATAGTAAGTGCTCAATAAACTAGAAACCATTGTTGATTTCTTTGTTGTTATTGTTGTTAATATTATACCTTCTTTTTCTCTCTCACATCTTAACCTCTCTTCAGTTCAACAAACATTCACTAAGTGTTTCTAAGTACAAGGAGCTGGGAACATAAGATGAATGAGAGTTAATCTCTGCCCTTGAGAAACTTACAGTCCAGTTTAGGACTGTATGTGAAATCATGTTTAAAGTTCTTAGGGTTTTCCTTTGTGTTATCATTTCTTTGCTTTATCTGTGAATGTCTATTGTTTTTCAAAACCCTCCTTACCTCTGTATCCCTTCCCAGCCTTTGAAACTGCTGATAGGTGAGAAAGCCTACAATTGTATTCTATGAATACAGGCTAATATCAAGAAAACCTTTGGACCAAGATTAGATTTCAAAAGTGACATATGTGTTTGATACAACGATATCAGTTTATGGTCTTTAGATGAACCTACACCAGCATCTGTCTTACTGCTTTAACTATCTTCATTTTGCCTTCTCCCTTCTGCTTCCCTTCCCTGTGCCACCCCCAAGATGTTTGCTGCATAAAGAAAGAGGCTCCTATACACAGTTAGTGATCTATCAAGTATGTAAACAGACAGCTTCATATAAACTAAGTTTTGAGTGGGCCTAGGGTTTATCACTAAATTTTCATATATATAAAATAGTATTCATAAAGCCTGCCTCGTAGATTGCTGTGAGCATTAAAGTGAGATGCTGTATTTTTTTTTCTTTTTTTAATTTTTATTTATTTATTTTTATTTTTACTTTATTTTACTTTACAGTACTGTATTGGTTTTGCCATACATTGACATGAATCCACCACGGGTGTACATGCGTTCCCAAACATGAACCCCCCTCCCACCTCCCTCCCCATAACATCTCTCTGGGTCATCCCCGTGCATCAGCCCCAAGCATCCTGTAACCTGCAGAGATGATGTATTTTAAAATGTTTTATATAGAGTACCCTACAAAGGTAAAGCCATTATAATTTATGTAAATACTTAATACCTATGTTACTTGGGGCAAATTACATCATCACTGAGCTAATTTCCTCACCCTTTACATCCTTTACATTCACTCAACAAATATTTGAGAACATACTCAGTAGTGCCAGGTACTAGGAATACAGAGATGAGCAACTGGAGAATGGAGGGCAGCATGGTCTATAGGGGAAGGAGACTTATAAATCATACTCAAAGGAATCTGTATAATAACATGAGTGAACTGTGCTATAACAGTTTATAGGAAGGCATCAGAAAATATCACACAGAATTTTGTTAGTGTTAAGATACATGAAAAGTGTATCAACTCAAAAATGCTATACAAATGAAATTAGTTAAGTGTATTCCAAATGAACCAATACCCTCAACCATTATTTCATTTTCTCATTACTTGTACTTTAGATGTATTTATTTTTTTGAGCTAGATTTTATGTGCTCTTTTAAAAATATATATTTACTTATTTATTTATTTGGTTGTGCTGGGTCTTAGTTGACGCCATGTGGGATCTAGCTTTCCCTAACCAGAAATGGAACCCGGGCCCCCTGCATTGGGAGCTTGGAGTCTTAGCCACTGGAGCACCAGGGAAGCCCATTTATGAACTCTTCCAAGATGTTATATACTCCTATAGTAGAGTACCCTGAAAGTAATACTTTCCTCTAAAAGAATTTTTTCTTACCCTCTTTATCATTTTCTAGTTTCTATTGCTAAATTAATTTAGGAAAAACTGGAAAATGTGTTCTTATTTTGGGAAAAGATTCCTATTCCCACAGTGATACTCAGTCACCTTAATATTTTGGTTGGTTTGTTCCCATCTTAATAATAAAATAACATTTAAAAAATAAACCCACTAGAAAACTGTTGTTGTTTGCTTACTAAGTCATGTATGACTCTTTGCTATCCCCTGGACTGCAGCACGTCAGACACCTCTATCCTTCATTATCTCCTGGGATTTGCTCAGATTCATGTGCATTGAATCTGTGATGCTATCTAACCATCTCATTCTTTGCTGCCCTCTTCTCCTGCCTTCAGTCTTTCCCAGCATCAAGATCTTTTCCGCTTAGTTGGCTCTTCGTATCAGGTGGCCAAAGTATTGGACCTTCAGTTTCAGCATCAGTCCTTCCAATGAATATTCAGGGTTGATTTCCTTTAGGATTGATTGGTTTGATCTCCTTGCAGTCCAGCTGACTCTCAGGAGTCTTCTTCAGCACCACAGTTGGAAAGCATCAATTCTTTGCCACTCAGCCTTCTTTATGATCCAACTCTTAACTTCATATATGACTACTGGAAAAACCATAGCTTAGTTACAGGCTTTTCCTAGAGTAAGAGCTAAAAATGTCTAGTAACAAGAAAGGATATTCAAACTAAATGTCAGAAATACAAAGTAAAATAGTATCTTTTTTAAACCATTAGATTGGCAAAAAAATAATTTGGTAATATCAAATCATGGCAAAAACATAGGGATGAATCTGGTCTGAAATACTACCCACAAGTGGTCCAAATTAATACAACTATTTTGGAAATAAATTTGAGCAAAGGGCTTCCCTGGTGGCTCAGATGGTAGAGAATCTGCCTGCAATGCTAGAGACCCGGGTTCAATCCCTGGGTCAAGAAAAGAATGGCTACCCACTCTTACTATTCTTCCCTAAAGAATTCCATGGGTGGAGGAGCCTGGTGGGCTATATATATATAGTTCATGGAGTCACAAAGAGTGGGACACAACTGAGCAACTAACACTTTCACGTGACTTCATATATTGTGTGATGCTGTTTAGTATATATATAAAACTAGAGTAAGTTGATGAGTTTATTTGGGAGAAATGATCAAGGAACTTCAGCTTTTTTTGGTTTGTTTTGTAATGTTCACATTCCTGTTTATAAGAAACTGTAAATATCCTAAACAGTATCAAGAATAATTTGGCAAAAACTTTTTCCCACCTTCTCCCTCCCAAATTGATCACTTTTAACATTTATTTTTGCTTCAAGTCTTTGGGGGCAGGTGGTAATGATACTTCATTTAACCCAGCATTCTACTTCTCCTTGCAGTTATTACCGTGAATTGCTTGATGTTTTTAATACTGTGAGAGTGGTATAAATTATTGATGTAAGTGGAAGTTTCAAAAACTATGTGGTGTCCACCCAACAATCTGTTATTGTTTGTATAATAAATTAGCATGCTGCTTTAGAGTTACAAAAATGATTTACTAAGAATTCTTTGGGAATGAAACTTTAGTTATTTTTGAATAATGTTCTTCATGATTATAGAAGTATACATGGCTTATTGTTGGAAAGTACGGATAAATACAGAAATCTCCCCAAATCCTACCATTCAGAGAGAAATATTATTAACATGTTGTACACAGTTCATTTTTCCAAGGCTTTTCTTTATGCCTGTGTAACGTGCCCATGTGTTTTTTTCAAAATCGGTCTTTTAAGAAATTATTACCTTCCTTCCAACTTTTCATTATGGGTTTCAAACATAAAAATGCTGAAAGAAGAACACAATGAGCATTTGTGTATCACCAGCTATATCCAACAGTTGTTAAGAATTTGCCATATTTGATTCATATGTACCTAAACATGTTTTAATTTTTCTGAAGCATATGAAGTAAGAATGACACGTCATCCTTAAGTCCTTCAGCATGCATGTCTTAAGAATAAGTACCTACAAACCACATAGCTGTTATCACACCTAGGGAATTTGTTCTTTTTGTTAATGTTATCTCATATTCAGTCCATATTCAAATTTCCTCAGTTCCCAAATTTTTTTGGCTGTTTCTCCAAACCACTATAGACATGGTATTTAAAATTTTGATTTCCACCTAATAAATTGATCACTGTTCCCTGTCATTTTATACTACTATAATTTTTAAAAATATTTATTTATTTATGTGACTATATTGGGTCTTAGTTGTACTATGTGGGATCTAGTGCCCTAACAAGGGATGGAAGCTGGGCCCCCTGGGTTAGGAGTGTGGAGTCTTAGCCTGGACCACCAGGGAAGTCTCTTCTATAATGTGTTTAATGGCTACATTGTATTCTACTGAATGTGTGATCTATAATTTTATAACCAATTCCCTATGTTCAAACCTATAAGTCCTAGTTTTTCACAATATCAGTGCTTTCTGGCACACAGTAGGCATTTGGCAAATAGGTATTGAAGGAAAAAAGGAAGCATAGCATCCTAAAGAGAAATCTTTGTGACATACATGTTTATTTCTCAAGAAATTTCTAAAACTGGAATGCAAAAGTGTAACAAGACTTCTGATACTTGTTGCCAAATTGCCCTTTAGAAATACTGTCTTGCTTTATTCACTGTGGTATGTTTAGCATATAATACATGTTGATTTACAATATTACAACACCTCAGGGTAAGCCTTGATATGTTAGTCTAAGAGAAGAACATAAACCTGGATATATCCAGTATCATTGCTATAGATGCCTCTCTCCCTATATCTATGTGTGTGTGTTAGTCACTGAGTCATGTCCAACTCTTTGCGACCCCATGGACTGTAGCCTGCCAGGCTCCTCTGTCCATGAAATTCTCCAGGCAAGAATACTGCAGTGGGTAGCCATTTCCTTCTCCAGGGGATCTTCCTAATCCAGGGATCAAACCCAGGTCTCTCATATTGCAGGCATATTCTTTATTGTCTGAACTATCAGAGAAGCCCCCCACCTTGTACCTATATAACTGCTGCCATATTTTGCAGAGGCTAGTTTGACTACTCCAGCTTAGAGTGCCTATTCCATCTTAGAGTGCCTTGCAGTCTGTTGACCTAATCTGGGGTTCCAATTCCCTGCCTCTTAAATTTTGTTGCCTATCTCCATGAGGGCAACCTTAAAAGGAAATATAATCTGGAGAAGTACAGATGTCACTTGAATACACCCCTGTTACATAAAGCATTTTGGGCTTCCCTGGTGGCTTAGACCGTAAAGCGTCTGCCTGCAATGCGGGAGACCCGGGTTCGATTCCTGGGTCGGGAAGATCCCCTGGAGAAGGAAATGGCAATCCACTCCAGTACTCTTGCCTGAAAAATCCCATGGACGGAGGAGCCTGATAGGCTACAGTATGTGGGGTCGCAAAGAGTCTGACATGACTGAGCGACTTCACTTTCACGTAAAGCATTTTAGATTTTTGCTTTTTAAAAGTAAAGCTAGGCTGTCTGCATGGGTGAACCCAGATATCTACCTCTAGCAGAACAAATTACTAGTGGCTTTTAAAATGGTAGTCTTCTCCATGTCCAACAGAAGATTTGGATAAGACCCTAATATTTGATATTATCCTTATCAAACTCCTTATTTTACAGCCACAGATTTGGGGGAGAAGACTTGCCCAAGGTAATATGGCTGCTTAGTGGTAGAGTTGGTCATTGAACCCAAGCTATCTTGTCTGATCTGTTTCCACTGTGCTATATCTTTCCTTAAAACTGAATTTATCTCTGTTTCTAAATACACCAACAGGTGTCATCCACAGAAGTGCAAAACAAGTGGCCCCATTCCTATAAGAAAGTTAACCCCCAAATTGGGAGAAATTTAAGGGAGTAGAAAAGTAAATGAGAAAGTCAACAGTCCAAACAAAGTTCTGTTTCTTTTGCCCTTTGCCTATGGTTGTTACTTTTCTTTTTCATGAATCAATTCAGTTTGGTTGCATATTTATTTGATGATTTCATGCATATTTATTCATGCTGTAAATCTATAGTGTGACTAAATTTTCTGCTTGTAAAACTTTCAAATTAAAGTGGTCTTCTACGCTCATCTTTTTCCCTTCCATTTCAGCAGTTTTAAATTAGAAAATTAATTTGTTTGCTGTTTTAAAAAGATTCAAACAGAATAAACATTTCAGTTAAAAATTAGTACCCCCCCACAAATGAGTCTCCTTTATATTTGTTACAATATGTATGTATATATTATTTCATACCTCTTAACATTTACATACTATGTCCATTTACGTACTATGCATATTTTTATATGTTAGAACATATGGCTAGACTCCATTTCTTTTTCATGGTTGCATTGCATCCCACAACATTATTCTGCTATAATTTCATCATTTCCTATTGTTGAGCCTTGAAAATAGATTCATTCTGGGTTAAAGGGTGGTACTCATTAATTTTTTTGATAGGTACTGCCAAAATGACCTCCAGAAAGGCTCTATTGAATTGCCTTTTCCACTGAAGTGTTTGTGAGTGTCCTTTTCTCCACCTACATTTGCCAAAACAAGATATTATTGGTTTTTTAAATTTTAACCAGTTTTTAAGTGAAAAATTACATGTCCTTGCTTTGATTAGCATTATTGTAGTTACTAATAAGGATAAGCAAATGGTTATAATCTCTGCAATTGCAAGTTCCCTTTTGCTTGGTTTTCAGATTATTTGTCTTAGTGAGTTTTGAGAGTTCTTTGTATATTAGAAGTATTAACCCTTTTCCTGTTGCAGAAAATATGTTTATGGTTTAGAATTTTTATATAGTCAAATTCTTTTCTTTATGATTTCTAGGTTGCACCTCTTGGGAGATCATTTCTTTGCCAGGATTACAGGAATATTTCCCTGCATTATCTAATACTTTTTATTTATTTATTTATTTTTCTTTACAATAGTCTGTTTTAATATAAACAATTGTTGGAATCAATCAATGTCCATTTCAGGAAGCTTCTTGTCTGAATCCAAAGGCACAGCTGTGTCTGTACCCTGCTCAGCAGCCTGAGGGCCCGGGTTGTCTCCTTGTCCATCCACTGGTCCATTCTGCTCTGCATTTTTTTGCTCCTCTTTTGGAGGTTCCACTTTGGGTTTGGGCTTTTATATAATACTTTTTAATTTGACAATTTAATTTGACCAAGTAGAAAACTGAGTTAGTTGCTTTTTGCTCTTTAGCTTTTGAGAATAATTCAGGTTGTTCATCTTTAATACTTGTAACATTTGTCTTGAACTTAAGACATAGTATTATAAATAATTTGTTCTTTTAAGCATGTAAAAGAATCTTTGTTCCTTCTAAATTCATTTAAAGTAATTCAAAATAGTTGAGATACACTTAAAATTGCTGATTCTTAAGTGGCATGGCTCCAACATCAATAGACTATTTAACCTTTGGAAAACTATAACTAACTTGAGAATGAGACCTGGAGCTTCCTAATCTTGTCATCAAAGTTGGGTTTATGCTCGTACTTAAGGCTAACAATATGGAGATTAATAAATAATTTCTGTTCTTCATATACAGATAACATGTACAAAGCCTAAGGAAAAAACACTCTTTTTGGCTGTTGATCCTCTGTGTGTGTAATATCAAGCATAAGATCGCTGTCCCTAGATTAATCTGGAGCTAAAAGAAAAAGAAGATATAAAAATACAGTTTACTCTTTGCCAGGCACTATCCTATATTAAAAAGCAGAGACATTACTTTGCCAACAAAGGTCCGTCTAGTCAAGGTTATGGTTTTTCCAATAGTCATATGGATGTGAGAGTTGGACTATAAAGAAAGCTGAGTGCCGAAGAATTGATGCTTTTGAACTGGGGTATTGGGGAAGACTCTTGAGAGTCCCTTGGACTGCAAGGAGACCCAACCAGTCTATCCTAAAGAAGATCAGTTCTGGGTGTTCTTTGGAAGGAATAATGAATGTTAAAGCTGAAACTCCAGTACTTTGGCCACCTCATGCGAAGAGTTCACTCATTGGAAAAGACTCTGATGCTGGGAGGGATTTGGGGGCAGGAGGAGACAGGGACGGCAGAGGATGAGATGGCTGGATGACATCACTGACCCGATGGACGTGAGTCTGAGTGAACTCTGGGAGTTGGTGATGGACAGGGAGGCCTGGCGTGCTGCAATTCATGGGATCGCAAAGAGTCGGACACGACTGAGTGACTGAACTGAACTGAATCCTATAATATAGACTGTGTTGTTTATTTTACAGACTTAAAGAGTTAGTGACTTGTCTGAAATTATATAGCTAGTAAATGGAATTTAAACCCAGCCTGACTCCCAGGCCTTTCCATTCTGTGTTGTCCTCTATTTCATTTTTACTTTCTTCCAGTAAGAAATCATAATCCACATATATTGTTGTTGTTGTTTAGTCACTCAGTTGTGTCCAACGCTTTGCGACCCCATGGACTGAAGCACACCAGGCTTCCCTGTCCTTCACAATTGCCTGGAGTTTGCTCAAACTGAAGTCCATTGAGTTGTTGATGCCACCCGACCATCATCCTTTGTCTCCCCCTTCTCCCGCCCTCAATCTTTCCCAGCATCAGAATCTTTATTCTAATGAGTCAGCCCTTCGCATCAGGTGGCCAAAGTATTGGAGCTTCAGCTTCAGTCTTCCAATGAATATTCAGGACTGATTTCCTTTCAGATTGATTGGTTTGATCTCCTTGCTGTCCAAGGGACTCTAAAGAGCCTTCTCCAACACCACAGTTCAAAAGTATGAATTCTTCAGCAATCAGCTTCATGGTCCAAATCTCACATCCATACATGACTACTGGAAAAACCATAGCTTTGATTAGATGGACCTTTGTTGGCAAAGTTATGTTTCTGCTTTTTAATATGCTGTCTAGGTTTGTCACAGTTTTTTGTTTTTTTTTTTTTCCCCAAGGAGTAAGCATCTTTTAATTTCATGGCTGCAGTCACCATCTGGAGTGATTTTAGAGCCCAAGAAAATAAAGTCTCTCAATGTTTCCATTGTTTCCCCATCTATTTGCCATGAAGGGATGGGACCGGATGCCATGATCTTCATTGTTTGAATGTTGAGTTTTAAGCCAGCTTTTTCACTCTCCTCTTTCACTTTCATTAAGAGGCTCTTCAGTTCCTCTTCACTTTTCTGCCATAAGGATGATGTCATCTGCATATCTGAGGTTATTGATATTTCTCCTGGCAGTCTTGATTCCAAGCTTGTGTTTTATTCAACCTGGTGTTTCGCATGATGTACTCTGCATATAAGTTAAATAAGCAGGGTGATACTATACAGCCTTGATTCACTCCTTTCCCGATTTAGAACCAGTCCATTGTTCGATGTCTGGTTCTAACTGTTGCTTATTGACCTGCATAGATTTCTCAGGAGGCAGGTAAGGTGGTCTGGTATTCCTGTCTCTTTAAGAATTTTCTGCAGTTTATTGTGATCCACACAGTCAAAGGCTCCGGCATAGTCAATAAAGCAGAAGTAGGTGTTTTTCTGGAATTCTCTTGCTTTTTCAATGATCTAATGGATTTTGGCAATTTGATCTCTGGTTTTTCTGCTTTTTCTAAATCCAGTTTGAACATCTGGAAGTTCTTAGTTCACATACTGTTGAAGCCTGGCTTGGAGAATTTTGAGCATTACTTTGCTAGTGTGTGAGATGAGTGCAATTGTGCGGTAGTTTGAGCGTACTTTGGCATTGCTGTTCTTTGGGATTGGAATGAAAACTGATCTTTTCCAGTCCTGTGGCCCACTTGACCTCGCATTCCAGCATGTCTGGCTCTAGGTGAGTGATCACACAGCATACAGTAGCAGATAGATACATTACTAAGTTCTCTCCCCCTTATATACATATCTTTTTTCAGAATATTTTAAAGCCTTAAAACCTAGCTTTTATTTTTATTAAGCAAAAGAAATATGCTTAATCTTGCTCTGGTGGACTGGGGCATGCTCAGTAAATCTTTAATCCAGTTGTCTGCTGATGGGGGGGACTGTGCTCCCTTGCTGTTAGTTGTTTGGCCTTAGGTAACCCAGTCTTGGAAAGTCTACAGGCTCAACGTTAGAGCTACTGGAAACCTCCAAAAAAGACTTATGCCAACCCAGGCTTCCCAGGATTCCTACTGCCAGGGCCCCTGTCCATGTGGAAGGACACTTCCAATCCACGCCTCCTGGGGAAACTGTCAAAACACTCACAGGCAGGTCTGGATCAGTCTCTTGAGGTGTCACTGTAGTCAGCAAAAACAAGACCTGGAGCTGACTGTGGCTCAGATCATGAGCTCCTTATTGCTTAAGGAGCAAAATTTAGGCTTAAATTGAAGAAAGTAGGGAAAATCACTATACCATTCAGTTATGACCTAAATCAAATCCCTTATGGTTATACAGTGGAGGTGACAAATAGATTTCAGTGGATTAGATCTGGTAGACAGACTGAAAAACTATGGATGGAGGTTCATAATGTTGTGAGGAGGCTGTGACCAAAACCATCACCAAGAAAAAGAAATGCAACAAGGCAAAGTGGTTGTCTGAGAAGGCCTTACAGATATCTGAGGAGAGAAGTGAAAAGCAAAGGAGAAAGGGAAAGATATATGCACCTGAATTCAGAGTTTCAGAGAATAGCAAGGAGAGATAAGAAGACCTTCTTAAATGAACAACGCAAAGAAATAGAAGAAAACAATAGAATGGGAAAGACTAGAGCTTTCTTCAAGAATATTGGAGATACCAATGGAACATTTCATGGAAAGATGGGTACAGTAAAGGACAGAAATGGTAAGGACCTGACAGAAACTGAAGAGACTAAGAAGAGGTGGAAAGAATACACAGAAGAACTATACAAAAAAGTTATTAATGACCAGGATAATCACAGTGGTGTGATCACTCCCCTAGAGCCAGACATCCTAGAGTGTGAAGTCAAGTGGGCCTTAGGAAGCATTCCGATGAACAAAGCTAGTGGAGGTGATGGAGTTCCAACTGAGCTATTTAAAATCCTAAAAGATGATGCTGTTAAAGTGCTGCATCAAATTTGGAAAATTCAGCAGTGGCTACAGGACTGGAAAAGGTCAATTTTCATTCTAATCCAAAAGAAAGGTAATGCCAAAGAATGTTCAAACTACTGCACAATTGCACTCATGTCACATGTTAGCAAGGTAATGCTTAAAATCCTTCAAGCTAGACTGAGCAGTACATGAACTGAGAACTTCCAGATGTATAATCTGGATTTAGAAAAGGCAGAGGAAACAGAGGTCAAATTGTCAACATCCGTTGGGTCATAGCAAAAGCAAGGAAATTCCAAAAAAATATCTGTTTCATTGACCATCACAACAAACTCTGGAAAATTCTTAAAGAGTTGGAAATTCTGGACCACCTTACCTGCCTCCTGAGAAACCTGTATTCAGGTCAAGAAGCATGTTAGAACCAGACATGGAACAACAGACTGGTTCAGAATTGGGAGAGGAGTACTTCAAGGCTGTATGTTATTACCCTGCTTATTTAACTTCTATGCAGCGTACATCATGCAAAATGCCAGGCTGGATGAAGCAAAAGCTGGAATCAAGATTGCCGGGAGAAATGTCAACCTCAGATATGCAGCTGATACTCTCTTGGCAGAATGCGAAGAGGAACTAAAGAGCCTCTTGATAAAGGTGAAAGAGAAGAGTGAAAAAGCTGGCTTAAAATTCAACATTTAAAAAATGAAGATCATGGCATCTGGTCTTATTATGTCATGGCAAATAGATGGGGAAAAAGTGGAAACAGTGACAGATTTTATTTTCATGGGCTCCAAAATCACTGTGAACCTTGACTGCAGCCACAGAATTTTAAAAAGACGCATGCTCCTTTGAAGAATAACTGTGACAAACCTAGACAGTGTATTAAAAAGCAGAGACATCACTTTGCTGACAAAGGTTCATCTAGTCAAAGCTGTGGTTCTTCTAGTAGTCATGTAGATATATGAGAATTGGACCATCAAGAAGGCTGAGCACCGAAGAATTGATGCTTTTGAATTGTGGTGCTGGAGAAGACTCTTGAGAGTCCTTTGGACAGCAAGGAGATCAAACCAGTCAATTCTAAAGAGAACCCTGAATTTTCATTGGAAGGACTGATGCTAAAGCCAAAGCTCCAATACTTTGCCACCTGATGTGAAGAGCCAACTCATTGAGTTGTATAAATTAGTTATCTTAGTTGCAAATGTCACAAAAAGAGTTTAAACTGATTTGAATTTTTTAAGCTTCATTTAACATTTACTGGGTAGTCATTCATTTGTTTATTAATCTACTAAGTGACAGGTCCTATGCTGGCAACAGGAATGCAAAAATGAATACACAAAGTCCCACTGATGCAAAACTCACTCTAGTGGGGAAGTCTGTTCCACAATTTGCTGTTGATTAGTTAAGTCGTGTCTGACTCTTTTGTGACTCCACAGACAGTAGCCCACCAGGATTCTCTTATCTATGGGATGTCCCAGGCAAGAATACTGGAGTGGGTTGCCATTTCTTTCTCCAGGAGATCTTCCCGACCTAGGGATTGAACACATGTCTCCTGCATTGGCAGGTGGATTCTTTACCACTGAGCCACCAGGGAAGCCCAACCCTAGTGGGGAAACTGGCATGTAAATAGAGGTTTGTTGATTGAGGGTATGTGCAGGATACAATGGGGACACAAAGGAGATTAATTAGTTTTACTCTGGGGAAGGGCATCTGAAAAGGCTTGGCAAAGAAGGTGACATTTAAGCTAAGCTTTAGGAGTATACGTAGGGAGCAGCCATTTTAGCAGAGAGAACAATTTGAGTCAAGGTATCAAAAGTCTTGAATAGTGGCCAAACTGTAAAAACTTGACATGGTTAAAGCATGTGGGGAGCCAAGAGGAATATTATGTAATGTCATGGCCCTGATAAGAGGTAAGCAGGGTCCTAGAGGTCTTAGATACTGGTCAGGTAAGGAGTTTACACTTGATGATGTAGGTAGATTTTGAGTTTGAGGAAGATTGCCCTGGGAGCAATCTGGAGGATGGAATGGGAGGATATAGCAGGATAAAGTCTTAATTTAAAATATTTCTGATTTATGGGATTTTCAAACATATACAAAAGTTTCAAAACAGTATAAAATCCCCATGTACCTGATACTGAGCTTCAACAGTTCTCAGTACATGACTGTACTTATTTGTATCCTGCTCCCTATTATTTTAAAAGCAAATTCCTAAGTGAATTACAGATTAGAAAAGCATAATTAATAATACATAACAAAGTGAATAAAGGGCTCTTAAATCTGGCTATGTGGCCAGATTGTGTACAAAGCTTGAAAAACAAAGTTCCTACATCATATTTGTTGAGTCAGATTATGTGTATGGGCAGACATTTCTAGTTTTACTAAATAAGTGTCAGTAGATATTGTACAGCTAGGGTTGAGAACTACAGATTTTAAGATATTTTTAAATTAGCTTTGACTTCTGATGGATGTCTTTTCCTGAATTCACTGAATGCTGCCTGTGGTTCTTCTGGGTGAAGTTCATCTATTAGATAGTGGCAGGCTTTGTGTGTTTTAAGTTGTTAACAATTCAGTAGAGAGTATTAGTATAAAGGCTGATGTCTTAATTTTTTATTAAAGGTAGGACAGGCTGAAAAAGTACTTCCATCTTTGAATGTGATGAGATAGGGGATAATCAGTCGTCGTTATAATTGATCTTCTGTACCAAAATCAGCCACAAGTAAGGAAGGGAATGGGAGACTGAGTCTCCTCCTTTCCTCCTTAATAAGCATAACTTTTATTCAGGCGGTGCTGTTTTGCTTTTTTTCCCTCTAGGAATGCTAGGAAGGGAGGGCTCCTTGGCATGCTGCCACTTCCTCTCTACTGGCAAAACTGATTTACAACTTTGGCAGACCCTGTTTTCTTGCCTAAATACTTTTGATGCCAGTCTATCTTTTTTCTGAGTAATTAGGACTAATCACCAGAAGGATAACTCTTGGATCTGTACCTTCCCAGGACTATTAAGGTAGAGGATGTTTAGGGGATGCCTTCTCAGACATTATTCTCATCTCCAAAGTCAACTTTGGAGGTGTCAGATTCCTCCTTCTTGGTATCCCTGTCCTTATCTTGAGTATCAGTTCAGTTGCTCATCGTGTCCAACTTCTTTTCAACACCATTGACTGCAGCACGCCAGGCTTCCCTCTCCATCACCAATTCCCAGAGCTTACTCAAACTCATGTCCATCGAGTCAGTGATGACACCCAACTGTCCCATCCTCTATCATCCCCTGCTCCTGCGTTCGATCTTTCCCAGCATCAGAATCTTTATTCTAATGAGTCTGCCCTTTGCATCAGGTGGTCAACGTATTGGAACTTCAGCTTCAACATCAGTCCTTCCAATAAATATTCAGGATTGATTTCCTTTAGGATTGACTGGTTTGATCTCCTTGCAGTCGAAGAGACTCTCTAGAGTCTTCTCCAACACCACAGTTCAAAAGCATCAATTCTTTGGCGCTCAGCTTTCTTTATGGTCCAACTCTCACATCCATACAGGACTACTGGAAAAACCATAGCTTTGACTAGACTGACCTTTGTCGGCAGAGTGATGCCTCTGCTTTTTTAATATGCTGTCTAGGTTGGTCATAGCTTTTCTTCCACAGAGCAAGTATCTTTTAATTTCTTAACTGCAATGATTTTGGAACCCCCCCCCCCAAAATAAAGTCTGTCACTGTTTCCATTGTTTCCCCATCTATTTGCCATGAAGGGATGGGACCAGATGCCATGATCTTCATTGTTTGAATGTTGAGTTTTAAGCCAGCTTTTTCACTCTCTCTTTCACCTTCATCAAGAGGCTTTTTAGTTCCTCTTCACTTTCTGCCACGAGGATGGTGTCATCTGCATATCTGAGGTTATTGATATTTCTCCTGGTAATCTTGATTCCAGCTTGTGCTTTATCCAGCCTGGCATTTCACATGATGTACTCTGCATAAAAGTTAAATAAGCAAGGTGACAATATACAGCCTTGATGTACTCCTTTCCCAATTTGGAACCAGTCTGCTGTTCAATGTGTGGTTCTAACTGTTGCTTCTTAATCTGCATACAGGTTTCGCAGGAGGTAGGTAAAATGGTCTGGTATTCCCATCTCTTTAAGAATTTTTCACAGTTTGCTGTGATACACACAAAGGCTTTAACATAGTCCGTGAAGCAGAAATAGGTATTTTTCTGTAGAAAAGCACCAGGATCAAGCATGAAAGCATATCTGAGCTATACTGTTTTCAGAGTTTGAGGGAGGGACTCTGTCGAAATATTTCTACACATAATTTCAAGTTGTGTCTTGAGTGAGCAAAGGCTGTACCTTAATTTCTTTATTATTACATCTTACTGTCAATGTCCAGTAAAATATAGGTCAACAGTCCTCAGGGTCATGTTTAATGTGGCCAATAATAGGAGTATAAAAGTGAAGAGGAACTAAAAAGCCTTTTGATGAAAGTGAAAGTGGAGAGTGACAAAGTTGGCTTAAAGCTCAACATTCAGAAAACGAAGATCATGGCATCCGGTCCCATCACTTCATGGGAAATAGATGGGGAAACAGTGTCAGACTTTATTTTTGGAGGCTCCAAAATCACTGCAGATGGTGACTGCAGCCATGAAATTAAAAGACACTTACTCCTTGGAAGAAAACTTATGAGCAACCTAGATAGCATATTCAAAAGCAGAGACATTACTTTGCCTATTAAGGTCCGTCTAGTCAAGGCTATGGTTTTTCCAGTGGTCATGTATGGACGTGAGAGTTGGACTGTGAAGAAGGCTGAGCACTGAAGAATTGATGCTTTTGAACTGTGGTGTTGGAGAAGAGTCTTGAAGAGTCCCTTGGAGTCCCTTGGACTGCAAGGAGATCCAACCAATCCATTCTAAAGATCAGCCCTGGGATTACTTTGGAAGGAATGATGCTAAAGCTGAAACTCCAGTACTTTGGCCACCTCATGCGAAGAGTTCACTCATTGGAAAAGACTCTGATGCTGGGAGGGATTGGGGGCAGGAAGAGAAGGGGACGGCAGAGGATGAGATGGCTGGATGGCATCACTGACTCGATGGACGTGAGTCTGAGTGAACTCTGGGAGTTGGTGATGAACAGGGAAGCCTGTCATGCTGCGACTCATGGGGTCACAAAAAGTTGGACATGACTGAGCGACTGAACTGAACTGAATGTAAATAATCCAAGACTAAACTGGATGAAAAAGCCTGGTAATCAATTGGTATTCCCTTTTGCTAGTCAGGTAATGTGATGATTCTGCTTCTAATCAAATGGTGAATAGCAGGCTGGGTTTCAGGATTCAGCTTACTATTTCCTGACACTGTGAATGATCTGGGCATTTCTCACCCGAATTTACTTTCAGAGACTACAGAGAGGCAAAAGGAAAATATTATCAAGTATTTTGCTTTATAGGACATCACAGTTTAGTTTTATCTAAAGCATTGCTTAAAAACCACCATAGTACTTTACCATGATTTCAGTGGAAATTTTAGGTTGACTTTTGTTTTGTCTTCCTGTTTTTCATTTAATTAATCAATATTTTTTATTTCCTATAAGAGCTAAGTGTACAGCAGTGAATAGAACAATCTAACAGGAAATATGCTCACAGCTTCATGGAGCTTACATCCCCATGGGTAGGCTGACATTGATTAATCCACACTCCCATACATGTGTGCAGCATTTCTTAACCTACCAATAATAAACCAAATTAATATTGAGTGCTCACCATGTGCCAGGATTAAAAAACAAGAAGTATGGAAAAGAAGTTCCAAGAGAAGATAGCAGCCAATCCAAGGCATTTGTTTAGATAATATTTTTCTTAATTTGATGCAGCCCTTTGCCTCAGGGGCCACTTTTTCTCTCTTAAGAAAAACTGTACACAAGAAAAATTCTCATTACAAGTGGATGCATAATTATAGAAAATTTGGAGGCTCTGAAAAGTATAAATAAAGCTGTGTTATCCTGCCACCTACAGGGAGCCACTCATAATGTTGTATACTCTTTTCCCAGGGTTGGTTGGTTGGTTTTCCTCCTCACTCTGTGATAGATACAGACACATTAATGTCAGGAAGTGATAGGTACAGGGTACAGTGTGAGTACATAGGAGGGACACTCAGTCAAGTTTTAAGAGATTAAGAAGAGGATTGTCCCGGTTCTGATTAATACTGTTTCTGCTGTTCAAAACCCAAATAAATGTTCACTCTATAAGGTGAAACAGAGGCTAAATAGTCCCCTTCCCTCAACTCTCTTATTTTCTTTCCATTATTTCCTTCCCCTCTCCCGTACACTCTTTCAGTGAGACCGCCATAATTCTCTGCTTTCATTTACAGACAGTCTTTTCAAAAAAGTATTCTACACATGTAATCTATATTGCCTCACTTCCTAGTGATTCATTGATTAATTCCAGTCTGGCTTTCTTTCCAACCACCCTACTGAAACTAATGCTTGACAAGTTATCTCTATTGCCAGTTTCAACAAACATTTTTCTGGACATACCTCGTTTTGACATTTGATCCAGGTGCCATCTTTTGCCTTTCATGATAC
Source organism: Ovis canadensis (assembly GCF_042477335.2). NCBI lineage: Eukaryota > Metazoa > Chordata > Mammalia > Artiodactyla > Bovidae > Ovis > Ovis canadensis. The sequence continues at coordinate 53,267,676 of NC_091727.1, forward strand.
TGTGATGAACTAGTTTTGCTTCTACCTCACCAGCCTCTCCTTTGCTGGATTCTCCTCCTTTGCCTTCCCTTTATTATTTTTTTTGTTTTAAATTTATTTATTTATTTTAATTGGAGGCTAATTAATTTACAATATTGTAGTGGTTTTTGCTGTACATTGACATGAATCAGCCATGGGTGTACATGTGTTCCCCATCCTGAACCGCCCCCCCCCCACCTCCTTCCCCATCCCATCCCTCAGGGTCATCCCGGTGCACCAGCCCTGAGCACCCTGTCTCATGCATCGTACTGGACTGGTGATCTATTTCACATATGATAATATACATGTTTCAGTGCTATTCTCTCAAATCATCCCACCCTCGCCTTGTCCCACAGCATCCAAAAGTCTGTTCTTTACATCTGTGTCTCTTTTGCTCTCATATATAGGATCATCATTACCATCTTTCTAAATTCCATCTACATGCATTAATATACTATATTAGTGTTTTCTTTCTGGCTTACTTCACTCTGTATAATAGGCTCCAGTTTCATCCACCTCATTAGAACTGATTCAAATGCATTCTTTTTAATAGCTGAGTAATATTCCAGTGTGTATATGTACCACAGCTTACTTATCGATTCATCTGCCGATGGACATCTAGATTGCTTCCATGGCCTGGCTATTATAAACAGTGCTGTGATGAACATTGGGGTACAAGTGTTTCTTTCAGTTCTGGTTTCCTCAGTGTGTATCCCCAGCAGTGGGATTGCTGGGCCATATGGCAGTTCTATTTCCAGTTTTTTTAAGGAATCTCCACACTGTTCTCCATAGTGGCTGTACTAGTTTGCATTCGCACCAACAGTGGAAGAGGGTTCCCTTGTCTCCACACCCTCTCCAGCATTTGTTGTTTGTAAACTTTTTGATAGCAGCCATTCTGACTGGCGTGAGATGGTACCTCATTGTGGTTTTGATTTGCATTTCTCTGATAATGAGTGATGTTGAGCATCTTTTGATGTGTTTGTTAGCCATCTGTATGTCTTTGGAGAAATGTCTGTTTAGCTCTTTGGCCCATTTTTTGATTGGGTCGTTTATTTTTCTGGAATTGAGCTGTAGGAGCTGCTTGTATATTTTTAAGATTAATTCTTTGTCAGTTGCTTCATTTACTATTATTTTCTCCCATTCTGAAGGCTGTCTTTTCACCTTGCTTATAGTTTCCTTCATTGTGCAAAAGCTTTTAAGTTTAATTAGGTCTCATTTGTTTATTTTTGGTTTTATTTCCACTACTCTGGGAGGTAGGTCATAGAGGATCTTGCTGTGATTTATGTCAGAGAATATTCTGCCAATGTATTCCTCCAGGAGTTTTATAGTTTCTGGTCTTTTTTATAGTTTCTGGTCTTACATTTAGATCTTTAATCCATTTTGAATTTATTTTTGTGTATGGTGTTAGAAAGTGTTCTAGTTTCATTGTTTTACAAGTGGTTGATCAGTTTTCCCAGCACTACTTGTTAAAAGAGATTGTCTTTTCTCCATTGTATATTCTTCCCTCCCTTGTCAAAGATTTATCTCTGCTTTTGCCTTCCGTTTAAATGTTAGAGCAAATAAGAACTCAGTTCTGTGTCTCTTTCCTTCCTTCTCTGTAAGTGATCATCTCCAGACCCATGGCTTCAAGTTCTGTCTATATGCTTGCAATCAGAGATTTTATTCTCAGTGCATACTTCTTTCCTGAACTCAATTGTACAAATATTTACATACCTACCACATGAAGGATGCTGTATGAGATGCTGAGAAATTAACATTGGAGACAGTCAAACCAGTTATTAGTATATGTGCTGCTGAAGCGAGCACTCAAACCAGTTATTAATTGATATTTTCTATGAGAGAAATAAGCAGAGCACTGTTATTAAAAAATAGCAGTTAGACCAGCTTTAGGTGGATTGCCTTGGGAAGCCATTTTAGGTCTTAATTTAAAGTCAGATCCTGAAGTAGAGGTAGCTGTGGGAAGAATGAGTGTGGAGCAGTAGCAATAGCACCTGTAAAGGTCTAGAGGCCAGAAAGAATTCAGAATAGTCCAGAAACTAAACAGAAAGACTGATGTGTGTAGAGAGGAGATTGGAGAGAGGTCCAGGAGCCAAATCATGCCAGGGCTCTTTGGGTCATGGTTAGAATTTAGAAATAATTCTAGGGAAACTGTTGTAAGGTTTTAAACAAGGAAGGTAACTTGAGCTGATTTATGTTTCAAGAAGATTACTTTTGCTGTTCTCTGGAGAACGGATTGGATGAAAGTGAGTATGGAAGTAGGGAGATTGGTTATCCATATTTCACAGGTGAGGAAACAGAAGTGCACATCACACGATTTGTCCATATGCTCATATAGTACATAATATAGCAGGGATTCTAATCTGGGTTTCCTGATTTGGAGCCTATGTTATGATCTGGTGCTTCTCAACTTCAATATGTGAATCACTAGAAGATCATCTTAAAATATAGATCGATTCTTCAGGTCTAGGTGGGGCCTAAGATTTTGCATTTTTAATAACTCCCCAAGTGATCTCCGTGCCTCTGATCCTTCAACCATACTTTGAATAATAAGGCCAGTCTACCAATATACTCAACTGCTGTTGACCCAGGTTTGGAACTACAGGTGTCCTCTGCCCTTAAGCTGATTTCAATATTGAAAGTATTTCTAAAATTGATAAACTGGAGGTGATTACTACAGAGTGAGTTATCCTTTGAAGAATGACTTTGCTTGGTGTATTTTAATTGTGCACTCTTGTCTTGATATAAAACCTACAAAACCAAGATTCAGACTTCAAAGATAAGTGAAACTGGCAGCGGCAGTGGGGGGAGGAGGGGTTGGTGAAGAAGTGAAAAAATGGTTAATTTAATAGAAGTATTTAAGTTTAAAGATAATTGGTACCATTACCATGGTGGTGTGGTTCATAATAATTCATTAGTTTTCTGCAAGTTGATTTTTCTAACCTAAGTTTAGAAAGAAATATTTTTTATGTATAGAGATTGCTTGGTATACAGAGTTCTTGTCTGACTGAACAAAAGCAATAGGTCATTTCCAGGAATTTATTTAGAATTAGCTTCTTTTTGTTAGAGGTTTTTTAATGTAATGAGATTTTCATTTGTTTAATTTCTAAACATTAGGTAGAACTCATTCTCCAGTTATTGTTCCATCATTAGTGAGATTGATAATAGCTTTTCACCTAGTGACTGAGCTTCCTGTCTTACAATGTTTTTTTGAACAATAGGATCCAACAGTGTAGGAGAATTGGTCACAAATTGGTATTTTCGTGTGCAGGTATTTATTGTTGTAATGAAACTAGCAAATATTTAAGTATGGACTTGGGAATCAGAAAGATCTGGATTTAGATCTTAGAGCCTACATTCACTAAACAGGCAAGGTACTTAATTTCTCTGAGCCTCAGTTTTCTATCTATAAATGGGGACATAACTTGGCTTGAATGGTGAGGGTTGTGTTAAAAGACTATTTTATTAATCTCCTGTGCAGCATGTCTCAAAGTATATTCTTTGAAATTCTTAAATTAGACTTCTAGTAGATGCGAGCTGGGGGAGGGGAGCAGGGAATGGCTGTATGCCCGAATAAGTTTCCATTACCCAGGATTTCTTGGAACTGTTAGTAATGTCAGTCAGCCATGTGACTGTCCTAAAGGAAGAGAAATTTTTTGTTGTTCAGTTGCTAAGTCATTTCCAACTCTTTGCAACCCCATGGACTGCAGCACACCAGGCTTCAGGTTTCCCAAGAACCTAGTCTTTGTGAACAACTTGCTCTAAAATGTTTTGGGAAATACCAGCCTAAGTATTGTGTGGCTTATAGTAAGCACTCAAAAAGTATTCTCCCTTGCCACTGTGAAACCAGCTTCAGTTCAGTTCAATTAAGTCGCTCAGTCGTGTCCGACTCTTTACCACCCTGTGAACCGCAGCACGCCAGGGCCCCATGTCCATAGAGTCGGTGATGCCATCGAACCATCTCATCCTCTGTCGTCCCCTTCTCCTCCTGCCCTCAATCTTTCCCAGCATCAGGGTCTTTTCAATGAGTCAGCTCTTCACATTAGGTGGCCAAAGTATTGCAGTTTCAGCTTCAGCATCAGTCCTTCCAGTGAACACCCAGGACTGATCTCCCTTAGGATGGACTGGTTGGATCTCCTTGCAGTCTAAGGGACTCTCAAGAGTCTTCTCCAACACCACAGTTCAAAAGCATCAATTCTTCGGCACTCAGCCTTCTTCACAGTCCAACTCTCACATCCATACATGACTACTAGCCTTGACTAGACGGACCTTAGTTGGCAAAGTCGTTTCTCTGCTTTTGAATATGCTGTCTAGGTTGGTCATAAGTTTTCTTCCAAGGAGTAAGCGTCTTTTAATTTCATGGCTACAGTCACCATCTGCAGTGATTTTGGAGCCTGGGAAAATAAAGTCAGCTACTGTTTCCCCATCTATTTCCCATGAAGTGATGGGACCGGATGCCATGATCTTCGTTTTCTGAATGTTGAGCTTTAAGCCAGCTTTTTCACTCTCCCCTTTCACTTTCGTCAAGAGGCTCTTAAGTTCTTCTTCACTTTCTTCCATAAGGGTGGTGTCTTCTGCATCAGTTCAGTTCAATCACTCAGTCGTGTCCAACTCTTCGCAACCCCATGAATCGCAGCACGCCAGGCCTCCCTGTCCATCATCAACTCCTGGAGTTCACTCAGACTCGCGTCCATCGAGTCAGTGATGCCATCCAGCCATCTCATCCTGGGTCGTCCCCTTCTCCTCCTGCCCCCAATCCCTCCCAGCTGAGGTTATTGATATTTGTCCCAGCAGTCTTGATTCCAGCTTGTGCTTCCTCCAGCCCAGCGTTTCTCATGATGTACTCTGTATATAAGTTAAATAAGCAGGGTAACAATATACAGCCTTGACATACTCCTCCTATTTGGAACCAGTCTGTTGTTCCATGTCCAGTTCTAACTGTTGTTTTCTGACCTGCATATAGGTTTCTCAAGAGGCAGGTCAGGGGGTCTGGTATTCCCACCTCTTTCAGAATTTTCCACAGTTTATTGTGATCCACACAGTCAAAGGCTTTGGCATAGTCAATAAAGCAGAAATAGATGTTGTTCTGGAACTCTCTTGCTTTTTCCATGATCCAGCGGATGTTGGCAATTTGATCTCTGGTTCCTCTACCTTTTCTAAAACCAGCTTGAACATCTGGAAGTTCTCGGTTCACATATTGCTGAAGCCTGGCTTGGAGAATTTTAAGCATTTCTTTACTAGCGTATGAGATGAGCACATTAATAGAATAACTAGGAACGACAAAAAACTTTTGAATTTTCTTAATTGATGTCTCACAGGCAGTGATATTTCTGTTTTAGACTATAGGTATTTCTTGCAAAAAAAATTATAAAAGCCAGGTTAACATTGCATCTAGGAGGACATGTGCTTGATCAATTGTTTTGGCTTGTTTTATTTTTTTTACTTTGGTGCCTATCATCTGAATCTGTTTGTTTATAAAAAGTTTCGAACCTGAACAAAACTGAAAAAGCTGAATGCACTTGCTCTCCCAGAAACTTGACAGCTAGAGCATAGGCATGAGACCTCAGCTTCACCAATTAGATGGTCATTCTTGGGACTTTGCATCTAGGGCCACTGATGCAAATAACTTGAGACCATTTAGAAATCATACTGCTGCCAGCAGTTGCTTCTGGGCTTCCAGCATAGGTACTTCCAACTAAGCTGTGTCTGTGGAGGTCCTTGGCTATAGTTCGAGGATGTCTGGCTTCCTCGGCTCCTTCTGTTTTCTGATGTGGCTCTCTAAGCTTTCCTGTCAGTAGCATGAGCTATCAGTTATCCTTCCAGTAAATTATATTTTCACTTTGGTTCACCAGAGTCCATTGTTTTCCACCCAGACCCTTGACTGGTACAGAATAAGTCAAAATAGCTTTAGTTGAAGTGAGGTTGTGTGAAGATTTGCCAGCGACTTCATCTACATTTTTTAAAACAGTGAAGTCATTGTAAGTTGTTTATTTGCATGAGTTTTAGTCAGTGCTCTTGTTTTGGAAGAATGGTGGGTTTTTTTATTGTTGAGTTTGAGAATTCTTTATATATTCTAGATAGTATATGTGGTTTACAAATATCTCTCCCAGTAGATTTTAAAGTTTTACATTTAAGTACATGATCTTTTATTTTTTGAGATGTAATTGATGTTTGACATTATATTAGTTTCTGATGTTCAATATAATGATTCCATATTTGTATATATTGTGAAATGATCACAATAAGTCTAGTTAGCATCTACCAGCATAGTTACAATCTTTTTCTTGTGATGAGAACCCTTAAGATATACTCTTAGCAACTTTTAAATATACAGTACGATATTAACTTCAGTCATCATGCTGCTCATTACATTTGCATGGCTTGTTCTATAACTGGAAGTTTGTGCCTTTTGACTATCTTCACCTATTTCACCCAGCCCCAAACCCCTGCCTCTGTCAGACACCAGTCTATTCCGTGTATCTGTATATTTTGTATTTCGGGTTTTGTGGGTTTGTTTGAGATTCCCCCCAAAAATGAAATCATACGGAATTTATCTTATGTCTGGCTATTTCACTTAGCATAATGCCCTCAAGGTTCATTCATGTTATCACAGATGACAAGGTTTCCATCTTTTTTGTAAGACTGTTCATCCATCAGTGGACACCTAGGTTGCTTCCATGTCTTAGCTATTGGAAAGTAATGCTGCAGTAAATATAGGGTTGCATATGTCTCTGATCCAACATCCATCCACTGGATCATAAAGCAGAGGAATACCAGAAAAATATCTACCTATGTTTTATCAGCTGTGCTAAAGCCTTTGTGTGGATCATAACAAACTGTGGGAAGATCTTAAAGAGATGGGGATACCAGATCATCTTACCTGTCTCCTGAGAAATCTGTATGTGGGTCAAGAAGCAACAGTTAGAACCCCATATGAAACAACTGGTTCAGGATTGAGAAAGGAGTATGACAGGGCGATCTGCTGTCACCCTGTTTATTTAACCTATACACTGAGCACATCATAAAAAATGCCAGACTGGATGAGCTACAAGCTGGATCAAGATAGACAGGAGAAACATCAACAACCTCAGATGTGCAGATGATACCACTCTAATGACAGGGAAGAGCCTCTTGATGAGGGTGAAGGAAGAGAGAGCTGGCTTAAATCTAAATATTGAAAAAACGAAGATCATGGCATCCATCCCCATTACTTCATGGCAAATAGAAGGGGGAAAGGTGGAAGTAGTAATAGATTTCCTCTTCTTGGGCTCAAAAATCACTGTGGATGGTGACTGCAGTCATGAAATCAGAAGACAGTCACTTCTTGGCAGGAAAGCTATGGCAAACCTAGATAGTGTGTTGGAAAGCAGAGACATTATTCTGCCAACATAGGTCCATATAGTTCAGGTTGTGGTCTTCCCAGTGATCATGTATGGTTATGAGAGCTGAACTGTAAAGAAGGCAGAGCACCAAAGAATTGATGCCTTTGAACTGTGGTGCTGGAGAAAACTCCTGAGGTCAAAGACTCCTGGTACTGGAGAAGATTCCTGGACAGCAAGGAGGTCAGACCAGTCTGTCTTAAGGGAAATCAACCCTGAATACTCATTGGAAGGACTGATGCTAAAGCTAAAAAGTTAAAGTTGTTCTGCTGCTGCTGCTGCTAAGTCACTCAGTCATGTCCAACTCTTTGAGACCCCATGAACTGTAGCCTGCCAGGCTCCTCTATCCATGGAATTCTCCAGGCCAGAATATTGGAGTGGGTAGCCATTCCCCTCTCCAGGGGATCTTCCCAACACACAGATCGAACCCAGGTCTGCCACATTGCAGGTAAATTCTTTACTGAGCCACCAGAGAAGCCCAAGTTGAAGCTCCAGTATTTTGATCACCTGATGCAAATAGCAGAATCATTGGAAAAGTCCCTGATGCTGGGAAAGATTGAGGGCACAAGGAGAAGAGGGTATAAGAGGATGAGCTTGCTGGATGGTATCACCGGTGCAATGGACATAACTTGGGTAAACTTTAGGAGATGGTGAGGGACAGGGAGACCTGGAGTGCTGCAGTCCATGGGGTCACAAAGAGTCAGACACAACTGAGCAACTGAACAATAATAACAAAGTATCTTTTCAAGTTTTTTCATTGCCTTTGGATAAATATCCAAAAGTGGAATTCCTGGATTGTATTTTTAATTTTTTGAGGAACCTCCATACTGTTTTCCACAGTGGCTGCGCCAGTTTACATTCCTACCAGTAGTGCACAGGAGTTCCCTTTGCTACACATCCTTGTCTCATGACCCATTTTGAGTTAATTTTTATATATTAAAATACAAGGTTGAGGTCAGAGTTCATCTTTTTGCCTATAGCTACTACTTGATCAAGTACCATTTGTTGATAAAGATATCCTTTGGTCTTCTTGCTTTATTTTACTGTACTGTAATAAAATAGTAAAAAATACAGAAAAACACAAATAAAAGAAACATACATAATCCATTTGATTAGATTAAGGTAACATTTGGATGCATACCCTTCTAAGCTGGTTTCTTTAGACATGGGTTTATACTGTTATTTTGTTTCATAGCCTTATTTCACTGTGAACATGTTTACTGTTAATAGAATTGTGCAGTGTTTTTAACAGCTGTGTAATGCTCCATTTTAAACCAACCCTATTCTGGGTATTTGCATCTTTCCAATTCACTGTTAGACATGGTCATGCAGTATGGATTCTTGTGATTAAATATTTATATACACTTTCATGATTTTCTTTGGGTAAGTTCCCAGAAGTGGGATTGCTAAATTTTCCAGAAAATTGTAGGATATGGTGAATTTTTTCTATCCTGAGGTGTGTTTAAGAAAACTTTTTACTCTTATTTTCAAGTATGAGTTTGAGAGTGAGTGAGGGGTGGGGGACATTTTAATTTTACCTTAGATTGATTACAAGCTGGTGGGCCAGCTTGTACACGGATGTGGGTCAGCTTTATCTGGAGAGATTCTTCATCCCTCCCTACCTCATATCTATGCCTCTGAGTTGGTTTGCATCATGATTCTCTCTTACTTTAAGAATTTTACGTTCTGTTTATTCTGTATTTTCTGTGTCCATGCATGTAGAGCTCAAGTTTGCAATGTTAAGTTCTCACTTTTGGGGAAATTTCCTTTTCAGATCATAAAACAAAAAATTGGAATCATGAAAGTAGACAGGACTAAACTGAAAAAGACTCCTACTGAGGCTGTAAGTATCCAAAGTTTGCCTGTTATTTTCATTTCGGAAAAAATTCTTTGCAGTCAGTTCACCCATACTGATCTTCCAAACATATCATCACTTACATATATACAATGTAGTAAAACAGCAACTTGTCTTGAAACATCGTTGACATTCATGTAGACTTCTTATGCTGTAGTTCAAGGAGCACAAGCTTTAGAATTAGACGTGTGTTTGAATTTTACTAGATTTTTGTGTCTGAGAGTTTATTAACTCGCCTGGTTTTCACAGCTATAAAATAGCTTTGATAATTCCTCACTACTTGATGTGAAGCTGGTTTTCAGCAAAGTATTGGGCACATAATTAATCAGTTCATTTTCTAAATATAGGCCGCTTGGTTTTTTAGAAACTGGAACTACCTGGCAGGTATCACCCATGGGTATCACTATTGATATTTGTTCCGGTCCTTAAAAGATTATTACATGGGCAGTTCTCCTGCCCTTTCCTTCAGTTTTACACTAATGAGTTTGAGAAGTGTTATCTTCCCACATCTGCTCCAGCATTGCAGGTTATCTTTTAAATTTTTGTTAATAGGTGAAGAAAATATATTTCACTGTTCTAATTGCATGCCTTAATACATATATTTTCACATTTATTGGCCTTATGCCAGTTATCTGCATGTTTTATTTTGTATTTGACATTGAAATGTCAGTTTCTTACTGAATGCCATATGTACTGAGTATATATATTTTACATACCCGTTAATTTCCTTTTCATTTGGTTTTTGATATGTTTTGAAATCAAGAATTTTTGACGATTATATACTCAAATTTTTTCAAAACTGAAGAACAAAAAGAAAACTTGCATGATGTCCTTAAACTTCCATGATAATTCAGCCTTACAGATAATCAGAGAAATTCAAATTCAGATTCTTTATCTTTTACCTAGTAGTTTGTTATTGATTTGTTCTTGGAGTCATGCTTATGTGCAAATTCCTGATTCATGTTAGTTGACAGCTATTAGTAAGTTACTTAGGGTAAACTGGAAATGGAATTTTTAGATCATTGACTATGTACATTTTTAAGGCCTGAAGATGCCTATTTTCCTCAGGCAGCAAGCCCAATTTCCCATACTGTGATCAATACTAGGTATTATTTTTAAGGAAAACATTTATTTATTTGGCCCTCTACACATTTCTTCGCCAGTCTATTTTTTATATCTGTGAGCTTGGGTTTCTTTTGCTGTTTGCTTCTTTGTTTTTTAAATTCCATATATATAAGTAAGCTCATATGGTATTTTGTCCTTCTCTGACGTATTTCAGTGCCCTCAAGGTTCATGCGTATTGTTACAAATGACAAGATTTCTTTCTTTATATGGCTGAATAGTATTTCATTGTATATAGGTACCACATCTTTATCCATTCATCTATCATTGGACACTTAGGGTATTTCCATATCTTGGCTGTTCATGTGGCAGTAAACATGGGGATTCATGTTTCATTTCAAGTTAATGTTTTCACTCTCTAGATGAATACCCAGAAGTGGAATTGCTGGATCGTATAGTAGTTCTGTTTTTAATTTTTTGAGGAACCTCCATACTGTTCTCTATAGTGGCTGCACAGTTATTGATCACTTTATGTATCAGTAGCTGTGTGAAGGATTTTTTTCCCCTAGATTTGACATCTTTATTGGAGCAACTCAGTATATACTGTGGCAGTTGGTATGCAGCCATTGAACTGACGTGCTTTCTTTTGCATTACCATGAGTAAGGAAAATCTCAGTCTGTTTACATTTATGTAGCAGGGACAAGATGGTAAAGATTTACTTTTGTCCCTGGTGCATTTAGTAAACTCCAAGGTCCATAGGGATCTTGATACTCCTGATAAAACAACATTGTTCTGGTATGTTAAATTGATGCTATTATACTAACTGGCATAATAAATTCAAATCCTAAAAGATGATGCTGTTAAAGTGCTACACTCAATATGCCAGCAAGTTTGGAAAATTCAGCAGTGGCCACAGGACTGGAAAAGGTCAGTTTTCATTCCAATCCCAAAGAAAGGCAATGCCAAAGAATGTTCAGACTACCACACAATTGCACTCATTTCACACACTAGCAAAGTAATACTCAAAATTCTCCAAGCTAGGCTTCAACAATACGTGAACCAAGAACGTCCAGATGTTCAAGCTCAATTTAGAGAAGGCAGAGGAACCAGAGATCAAATTGCCAATATCCATTGGATCATAGAAAAAGCAGTGAATTCCAGAAAAACATCTACTTCTGCTTTATTGACTATGCCAGAGCCTTTGACTGTGTGGATCACAACAAACTATGGAAAATTCTTAAAGAGATAAGAATACCAGACCACCTTACCTGCCTCCTGAGAAATCTGTATGCAGGCTAAGAAGCACCAGTTAGAACCAGACATGGAACAACAGACTGGTTCCAAATCAGAAAAGGACTGCATCAAGGCTGTATATTCTCACCCTGCTTATTTAACTTATATGCAGAGTACATCATGTGAAATTCCAGGCTGAATGAAATACAAACTTGGAATCAAGATTGCTAGGAGAAATATCAATAACCTCAGATATGCAGATGACACCACCCTTATGGCAAAAAGTGAAAAGGAGCTAAAGAACCTTTTGATGAAGGTGATAGAGGAGAGTGAAAAAGCTGGCTTAAAACTCAACATTCAGAAAATGAAGATCATGGCATCTGGTCCCATCACTTCATTGCAAATAGATGTGGAAACAGTGACAGACTTTATTTTCTTGGGCTCTAAAATCACTCCAGATGGTGACTGCAGCCATGAAATTAAAAGACGCTTACTCCTTGGAAAAAAACTATGACAAACTTAGAGAGCATATTAAAAATGCAGAAACATTACTTTGCAGACAAAGGTCCGTCTACTCAAAGCTATGGTTTTTCCAGTAGTCAGGTATGGATGTGAGAGTTGGACCATAAAGAAAACTGAGTGCTGAAGAATTGATACTTTTGAACTGTGGTGTTGGAGAAAGCTCTTGAGAGTCCCTTGGACTTCAAGGAGATCAACGCAGTCAATCCTAAAGGAAATCAGTCCTGAATATTCACTGGGAGGACTGAAGCTGAAGCTCCAATACTTTGGCCACCTGATGCGAAGGGCTGACTCATTAAAATAAAGATTCTGATGCTAGGAAAGATTGAAGGCAGGAGAAGGGGATGACAGAGGATGATGTGGTTGGATGGCAATACCAACTCTATGACTACGAGTTTGAGCAAGCTCCAGAAGTTGGTAATGGACAGGGAAGCCTGGCATGCTGCAGTCCATGGGGTTACAGAGAGTCGAACATGACTGAGGGACTGGACTGAACTGATACTAACTGGGGCTTGTGACCAGAAAACACAAGCACTTAGGAGGCCTTAGACATACATGTGCCAGAGAGTGCCCTTTGAAGGTTGAGTGCCTACCAGAAGTCTGGGAAATGTCAAGATTTCCTTCTCAAGTGAGAGACATAGTTCCACACCTTGTACCACATACCATGAAGGTAGAGAAACAGTATATGCCATGACTCTTTAGATTTTGGAGGCAGCATATGTCATGTTTATGCATGCTATTTTGATCCATATACTGGATAACTTCTATGGTGATAGTAATGTTTGGATCTAGAAAAGACTGCAAAAGGTTCAAGCTATGATGTAAACTGCCCTACTCCATGAACATTATGGTCTAGTAGAACCAGGTGTCTACCTTAGTGTCAGCCAAAGGCACTATGTGATGCCTCTGGCAAGCCCCAATAGGAGAATAATAGCTTAAGACCTGGGGGGTAGAGTTTGGCCATTGGAAATTGAAGTGGTATTGATAGTAGGCTCAAGTAGATCCAAAAGGCACAAGTGAACTGCATGAGCAGGTAGTTCACACTCCTAAGTTACCTGTTTCTACTGCTTCATACCTCTCCTTCAACCTGTATGACTTAAAGGAAAGAAAGAAAAGGTGCAAGGTTTGTGGAAGGATTTTGTGCCAAGAATTTTCAATGCCTTAAATTTTCACAGAAATTGAGATAGTTCTTAATGCTCATTTTAGAGAGAGGAAAGATACCAGACTTAGCTTTAAAAAAAATTTGCCCTTGAGCCCCTGTTGTTCCACGTTCAGTTTTGGCTGCTGAAAATGCCCCTAGTTTAAATCTCACAACGTTGCTAGATAAATAGGTTGTGTTAGTTTATTTTTTGAAAGAGGATATAGAGAGTCAGAGATGTAGCTTACCGACTACCTTAATTCTAAAGCCCATGGCCACCCAAGATGGACAGGTTATGGTGGAGAGTTCTGATAAAACGTGGTCCACTGGAGAAGGGAATGGCAAACCTCTACAGTATTCTTGCCGTGAGAACCCCATGAAAATTATGAAAAGGCAAAAGAAATGACGCTGAAAGATGAACTCCCCGAGTTGGTAGGTGCCGAATATGCTACTGGAGAAGAGTGGAGAAATACCTCCGAAAAGAATGAAGAGACAGTGCCAAAGCAAAAACAACGCCCAATTGTTGATGTGACTGATGATGGAAGTAAAGTCCAATGCTATAAAGAACAGTATAGCATAGGAATCTGGAATGTTAGGTCCATGAATCAAGGTAAATTGGAAGTGGTCAAACAGGAGATGGCAAGAGGGAATATCGATATTGTAGGAATCAGTGAACTAATAAAATGGACTGGATTGGGTGAATTTAATTCAGATGACCATTGCGTCTACTGCTGTGGGCAAGAATCCCTTAGAAGAAATGGAGTAGCCCTCAAAGTCAACAAAAGAGTCTGAAATGCAGTACTTGGGCGCAATCTGAAAGATGACAGAATGATCTCTGTTCGTTTCCAAGGCAAACCATTCAATATCCCAGTAATCCAAGTCTGTGCTGCAAGCAGGAATTCTGAAGAAGCTGAAGTTGAACGTTATATGACGACCTGTAAGACCTTCTAGAACTCACACCCCCAAAAGATGTCCTTTTCATTATAGGGGATTGGAATGCAAAAGTGAGAAGTCAAGAGATCTATAAAGAAAGCTGAGCACTGAAGAATTGATGCTTTTGAACTGTGGTGTTGCAGAAGACTCTTGAGAGTCCCTTGAACTGCAAGAAGATCAAACCAGTCAATCCTAAAGGAAATCAGTCCTGAATATTCATTGGAACAATTGACGGTAAAGCTGCAACTCCAATACTTTGGTCACCTGATGCAAAGAACTGAATCATTGGGAAAGACCCTGATGCTGGGAAAGAGTAAAGGCAGGAGAAGGGGATGACAGAGGATGAGATGGTTGAATGGCATCACCGACTCGATGGACATGAATTCCATTAAGCTCCTGGAGTTGTTGAAGGGCAGGGAAGCCTGGTGTGCTTCAGTCCACGGGGGTCGCAAAGAATTGGACACGACAGAGCAACTGAACTGCCTGATGTTCTTGGTAACAGTATGCTGTCTCTCAATATTTATGCTCCTGTTATGTGAGATAAGTGCTTTATGTATGTGCAAACACTTGAGCTTCACATTTCCAAGGTAGTTCTTAAAAGGTCTTTTTTCCTGATGAGAAAACTGTGGCTAAGAGGTTGGATTTGCCTATGATCAAACAACTTAGTAAAACATCGAGCTAAAAACTGAACCCAGATTTGTTTGGTTCCAAATCTAGGCCCATTCACAACATACCATACTGTTTTACAGAGTTAAATAGCAAGCATGATCACTTCCAGTTGCCTTCCATTAATAGAAGCTTCTCTGTCCCAGTCCCTATCCCTTCCCTGTCTCCCCCCACCCCCCGCCATCCCGCTTTTGAAAACTTACTATGAACTCTGAATCCACACCTGACAAGGTACCTAACAGGCCCTTTTATCAGTAAAAAGAGAACAGGAATATATGGAAATGGGAACCACAAGTAAGAATGGAGTCCTAGTTTTATTCGGTTCAGAAGGTCTTTGTCTCCTATAATTGGATGGCTTAATATTGTGAAAAATATAGTCAATGCTAATCTTCACCTTTGTGAATTCACTGTGACTCCTCAGTGTTTCTCTGTTTGAACATTTCTAGTCACTTTGGTTAACTTTGAGACCATGATACAGACTCCTTCATTTTGTTTTTATTGATATTTAGCTTGTTTCCTTTATTTCTGTTGTTTGTACCCTTCCAAGTAGTTTGTCTACAAGTTCATCCAGGTTTAAAAAAATAACACCGATGGCTTGTATCATTATAAGATTTCCATATTAATCTCAAGTGATTGGAAATTTTCCATTTTTCTTAAGTCTGTTCTATCAAAAGTTAAATTGTTGTGTGTGTTGACATAAGGGTGTTTTTCCCCCTGTTCTTTGTCAATGTGTCTCCCTCATACCCCCAAACACCCTTTTGTGAATATCCGTTTGTTTTTCTCAGCCTGCAGACTGCAGAGCCTTAATAGACAAACTCAAAGTTTGTAATGATGAGCAACTTCTTTTGGAACTGCAGCAGATCAAAACATGGAACATTGGAAAGGTATGTAAACCCATGCTCTCAAAAGAGAAACCACAATGAGGTGACCTCATTCAGCAGTTGCTTAATAAGCATCTAGTGTGTGTGTGTATATGTCTTGCACATCTCTAGACTGGTAATTTTAGCCTGTGAATGGTTACCAAGGAAGTTTTGAAAGAAATGTAAGGGAAAATTTTGCTTGCTGAGGGTGAAGATTGCTTAAGGTGATGATAAATAATCTCAACCCCAAAATACCTTTAGTTTAACTGACAATGTGAGTTTGAGATAGTCTCAGGATTTTTACTTTAGTTTAAAAGACTCTTCTTTCGATAACTCGAAAAAGAAGCACTTCATATAAAATGGATTTTAGCAAAGAAAGTCCTTGTGTTTTTAGACCTCAGAGTATAGCCAGAATTCTCTCTCTGAAGACCTAGCTACAGAGATTTTGTGGTGTCTCCTGGTGTTAGAACATGTATGTTTTGATGGATAAAACAATGAACTCGGGTCCATGTGGCTCAGAGTATGATTTTTCTCATTGGTTTCTGTATTAGTGGGGGATTGAAGAGAAGCAAAGGTGGGAGGTGAACTTGTCTACGTATCATGATCAACAATCTATCATAGCAAAGCTCAGCTGCAAAGTACCCACACAGTACTTTTACCTTGTTCTTACATATTCCTCTTTCTCTTCCCTTCTCCAGTGCGAGTTATATCACTGGGTGGATCTGTTGGACCGCTTCGATGGGATTCTGGCAGATGCTGGACAGACAGTGGAGAATATGTCATGGATGCTCGTGTGTGATAGGCCGGAAAAAGAACAACTGAAAATGCTTCTCTTGGCTGTGTTGAACTTCACAGCCTTACTCATTGAGTACAGCTTTTCCCGGCATCTGTATAGTTCCATAGAGGTAGGAGAGGTTTAAGCCTATATAGTCTGTTCTTTACTAGAATTCTTCCTGTCCAGAATAGTCAAATTGTTATTTCTTTCTGATGATTCTTTCCTTTTCGTTATGAAGTTCTGGAGTTTTCAACATCAAAGACAATGGTAGGATGTTTCTTGGCTAAACAAACCCTTCACAGTGTTGATGAGAAGGTTCTTTACTGTCACATTCTTCTCATCTTTTAAGATTAAAGAAATTAATGAGAATGTAATACATGTATTGAAGTATTCTTGGTAATTTTCTGGAATTTATTTTTGTTCCAATTTATCAGAACAGCCCCAGATTACTTTACTATGACATAATTTGATTACCTTGAGACATCACTGGACTTGGTGCTCTTCTAAGTTTTAATGTGCTGCTTTTCAGTCTCTTCTCCCCTCTCCCCAAAATATATGTTAATAGCATGCTATGTATTCTTAAAAGAGTATAGTGGGCATGGGAATTAGTGAACTTTTGAATTCATCAGGAATCAGTATAAGAAGCAGTTCTCTTCCTTTAGCCTAACTTTGGAGTTTTTATCACTATTGATAGTGCCCTGTTGTTTGTTGTGTTACTTTTCCTGTCTTCATTAAAGAACCAGAATCAAAACAAACAGGTAGGAAGTAAATGGCTTAAGAAGAGAAATGAACTGAACTAAAGATACCACCTGAGCAATCTGTTGAAGATGAAATAAATAAGTTGCAAAAGGAAATCCATAGCTTTCTGGATAATCAGCAGTCAGAAATACTTTGGTTCATTTCCAGCTAAATTACATACTGATTTTAACACTAACCAAATGTTTCAGTATATTGGTGAATTGTTATTGTATTAAAAAGCAAAAATTGTTATTCGGGTTATTGTTAAATACACTGTAACAGTTTTAAGTACCACCGACTGTTGTTATTTTTAGTTTCTATATAAAGAACCCTGTATTTTATCTAACTCCAATTTTATATTTGTTGTAAAGGATACAGAAGGAGCAAAAATTATCTTACTCTACTTTTAGTCTAGTTGGAGAGTTAATGTTTTGAGTTCTGCTGTATTAAAATGCCACATTTGTCTCTTGTCATTGGTTTCTTGCTGTGGAGATGCCTATGTAATTTTGAACTACTGTTTACATTTTTTAAACTTAAATTGGACTTTCATGCTGTCAGATTATAAGCTTCTTGAGCATAAGATTGCATGTTGCTGTTACTGCTAAGTTGCTTCAGTTGTGTCCGACTCTGTGCGACCCCATAGATGGCAGCCCACCAGGCTCCCCCGTCCCTGGCATTCTCCAGGCAAGAACACTGGACTGGGTTGCCATTTTATTCTCCAATGCATGAAAGTGAAAAGTGAAACTGAAGTCGCTGAGTTGTGTCTGACTCTTAGCGACCCCGTGGATTGCAGTTTACCAGGCTCCTCCATCCATGGGATTTTCCAGGCAAGAGTACTGGAGTGGGATGCCATCACCTTCTCTGTAGATTGCATGTTGTAGGTGCTCAAATATTTACAAATCTTTTTATATTGTTAAACTTCTTGATAACTTTGTAATTGTTGATAAATCTATTACTCTGTTGGCATTTCAAGTTTTCAAAGTCACCTTTTTGTCCCCTGTAGCACTTGACAACTTTATTGGCTTCTTCTGATATGCAAGTGGTGCTGGCAGTCCTCAACCTTCTGTATGTGTTTAGCAAAAGATCAAATTATATCACACGCCTTGGATCTGACAAGAGAACTCCACTGCTAACCCGGCTTCAGCATTTGGCAGAGGTGAGTCATGGGTGAAGAGTTAAAAGAGCACGAAATTTGGACCCTATTATTCGTTTTCACAGGTGTTTCTTGCAGTGTCAAAATGAATAGGAAGCCCTAAGTTAACTTTACTGGCCTAATTAAGTAGGACTATTGGGGACCATTTAGAAGCTAAGTTCCCTCCCCAAAATCCTAGGAAGTATTCTCAATTTTATGAAGTAATTTTGAGGAATTTCATAGATATCTGTTCAAAAAGAGAATCTGTCTTAATTCAAAAATGCCACTTCTCTTCTGGAAGTAAAGTTTAGAATCAGATCTACTTGGAAGGAAATACTGGCTGCAAAAATCTGGATTTTGGGTCCTGGCCTACCTACCTTGTTAGTTCTGATAGCAATTTTTTCATCTGAGAATTTAGTTATATCTACCTTAAGAGTATTTTCAGAATAAAATAAAATGTAGGGTTCTTAGTGCTATGATGTGGTGGTAATAATTGTTATTGAAGGCAAAAAACGCTCATGTTAAAAGTTCAGCTTACTCAAACTGTTGTCTACTATTCCTAGAGACAAATATATAACTAAGATTTGAGAGAGAGAACCATTGCTAGAAAGGTTTCTTGGAAGAAAATTGATAAGGTTGACTTTTTATTAATAAAAGCAGAATATAAATAGTTAACTCACAAGTCATAAAACTCGAGTTTCAGGCTAATTTTAGGTGTGTGGTTACTTAAAAATCATTTTTGTGTGATTATAAATATAACACATTTATAAAAATTCTAGGATATATAGGAAACTAGAAAAAGAATAATCACCAGTTATTCATCTAGATGTAGCATCCCTTAAAATTTGAGCATATTTCCTTGGATTTGCAAATATGAGATTTTTTTTAACCATTTCTCTTTGAAGTTTTTTAGTGACTCAGTTAACTCAGTTGATGTGAGCCAGTTGTTAATATGCACAGATACTACTGAACTGAAAATGTAGCAGAAATACTCCCAAGAAGGCTTGAATCTGTTAAAAGCCAGTTGGTTTGGTTTTTGTGAAGGTCTGGGATACTGGTTCTCAGACTTGGCCATGTATGAGAAAGAATTGATTTATTAAAGCATAGGTTAGGGCCTGGTAATGTGCATTGCTAACAAGTTTCCAGGTGAGGCTACTGGTTCAAGGATTATTCTTTGAAAACATTGGTCTCGTCTATCCTATTGGGCAAAATTACAGAATCTTATCAGATTCTTATAGTTCCATCCCAAAGGCATCAAGACTTTTTCCCCTGATGTCTGAATACGTACCCATTTTTTAGCAAATCCCATCTAGTGAGGTAGTATCAAATATGCTATGTGTTCTTAATTGCCAGGATCACATGGAGATTCTGGTAGGTGAAGACAGGGAGATTCAGAAGTTACATTACTTTTAGGAAAAGCCTATGAACTTTTAGCCTCTGATAAAGTGTGAGATGTGATATCTGCTCTTTATAGTGTTGATTATGGTTTTTATCCCAAACCTGGGTGTCAGCCTGAACCCGGCTCCTTGAATCCACATCCACATCTTCCACTTGATAACATTCAAGAAGTATATGACTAATCCTGTGTTGGATCTAGTATAAAACGTGTTCTTTTTTTAAAAAAACAAAAGCTCACATAGTAGTTGAGAAAGTAATATATATGCATAATTAAAAGGATGAAGAACTAGTTATTGTGAGTAGTACTGATAAGTACCCTGGAATCTTAAACATTCCATAGATTTATCTTGTTGGTGGCATGTTTTTTTTTTTCATGATAAAATTATGTGCTCAGTGTTTTAACATTTTGGAAATATACAGAAGAAAATTTATAATGATGTATGTATCTGCTCATCATTTTGGTACATTTTCTTAGTCTTCAGGCATATTTACATATCTGAATGCATATATGTAACTTTATATCCTGCTTTATTTACTTAATGTACTAGCATCCATTGTTTTCCCATGTTAACTTTGCATAATTTTGTGAGAAATGTTTCTTTGTATTTAATAATGGTAACATCTCAGAAATGTCACAACATCACAGACTTTCATGAATCAAGTTTGGCTTGACATGATCTTTTAAGGATCCCAGCTTACAACTTTCTTGTTGTTGGTGCTTGAGTCTTATTAGATCACAAAAGATAGGAAGATTTGTGGGTGACAGTAATCGGAGAGGTATTCTAAAACAGGTAGTTGTGACAACAGAAGAAACAGGAAAAGTAATTGTGAGGATGTATAGCCTTTCAAGCTTATTCTGTCTTGCAAATTCAGATCGTTGGTTTGACTTACCTGTCACCCCTAAGTACCATCAAGTGTCTATATATCCCTTATCCTCACAGTTTTCAGCAAATTCTTATTTCTTCAATGGAAGTCTGGGGAATCATGAAGAAAATATTGAAAATTGAATGAGGAAGTACTTTTCCTTTTGGGTATTAGCCTTTTTTAATAAAGCTAAAAGGAGTTAAAGTTGTGTAGTAACAATAGTGGAAAGTTTCCAGAAACAGATGTAACGTGTAAGAATTACTAAGCTTAACCATTTCTAGCTTTTGATATAAAGTGAGACTTGGAACTGTTCCTTTTACTTGAATACTTAGAGGCCATTGTAGGTTTTCTATGGTCTAATTACAATATTGTTGTGTCTCAGGGAATAGAGAAGCCTGAGGAGAGGGAGAGAGGTGCCAGTCAGAACACACATTTTTTTTTCCATTAAATTTGAGCACACATTTTTTTCCATTAAATTTGCCATCTTGTAGGAGTGTGATTGATGGCACCCCAAAACAATGACAGTTGTAATAGCAATTATCACTGATCATATAGATCATCATAACAAATGTAATGATGAAAAATTTTGAAATATTGCAAGAGTTACCAAATGAGACACAGAGACATGACGTGAGCAAATGTTGGAAAAATGAAGAGTAAGCATGAGAGAGCAAGAGCAAAGTCCAAATTTGCTTTAATTTAACTGATCCTGTTTTTCTATTTTGTTTCATTTATCTCTACTCCAGTTTTACTATTTCCTTCTTTCTGTTTGCTTTGGGTTTAGTTTGCTGGACTGTTAGGGTACTGATTTGAAATTTTTCTTTCTTATCAATAAATGGTGGCAATGAACAACTGTAAATTTCCCTCTGTATACTGCTTTATCACATAAGGTATAGCCCATGAGTTTTGATATGAAATGTTTTCATTCATCTTAAGGAATATTCTAATTTCCCTTTTGATTTCTTCTTTCACCCATTGTTTGTTAAGAGTATATTGTTTAGTTTCCATGTGTTTGTGAATTTTCCAGATTTCCTCCTGTTACAGATTTCTAATTTCTTTCCATTGTCACTGGATATGATACTTTGTACGATTTTATTATTTTTTCTTAAAGTTTCTTAGTTTGTATTGTGGCCTAACCTATGGTCTGTGTGAGAGACTGTTAATTATTTGTACTTCAGAAGAATGTATATTCTGCTGTTTGTTAGGCAGATTGTTCCATATATATATATATATATATATGTATGTATGTATATATATATATGTATGTATATATCTGTTAGGTCTAGTTGATTTAATGTTCAAGTCTTATATTTCTTTGTCTTATCTTTTGTCTAGTTATTTATGCATTCCCTGTGTATTACAACTAAAATCTTCATTAATGAGTTGTTCAAATTAGTACCAAGTTTTAAGAGTAGCCAAAAAGTTTCCTCCTATATAGTACTTTCTTCTCACTTTATGTTGTTATAGATTACATCTTTATATATTGTGTGTCGATCAACATAGATGTAAAATTTACTTTTTTATAGTTATAAAACACAGAACAAAAAGGAATTACAAACCAAAAATAATTATGCATTTTATACTTACCTGTGAAATTAATTTAGTGGTATTCTTAATTTCTTCATATGGAGTCAGGTTACTATGGCATATCCTTTCATATCTGCTCTTTTAGCATTTCTTATAGGCAGGTCTACTAGCAACAAACTGTCAACTTTTATCTGAGAAAATTATTAATTGTGCAAGATATAGAATTCTAATTAGCAGTTACTTTCTTTCAGCACTTTGAATGTGTTTTGCCACTTCATTCCGGCCCCTGTGGTTTCTGATGAGAAATCAGCTGTGAGGATCCCTTGTATATAACAAATCACATCTTGCTTGCTGCCTTTAAGATTATTCTGTCTTGGTCTTTGAAATTTTGATTATGTCTTTTTGTGAATCTGTGTATTTTTATCCTATTGAAATTCATTGAGCTTCTTGGGTTTGTAGATTCATATCTGTTTTCAAATTTGAGATGTTTTGGCTATTATTTCTTTAAATAATCTCTTTGCCTTTCTCTCTTCTCCTTGGATTCCCATTTTGTATATGTTAGTATACTTGATGAAGTCCCACAGAACTCTTAACCTTCATTTACTTTTTTCTGTCTGCTCTTCAGACTGGATAATCTCAATTGACCTATCTTCAAGCTCATTGATTTTTTTCACCTTCCAATATTTATTTTCAAATAAATTTGTCAGAATGTTTACAAAAATATTCAGTTCAGTTCAGTCACTCAGTCGTGTCCGACTCTTTGCAACCCCATGAACCGACCGCAACACGCCAGGCCTCCCTGTCCATCACCAATTCCTGGAGTTTACTCAGACTCACGTCCATTGAGTCAGTGATGCCATCCAGCCATCTCAACCTCTGTCGTCCCCTTCTCCTCCTGCCCTCAATCTTTCCCAGCATCAGGGTCTTTTCAAATGAGATTGGCGCAAAAGTAATTGTTGTTTGAGACCATAATTTTAAGTCATTATAACTAGTCTCAAACACATCTTTGTTAATCAAAATGGCAACCATTACAATCAACATGTATTTCTGATAACAAGAAATAAGTTTGTTTATTCCTGTAGCATAAATATCCACAGTGTGTGTTTTTTTTAATCCAAAAAACAATGTGTTGTGTTTTTGTTTTGTTTTTTTAATTTTTGGTCAGCTCATGAGGCACCCACTTAGTGAGTTTTGTCACCTTTCCAGTTTGCTTCCAATGCTGAATGACCGTCAAATGGTCAACATTTTCTTTGGCAGCTTCTCGTGCAGTTGTAAGAGCATCAGTTTCAATGATTGGTCTCAGTCGGTTGTTATCAACTTCCAATGGCTGTCCACTGCAATCCTAATCTTCAAGGCTCTTGTCCTCTTTGCAGAACTTCTTGAACCACCACTACACTGTACGTTCCTTAGCAGTTCCTGGGCCAAGTGCATTGTCAATGTTGAGAGTTGTTTCTGCTGCTTTATAACCCGTTTTAAACTCAAAGAAGAAAATCACTCAACTATGCTTTTGTCTAAAATCATTTCCATAGTCCAAAATAAATATAAAATAAACAGCAAGAAATAAATCATTAGCAAAAAAAAATATAAAGCGAGAAAAGCACATTAAAATGATGTGTAACAAAATGACATTTATATTAGAATGTATTCTGATATCAAACAGCAGATTTTAGCAATGCAGAAACTGCAATTACATTTGCATCAAACTAATAATACATGTTCAGTGTTGAAAATTAAGAACTCAAAAGAAAATTATAAAGAAGAAAACAACAGTAATCCTCAGCTTTTACCGTGTAGATAAAAAAAAATAACACTGTGTTTCATGTGCTGCTTTTCCTGTAACCTATGGTGAGTATTTTCCCACAGCGTTAAGATTTTTCAAGATTGGACAACAGTCTTAGTTTCCAAGCCACCCTCCTGGTCCTCCATTGGTGTCCTTGACTGGTGCCTTCTCTTTTGCTGCCTCCAAGTGTTGGAGTGGCTTAGTGCTTCACCCCAGATTCTGTCTCTTATCCATTTATATTCTGCCTCTATGATCCTATCCAGTTTCATGGTTTTAAGGACCATTAACTCCCAAAATTACGTGATTTCTTTGAACCTCAAACTTGTATATTTACTGCCTTCTAAACATCTCTTTCTGCTTTATTGACTATGCCAAAGCCTTTGACTGTATGGATCACAATAAACTGTGGAAAATTCTGAAAGAGATGGGAATACCAGACCACCTGACGTGCCTCTTGAGAAACCTATATGCAGGTCAGGAAGCAACAGTTAGAACTGGACATGGAACAACAGACTGGTTCCAGATAGGAAAAGGAGTATATCAAGGCTGTATATTGTCACCCTGCTTATTTAACTTATATGCAGAGTACATCATGAGAAACGCTGGGCTGGAAGAAACACAAGCTGGAATCAAGATTGCCAGGAGAAATATCAATAACCTCAGATATGCAGATGACACCACCCTTATGGCAGAAAGTGAAGAGGAACTAAAAAGCCTCTGATGAAAGTGAAAGTGGAGAGTGAAAAAGTTGGCTTAAAGCTCAACATTCAGAAAACGAAGGTCATGGCATCCGGTCCCATCACTTCATGGGAAATAGATGGGGAAACAGTGTCAGACTTTATTTTTTGTGGCTCCAAAATCACTGCAGATGGTGATTGCAGCCATGAAATTAAAAGACGCTTACTCATTGGAAGAAAAGTTATGACCAACCTAGATAGCATATTGAAAAGCAGAGACATTACTTTGCCAACAAAGGTCCATCTGGTCCAGGCTGTGGTTTTCCAGTGGTCATGTATGGATGTGAGAGTTGGACTGTGAAGAAGGCTGAGCGCCAAAGGATTGATGCTTTTAACTGTGGTGTTGGAGAAGACCCTTGAGAGTCCCTTGGACTGCAAGGAGATCCAACCAATCCATTCTGAAGGAGATCAGCCCTGGGATTTCTTAGGAGGGAATGATGCTGAAGCTGAAACTCCAGTACTTTGGCCACCTCATGCAAGGAGCTGACTCATTGGAAAAGACTCTGATGCTAGGAGGGTTTGGGGGCAGGAGGAGAAGGGGACGACAGAGGATGAGATGGCTGGATGACATCACTAACTAGATGGACGCGAGTCTGAGTGAACACTGGGAGTTGATGATGGACAGTGCTGCGATTCATGGGGTCGCAAAGAGTCGGACACGACTGAGCGACTGAACTGAACTGAAACATCTCTACTGGATATCAATCGTAATGTGTACAAAATCAAACATATGACCACCCCTCACATGTCTTTCCCTAATACTCAGTCCATTTTAGATACCTGGCAGCCTTGCTTTCCTAGACAGTGCCAGGCACATTTTTGCTCCAAGGCCTCTGTGCAGCTATGTCCCCACTTGTCTCTATGACTTGCTCCCTCATCTTCTTTTAAATCTTAAAAACTACCATCTCAGTGAAGTCTTCCTACCTTCCTGTTTTAAAATCAGAACACCTTCCATATTCTCTGTTACAGTTTGCTTCATTTTTCTCTGTAGCACATATTACCATCTAACATTATATATTTTTAAAGTTTATTTATTCATTCTCCCTGCTTAAATCTGCTGTTGAACCACTTTAGTGAATTTTTCATTTCTGTTACTGTGCTTTAGCTACAGAATTTCTATTTACTTCCTTTTTAAAAAATAACTTCTAATTGGCAGTCTTTATTTGATGAGACATCATTCTCATGGTTTCCTTTAGTTCTTTGTATAGGATTTGGTTTAGTTCTTTAAGCATATTTAAGATAGATGATTTAAAGTCTTTGCCTACATCCAGTGACTAAACTTCTTCAGGAATTAATTCTACCAGTTTTTTTCCAGTTTGGGGATATATAAACCCAAATGAACTTTTTGGCTAACCCAATGATTGAAATAAAGCATTGTGTAACTTTAAGGTACACAACATGATGATTTGTTACACTTGTATATTGCAAAGTGATTCCCACAGAAGGAATAATTAACATCTCCATCACCTCACATAATTGCCGTTTCCTTTTTTGTAGTGAGAACATTTAAGATTTATTCTTTTAGCAACTTTAAAGCATATAGTACAATATTGTTACCTATAATTGCTATGCTATAGGTTAGATCCCCTAATGTTTTCCATTATATAATTAGAAGTTTGTGCAATTTGACCAACATCTCCCCTTTTCCCCCAGTCCCTAGCAACCACCGTTCTAAGCTCTTTGTGGTCAGCTTTTGTAGATTCCATGTGTAAGTGATACCATACAGTAGCTGTCTGTCTCTGATTTACCTCACTTATTAGAATGCCCTCAAGGTCCATCCATGTTTGTCTTAAAAGGTGAGATTTCCTTGTTTCTCATGGCTGAGAAATCAGATGTTCTCATTGTGTGTGTGTGTGTGTGTGTATTTTTTACATACATGTATTTTACACACACATATTTTTTACACACATATATGGCACATCTTTATCCATTCATCCATAGATGCGCACGTATATAGTTTCCATACCTTAGCTCCTGTGAACAATTTTGCAGTAAAAATTGGAGTGAAGATATCTCTTTTTCCTGATTTCCTTTCCTTTGGATAGATAGCCAGAACTAGAATTGCTGGATCATAATGGTTCTGCTTTTAATTTTTTGAGGAACTGCTGTACTGTTTTCTGTAGAGGCTAGTTGTTGTTGTTCAGTGGCTAAGTCGTGTCCAGTCTCTGTGACAACATGGACTGCTAGATAGATAGATAGTTAGAGGCTATACCAATTTATGTTCCCACCAACTTGCCAGTACTTGTTATCTCTTGTCTTCTTGAAAATAGCCAGTCTCTCAGGTGTGAGGTGATATATTACTATGGTTATGGTTTGCATTTCCCCGATGACTAGTGATATTTAGCACCATTTCATGTAACTGCTGGCCATTTGTGTATTGTCCTTGGGAAAAACGTCTGTTTAATTCCTGTGTCCATTCTATTTACTTATTTTTTAAAGGGATGAAGATAAATTTTATTTTTTAAAACAACTATTAGAATAGAGGGAAAGAGACCACAGTATAGAAGTTGGCTCAATTCTGAATGCAGGATGGGTATTTGCAGCCAAGGAGCAGGGTTGGGGTGGGGACAGTGGGTGGAAAATTATTAAGAGGAAATATCAGGGGTAGGGGAGATTCTGGTTCCCCTGACTTAACTGGTTTCTTGCTGAAACTAGATTCTACAGGGAAGGACCCAGAAAAGCCCAAATTTGAGGACTTGCTGAGAAAATTAGTCACAGGAGCCTGAGCAAGTTTGGGTCAAAGAGAGAGTCTTTGTCAAGACCCAGGATCTGAGTTCAGGGAAGGAAGGGAGGGAGTATAGGGGATTGAATGGTAGTCCCCAAAATGATACGCCCATGTCCTAAACCCCAGAACCTCTGACTATGAAAGAAGAGTCTTTGCAGATGTAATTAAGAATCTAAAATCATCCTGGATTATCTGAGTGAACTTAAATCCAATAACAAGCATCCTTCTAAGAGACAAAAGATAAGGATAAAGCAGACACACAAGGAGAAGTCCATGTGAAGACAGAGGCAACTGCCCATTTTAAGATCAGATGGTTGGTTTTTGTTACTGTTACGCAGTTGTATGAGTTCTTTATATTTTGGATAGTAATTTCTTTTCAGATATAATGGTTTGCAAATATTTTCTCCTGTTGTACAGGTTATCTGTTCATTTTGACTGTTTCTTTTGCTATGCTAAAATGTTTTAGTTTGATTCAGTCTCCTTTATTTTTGCCTTTGTTGCTTTTGGTATCATGTCCAAAAAACTGTCACCAAAACTCGTGTCAGGGTGCTTTTACTCATGTTTTCTTTTAAGAGCTTTATGGTTTCAGGTCTTATGTTAAAGTCTTAAATTCATTTCAGGTTAATTTTTTGAGTGGTATAAGATAGGGGTCCAACTTGTATGTTAGTTTTCTCAGCACCATTTATTGAAGAGATTATACTTTCCCATTGATTACTGGCTCCCTTTGAAATATTATTTGACTGTATATGTAAGGATTTATTTCTCTGTCCTTGATTATGTTCCATGGGGCTTTGTGTGTTCTTTATGCTAATACCTTACTGTTGATTACTACGGCTTTGTAATGGTATTTGAAATCAGGAAGTACAGTATCTAGCTTTGTTCTGTCTCAGGATTGCTTTAGTTATTTGGGGTCTTCTGTGTTCCATATAAATTTGAAGATTGTTTTTACTGTTTCTAGGGAAATTGTCATTGGAATTTTGAAAGTAAGTAAAATTTATAGATTACTCTCAGTATTTTTCCAGTCCATGAACATGGGTTATTTGTCTCTTCTTTAATCCCTTTCATCCGTGTTTTGTAGTTTTCAGTGTACAGATTTTACCTCCTTGTTATAATTTATTTCTAAGTATTTTACTTGTTTATGGTATTATAAATAGGATTGTTCTATTTCTTTTTCAGATAGTTAGTGTATGGAAATATAACTGATTTCTATATGTTAATTTTGTATCCTGCAACTTTACTGAATTTATTAATTCTAAGTTTTTTGGTTGGCCCCTTGGGGATTTTCTGTATATCATTTGCAAATGAAAACAACTTTTTTTTTCTTGCCTAATTGCTCTGGCTAGAATTTACAGTATTGTGCTGAATTTCCAGTTCTGTGTTCCACTACTGTGAGTGGTTAGAATGGACACCTTGTCTTGTTCCTGATCTTAGAATGAAAGGTTTCAGCCTTTCATCATTGAGTATGCTGTTGACTGTGGGCTTGTCGTGTTTAGGTATGTTCTCATACCCCATTTTGGGGTTTTTATTATGAAAGGATATTGAACTTTGTCATTACTTTTTCTACAACTTCTGAGCTAATCATGTGATTTTTGTCTTTCATTTTCTTACTGCGATATCACATTTATTGATTTGCAGGTTTTGAAACATCTTTGCCCCCCAAGGATAACTCTCACTTAAATTCTGATCTATGTTCCTTTTAATGTGCTGTTAAATTTGATTTCCTATTAGTTTACTGATTGCAAGTTTGTACATCAGGGATATTGGTCTCTAGTTTTCTGTTCATGTATTGTCCTTATCTGGCTTTGGTATAAGAGTAATTTTGGCCAAACAATGGTGATTTTCCCAATTACCAGTTGAGAAGTGTTCCTTCTTCAATTATTTGGTAAAAATTTGAGAAAGATTGGTTATTTAAATGTTTCACCAGGGAAACCATTTGGTCCTGGAATTTTCTCTTGGGGGTCTTTTTTGATTACTGACTCAATCTGCTTATTCGTACTTTCTGTTCTCCATGATTCTGTTTTGGTTATTTATTTCTAGGAATTCTATCCAATTCTTCTAGGTTATCTAATTTGTTGGCATTTTGTTCCTAGTAGTCTCTTAGTGATCCTTTGTATCTGTGGTATCAGTTGTAATGTCTCTTCTTTTGTTTATGATTTTATTTATTTGAGTCTTCAGCCTTTTTTTTTTCAGTTTAGCTAAAGTTTTGAAACTATTTTGTTGAGTAGTTTTTTAAAAGTTCTTACTTTCATTAATCTTTTCTGTGGTTTTCCTAGTCTTTATTTCATTTGTGTCTACTCTGATCTTTGTTCCTTTCTTCTACTAACTCTGGACTTAGTTCATTCTTCTTTTTCAAGTTGAGGTATAAAATTAGGTTGTTTGAGATAGTTCTTATTTCTTAATGTAGTCATTTATTTCCTATAAACTTCCCTCTTGAAGTACTTTTGGTGCAACCTACTCATTGTGATATTTTGTGTTTCTGTTTGTCTCAAGATATTTTTAATTTCCCTTTTGATTTCTTCCTTTGACCCTTTAGTTGTTCAGGAGTGTATTGCTTAATTTCCAGATTTTTGTGACTGTTTCCAGTTTTCTTTCTGTAACTGATTTCCAATTTCATACTATTAGGGTCCAGAAAAATATTTGGTATGGTTTCAGTCTTAAATTTGCTAAGACTTATTTTGTGACCTATCATATGACATCTCTAGGAGAATGTTGCATGGGGATTTGAGAAGAGTGTATTCTGCTGTTGAATAAATATTATACATATGCCTACAAGGTCCATTGGTCTAAGTAAGTGAAGTGGCTTAGTCATGTCCGACTCTTGGCAACCCCATGGACTGTAGCCCACCAGGCTCCTCCATCCATGGAATTTTCTAGGCAAGATTACTGGAGTGGGTTGCCATTTCCTTCTCCAGGGGATCTTCCCAACCCAGGGATCGAACCCGGGTCTTCCGCATTGTGGGCAGATGCTTTACCATCTGAGCCACCAGGGAATCCCAGCTTATTTTTAAAGGAGTTAAGTTTATAGTTCAAATCCAATGTTTCCTTCTTGATCGTTCTCTCAGTACAGTTGAAAGTACAGTACATTGTTGAAAGTGAGATGCTGACATCTCCTGCTATTATTGTATTGTTCTCTCTTTTTCCCTTCATTTGTTGTTCAGTCACTAAGTCGTGTCTGACTCTTTGCAACTCCATGGGCTACAGCATGCCTGGCTACCCTGTCCTTCATGCTATCTCCTGGAGTTTACTCAATTTCATGTACATTGAATCAGTGATGCTATCTAACCATCTCATATCTCCCTTCATATCTATTGTATGTGTGCTCAGTCACTTTAGTCATGCCCAACTCTTTGTGACCCTATGGACTGTAGCCTGCCAGTCTCCTCTGCCTGTGGGATTTTACAAGAATACTGGAGTGGGTTCTAACTGATTCTGGGGATCTTCCCAACCCAAGGATCAAACCTGAATCTCCTGCATAGCAGGTGGATGCTTTACCCACTGAGCAACCTGGGAAGCCCTCTTATCTGTTAGCATTTACTTATACATTTAATATGTTCCAATGTTATATCCATATAATTTACAGTTGTTATAGCCTCTTTGAATTGACCCCTTTATCATTTTATAGTGACCTTAATTGTTCCCCATTACAGGTTTTGACTCAAAACCTATTTTTTAGAATATAGGTAGCTATCCCTGCGCTTTTGGTTTCCACTTCTGTAAAATAACTTTCTTTCCCTGCACTTTGAGCCTATGTGTGTCTTTAAAGCTGAAGTGAGTTGCTTGTAGGTAGCATGTAGTTGGGTCTTGTTTTCTTTTTTCCACCCAACTACTTTATGCCTTTTGATTGGGAAAATGAATTCATCTACATTTGGAGTAATTAATAATAGATAGGGACTTAGTTATGTCATCTTATTCTTTTTTGATTGTTTTGTGTTTCCCTTGCTCCTTTCTTCTTTTGCTGTCTTTCTTTGTGAATAATGGTTTTTCATATACTTCAGTTCCCTTTATTCCTCTTTTTTTATCTAATCTAAGTTTTGCTTTGTGGTTACCATGAATCTTACATAAAACATAGATATAATAACAACTTAACTTTGATTGCATATGAAAAACTTAACACTTTTACTCCTCTTTGATTTTACGATTTTGATGTCACAGTTTACCTCTTTTTATACTGTGTATTCATTAACAATTATTTTAGAATTAAAAAAAATTTTTTAATTATGTATTTTAAAAACACTCTTGTCCTTTAACTTTTATCATTCATGGGTGATTGTTTAAGATAGTGTTTTCCCGGAGCTCTCAAACACCTGCTGAGAGTGGCTGCAACCGATTCACAGACCACTGCAGGGTCTTTTCTCTAAGAATGTGTGCCAAGTTATTGCAGGGGCGAGCAATGGAGCACAGTGAGAGACATCTTATTGTGCTACCTTGCTGAGGCCACTCCTTATGTTGCTACAGTGGACATTTTGAATATTACAACATGGCAACTCTGGAAATCAGACTCTCACCCTTCCCCTTCCCCAGGGTTTGTTGTTAAGATTTATTGTTTTTTATTTAGACTTTTTGAACTGGTTTCTGAATTCTTTGTTTTATGTGGTCATTGAAGTCTCTGTTAGCATAGTGGTCAGCTAGTGATTTGCCTTATTCCTGGAACTGAATTATCTCTGTCTTTGCTGGTGAGTTCTGTGTACATATTGGTATCTTTGATGTCAATGCTCACTATCTTCAATACTTAACCAGAACGTTAAGAATCCCTATGGACAAGAATCCCTTAAAAGAAATGGAATAGCCCTCATAGTCAACAAAAGAGTATGAAATGCAGCACTTGGATGCAGTCTCAAAAATGACAGAATGATCTCTGGTTGTTTCCAAGGCAAACCATTCAATATCACAGTAATCCAAGTTTATACCCCCAAACAGTAATGCTGAAGAAGCTGCAGTTGAACGGTTCTATGAAGACCTACAAGACCTTCTAGAACTAACACCCAAAAAAGATGTTGTTTTCATTATAGGGGATTGGAATGCGAAAGTAGGAAGTCAAGAGATCCCTAGAGTAACAGGCAAATTTGGTCTTAGAGTACAAAATGAAGCAGGGCAGAGACTAACAGTTTTGCCAAGAGAACACACTGGTCATAGCAAACACCCTCTTCCAACAACATAAGAGAAGACTCTACACATGGACATCACCAGATGGTCAATACTGAAATCAGATTGATTATATTCTTTGCAGCCAAAGATGGAAAAGCTCTATACAGTCAGTGAAAACAAGACCTGGAGCTGACTGTGGGTCAGATCATGAACTCCTTATTGCCAAATTCAGACTTAAATTGAAAGTAGGGAAAACCTCTAGACCATTCAGGTATGACCTAAATCAAATCACTTATGATTATACAGTGGAAGTGACACATAAGATTCAAGGGATTAGACTGATACAGTGCCTAAAGAACTATGAATGGAGTTTTGTGATATTGAACAGGAGGCAGTGATCAAGACCATCCCCAAGAAAAAGAAATGCAGAAAGGCAAAATAGTTGTATGAAGAGGCCTTACAAATAGCTGAGAAGCGAAGCTAAAGGCAAAGGAGAAAAGGAAAGATATAACTATTTGAATGCAGAGTTCCAAAGAATAGCAAAGAGAGATAAGAAAGCCTTCCTCAGTGATCAGTGCATAGAAATAGAGGAAAACAATGGAATGGGAAAGACTAGATATCTCTTCAAGAAAATTATATATACCGAGGGAACATTTCATGCAGAGATGGTCACAATAAAGGACAGAAATGGTATGGACCTAACTGAAGCAGAAGATATTAAGAAGAGGTGGCCAGAATACACAGAAGAATTATATAAAAAAGATCTTAATGACACAGGTAACCACGATGGTGTGATCACTCACCTAGACCCAGACATCCTGGAAGGCAAAGTCAAGTGGGCCTTAGGAAGCATCATTATGAACAAAGCTGGTGGAGGTGATGGAATTCCAGTTGAGCTCTTTCAAGTCCTAAAAAGAGATGCTGTGTTAAAGTGCTACACTCAATATGCCAGCAAATTTGGAAAACTCAGCAGTGGCCACAGGACTTTGAAAGGGCAGTTTTCATTCCAATCCCAAAGAAAGGCAATGCCAAAGACTGCTCAAACTGCTACACAATTGCACTCATCTCACATGCTAGTAAAGTACTGCTCAAAATTCTCCAAGCCAGGCTTCAGCAGTATGTGAACCATGAACTTCCATATGTACAAGCTAGATTTAGAAAAAGCAGAGGAACCAGAGATCAAATTTGCCAACATCCATTGGATCATGGAAAAAGCAAGAGAGTTCCAGAAAAACATCTATTTCTGCTTTATTGACTATGCCAAAGCCTTTGGCTGTGTGGACCAAAACAAACTGTGGAAGATTCTGAAAGATATGGGAATACCAGGCCACCTGACCTGCCTCTTAAAAAACCTATATGCAGGTCAGGAAGCAACAGTTAGAACTGGACATGGAACAACAGACTGGTTCCAAATCGGGAAGGAGTATATTGTGACCCTGCTTATTTAACTTATATGCAGAGTACATCATGAGAAATACTGGGCTGGATGAAGCACAAGCTGGAATCCAGATTGCCAAGAGAAATATCAATAACCTGAGATATGCAGATGACACCACCCTTATGGCAGAAAGTGAAGAGGAGCTAAAAAGCCTCTTGATGAGAGTGAAAAGGCTGGCTTAAATCTCAACATTCAGAAAACTAAGATCATGGCATCCAGTCCCATCACTTCATGGGAAATAGATGGGGAAACAGTGGAAAGAGTGTCAGACTTTATTTTGGGGGGCTCCAAAGTCACTGCAGATGGTGAGTAAAAAACGCTTACTCCTTGGAAGGAAAGTTACGCCCAACCTAGAGAGCATATTCAAAAGCAGAGACATTACTTTGTCAACAAAAGTCCGTCTAGTCAAGGCTATGGTTTTCCCAGTGGTCATGAATGAATGTGAGAATTTGACTATAAAGAAAGCTGAGTGCTGAAGAATTGATGCTTTTGAAAGAAGGTGTTGGAGAGAGTCCCTTGGACTGCAAGGAGGTCCAACCAGTCCATCCTAAAGGAGATCAGTCCTGGGTGTGCATTAGAAGGACTGATCTTGAAGCTGAAGCTCCAATATGATTGAAAGAACTGCCTCATTGGAAAAGACCCCAATGGCTGGGAAAGATTAAAGGCGGGAGGAGAAGGGGACAACAGAGAACGAGATGGTTGGATGGCATCACTGACTCAATGGGCATGAGTTTCAGTGAACTCCAGGAGTTGGTGATGGACAGGGAGGCCTGGCATGCTGCAGTCCATTGGGTCGCAGAGTCAGACACAACTGAGCAACCGAGATGAACTGAACCAGAAAGTTTACAACTCTGGCTTAGCCTTCCCTTGCATAGAGCCTCATGCCAGCTAGAGATTTGGGAACAGTGCTTTTTCAGGTCTTTTCTGAGAATGTGCCCAACCTAGGGCACACATGTGGCCTTCTAGATTTTCAGGAGTGTGTGGGAGTTTTCAAAGCCCTTATTCACCAAAACATCACACTCCTCAACCTTTCTTTCCAAGCTTTTCCATTTGTCTATTAATTACCCCAACTGTATGTACTTAGTCTTCAATGTTTTCAACAAATGCCCACCCACACCTCTGGGAGAATTTCAAATTAAGCAAAAATGATAGAAATCTCAAATGCTGTTGAAAATGTAGGCTAATTTTTAAGCAAAATTGTATGGCTGGGTGTTTTTTTTCTTCTGTTTGGTACTCAATAATATTGTACAGTTGAGCCATTCTCCCCCATTACTTAGGGGCTAGTACTTGTTGATGAATTTTTTAGACATCATGGCAGAGTACAATAATATTAAGCAATGCAGGAACTACTTTGCACTTTGGCTCATGTCAAAAAGTAAGGAACTGAAGAGCATGTGGTTTCACCCTGAGAGAGGTGATCAGGCTGAGCATGGAAAGGATGGTACAGTACTTAAGATCCAATGGGTCAAGACTGACCTTTCAGCAAGCGTGACTGCAGGTATATCAAATGCATTTACTTGCAAGAGCTTCTTATATTCTTCCCAGTTGCATTCTCACAGAACAATGAAATTGATCTCATTGGAGAAATCACCTTTAGGCAGACCATCTTGCCTTGAGTCTTACTTAAGTTCTTGCTTCTATTTGCTCCCTCTTTTTGATTTTAATGTTGGTTGTCTTTTCAATGCTGTGTTCCAAGCAGCCACATACTCTAAATACTTTATACACAAAGCTACCTTAAGTGAAAGTGAAGTGGCTCAGTCGTGTCCGACTCTTTGCGACCCCATGGACTATAGCCCACCAGGCTCCTCTGTCCGTGGGATTCTCCAGGCAAGAATACTGGAGTGGGTTGCCATTTCCTTCTCCAGGGGATCTTCCCAACCCAGGGATCAACCTGGGTCTCCTGCATTGCAGGCAGATGCTTTATCCTCTGAGCCACATTTTAATACTGTCTTTTTTCCTTTTCCAAGAGCTGGGGTGGTAAGGAGAATGGCTTTGGACTAGCAGAATGTTGCAGAGATTTGCATATGATGGTAAGTAACTGACATTTGAGTATCTTTTGACAGAACTTGTGTGATTTCTCTTTGAGCCTTACTTTACAATTAATATATGGCATTTAAATTTGTCACTTCACATCAGGATTTTGAGGAATCTGAGATCAGTTGAGACATAGCTACCTTTTCTAGAAGTGCTTCAGTCCTTAATGTGCTGGTGGTTGCTGAAGAATCTCAGAAACACAGTATATGATCCTATGATCTCTTGAATAAGAAACTGCTTTTGTTGAGTTATCTTGAAAGTAATGAGAAATCCCAGAAATTACACTTCCTTGCATTCTCTCACTGGAACTGTCAGAACTCTGGGTAGTCTGGCATGATTGTAAAAATGACTGCTTGGAGAACAGGTCTGCCATTTTGGTTATTGAGAACTTGAAATATTTTGTGTGCTTTCCATGTTTACCCCTCATGCCTGTCCTGCTCATACTTTGAGCTATGTTTAGATTATGAACTCAAGCCATCCTCCCCTCTGCTCTGATACGTTGCTATAGAACCACAAAGCACAATTGAATTATTATAATACAATTCCATGCCAAGAAGTAGCTGTATTTTCCAACACATATACTGCTTCTTTTGTTAGTTTGTCATGTATAGGACAAATGGATGCAATGAAATTGAGTGTAATTATCTTAGCAACCCTCCCCCTCAGGAGAATGGTTCTTTTTATGGTCACAGAAAACTATAAATAGAACAAATTACTTTTCCACCTTAGCTGGTATGCTTTATTTATATTAGTGAATATTAGGTAATATGGGAGATGAGTGTTATCTGTTTTAATAATTAAAGCTGTGTAAATCTTAAAGGGCATTCAGTTTGGAATTCTAAGAAAATTATTTTTCATCTTAAAGTTTAGGTGATTAATTCTGAGGCTCCTTATGTATATCAGGCTTGTTCTTGGCCACTTGAGCAAAACAGTATGATACACTCTACTAGGTTTGTATGATGTCTGTTATGATGTTGGTCTTGACTTATATTAAGAAATCATCCACTCTTTTATTTACTGATATTTGGCATATCATGGGACTTTGAAAATTTTGTGTACTTTAAAAGAAAGTAGTACATGTTTTAAAAATTCTAAGAAAACAAAGGGGTATATAATAATTCTCTACCCCCAGAGGCAACCACTGCTACTGGTTTCTTTCAAAGACACACTTTAATGGGCATGCTGTTGCAGTCTTATTTGCCATGTTGCTTTTCTAGAGTTAAGTAACATTTGTTGTCAGGGTCTGGTTCATATTGACTTGGTATCTGCCTGTGCAGAAAAGCAATTGGATATTGAGAAATGATATAGGATGTTATGGAAAAATGCATTTAAAGAATTAAAAAGGTATCCCCATGAGGCATAGTTTGAATAAAATATTTCAAAAGGTGATGATATTAACTTAAGATTTCCATAACATGTTCTTTTCCGTTCTCAAACTAGTACCTAGACCCTTGTGTTTGTCCTTCACCCTTGAATTTTTATTCATTATTGGGACAGGCTTGCCTCTCTCTTCCCTCTTGAGAATAGCTGCAGTCAAAATTGATCTCTTGAAGGAAATAACAACTGATAACTTGAGTTATCAGTAAGGAATATGAAAGCTTTTGGAGCTGTGGGCTCCACTACCCTAATTTTGTGTTACAAGACTTCTGAGCTTTGCTAAAACTAGGAATGAAGGCACTGTAGCTGCTGATGACACTCCTGATTCTGCTGTCACAGTGAGTTGGACAAGTAGCTAAGACTGAGGGAAGATTTAGGAGAAGATAGTATCTGATTCTTTCATGTATTTTTTACACAGAAATACCCACCCAGTGCCACTACACTACACTTTGAATTCTATGCAGACCCTGGGGCTGAAGTCAAAATCGAGAAAAGGGTGAGTCTCATTCACATTTGTTCTAATAGAGTCAATGATCTGTACCTTGGGTTGACTTTCTAGGACTTCTCAGTAAAATTAGAGAATGCTGTTGAGATACATTGCTGCCCTCCCAAGATAAATATATACAGCAGCTTCTCAGGAATAAGTGTTCATTGTTTGCCCAGCTGATAGGTTTGAATCTTACTTACATTGGAATTGTCAAAAGGCAGGACCCTGTTTATAAGGCAATGTTAGGACTGGTATATTTTTCTCGGTCTCTGTTGAGAATTCCACCATTTAGTATTGGGTTGGCCAAAAAGTTCATCCGGTTTTCGGAAAAACCCAGACAAACTTTTTGG
The DNA here is from genome assembly GCF_042477335.2 of Ovis canadensis. NCBI lineage: Eukaryota > Metazoa > Chordata > Mammalia > Artiodactyla > Bovidae > Ovis > Ovis canadensis. Next base: position 53,305,784 of record NC_091727.1, read on the forward strand.
CCAACCCAGTATAGTAGTCTAGTGATTGGTTCAACTTTCTCTGCTCAAGCCAGCCTGCATGAAGTCTGTGTATTGCTTACAGGGCCCTGCTTCAGTTATCTCGTCATTTCATATATTCTTTTGAGAAGATAGCAGAATTCACTTTGGTTTAGAAGTGGTCTAATAAATAAGATCCTTTTTCCTTCTACTTAAAATATATGCTCAGTCGCTCAGTTGTATCCAACTCTTAGTGACCCCATGGACTGCAGCCTACCAGGCTTCTCTGTCCATGGGATTTTCCAGGCTGGAGTGGTTTGCCATTGCCTTCTCCATGCATATTTACAGAGAACCCATTTTCATGGATTCAGTCTTTGCTGTGAATATGAAGGCTGTATGTATTAAAGTTTAAAAGGGATGAGGAAGAATATGAAATGTATCTGGCTGTGTACATTATTTTTAATCTGGTTTCAAAGAAGCTTTGCTGAGAATGTATAACATGAGCATTTCATCCCCATGGAAAAGAAATGCAACAAAGCAAAATGGCTGTCTGGGGAGGCTTTACAAATAGCTGTGAAAAGAAGAGAAGTGAAAAGCAAAGGAGAAAAGGAAAGATATAAGCATCTGAATGCAGAATTCCAAAGAATAGCAAGAAGAAATAAGAAAGCCCTTCTTCAGTGATCAGTGCAAAGAAATAGAGGAAAACAACAGAATGGGAAAGACTAGAGATCTCTTCAAGAAAATTAGAAATACCAAGGGAACATCTCATGCAAAGATGGGCTCCATAAAGGACAGAAATGGTAGGTACCTAACAGAAGCAGAAGATATTAAGAGGTGGCAAGAATACACAGAAGAACTGTACAAAGAAGAGCTTCATGACCAAGATAATCACAATGGTGTGATCACTCACCTAGAGCCAGACATCCTGGAATGTGATGCCACATGGGCCTTAGAAAGCATCACTACGAACAAAGCTAGTGGAGGTGATGGAATTCCAGTTGGGCTATTCCAAATCCTGAAAGATGATGCTGTGAAAGTGCTGCACTCAATATGCCAGCAAATTTGGAACACTCAGCAGTGGCCACAGGACTGGAAAAAGTCAGTTTTCATTCCAATCCCAAAGAAAAGCAATGCTAAAGAATGCTCAAACTACCACACAATTGCACTCATCTCACACGCTAGTAAAGTAACGCTCCAAATTCTCCAAGCCAGGCTTCAGCAATACGTGAACTGTGAACTTCCTGATGTTCAAGCTGGTTTTAGAAAAGGCAGAGGAACCAGAGATCAAATTGGAAACATCTGCTGGATCATGGAAAAAGCAAGAGAGTTCCAGAAAAACATCTATTTCTGCTTTATTGACTATGCCAAAGCCTTTGACCATGTGGATCACAATAAACTGTGGGAAATTCTGAAAGAGATGGGAATACCAGACCACCTGACCTGCCTCTTGAGAAATCTGTATGCAGGTCAGGAAGCAACAGTTAGAACTGGACATGGAACAACAGACTGGTTCCAAATATGAAAAGGAGTACATCAAGGCTGTATATTGTGACCCTGCTTATTTAACTTATATGCAGAGTACATCATGAGAAATGCTTGACTGGAAGAAACACAAGCTGGAATCAAGATTGCCAGGAGAAATATCAATAACCTGAGATATGCAGATGATACCACCCTTATGGCAGAAAGTGAAGAGGAACTAAAAAGCCTCTTGATGAAAGTGAAAGAGGGGAGTGAAAACGTTGGCTTAAAGCTCAACATTCAGAAAACAAACAGCATGGCATCTGGTCCCATCACTTCATGGGAAATAGATGGGGAAACAGTGTCAGACTTTATTTTTTGTGGCTCCAAAATCACTGCAGTTGGTGACTGCAGCCATGAAATTAAAAGACGCTTACTCCTTGGAAGAAAAGTTACGACCAACCTAGATAGCATATTCAAAAGCAGAGACATTACTTTGCCGACTAAGGTCCATCTAGTCAAGGCTGTGGTTTTTCCAGTAGTCATGTATGGATGTGAGAGTTGGACTGTGAAGAAGGCTGAGCACTGAAGAATTGATGCTTCTGAACTGTGGTGTTGGAGAAGACTCTTGAGAGTCCCTTGGACTGCAAGGAGATCCAACCAGTCCATTCTGAAGGAGATCAGCCCTGGGATTTCTTTGGAAGGAATGATGCTAAAGCTGAAACTCCAGTACTTTGGCCACCTCATGCGAAGAGTTGACTCATTGGAAAAGACTGATGCTGGGAGGGATTGGGGGCAGGAGGAGAAGGGGATGACAGAGGATGAGATGGCTGGATGGCATCACTGACTTGATGGCATCACTGACTCGATGGACGTGAGTCTGAGTGAACTCCGGGAGTTGGTGATGGACAGGGAGCCCTGGCGTGCTGCGATTCACGGGGTCACAAAGAGTCGGACACGACTGAGTGACTGAACTGAACTGAACTGAGTGAACACTTTGATTTTTGAGAGCATACAGTTGAGTCTTCTATGTAGAGTAACGTCTTGTTTTTCAGATAGCTCTTGGCAGTCCTATGGCATGGGGAAGCTAAGGTATACAGTGACTCCTAACGACTCTCTTATCTTTCTAATTTCAGACGTCTAGTAACACACTACATTATATTCACATAGAGCAACTTGACAAGGTAAGAGGAATATTTGACTGTTGGTTAGTTCTAAAATTTAGTTCACTTTTTTGTTCCTAACTGTCTTTTCTCCTAATGTAGATTTCAGAAAGCCCTTCTGAAATCATGGAGTCTCTTACCAAAATGTACAGCATTCCTAAGGATAAGCAGGTATGATATGTCTTATAAATATCTAAATAATATCCAGATAGATCAGACTATTGTGCTGGAGTGGGGAGATAGCATAGCAGAAAGAATGGAGTCACACCATGTTCAAATTAGCCTCTGTGGGCCTTAGTTTCCTCATCTTTTATGAGGGCAACACTTATTGGCTTCCTAGGTCCTTGTACAGTTTGAGAAAAGCAGAAGCAGCTTTATTCACCATGAATATCTAAGAGGTGGTAACTTAACACTTGGATACCAAAGGAGAAAACATTTCGTTGTGTTATATTTTTTCTGCTCATTGTAATGGTGATCAGATATTTAATTTGATTAATAATCAGAACTCTTGCCAAATGTCAAGAGCCAAATGAGTAAGACTTAGCTCTCCCTCAGAAAGTATAGTCACCTTTTCCATTGGTTTCCTAATTTAGGTCTTATGTCTCTACAGATGCTGTTATTTACACACATACGGCTGGCCCATGGCTTTTCTAATCACAGGAAGCGATTGCAAGCTGTTCAGGCCAGGCTACATGCAATATCTATATTAGGTAAGCAAATAACATGTAACAAGTTCTGGTTAGGCAGTTTAGACTTGGTTTCCTTTGAACTTCATCTGTCTTTGTTGCTATGGGCTCATTGTAGTTACCTAGCTGGCAACTTAAATTGTAGTCAAATTGCCAGCATTTCTAATGTTCACTGCATTCATCATTCTTGGGCTCCTTAGTGTTGGATCAGAAAGAGGATATTTATGATTCACACATCACATAGGTTTAGTGGGTGTTTTTTGTTTTGTTTTTTTTTATGAGTGTTCAGATAATCATCTTCCCTTAGACCCTATTTTTCCTCTTGCCAGTTCATCTTCCTCTCTTTGGGAGTGTAACTTTGAAATTCATTAAATAATACTGTGCATTTTACTTTTTCTTATAGAGTAGTATAATGGAAATCACACTGGTTTCAGAGTCAGTCCTGGGCTTTCACCCTGACTTTGTAGACTATTAGGCACCTGTTTATCCTTTTGGCCTCATTTTCCTGATTTAATGTTGGAACAATATGTATTTTATAAGCTGATCTGAGGATTAAATGAAAAAAGCGATAAAGTACTCTCAAGTTTTACTACAGTGTCATACAAGTTTCTGATTTCGTCCGCAGTAGTCCATCAGTTCTGTTCTTTATAGCTTTTGTAAGTTTCCAGTGTAAAACAGAAACATGAGTTATCAAGTAGTGATATTATAAAGAATCAGTTCTTCTCTTTTTATACTTAAATTTCTGAAAATCCTTGCTCAAGACAATTGATACCATTAATAGAATTGGTTTGGTGGGTGTTTGGGGCTTGTAACTATATTTGATGCAATCTTCTGAAATTCAGTGATTTTGTCCTCCAATGCTGGTGGGAAGGGAGTCCTTCCCCAGAATCAGTAGATGCCGAAAGGTCTGTCATTGGGCAGTGGCTTGACCACTGCCTTCTTGCCTAAAGTGTTTATTTCTCCTTTTGCAGTGTATTCCAATGCCTTGCAGGAGTCAGCAAACAGTATCTTATATAATGGGTTGATAGAGGAGTTGGTAGATGTCCTTCAGATAACAGATAAGCAGCTTATGGTAAGTATTTATTAGATTCTTTACCAGCTGAGCCACCAGGGAAATCCCAAGAATACTGGAGTGGGTAGCCTATTCCAGTGGATCTTCCTGACCCTGGAATCGAACCAAGGTCTCCTGCATTGCAGGCGGACTCTTTACCAGCTGAGCTACTTTACTTTCTGTTTTCATAGGAGATTAAAGCTGCTTCTTTACGAACGTTAACATCAATTGTCCACTTGGAGAGAACTCCCAAACTCAGCAGTATTATTGACTGTACTGGAACTGCCTCCTACCATGGATTTTTGCCTGTACTTGTGCGAAACTGTATCCAGGCCATGATTGGTAAGTTTTTATGGTTATTACCCTGGGCACCTAAAGGAACCCTAACCTTTGCTTTGTCTGCCTTTGTTTAACATGCTGCCAACTTAACACCAAATTCTGAACTTGCTCTTTCTCTTCCTCTCTCAACTTTCCTTGTAGACCCTTCCATGGATCCATACCCTCACCAGTTTGCCACTGCTCTCTTCTCTTTTTTATACCATCTGGCCAGCTACGATGCTGGTGGCGAAGCCTTGGTCTCCTGTGGAATGATGGAAGCCTTATTGAAGGTGCTCTACTTACTTTTTTAAAATAAGTACATTTGGGGGGAAAATCAACTGAAAGAAGGTACAGAGTTATAAGTTTGAAGTGGTTCACAGTGAGGATAGTTAGCATAAGAAAGCTTACCCAGAAAATGTTATACTTGATTTCTCAAGTTTGGCCTTCTAGTTATCTCATTAACAACTTTTAAGATCAGCTATTTCCATTATTAAGAATTGATCATAGTCCAGCATGGTATAATAGGAGGCCCTGGGTACTAATTAAGATATTGCCACATCTCCTCATGACCTTAAGCATGATAGGCTTTGCCATGTGCTAGGCCCCAGTTACCAGCTCTTTTCTCCCTGAATATTTTATTTAATCCTGAAAGGTAATTTACGTCCCTGTTACTTCAGGCAGTTGAGTCTCAGAAGTGATAGAGCTATCATTTGGCAAGCACCAAAAATCAAACATATATTTTTTCCTGCTGTACCATGGTGCCTCCCTGAAACCCTAGACTGCATGTTTCCAAAAGAATACTTTATTACAGCTTTAATTTGATTGGTTTTACTTTTCTCTTTCCCTAATAGGTCATAAAGTTTCTTGGCGATGAACAGGACCAGATAACATTTGTCACCAGAGCTGTCAGAGTGGTTGACCTTATCACCAATCTGGACATGGCAGCTTTTCAATCCCATAGTGGACTTTCTATCTTCATTTATAGACTTGAGGTATATGAGGAGTACTTTGCATACACTTAGATACAGTGATTGCTATGCCTAGAAACTAATGTAATAACCCTAAAGAGCCATGTTATCCCTTTTTTGTTTTTAGAAATCATTTCTGTAATCTGCCTGTGACACTCTTGTTATAATTTTTTAATCTCTATTATATATGTAGGATTATCTTACTATTTCCCCCTTCATTATAGCATGAAGTTGATTTGTGCCGAAAAGAATGCCCTTTCGTGATCAAGCCAAAGATCCAGAGACCCAGTACTGCACAAGAAGGAGAAGAAATGGAAACTGATATGGATGGTAATTAATAATTACTATTAGTATTGGTTCATTACTGATTCATTATCTTCTTATTCCCACTAAAGTGTAAGCTCCATGAGATCATGATGCTGTTCTGTTCACTGGTATAATCTTCAATAGTGCCTGATATGTATATCACAGGTGTTTAAATATATATTACGAAAAGATAAGGAGAATATGGACACTAAAATGGGACCCTGTGAAATTATCTGGCTATTTTGAGGAGGGGGAGGTGGAAAAGTTGTTAGGTAGGGAACAATTTTTAAATCATAAAATCTGAAAGAACAAGTGTTCTTAATCTTGGGGTAAATCAGATTATGTCCTTTCTAAGAACTTCCCCCAGTGCATAGCTCTTAATAATAGTACCCAAAATAAAAAATTGTTTCACAGCTATCTAACAGCTTTGTTAGTATTTAATCTTGTCTTCATGACCCATGATGTCATTACATATATCTGTAACCATGTTAATAATAATTTTTTTATAATGGTTTTCATTCTTGACACTAAATATCCATAAGTTTTCATTCCTTTTTTTTCCCCCCCCAAACACAATGTGCATTGCTGTCCCTAGAGAGCCCTTTACCCAATTTCTATCTCTAGTCTGCAGTGGGCAACTTGGCATTTGAGGTCATGGGTATGGTCATGTGGTCCCAGATGTTGATTAAAATGTGACATCTCCAAAATGGTGTGGTATAGAAGATGATTTAAAGACTCTGTTCACAATAAATCAGTGGTTGTCAAACATAAGAAACCATAAGAATAAGAATAAATTAATGTGCTTGCTAAAGATTTAGTGTAATGCTTGATTTAGTAAGTTTATAAGTGAAGACTAGGAAATCTACATTTTTAACAGCTAGTTCTCATGTTATGATGTACCTATAGAGAAAATTGTATATTCACTGAAAATCAGGTTAGAGAACCATGAGTTTATGTCCTGTATGTTTGTATATGTATTTAAAAGATTAGAAGAAAATACTTCAAAATGTAAGCAGTGGTTTATCACTAATGGAGCTTTTATTATATTTTATATGCTGTAAGAAGTAATTGTGTATCTTGCACTTGATTGATTAAAATTATTCAAATATGTAAAGTAGAAATGATAACTCACTTCCCAGCCACCATAGCTATTTTAATGTAGTTCTTTTCAGTCTTTTATGCATATTCAAATATATATTGACATAAGTATATAGTTTTATAAAACAAGAAGAGAACATTAACATACTGTTCAGTTTAGCAGTGTTCATTCAGTGTTTCAGAGTCATCTTTCCATATCAGTCTTTATGCTTCTTATATTTAAGTCACCCTCCAAAAAAGCTCTACATACTACCCACCAGGAGTAAAGAAATTACATATTTTACTTACTACCTTTTTCCCTTCTAAATTTGATGGGTGAGAAATATTGAAGGACTTCTTTTGAGGGGCTGTTTTTAATTTGCATATCTTGAATAACTGGTGATATGAAATACCTTTCTAGTCTTTGTGGAAAGGTACTGTTGACCCTTGAACAGCACAGGTTTGAACTGCATGGGTCCCCTTATAAGTGGATTTTTTCATTGAATATAGTATCTGTATAGTACTACAGATACTATACAGTCCACAGCTGATTGACTCCATGGATTTGGAACCTCAGGTATGTTGGACTGACTGTAAAGTTATATGCAGATTTTCAACTATTTGAAGCATCAGGGCCCCTAACCCTCGTGATGTTTAAGGGTCAATTGTGTTTTCATTTTGGTTTCAGTATTTTAATCCTTCTCCATGTTGATTCATCTCACTGTATAGAAAAAAAAATAAATAACTTTTTTTGGTCTGTTTTATTCTAATTTCTTTATCATAACTTTTACTTCAGTTACAGATGTGACTATGGAAAGTAGTCCCAGCTCATCCATCTCTATGGAGCACCGGCTGGATGTTGAATTAAGGGCATCAAGTTCCAGCAGCACTAGCATCTCCTCTGGCCCTGGCCCTCGTCCTGGTGTGTAGACATATAGAGACACAACCAATCACAGTGATTGAAATACTAAGCTAGTGAAGCATGGTCCTTTAGGGGAACTTAAGCAGTACATTTGGAGGTTTGCTTCTTATGACTATGACTGTTACTTTGCATTCTGGTGTTCATTTTCTCGTAATTAATACTTATTTCATAGTATTTATAATTTTTCAACTCTTCGTGTATTGATTATTTTATCAACACATCCATGTTTGAAGGCAGATAATATTCAAAATGGGAAACAAGTATTAGAGTTAATCTTTTTACTTTGTGATTTTTCTCCTTAATACTTTAGACTTCTAGTATAATTTTGTGTGGTCCTTGGTGATTTATTTTTTCTCATTTTAAAGCTTAGGTAAATGTTCTTCCCAGCATCCAGAGATTTCACTTCGAATGTCTGCTAGTATTGGTATAGTGTATATGGATCTCCTAAAAATTTGTTTTATGTACCTGCTCATTGTACATAATGGTGAACCAGTATAATCCTCTTTCTCCCTTGCCAGGAGTCCAGTGTATTCCACAACGAGCCGCACTTCTCAAATCCATGTTGAATTTCCTCAAGAAGGCCATTCAAGACCCTGCTTTCTCAGATGGCATACGACATGGTATTGGATTCTAGATATTTTCTACAAGGGTGTTTGACTCTCTCAAGGACTGATCCTTTTCATACTTTGTAGAAAAAGGCCATGACATTTTGAATAGCTTTTAGTGTTAGCTTAGTCTTTTAGTCTTACTTTTCCTGGACCTAAGGATTGTTCAACTATTTTAATAGTGATTCATCTATTTTTTCCTTTTCCAGCTTTTAGATGTGTTAACTTCCAGTCTGCTACCCTACGCTGTCTCTCTGTCTCTGTATTCTTTTATTCTTTGATCTACTGTTAAAAGGTTATTACATAGACAAAGAATAAATAATAAAATATTAGGAGGAGACAAGTGGGTACCATTAAGGAATCAAAATACTTTGTTTACCACTGTGTGGTGTATGTAATATATTGATCCATCGTCTCTACCGATCAAACTACTACTGGACTGATCATATTCTTCTTGATATTTGCTTTTCTCTTAGTGATGGATGGTTCTCTGCCTACCTCCCTGAAACACATCATCAGCAATGCAGAATACTATGGCCCATCACTCTTTCTCCTAGGTAACTGGACCTGGCAGTGCTCTGTGTGTGTGTTTTATATCTGTGTGTGTGCAGAATATTTGTCCACTGTATGATTTTGTATCTTTCTAGTTGGTGATAAAATAGAGAAACATCAGAGTTCCTTTTCAAATAAATATCCATTTGCAATGTATTGTGTCAGGCAAACATGATAACCATTACACTACAGAAACCTTTTTTTTTCAGTGTATTGCAGTCAGTAATACTATTGTACACTTGGCTTTTTGTGCTACACTTAAACACTGTAGGAATAATAAGAAACATGTCTTTATTCAGTGGTTAGCCCTTGCGGGCTCAGTCACTTCAATCCTGTCTGACTCTTTGCACTCCAATGGACTATATAGCCCACCAGGCTCCTCTGTCCATGGGATTCTCCAGGCAAAAATCCTGGAGTGGTTGCCATGCCCTCCTTTATGGGATATTCCATACACAGGGATCAAACCTGTGTCTCTGCATCACGAGTGGATCTTTGCTGCTGAGCCACCAGGGAAGCCCCTGGTTCTTAGCCCCTAACCTTGGTCTAAAATGCCCAATCAGAATGTTTTCCATTCTCAGAATTGAATGTCAAACCTGTAAGCTGTAGTATAGAAAATTGTTTCTTACTGTAGAAAATTCAGTTTTGGAACCTGTAGGTACTTTCTAGTTACTTGGAATAAATGTCCTTGCATTTTGACATCAGCACTACTTTGAGTGTTGCTATTGTTAAAACGTCATTTATTAATGCATTTATTGAGTGCCATACATATTCAGGACAACAAACGAGATATATATGCTTCTAGAATTCTCCTTAAAACTGTAAAGGAATTTAGTGGGAGGTGAGAATGCCTCCTGGTACCAGTAGCATGCATATTTTAATATTGCAGGGTGTCTGGAGGGAGTAGTTTTGGCTAGTACAGACTCAGATACTTAACTCCCTCACCAAAGCAATATAGGGGTTTTGTATATTAACTTTGTATCCTGTGACTTTGCTAAATTAGAAGTGCAAAACTGTTGATCTCTTAAGATATTTTATAAAGTCATCATCTACAAATAATTTAACTTTTATAATCTTTATGCTTTCTATTTTACTTTTTGTTCCTGACCTCAGGGGAAAGCATTCAGTCAATATCTCACCATTAAGTTTGAAGTTTGTTTTAAAAGAAAGTTTGAGGTTAGCAGAAGATTTTGTGTTGAATGTTTTGCTCCTCTTAATCAGGTTGAGGCAGTGTTCCCTTGTGTTGCAGCAACTCCATTTTGACATGGAGAGACTCCTTCCAAGGTTAATTTCAGATGGAAAAACTCCTGACGGTAGTTTGGTATGATCAAAGAAAGATTTGTTACTCAGTTGGAGAAGTCCCAGGTAAAGGTGCAGGGAAGGATGGCTCTCTCTGGGAGAAATCCCCCAAACAGAAAAGCAAATGCACAACCCTTTATTTATAAAGGGGAAGTTTAAAAGAAGCAGCAAGAAGATGCTCGTTCATGTGGTTAGGGGTGCGGAGCACGTGAGCCCTCTCAGGATGATGCAGGAAGCATAAAAGCAGAATTCCTTCTTAAAAGTCTAAATTCATTCCTGGCATTTGAATTAACATAACCTCACAGGTTCCCTGTAAATTTGTACTTGAGAGGGGTGAAATTTGTAAATCCAACCCAAAATAATTAGTTCAACAATTATTAACTCCATAAATGATAGTGTAGAGCCTTTCACCCCAGGCAGGAGATGGCCAGGGAAAGAAATTAATGGGGGACTGAGAATCTCTTGGAGTATTTTAGTAATATGATTAGCTGTTTTGGTTTATTGTTTTATTTGTTGAACTATCTGTCCTATTCTATTAACCCACATGCAGCAGGAGTCCCCTTTTAAGGTACAAGCTGCACTTTGAAATACCAGTAGGTAGTTTAATGCTCATCTGTTATCACTTATCGTAGCAAGTAGATTGCTTTGTCCCTCATTAAGGGCTTCTGTGACCTGAGCTGTTCGGTTTATGTAGTTGGCCAGAAGTTAGGCTGTTACCTGTGTAGCCTCTATAAGATGAATCTGTTACAGAATGAAGACGCCTAAACTTGTGCCTGTAACACCAAAGATGGTGATGAGGCCCAGTATAAAAGGTAAAAAGATGTCCCACTGCTCCCTTTTGTAGCCAGTTGGTGGAATACTAGGAAGAACCTGAAGGGGAAGTAAGTGAGGAAGCACTTGGTGAGGTTGTAATGTCCTCCTGCTGTCCATGCTGAAACCCACTAAGTAAAGACTCCCTCCTCCCAAATTCTACCTCTGGCTCTTCTGGCACTCTTATGCCCAACTTTAACTTCCCCTTTAACTTCTTCAACTGCCCTTTCTTCTCTCTCATCTCCTGTTTTATCTTTGCCACAGTTTAATCTGTTCAGGTCTGTATATGCCGTGTTCTTAGCCTACCATATTGATCTCATTTCACTTAACTTTCTAAGAATTTCTATGTATAATCTTTTAAGATGCCCGTTGCATTATCAAATCTTTAGTTTTTTTTTTTTTACAGGTGTTTTTGATCGCCAACTATTACCTTATTTTTAAGAGACCATTTATCTTGGATTGTTGCTATTTTATGGGCTTGTGGATTCTAGAATTTGATTTTAAAGAGTTATCTAAATTCTTTTAAGAGTTAGTTGCTTAGTTCCATCTGAAGCTGATTGGTTTTTCTGTGTTCATTCTAATTCTTAATCATCTATTAATTTTAAAGGAGTATTTAAACTGTCCCCCTTGCACAGTAGCATTGTGATGTAGCATTATAGTTCAGTTCAGTCACTCAGTCGTGTCTGACTCTTTGTGACCCCATGAATCGCAGCATGCCAGGCTTCAGCATTACACAAACCAAGAACTTCCAGATGTCCAAGCTGGGTTTAAAAAAGGCACAGGAACCAGAGATCAAATTGCCAACATTCACTGGATCATAGAGAAAGCAAGGGAATTCCAGAAAAATATCTACTTCTGTTTGAATGACTATGTTAAAGCCTTTGACTGTGTGGATCATAACAAACTGTGGAAAGCTCTTCAGTTCAGTCGCTCAGTTGTGTCCGACTCTTTGTGACCCCATGAATCGCATCATGCCAGGCCTCCCTGTCTATCACCAACTCGCGGAGTTTACCCAAACTCATTTCCATCGAGTTGGTGATGCCATCCAGCCATCTCATCCTCTGTCATCCCCTTCTCCCCCTACCCCTAATCCCTCCCAGCATCAGAGTCTTTTCCAATGAGTCAACTCTTCGCATGAGGTGGCCAAAGTATTGGAGTTTCAGCTTCAACAGCAGCCCTTCCAGTGAATATTCAGGACTGATTTCCTTGAGGATGGACTGGTTGGATCTCCTTGCAGTCCAAGGGACTCTCAAGAGTCTTCTCCAACACCACAGCTCAAAAGCATCAATTCGTCGGCACTCAGCTTTCTTCATAGTCCAACTCTCACATCCATACATGACCACTGGAAAAACCATAGCCTTGACTAGACGGACCTTCGTTGGCAAAGTAATGTCTCTGCTTTTTAATACGCTATCTAGGTTGGCCATAACTTTCCTTCCAAGGAGTAAGCGTCTTTTAATTTCATGGCTGCAGTCACCATCTGCAGTGATTTTTGGAGCCCCCCCCCCCCAAAAAAAAATCTTCCACTGTTTCCCCATCTATTTCCCATGAAGTGATGGGACCAGATGCCATGATCTTCATTTTCTGAATGTTGAGCTTTAAGCCAACTTTTAACATTATAGTTAGACCTCCTCAAAATGACCCTTGTTGCACAGTAGCATTGTGATGCCGGATTACAGTTAGACCTCCTCAAGAAAGCAGACTTGATAATAGAACACTAATTTTAGTTTATGAATACCCAATTGCTCCTTAGAATCTAAATTCTAAGGAATTTTTACAAATTAATGTCTATTGAAGAGTCTTTCATATACCAATAGAAACCCAAAAAAGGACTTATTTCCATAAGTTTATATAGCTCATCAGAAATAGCAAAGGCCATTCACAACTCTTGGTCCCAGTAATTGTCATATATCTCCCATTTCAGTAGCATTTGATGAGAGGAGTTCTGTTCACTGTCTTAAACTGAAAATCCTCTAGTTTCTTTTAGATCTTAGGTGTCAGTTATTATGAGTTTGTTTTATACATGGCTTATGGATATTGTATATGCATGTACCTTCCTTGTTAAGTTTTAAAAGTAAACTTTAAAAAATCTCATGTGTTAGAAAGCCTTGTTTTAATTGTTCCTAAAGATTTAATAACATGTCTAGAATCAGCTTGATTGACTTGATTCCTTTCTGTTACCTGGTAGTATTTTTTACTTTAGAAATTCTTGTAATAGTCTTATTGAGAGTTAATTTTTATGACATAAAAGCACTGTACTTCATCGTGCACTTCACATAGTTTCTAAAATTTTATTTGTTGTGAATCCAGTTAAGTCTTTTTTCATTGCTAATATATAGTACTCTTTTCTTTATTAGATTTCCCTTGAGTTTGTAAACTTTTTTCAGTCCTTTCTGAAGACTGGTTATTGGTTTTAATTATTTGTTCTTTTTGCTTGTAGTTTCACTAAATTCTTTTTTTGTTACCAAGTATTTTTTCTAGCTTCTCTTTTGGTTACTTTTTAATGAATGCAATAATGCTGTACTGTTTCCTCTTGCATAGGGTTTTTGCCAAATTCTAGAATCATTAATAGAAGTCTTAGGGCACATTTCTAAATATTGTCAAAAATTGGTCAGATTAGTACCCAAGGACTCTTAACATTGCTGGTATTTTTAAATTGCTGAAAGGGCTTTTTAGAAGATATTTTGTCCATTTTCATCTGTAAGTTTATATTCACTTTAACCCAGCAAACTCACAACCCCATCATACATTTTTTTCCTGCATAAGCATACAAAAAAGAGTTTATTTTTAAATTTATCAGGTTTTCCCATTATGGACTGGTTTATATACAGGGTGGTACATGTATACAGTGGAATGGTATGCAACCATTCAAATTGAATGAGTTGTAGTGAAATGAGAAAGATAAGGAAATTATATCATGTATTATAATTGAAAAATGAAGTTAACCTCATTCTTGTAAAAATTAAAATTTCAGTTTTTATTTTTTCTTAAATTTTATATATTTAAGGTATACAACACAATTTGATGTACATAGTGAAATGATTTCTACAGTTAAGCATTATCTCCTCACATAGTTTCCTTTTTGTGTGTGATGAGAGAATCTGAAATCTATTCTCTTAGCATATTTATACTATTCAGTACAGTATTACTAACTATATATAATTGTCATACCTATACATTGCTCCATACAAATCTTAAAGATTAATCACTAAATTCCTAATAGTGATCAATCTCTGATGAGCAGTATCAAGAACTTTTATTTCATACTAATCGTGTGTGTTTAAATGTTGTACATTGAGTTCTGGGATTTTTTTATGTGTGGTGCTGTTTGTTATTTTGTTTTGTTTGAACCTTTGGGGTTTTGCTTTTAATACTTGTGAAGAATCTCTCAGTTTCTTATATTTCTCATCTCTTTTTAGCTACTGAAGTGGTGACTGTGTTTGTATTTCAAGAACCATCATTGCTTTCCTCACTCCAGGACAATGGATTGACAGATGTCATGCTACATGCACTGCTTATCAAAGACGTGAGTCCTTTCTGCTGCTCTGTAAAGAATTCTCAGTGCATAACCCCTTTCCATAAAATATACACACACATAAAAAGCAGTCTTACGACATGAAAACTCTCTCTTGGCTTCTATATGTAGTATTGAAACTATTGGAGGATGAGGGGAAGGGATAGTTAGGGAGTATGGGAGTATGTACATGTACACACTGCTGTAGCTTAAATGGATAACCAATAAGGATCTACTATATAACAAGGATATCTGCTCAATATTATGGAACAACCTAAATGGGAAAAGAAATCTGATAAAGAATAGATACATGTGTATGTATAACTGAATCACTTTGCTGTGCACCTGAAACTCACAACATTGTTAATCAACTATACTCCAATATAAAATAAGTATTTTAAAAAGAAAAGAAACTATTGGGATCTGGTCATCAAGATTCTTTTTATCTCTCTGTGCAGTACCCCTGGCCAAAGTTTTTCCAAGTCTGCCTGGACTCTTCGAAATGTCTTCAAGCTCACTTTATCTTCTCTCTAGGTTCCTGCTACCCGTGAAGTTCTTGGCTCCCTCCCAAATGTATTCAGTGCACTCTGCTTGAATGCCCGAGGTCTGCAGTCATTTGTACAGTGTCAGCCTTTTGAACGTCTCTTCAAAGTTCTCCTGTCTCCAGATTACCTCCCAGCCATGCGGAGGAGGAGGAGTTCTGATCCTCTAGGTAATTCATGAGAATTTGCCTTACAGTAAATAATTGGTTTGCTGTTGTGCCAAGATTCAGGTGATTTCCAAGCCAGAGTTGGCAAGGAAACTGTTTCTTCCTTGATCTCACTTCATGTCTCTGGCTAGGTGTGTGTTTATTGAGAATTATCACCATACATTCTATTGTAGGTAGAAAATATTTCATCCTTTACCGGTGTTCATAATATTTCCTTACTTCTCAGCAGTTCACTGTTAAATGTACTGTTACAGTGCTGTTGAGGAATAGATATTAGAAAACCAGCAGTAGATTTTCAAGTCTACCATCTAGTCTTCAGCAACAGGAGATCCTGGCAATTTTCTGTTCTAATATCCAAGTCCCTAAAATAGTCACAAATGAATAGACTTCCTTCTCTGTGTATTTGAGACCAGATCACTGAGGCATAGCAATAAGGTAGAGTTTCAGAAGGAACCCAGTTTTCAAAAATGTGCTTTGTCTAGCCTTTTAGCTGTTATCATTCTCTATCGGGGCAGTCAGGGTTAACGGTTTATGCTTCTTTCTTTCCTCACTCTCTCTTCACTCTTCAATACTAACTCAGACCTTGACAGTAGAGAGTACTAGAGTATAATGTAGCATACATGGTTACTTTTAAATGTGTTTACTAGACTCCTCTCCAGTGATTTGGTTGTTGAGGTTGGTATGAGTTCATTTGAGAAAGCATGACATTAGAAAATCGCAACCACCAACTCAGTTTCTCCTTTCCTCCTTAAATTGGCACCAAAAAAAAAAAAATAGTTCAAGCTCTGTTTTCTACAGTCTAACAGTTCCATTTTTGGCTTTAAGGGGATACTGCCTCCAACCTAGGAAGTGCTGTAGATGAGCTCATGAGACATCAGCCTACCCTCAAAACAGATGCAACGACTGCGATCATCAAGGTGGGAAGTGATTCGGCCATGACTATGGGCATGAGAGAGCAGTGGAGTGGGAGGTTTTAGGAAATGGCATCGTATACTGGAGGTCATTTGAATTCTTAGACTGTGCCTATAAGAGGATTATGTCTGCCTCATTTCCTCCAAGTCCTTGGGTTGGTCCTTTGCCTCCCCCCCCCCCAAAAAAAAAGTCACTTAAGTATTGCTTTCTTTTATAGGATATTAAGAAGTTGCCGAGGCTTAGCTTCTGTTCGTAAAAGCATATTACCCTTTCTAATCTTTTTTGATTAGGTTTTTGTTTGGGGTTTATTTATTTCACATTTACTAGTTGTCTCTTAGGATTATTGAAACTGGTATATGAGTTACTAGTGGTTGGTGAGTTAGAACATGGAGTCAGGTCAGTCAGTCGATCACTTAACAGCCATGTGATCCTGAAGAAGTTATTTAAATTCATAGAACTTCCAATTTCCTTCTTGTAAAATGAAATTAATGGCTACATGCCAGAAATAGTGTATATAATATTTAGTTAAAGTGTTTTAGAAGGAGAAGAGGGCATCAGGATGAATTGGCTGGATGGCATCACCGATGCAATGAACATGAATTTGGGCAAACTTCAGGAGATGGTGAGAGATAGAAGTCCTGGCATGCTGCAGTTCATGGGGTCGCAAAAAGTCGGACATGACTGGGCAACTGAACAAACAACAAAATTGTTTTGGCACTTCTGTATATAGCACATAGAAAGTGCTCCAAAAATGTTAGTCATCTCCCCATTCCTTAATTACTAATAAATAATCTTGCTTCCTTTGCCTTTCAGTTACTTGAAGAAATCTGTAATCTTGGAAGAGACCCTAAATACATCTGTCAGAAGCCATCAATCCAGAAGGCAGATGGCACTGCTGCTGCTCCTCCCCCAAGATCTAACCATGCTGCAGAAGAGGCCTCTAGTGAGGATGAGGAGGAAGAGGAAGTACAGGCCATGCAGAGCTTTAATTCTACCCAGCAGAATGAAACTGAGCCTAATCAGCAGTAGGTGTTCACAAGACAAGTTCTCTAGCCTTGTGATCTTGAGCATGTTGTTTTCACCTGTTAAAAATGAGAGAGTTGAATTAGATCTGGTTGTCAGGTTCTTCCAGCCCAAAATGTCTTATAATTTTTCTTTCTTTGATTCTTGTGTGTCATTTGTGCTTTGGTGTTTGTTTTGGTTGCCTTAGCAAGCTTGCTTTCTTAAATGCTGTTCATGAAATTCAGTCAGAATTCAGTATATCAAATTAAATGGCCTTCCTCAGAGGATTTCCCTTTGTTGATTTGGTGTTCCACATCATTTACTGCTTGACTATTTCCATAAGAGAGCATACATCTAAGAAATTTTTAGGAGTTACAGGGATTTGTTGATTGGTCTTTGTTTATTTGATCTGTTCATTCCATATAAATCAGACGACTTTGGAATGTACTATGTGATTGTAGCCAGACACAGTAGATTCTCCTTCTTCTATTTATTTGAGGTTTATTCTACATAAAAATTGATTTCCTGGATGGTAAGATGGGGACAGAGATGATAAAGACTGCTGGTGGACCTGGTTCTTTGAGCTTACCATGTTTGCATGCAAGGGATGAAAAGCAATAGCTGTTGCTATAACTCTTAATTACTTTCATGCTAGAAGTAGATGTGATCCCTCTGGACAGTTATGCATTCATTTATTTAATAAGTGCTCTTTTGATGTGTATATAGAAGTTGTTTTGAGAAAAGCATGATCATTTTAGGCATGAATATGAATGGGTTTGAGCTGATCTTGAAGGGTGACTTGGGACTTAAGATTATGGTGGAATAGACACCAGGAGTGTAGGGCTAGAATCCGAAACAAGTATCCCCTCTTGAAACTCCAGAAAGTAATGAAGTATGTTCCTTTCTTGGTCAGATATATTTTCCTTATCTGAGAAGGCAACCCTGCATTCATCTAATGCCATCTTCTTCTGTTTCGATTAAAACGTTCTCTTTCTGGAAAAGGAGGATATCCTAACAGTTTGCAGGAGTTCACTTGCAAAGGAGTTGGAATCTGAGTGCTTCATTGCCACATCCTGGATTGTCAGCCATCCTGCTGGCATAGAGTTCTCTTTCCTGACAATAAATGAGGGAATGATTTCTTGAATGTTAGTATTTGTGGAGGTTTTGAGTCAAGCTGTGCACATTCATCTGCATATAACTTTTCTACCTAGACTCCTTATATCTTTTGTCTAACACGCCCAGATTTTAAGCTGCCTTGATAAGTTGACATTTTTTCAAGTCCTCAAATGTCTTCACTCTGCACACTTTTCTTGGAATATCTTGTGTCACTGTGTATTATCTTCCTATTTATCCCCATCCCCAAATTATCTGATCTCTCCTTTTCTATCTGCCAGATTCCTGCAAGTTCATCTCAAATACCTTATTCTTATAGGAAATTTTCTCCCAACAGTTTTGTTAAAAATTATTTGTATATTCTCTAATGGTTTTCCCCACTGATCTGTATACTTCTCCAAAGGCAAGGACAATGTCTCATTCAACAGTGTATCCCAATCACTTTGTATATAGTCAATAACTGTTTATTTAGTGGTTGATAGAATGAATCAAGAGTATCAGATTAGAGGGCTTCCTTGGTCACTCTGTGGTAAAAAATCTGCCTACCAATGTGAGACACAGGTTTGATCCCTGATACAGGAAGATCCCACATGCCACAGAGCAACCAAGCCCGTGTGCCACAACTATTGAGCCTGTGTTCTAAACCCTCAGAGTCACAACTACTGTAGCCCGTTCACCTTAATGCCAGGCTCTGCTAATCTAAGAATCTCACAAATATTGATACATGTATACTTTTCCACTTCTGCCACCTTCTCAAGCTTCATTTGGGTCATGTGAGGATTATTAGGGCTGAGAGAGAATACAAAAGACTACCTAAACTCAACTTACATTTTGAAAACCACTATCTATATTAAAGGCAAATTCTTTTTTAAAAAAATTTATTTAATTGGAGGCTAATTAATTTGCAATATTGTAGTGGTTTTTGCCATACATTGACATGAATCAGCCATGGGTGTACATGTGTTCCCTATCCTGAAACCCCCTCCACCTCCCTCCCCATCCCATCCCTCAGGGTCATTCCAGTGCACCAGCCCTGAGCACCCTGTCTCATGCGTTGAACTGGACTGGCAATCTATTTCACATATGATAATATACATGTTTCAATGCTATTCTCTCAAATCATCCCACCCTTGCCTTCTCCCACAGAGTCCAAAGTGTGTTCTTTACATCTGTGTCTCTTTTGCTATCTCATATAGGGTCATCATTACCATCTTTCTAAATTCCATCTACATGTGTTAATATACTGTATTAGTGTTTTCCTTTCTGACTTCACTGTGTATAATAGGCTCCAGTTTCATCCACCTCATTAGAACTGATTCAAATGCATTCTTTTTAATAGCTGAGTAATATTCCATTGTGTATGTTTACCACAGCTTACTTATCGATTCATCTGCCAATGGACATCTAGATTGCTTCCATGGCCTGGCTATTATAAACAGTGCTGCGATGAACATTGGGGTACAAGTGTTTCTTTCAGTTCTGGTTTCCTCAGTGTGTATCCCCAGCAGTGGGATTGCTGGGCCATATGGCAGTACTATTTCCAGTTTTTTTAAGGAATCTCCACACTGTTCTCCATAGTGGCTGTACTAGTTTGCATTCGCACCAACAGTGGACGAGGGTTCCCTTTTCTCCATACCCTCTCCAGCATTTGTTGTTTGTAAACTTTTTGATAGCAGCCATTCTGACTGGCGTGAGATGGTACCTCATTGTGGTTTTGATTTGCATTTCTCTGATAATGAGTGATGTTGAGCATCTTTTGATGTGTTTGTTAGCCATCTGTATGTCTTTGGAGAAATGTCTGTTTAGTTCTTTGGCCCATTTTTTGATTGGGTCGTTTATTTTTCTGGAATTGAGCTACAGGAGCTGCTTGTATATTTTTGAGATTAATTCTTTCTCAGTTGCTTCGTTTGCTATTATTTTCTCCCATTCTGAAGGCTATCTTTTCACCTTGCTTATACTTTGTTTTGTTGTGCAAAAGCTTTTAAGTTTAATTAGGTCCCATTTGTTTATTTTTCTAAAGGCAAATTATTTTATCTCCCTATCCCAGATAGTTATCATGGTAGAAAAATTTGCAGTGTGTGCCACCCCCTCCTCAAAAGTATTGTTTGTATCCCTCCCCCACCCTATGCAAAGTTCTTCAGTGAAACCCCAGATAAATTCTTGTCTCCCATGCCTCCATCTGTTTTCCAATGCCTTAAATGATAGGTAATTTTTTTCCATTAATTAATTTTGCATTTCCTATTTTCCTGCCTTAAAATGAGGCAGCCGCCTATCTTACTTCTGTCATTCATAGGACAAGTTTGCCTGTTCTAGAACATACAAATAGAATAAACAGAGTCTTACATGTATATCATACCCCAGTGTATATACTTTGTTATTTTTGGCTTTTGTTGCATAGTATGGTTTTGAGATTCATCCATGTTGTCTATCAGTATGTTGTTTTTGTTGCTGAGTAGTATTGCATTGTATGAATATACTACAGCATTTATCAATTTGCCTGTTGATAAACTTTCAAGTTTTCAGTTTTTTTCCAGACTAAGATAGTGTTCTTTTCCCTTGTTGTTATTGTTGTTTCACTGAAATCAGCAGTATTTGAAAAAAGTGATTGTATTTGATCTTGAGACACATGGTTTGTGCTAGAAATCTGGAATAAGGAAACTTAGGCACTACAATCTACCCCAAATACATGGAGCTCTGTTCTACATTCAAAGACGTTCACCACAAGTAGTACTAAATACTTATTTGTTGGCCTCTTTCTTCTGCCTTCTAAATTGAGCTCAGCAAAACTGACATTGCTAGGGATGAATATACTTGCCAGTAAGTAACCAAGCTTTTCAGTTGGGCACCATGGTTTATTTTTGTGATTGATTCCATTTATTTTGCCTAACTTAAACACCTACCCTGAACAACTTGAAAGAAATGGGTTATATAAATCCATGTGCCCTTTGAAACTTGAATGAAAACTGTTTGAGTTTAAAGGCATCAAATGCAGAGAAGCAGTTCCCTGAATTGTGGCCCACTGCTGCTGCTGCTAAGTCGCATCAGTCGTGTTTGACTCTGTGCGATCCCATAGATGGCAGCTCACCAGGCTCCTCCGTCCCTGGGATTCTCCAGGCAAGAACACTGGAGTGGGTTGCCATTTCCTTCTCCAATGCAGGAAAGTGAAAGTGAAGTCACTCAATCGTGTCCGACTCAGTGACCCCATGGACTGCAGCCTACCAGGCTCCTCCGTCCTTGGGATTTTCCAGGCAAGAGTACTGGAGTGGGTTGCAATTGCCTTCTCTGTGTGGCACACTGGAAGGGCTCTTTTTGCCAAAGGTAGCGGTGTCTCCTCAGAAGTGGGAAGAAAGACCTGATTTTCCTACCCACCCATCTGCTCCCTCCCCACAAAAAGCCAAAACATGACATCTCTTGTCCTGTACCCGTGTACTATGACACTCAATTGGAATCCTCTACATCTGATTACGGGCTCCAGCATCCTAAATACACATGTAAAATTAAATTTGGGAATGTTTGTTTTGGAGAAAGGGGAGAAGCAGAAGTTTTTAGTTTGACAGTTAAGGTAAATTATTTCGTTCATTATAGGAATGCAGTCTTTCATTGTTTCAAAGATGCTCTGGGTCAGAGTTTTATATGAGTTTAGGATTTCCTTAAAACCAGTTAGTAGGGGGATTTCTGAGTTGATCATTTTTACTATTCCTATATGATGTCCTGAACCTGGAAGGCAAAAAGTTGACTATAGGGAGCAAGGTAGTTACTGAACAGGTTTGTTCTTGGAGTTTAAGAACCACTGTTGGTATGTTTTCTCTCTTGTTCTCTCCAATTTCCATCTAGCAAGTGGAGAAAGTATCTAAGTCCCATTTCATGATAATTACTTTGGCTCTTTACCCTTTTATTTGGCTTCTGCAAAGGGGCAGGTATCTCCCTGGGCTAGAGCCACACCTGTAATTCTTAGTTATAGAGATTCTCTCCCAAGAAGGTACACTTAGGCTGGGGTGGTGTATAATTGGTGTAAGTAGCAGTGGTTCTGAGGAGGAGGTTTATAGTCAGAGAATGGTTTGCAGTCTTCCCAGGGAATCCTTTCACTCCTGGCATATATATAGGTCCTCCCTTTGTACAAAGTTCTTCCCCAGATTCTTCATTGAGCGTGTTCACAGCATCCTACCCAAGCTCTCTCTCTCTGGATATTTTAGCTCTAAAGCCATTCATCATGCCTCTCCACTCTCTTTCCCTAGTCTCCATTTTGCTGCCAAATATCCTTATGCCTGGCAAAGGTTTGTGCACATTTTATCTTGCTCAGAGGTGAAAATTACTAGTTTCTTGCCAATTTTTCTGCCTTCTCCCCCTACCTTTCCCTTCTTCTGTCTCTGCCCTTTTCTCCCAAAGGCCTATGTCCAAAATTTTCCTTATTTCCCTCAAGTTTTGTCCTTTCTTAGGGTTTATCTTTTAGTTAGATTTTGTTTTAGTTTGTGGGGTTTTTTCCGCTCTGTTCATTTCTTAACAAAACCCAAGATGGGCTAAAGACTGCATTTTCTGCAGCTATGGCATTATTGCAGCCTTCTTATCTTCAATGCATCATTGAAGCATCTGAAGCAAAAGGACATCATCACAATCTGTGGATAGTTCTCTGGAACAATCTGTGGAAAAGGCGGCCTTGGGTGTAGCCTCCATCTTGGACTAACTTCATCTGTTCTGGATGATTGATAAATCTAAGCATGGAATCTTGACTAAAATTCCATTTCCTGCTCCTTATAACTTAAAATTTGATGTGAGAACATGTTAAGATGTTTGTGTATTTTTTTCTTTCTAGTGCCTTTTTTCAAGCAAATATTTAAATAGTCTCTTAATTGACCTTGCTTATTTTTAATATTTTCGTATTGATGAATTCCTCTTAGAGTAGTTTTCCTAATTTAGAAGTTTCTTTTGAGATACGTACAAATGCTGTGTTTGTGAAAGCTTGGTTTTTCCTTTTGTGCTCTCAACCTACTCAGGCTAGGAGACCTACCTTCAGAATTGATTTCACCTCTTTTCCTTTTTTTCTGGGCTGTATACTGAAGGATATGTCTTAACTGAGAAAAAAACCTAGAATCTCATTATTTCCTTTTCTTTGTTGCGAAGATCCCTTGGAGAAGGAAATGGCAGTCCACTCCAGTACTATTGCCTGGAAAACCCCATGGACAGAGGAGCCTGGTAGGCTACAGTCCATGGGGTCGCAAAGAGTTGGACACGACTGAGAGACTTCACTTTCACTTTCACTGGTATTGTGAATTTCTGTGTAACTCACTCTTTTCTCCCTTAACAGGGTTGTTGGTACAGAGGAGCGTATTCCTATTCCCCTCATGGATTACATCCTTAATGTGGTAAGATTAATGGTAGGGCAAACTGAGTAAAGATGTGTGTTTTTCTGGAAAATGTGTGGGGTTACCAAATAATCTGATGACTTAAAACTGGGGCCCTTAAACTTCAGAGCAGTGGGAAAAGATGTATAAAACTTGTTCTGTGAGATTGATTTGCCAAACTTAGCTAGCAATCTTTTTGAAAAGTCCCAGTTTTCTATTCATCTCCCTTGGGAAACCAAACAGGAGGGCAGTGGGCTTTGTTAGGCCAATCTAGTATTATGTTTTTATGAATGTGTCCCAACATATTTTTTTCCCACTACTGGCCATTTTTCTCATTAACTTCTTTCTCTTTTACCAAAAAAAGAAAAATTTAATGTGGTGTTTTCTTTTAACTTCTGTGTGTCTCACAGGAAAATGAGTTTGAATTTTCCCAGAATTATCTGGAAAGCCCACTTAGCATTTGTTCTAGCCCAATAAGCACTTCCAGACAATGCGTCCAGAGATGGTTTCTCTTTTGGCTGTGTGTGTGTGTTGGCCATATTTTGCTTTCTTCCCCTTACAGAGTGCTTTGTTTGGTCTGAATCAGTGTTCCAGGATTCTAAGTTTCATGTGGATTATGAGCACATTTGAAGGAAAGTATCTATGATGTTTACTTCCAGGGAGAGGCAACACATTATCATGCAAGAAGCACTAAACAAGCAAATTAAGAGATTAAACCTGATTCTGTCACTAATTCATGGTGTGGCCATGTACAAGTCATTTAGCTTCTCTGTGCTCTCAAATTACGTGACTTTAGGTGTAGCTGAAAAGATAGATTGGGAAGAAGTTGTAATTACTCTTTATTTTCTGAATGTTTAGGTTTCACATAGTATGCCTATCCCTTTTTACCTTTTTATCCTAGAAAATACTGGTTTCATGACTATAAGATTACCCCTATCCTTATTCCAAGCTAGCATTTTAGTTCCAAGTGTCAGGCTCTAACTTCTTTTAAAATTTTCATTACCCAGATGAAATTTGTGGAATCTATTCTGAGCAACAATACAACTGATGACCACTGCCAGGAATTTGTGAATCAGAAAGGACTCTTGCCTTTGGTTACCATTTTGGGTCTTCCCAATCTGCCCATTGACTTTCCCACATCTGCAGCCTGTCAGGCTGTTGCAGGTGTCTGCAAATCCATATTGGTAAGAAGCATCTGACCAAATATTTTCATTTCTTTTAGAAATCAATTTGGCAATACTTCTATATACATGTTTTTACCATGGTCTCCCCTTCAACTAAAACATAATGAAGAAATTTGTGTTTATGTACTGCAAGTGGATTTTGTGACTAATAGTGTGCCATGTTATTTCTCATTGAAAAGTCAAGTGTTCTTCTTCCTGAGTTTGGTATATAGTTCTAACATAAGAGTTTTTTGGAAGGGAAAATGTATCTCCAAGAAAGCTTTGGAGATGGGTTTTAACTCAATCTTACACTGTTTCACCATGTATTTTTTTTCCTTTGGCAGGCTTGATAGTTGTGTATTTTAAGCATGGTTGATCTGTAGTTCATTGCTCGAATTTTGCCCTAAAAATGAAGTTGCTTTAAATAGTGGTAAAATAGACATAACATGATAATTACCACTTTAGCCATTTCTAAGTATATATAGTTTAATAGTGTTTAATACATCACATTGTTGTGAAAACCATCTCCAGAACTCTATTCATCTTGCAAAACTAAAACTCTACACTTTAAGCAGCTTTCAATTCCCTTCCCCCTATCAGACCCTAGTAACCACCATTCTACTCTCTGTCTTGAATTTTGACTATTCTAGGTATGTCATGTAATTTGAATTCATAAGGTATTTTTCTTTGTGTAACTAATTTAATTTGCTTAGCATAATGTTCTCAAGATTCATCCATGTTGTAGCATATGTCATAATTTTCTTTTGCTTTTAAGGCTGAATAATAGTCCAGTGTATATATAAACTGCATTTTGTTATTAATAGACGTTTTTAGTTGCTTCCCTTTATGAATGGTGCTGCTACAAACGTGGATGTGTCCTCCAGACTCTGTGTTTGTTTATATTGAAAACACTTAAGATCTACTCTCTTAATAAATTTCTGATATATAACATAGTATTTTTATATATTATATATATATATAATTAGCTAATTATAGTTACCACATTATACATTAGATCCCCAGAATTTATTCATCTTAATAACTGAAAGTTTGTACCCTTTGACCAGCATCTCCACAACATCCCCCAGCCCCTGACAACCATTCTACTCTCTGGTTCTGAGTTAGACTTTAAAGTGAGATCATACCTGAGACGCTGCTTTCAGTTTTTTGGTTATCTACCCAGATGTAGGATTTGCTAGATCATTTGGTAGTTCTGTTTTTAATTTTTTGAGAAACTTATATTATCCACAGCAACTACACCATTTCACATTCCAACCAACAAATTCTCTGCATCCTCACCAACTCTTGTTATTTTATAGTTTTTTGATACTAGCCAACCTAATGTGTATGGAATGAAATCTCATGGTTTTGATTTGCATTTCTCTGTTGTTTAGCAATGTTGAGCATCTTTCGTGTGTCTATTGGCAACATGTCTTCTTTAGAAAAATGTCTGTTCAGGTCGTTTTCCCAAAACTACATTTTTCCCCAAAAAACAGTACATTTTATTTGACAACAGACTCCACAGTTTGTCTCATTTGTGACATATGTAGATGGCTTTAGATTATTTTTTGGTGGTCACCCATACTGAACAGGATTTTTCAATCTTCAAAACAACCAAGACTCAAAGAGATTGTGCGTTTCACTTCAGTTCACAAGTGAACTGTGTCCTCCATTTATCGAATTATTTTTGGCGTAGATTTCCCTTTGAGTGAAAGGGTAGAGATGAAGCCACTCCCCAATCTCAAAGAAGTAGGGTGTTGCCGGCTGGTATTTTTCAGCAGGCTGGCACATCTGTGTATTTCTTGTCTAATTCTTCTCATTGGCCTGGAGCAGCTCTTCACATTTTCTCTAGATAGCCTAGCACTTTTTCCCCCCAGTTGCCTGATGGCTTCTTTCTCTCATAAGCCTAGAGCTTCTAAGGATAAGGCAGAGCTCATTTTTTAATTGGGTTTGTTTTTTGTTGAGTTACAGTTCTTAATATATTCTGGATATTAATTCCTTATCATAAATGATTTGTAGATTGTTTTCTCCCATTCCATGAGTTGCTTTTCACTGTGTTGATAGTGTCATTTGATGTGAAAAAAGGTTTTAATTTTGATGAAGTCCCAGTTTGGTTTTTGTGGGGGTTTTTTGTTCTTTTGTTTTTGCTCTTTACTTTCATTGCACATGCTTTTGGTGTTTTACCTAAGAAATCACTGTTAAATTCAGTGTCATGCAGCTTTTGTCCTATGGCTTTTTCTAGGTGTTTTATAGTTTTAGCTCTTACATTTAGGTCTTTGATCTGTTTTGAGTTGATTTTTTTGTATGATATAAGGTAACAGTCAACTTCATTCTTTTGCATGTGGGTATCCAGTTTTCCCAACACTGTTGGAAAGATTGTCCTTTCCCTATTACACCCTTGTCTTGGTAACCTTGTCAAAAATCATTTGACCATGTATGCAAGGGTTTATTTGAGAACTCTCTAATCATTGGTGGTGTTGATGTCTGTCTGTCTGTCTTTATGCAAGTACTGCAGTGTAAGATAGTTATATCTATTTGGGATCCCTAGAGATTCTGTATGAATTTTAAGAGAGATTTTTTTGTTTCTGAAAACAAAAACCATTGGGATTTTTATAGGAATTGGATTAACTCTTTGACATTTCTTTGTTAGCTGAGTTGTGCAATAAGTAATTTCTCCTAAAAATCAGAAATCCAATTTCTTGAGTACTTGGAAAGATCCATAATTGTGACATTTGCATTTAATATTTTATTTTGCTTTTCTCTTTGCAAATATTTAATTCAATGCTATTCATAACAGACAGGGGGAAGGGAGGCTGCTCCATGTTTATTGTACCTTTAAGATACTGTGAGATTGGATAGATTTATTTAAAGCCATAGGAAAGGTACATAAGCTCTCCTATTTGAATGGTAAGTGATAGTGTTCACTGTCAAGATTTTCCTTCAGGCTCAAAAAAAATTCACAAGGGCCATATAATCCTTGAGTTGTCTCCAGAATAAGAAAATGCCTAGCTAATGCCTATCCTAGACTTATCTCTCTTACTGTGGTAAGAAAAAAAAAATTTGTAACAATGGTTCATTTCCATGCTTTGAAACCTTACCTAATATTGCTCCCTGTTGTGCAAAATTTGGAATTAATTTTACAGCATGGAGTCCTTGCTATAACAGTATTCCAGTTTGGCCATCACAGTCATTTACATTTGATTGACTTACCACATTTGAAAGCCTCTCATTTAAGAGAAGTGATGTGCTGCTCTAAAAGGAGGTGTTTAGCTATGTCATACGTGCATTCATATTTTGGCTCCACCATTTACCAGGTGAGAGACCATGGCCAGGTCTAAAATTTGTGAGTCTTATCTTCCACTTCTTTCATTGTGACTATTAAGATATATGCATATGAAGTTTATTGTACATTAATGCTTTAATTATTATTATTTCAGACACTGTCACATGAACCCAAAGTCCTCCAGGAAGGTCTCCTTCAGTTGGACTCCATTCTTTCCTCCTTGGAGCCGTTACACCGCCCAATAGAATCCCCCGGGGGCTCAGTGTTGTTGCGAGAACTGGCTTGTGCTGGCAATGTTGCTGATGCTACCCTCTCAGCTCAAGCCACACCTCTACTACATGCACTCACTGCTGCCCACGCTTACATCATGATGTTTGTTCATACTTGCAGGGTTGGACAGGTAAGAATTATCTTAAGGGTGAACATGTTGGTTTAAAGTCCGTAAAATACCTAGGGCATATACCTGGCATCTTAGTGTACTTAGAAGCAGTACTACCTAGGCTGACAGGTGAGTTCTTTTAGGTTGGGTGGGTGATTTAAGGTTTATGCTTCAAGTTGCTGTCTAGTTTCACTTTCCCTTAGTATTTTTTTAATTGGAAATAAGGTGACAATATAACTTGTTTCATGAACTGGGCCTTCTTGAGAGTAAAAGAGATTGAGATAAATACAGGCATTAATAGATCTATAGCATTCATATAGGCCTTGGGGATGTATAATCACCCCTAATAGCAGGCAAGCCTCAATTGGGTGCTCATCTGGCCTTATTACTTCCTAATCTTTCTACAAATGCATGTAGACTTGATAATAAGATGGCAAGAAGGAAATTTGACCACAGAACTTTTTAAGTCAATGATAATTAACAGATTACTAACGATTTCCTAAATATCAACCTCTATGTTTGCACTCCATGTGAGGCTCCTCTTGTGCTTCCAGAAAGTTGAGGTGGTTTTTTGAGTGTTCACAGTTTTGCTACCTTTAGTTGTCAATCTAAAGATTAATGGTGCATTTTTAGCTGGCCTATTTCATGCTGTTGAACAGGAGTATGTTCTTTGAAGAAATATAATTGGAAAGCACAATTATAAACTATCTAGAAAGTA
Organism: Ovis canadensis; assembly: GCF_042477335.2. Taxonomy (NCBI): domain Eukaryota; kingdom Metazoa; phylum Chordata; class Mammalia; order Artiodactyla; family Bovidae; genus Ovis; species Ovis canadensis. The sequence continues at coordinate 53,335,107 of NC_091727.1, forward strand.
ATTAAATTATACAACAACACTTTATGGGTTTATTTATTTATTGAAATAAATGGGAAATAACAAATCCCTTCTCCATCTAAAAAATTTGGAAGCTGTCTGTGAATCTGTAAAACTGTTTCTTTGATTTAGAAAAATGGAGATTTAGAAAAATGGAGTTGCCTATGACTCCTGTTTTTCATCTTACAAAAAAAACAATGAGATCTTAAAGATAGATTGTAAATATTAAAAGAGAATACCTGTGATCTTCAGTGTGGAAATTTTGATGAAGATGATAGCTCTGAGAATAATGAGGAAGGAAAAATAGAATCCCTTATCGTTTTAAATAGCTGAAAGTTCATTTTGATCGTTTAGAGGGCATCCCAAAGATCACCTTTTTCACTTTGGTTACAGAGTGAAATTCGTTCCATCTCCATAAACCAGTGGGGCTCTCAGTTGGGTCTGAGTGTTCTGAGCAAGCTGAGCCAGTTATACTGTTCCCTGGTATGGGAAAGCACTGTCCTCCTCTCCCTCTGTACCCCAAACAGGTAAGGGAATGAATGGTCATCTCTTTTATTATCTGTGTTGTCTTTCCCAACAGAGAAACTAAACTTAGTGAGCCCAGAGGATTGCTTTGGTTAAGGATAGAAAGGTAAAGAGTTCAGAGGCTTTCTTGTCTGTCTTAGTTCATTCAGGCTGCTATAACAAAATCCACAAATTGGGTTCTTATAAGAGATAGAAATTTATTGCTCAGAGTTTTGGCGGCTAGAAGTCTGTGTGGTTAGGTGAGGGCTCTCTTCTACATTGTAGACTTCTCATTGTATCCTCACATGGTGGAAAGGACTATGAATCTCTGTGGAGCCCCTTTTTATAAGGGCTTTGTCCCATTCATGAGGATTCTATTCTTAAGCACCTATGAAAGGCTTGGGCTTCTCTGATGACTCAGATGGTAAAGAATCTGCCTGCAGTACAGGAGACCCAGGTTGGATCCGTGCATCAGGAAGATCCCCTAGAGAAAGGAATGGTTACCCACTCCAGTATTCTTGCCTGGAGAATTCCATGGACAAAGGAGCCTGGCAGGCTACTACATTCCATGGGGTCACAAAGAGTTGGACACAACTGAATGACTAATATGCACAGAAACCTTGCTACTAATACCATCATCTTGTGGGGCATTAGGATTTTAACATATGAATTTTGAGGAGACACAAGCATTTAACCAGTAGCATTGTCCTTCCCACTTACCAGCCAAAGGGCTTGCTTACAAATGTGTTGTGCATCTTTGATATGATATCCCAATTATGCTGTGTCAGCTTGGTGGGTGTTTACAATTTGGTCCTGTTGTTAGACAGGTCTAAAGAGTTGAGATAGAAACCAAACCTCAGGACTTCCATCATTGCAGATATTTTATTAGGTTAACTTACCTGCTGTAGGAAGGGAATGGTGTCAGTTAAGCAGGTCAGAGACCAAGCACAACATAAAAAATGAGTTATCAGAAGTTTTATTGCTCACTGTTTCTCTTCTTGCAGCTTGCCATCTGGGTGTGAATTTGGCCAGGCAGACATGCAGAAACTGGTTCCAAAGGATGAGAAGACAGGTACGACCCAGGGCGGAAAAAGATCAGGTAACTCCAAGAAACTTAAAATCCCAGCCATTAATTCTTTTAAGTTCTGTCTCAGTGTCTTCATAGGTTTATTGTGAAAATTTAGCTAGCTCTATCATCTCTAGTCTTCAGGCTTTTTTCCATTCATTAATTAAGAAAAAATACATATCCACAATGATAAAAATTGGAAAACATAGTAGAAGAATAACTGATGTTTATACCACAGAAAATATTTTGAAAATGTCTGCCTAATCTTTTTCCCTGAGGATATGTTTTATTAACATAGTTGTGATTGTCTTAGACGTATTTTGTAGATCTCTCTTCACTTAATATTAAGTGCTATGTAAAGGTACCATGAATTAACCATTCCCTATTAAGTTTCTAATGTAATGTTTTGAAAACTGAACATCTTGTATATGTTTTTTTGCAAATGTTGAGGTTGATTCTTAGAAATTACTATAGGTTGAACGGAAGAAACTGAATTTTTAATTTTTATTAATTTAAATGTAACAAACTATTATTCTGTTCAGTTGTTGAAAGACTTTAAAGTTTGTTTGGAAAACTTGGGTGTATGAATTGGTTTTTTTCCCCTAGTAAATTGTATGAAATATAGATCAATTAAGGAAAATTAATATCTGTATTAAGATGTACTATAAGTGTGAAATAGATACCTTGTATAAAAATGTATAATCTCATTAACTTTTTAAGTGGTTAGTAGAAATTTTTAATTATCTATGTGGTTCACATTATATTTCTATTGCACAATGTTATTTTTGAAAATAGCTTTTATATTAAAATAGAGGTTCCAAATTGCAATAAGCAGAAATTATACAATTTGGACTTCCTGGTGGCTCGGTGGTAAAGAATCCACCTGCCAATGCAGGAGACATGGATTCAATCCCTGGTTTGGGAAGATTCCACATGCCGTTAAGCGACTAAGCCTATGCGCTAACAGCTACTGAGCCCATGTGCTACAGCTACCGAAGTCCGCATGCTCTAGAGCTGGTGCACGGCAGCAAGAGAAGCCACTGCAGTAAGAATCTTGTTCTCCACAACCGAAGAAAAGCTTGCAACAGAGACCCACCAAGTGGAAAATAAATAAATAAAATTAGAAGAAGAAAAAAAATCATACAATCTTCTGACCCTAATGGAGCAAACCTAAAATTAATAAAAGCTGATTTTCTAGAAAGTTTTTTCCTCCTATACTCTGCATCAGGGAAAAAGTAAATTTGATAAACTAAAGAAAAAGGTGAGACAGTTCTATAAATAAAAGCCTATTAACTATGCTTAAAAATTGTATTGAGATTACTAAAAATAGAGAAAATGCTAAGGAACTAATAAAGCAGACATAAGTTATGAAATAAGTAATGACATATGACAGCTAGTTATTGTATTGTGGGAGAATGGGACAGAATTAATAAGATATACACAAACTTCTGGCAAGGTTAATTTTGTAGAAATTTCTAACCAGAAGTTAGAATATCAAGTTTTGCCAAAGTGTACCAACTTTAACTCAAAAAATAATTTACTAAGAATCAGGAACAAAATTAGACTCTGGCAAAGAATTGCCTTGCATAACAATTTAGATATATTTTTTCCAGCAGTTTTTTCCACGAATTTAACAAGGATAACTCCATTTACACATAGAGTTTTTCCAGAATATTACAAAGAAAACTTGGTGATATGTTTTATAGATTGCCTAATGTTGATTCTTAGATCTAAGAGCACACATGACCACCCCAAAGAAGACACATCTCAAATTCATATACAAAAATCTTAAATTCTAGGAAATATATTTCTCTAGTAGTGATCTATGATGTCTGATTTGAGTTTATTAATGAGCTGTAAAATTCTAGTAGAGTGTGTGCCTTGAGAGTGTGGGTCACCATGCACATTGTATTTTGTGCAGAGTTTCTTAGTCCTGTAGTATGCTTACAGTCTTCCAGGGTAGCCCTGGGTAAAGACTTTTTAACACGCTCCCATTGGAAGATGGATGTCAGTGTTACCTAGTTAGAAGGACTCCAAGGAAAGGAGCTTATCAGTATAGTTTTGTGTTTGTTTGTTTTTTCTTTTCAGATTTAGGAAGTTGTGGCCATTTAAAGATTAACGAGCACTATAGGTAGCTCTCTCTTGGGACTCTTCAGAACAGGAAACCAGTTAAGTCCTCGCTTACCATGGTCTTACTGCTCCCCTCTTATGGCTACAGATGGGGAACAGGATGGAACCACTGGAAGTATGGATGCTTCTACCCAGGGCTTGTTGGAAGGCATTGGGCTTGATGGTGACACACTGGCTCCTATGGAGACAGACGAACCTACTGCTTCAGACTCTAAGGGCAAATCTAAAATCACACCTGCCATGGCTGCCAGAATCAAGCAAATCAAGCCATTGTTGTCAGGTGAGTGATTTTCTTCCTTCTATCTTTTTTAGAGCCAGGTATGGCTCTATTGTTTCCTTTTAAGGAAACTTTAAACTTGGTGGCTCGTTTTCAGGTATCTGCTGTGTGACAGGCTCTGTACTAACTGTGAGGGAGACAGAGATGAGAGTGGCTTTCTGAAAGCCAAATCTACCCCTCCTTTTCTTTCTACTCTTCTGCTACTGCAAATGACCTCTGATCATACCATTTCCCTGAAATGGCTCACCAAGGTATCTAACCTCCTTATTGCTAAGTCCACTGGATACTCTTCAGTCTCCTCACTTTTCTGCAGCACAATGGTTGACCTACCACCTCTTTCTCAAAATAGTCTTTTCTTGGCTTTTGTGATATTAAGCCCACCTGCTTTCCTGTTACCTGTCTGACTACTGTATTCAAGGCTGCTCTTCCTTTCTCTGTCATTCAAATGTAGCTGGCAAGTAATACAGTTGATGTGTGTTTTAATAGTTACTTTGCCACCTCTGTGGAAACTACAATAACATGATACAGGACTGCAGCCTACCAGGCTCCTCTGCCCATGGGGTTTTCCAGGCAAGAGTACTGGAGTGGGTTGCCATTGCCTTCTCCAAACATGATACAAGATCATATTAAAGATGTGCACTGGGGACCTCCCTGACTGTTCAGTGGTTGAGACTCCTTGCTTCCACTGTGGAGGGTGCAGGTTTGATCCCTGGTCAAGGAACTAGGATTCTGCATGCTGTGCAGTGCAGCGCCCCCCCCCCAAAATGCACTGACATGTTTTCACCATCTTTCACCCCTTAATTTTTGGGGAACCTATTTTGTATGCCTACACCAATTTTGTATGTTTGCCACTTTGTGACCTCTTACAGTGAAGGAAAATAAGGACAATTTGCAATTGGGAGCTCTGCCCAAAGGAAAGCAAAACATGGTCTTTGGTGCTTCCATTTGTTATTTTAAACCCTGTTGAATTTTACATTCCATTCTAATTTGCTTAATTCTACTCCTTTGTTTTAATTTGAAAGTCTACTTCCACTTTCCCCAAATTGAAGGAAAATTGACCACCCAAGAAGATGCTGATGTTTACCTCTCCTTTCTTTGTTACACCTCTGAAACCTTTGAACATTCTGGGGTTTCTGTGTGGGCCCAGCCCATGCTTTTGATGTCTGTTTCTCTGTGCTTACTGGCCGTTTGTTTTTCCTCTTTTATCCTTGCTGACTACTTTTGAGCCACTTTGCTGTCTATTCACTTGAAAGCAGTGGTGGAAAAGTAAAAATTTAATGTTTACATATATTAGGCTTTCAAAGTCTGGGCACACCCAACCTCCAGTCAGGTAGTACAAGTATCTATAGCCTATTCCCTCATTATAATTGGAAGATCCTAATGTAGTTCGATTGGAAAAGGCAATGGCACCCCACTCCAGTACTCCTGCCTGGAAAATCCCATGGACAGAGGAGCCTGGAAGGCTGCAGTCCATGGGGTCGCTGAGGGTTGGACACGACTGAGCGACTTCACTTTCACTTTTCATTTTCATGCATTGGAGAAGGAAATGGCAACCCACTCCAGTGTTCTTGCCTGGAGAATCCCAGGGATGGGGGAGCCTGGTGGGCTGCCGTCTATGGGGTCACACAGAGTCAGACACGACTGAAGTGACTTAGCAGTAATGTGGTTCGATTAGGGAGAAGAAGGGCTTGTTCCTTTCTTAAGCTTTATATCTCAGAACTTACTGAGTTTGGGAGGGAGGGTATGACATGTGGCGCCAATTCAAGTAGAGCCAATTTTTTCACAGTGGGTTCATATGTTGTTTAGTTGCTAACTTGTGTTCAACTCTTCTGCAACCCCATCCAGTGTCCTTTGTCCATGGGATTTCCCAGGCAATAGTACTGGAGTGGGTTGCCATTTCCTTCTCCAGGAGATCTTCCCAACCCAGGAATCGAACCCACCTCTCCTGCCTTGACAAGCAGATTCTTTAGTACTGAACCACCAGAGAAGCCTGGGTTCATGTGCTCTGATTAAGAGATGTGCTCTGATTCAGACCTAGTCTTATCTGTGGATTGTGATGAAATGTTTATTTCAGAAATACTGTGACAGCATTTTCATTTGTGATTTTAAGAGTAATAAATATTCACTATATAAAAGGTACAGAGAAATGTTTTAAGAAAAACAGAAAAATACCCATGTTTAGATATTTTTTCTTTTTCTATACATCTCCTTTTACGTGTTTTATTTGGATTTTGCCTTTTTGGTTCAGCAATATATACCGAAAAGCCTCCTACAAATATGACAATTTGAAATACTTGTAATCTATGTAATACCGTATTAGATTTTTATAAGAAGGCCACTTTTTATATATGTAGAGACAAGTCCAGGTGTTTCATAGAATATTATGTGGGAGGAAGTAGTCAGTCATTAAAATGTATTAACAGTAGTGTATCTGTTATAATGAAACCGTTCTGGAAACACTGTACAGCCTTATTCTGACTTTTGGGTTCCAGCTTCCTCTAGATTAGGCAGAGCACTGGCTGAGCTGTTTGGACTCCTTGTTAAACTTTGTGTGGGGTCTCCTGTCCGCCAGAGAAGAAGCCATCATGCTGCCAGCACCACCACAGCACCGACACCTGCTGCTCGATCAACGGCCTCAGCCCTCACTAAGCTCCTCACAAAAGGCTTATCATGGCAGCCTCCACCATATACACCTACTCCACGCTTCAGGTGAGGTTCTGCTTAAGATGCAAAATCTAATTGGTTCCTTCTCTACTTGAATGCAGAGTGAATCACTGAATTAGAGGACTTAGAGGTCCCTTGTTTTACCCTAAATGTGTACCCCAAATACAGTGTAAGGTACTTGTCTTGGTTCTACCTACTCTAAAATACAGAGATTTTTAAAAGTATAATCAGACTGCATTTCAGTAACCTTGTGTTTAGTAGTAGGTGGAAACTGTCATCCTTTTTTGCCTTATAAATTTAATATCCAAACTAGTCACCCACTTGCATTCTAGTCAGTCAGTCACTTCAGTGCAGTATTAAATTTTACTCTTGGCTTCTATTTGAATTTCCCATTGTTTTTCTGGCTGCCCTAGAGAAGGTTAAATTTTTGCTTTTTCCCTCTTCCAGGCTGACCTTCTTCATCTGTTCAGTTGGTTTTACATCCCCAATGCTGTTTGATGAGAGGAAGTATCCCTACCACCTCATGCTGCAGAAATTTCTCTGCTCTGGAGGCCACAATGCCCTTTTTGAGTAAGGATCATGTTGCTTTACAGAGAAACATTGTTTGGAGTTTGGTCTTTTCTATTTGCCTTAGCAGCCCACAACTTTCTACGCCACCTATCCTATGATGATGGGATTCATAGAGATAGCCATTGGTTGTACCCTTTCATGGTTTAGGAACTAGTTGTATTTATGTCCATCTTCCTAGAGGGTAGGATTCAGCCTGTCCTTGGGCTGTCTTGTAACAGTCTCTGTTTTTCTTCATTTGGATTGCCATGTCTTATACATATTTTTCTAATAGACTTATCCTTTCCGACTATTTCTTTGAATATGATAATTTTTCTGCTGCTTTTGGTCAGAAGATTCGAAGTTTCACTTTGATTTTTTGTTGTTGTTGTTGTAGCTTTAAAAATAAGGCTGGAAATGGTATTAATTTTACCCTAAATATGTGTAACAAATTATCACTTTGTCCACCTTAAACTTATATATGTTATATGTCAATAATATATCAATAAGGCTGGAATAAAAACCCAAATAAGAGGTAAAGTGCTATATTTAGCATCTTGTAATAATTATTATTGGAAAGAATATGAAAAAGAATACATATATAACTGAATCATGTTGCTGTTTACCAGAAACTAACACAACATTGTAAATCAACTATACTACAATTTTTTGAAAAGGGTAAAGCTAATAAATATTGGACAGACTAGAAGCAGCATCTCCAAGAAGAGGAACTGGGAAGCTTTTGAATATGTCCCTGTCTTTCTCCCCACCCCCAATCTAAAATTCTAATAGTCCATCTTCACATTTTCTCTTATTTGAATTTAGAACATTCAATTGGGCTCTGTCTATGGGAGGAAAAGTTCCTGTCGCTGAGGGATTAGAACATTCAGATTTACCTGATGGCACAGGAGAATTCCTAGATGCCTGGCTAATGCTGGTGGAGAAGATGGTAAATCCCACCACGGTGCTTGAATCTCCACATTCACTGCCTGCCAAATTGCCTGGAGGTGTTCAGAACTTTCCACAGTTCAGTGCCCTCCGCTTCCTTGTGGTAACTCAGAAGGTGAGTATTCAGCATTCTAAAACCAGGAGTAATTTCTCATGCCAACTAGGTAGCTCCCACTCTCTTTCGTCCTCCTTAGTGAAATAATTTGGTGGAGAACCAGTGGATCCTAGTCCCAGATAGGGCTGCCTTGCATAATGGATTGCAGACCACTTGAAAATTTTCTGTGGTGTAAACCTTTGAACTCTAAACTCCAGATTGCAACTTCTAGGTTGGGTTTAATGCCCCCTTCTCTGTGCTTCCTTGGACCCCCTCAGTACTGCCTGAAATTTTGTTGTTGGCATTGATTGTGGAAGAACCGTCTCACAGATCTTTGACGTACTTTTCCTGGGTTTTGAATTGAGACAAAATGGTCTTCACATAGCTTTTCAAATGAATTACAGGCAGCGTTTACTTGCATCAAGAACCTGTGGAATCGGAAACCCTTGAAAGTGTATGGTGGGCGAATGGCTGAGTCCATGCTAGCCATCCTGTGTCACATCCTCCGAGGGGAACCTGTGATTCGAGAGAGACTGAGCAAAGAAAAGGAGGGATCTCGAGGAGAAGAGGATACAGGACAAGAAGAAGGTGGCTCTCGCCGGGAACCTCAAGTCAACCAGCAACAACTACAACAGGTGGGATTCTGACCTCACACTCCAGGGCCCAGACTTTGCACCTGAGAGTGTGTGGTCTGTGGGGTTTCTAAGTTTCTAAATGCCTGGTCTTATTAGGAGATAGGTTTAAATATGCTCTTTCTTACTTTTTCTCCCAAGAAAGCTGAAGTGTCGTTTCAGTACTCCTAATAGGTAAAAGATCTGTCTCCTCCCAAGCATCTTGTTTAGTATTGGAATTCTTTTACGTATTCTCAGTAGACTGTGGCTGCCATGTTCTTCGGACGCAAACTGTCCTCAGCTACTTTCTGATGGATCTGTAAAAAGAAGGGACATTGTGACCCAAATTTATTTTCCAACACGAGCTTTTGGAAACCTTACTCACCTATAAGACTGTTTTCATTTTTTAAATTTAAAATAGTTGGAGGCTAGAAGTGGGGGAGGGGATGCACCTTATGATCCTGACATTTCAATCTCAAACAGCATTATATTTAGAGTCCTGTTCAAACGTCTTCTGTATGTACATGCCACGTTTTTATTATAATAGTTAAGTGTTCACTTTAAGAAAACTTAGAAATATACCAAAATACTTTCTAAAGGCATTCATAATGTCACCACACAAGATAATCATTGTATCCTTATTTTCATCACTTAATTCTGTGCCTAATTTTTACCTAGCAGCATCATACAGAATGTAGACTTATACTGCTGTCTTTAAGAAACTAGGTCTTTTTTACTTCTTAATCATTCTTATATTGCTGGATATGTTGATTTTCTTATTGTTTGGTGTTGTAAAGCTGTGGTGTATAGCTTCATTCTCTACAAATCTTTCTATGCATCTCATGATTATTTCCTAGTTGTAGGTTTCCTGGGTCAGTTTTTTAGGCTCTTGTTCTGTTGCCAGTCTGTCTTCAAGAAAAGTGGGACCAAGTTTTGCTTCTATGTGTGAGTCTCAGTCTTAGAATAATCTTTCTAAGGAAGATGACCATCTAGCTGAATTTTCTTGAAGGATGGAATTGGGAATCACTTTGACTCCTTGGGTCATTATGTAGCTCTGTTTAAATGGTATGGAAGCACCATGCAGAAAGGATCATTCATGTTATCTAACTGACTTAGCTTTATAAATATTCTCAGTTCGTATGAAGTTAGAAAAACTTGTCTCCATCTTAAAAGGATTCCTCTTTTTTTTTTTTTTTTTACAATGTGTTTGGATTTCTCTCTTACCATGGTTCTTTGAGATCCTGCATTCTTTTTGTAGCTCATGGACATGGGCTTCACAAGGGAACATGCCATGGAGGCCCTGTTGAACACCAGCACCATGGAGCAGGCCACAGAGTACCTTCTAACCCACCCTCCCCCGATCATGGGAGGAGTTGTTCGGGTGAGTTGGCTCAGGGGCTCTGATCTCTCAGGGTGTTGGTATGGCTGCTAATGTGCTTTACTTCTCCATGCCAATATTTTCTTTACACGCTAACTCTTACAGCTCTAGAATATAAGGAGCAGACGCTTTCTCTCTCTTACTCAGGCAAATTTTCCTGGACTTTGCAAAAGAACTCTTAAATTATACATAGGCAGAAAGTAATAGGAGAGGCTCTCTTTTCTGAAATGCCAAATAGGTGGTCACATTGAAGATCCTTTCCTATTTAATTTTGCTGTGGTTTTTCCCTCTTGTTCTCGTGGTGACCAGGTAAGCCTAATTGAATTTGATTCTACAGAGCAGCATTCAGAGCCCTCTCTGTTCTTCTCTAAAGTTTGAGCCCAGGATGTCTGATTCCTTATGATTGGGGTATGTGTAGTTGCTGGATTTTCTTTTGTTGCTCTTTAGGATCTGAGTATGTCTGAAGAGGACCAGATGATGAGAGCGATTGCCATGTCTCTGGGACAGGATATCCCAATGGATCAAAGGGCAGAGTCACCTGAGGTAACTAGGAAACGGGGCTTCCAAGAGGGTCTGACACAGTGATCTTAGTGTTTCTATCAACATTCTGCTATTACTGTTGGGTAATTGCTGGAAATAAAGTCTAAACAAAGACATGGGAGTACTCATTCATCCCAACCTTGCCATCACTAGTCTACATTACATTGACCTGAAGCTTTATATGAAACAGATGAAGCATTACTATTATTGTCAAATAAGAGGCCCAAAATGTACTTGGTAGTGCTCATTAGGCCAAACTTGTCTGTCTTTATTACCTTGGAATCTAGGTAATAATTACTACCTACAGAGAATGCAGGACAATTGTCTACAAATGATTTTTGTGGGAGGTGATGTCAAATGATGCAAATAAGTTTCCAGCACTTTGAGGACTGGAGGTGTCCTGCTGTCTTTCCTTAGGCTGTATAGCTGCCTTTATACTCATTGCCACACCCTAATGAATGTACCACCTGATTGAGGAGAAGGTAGAGAATATTTATGTGGTAGGGCAGATATATTATTAGAGTCTCCTCACTTTCTTCCTTCAGCTGTACCATATCCTCTCACTCTTCCTTCCCTGCCTCTAGGAAGTTGCTTGCCGAAAGGAAGAGGAGGAACGGAAAGCTCGAGAAAAGCAGGAAGAGGAAGAGGCTAAATGTCTAGAGAAGTTCCAGGATGCTGATCCATTGGAGCAAGATGAGCTCCACACTTTCACAGATACAATGTTGCCAGGCTGCTTTCACCTTCTTGATGAGTTGCCAGACACTGTATACCGAGTGTGTGATTTGATCATGACAGCAATCAAACGAAATGGAGCAGACTATCGAGACATGATTCTGAAGCAAGTAGTCAATCAGGTAAGTTCTCCAGGGGCCAAAAAGTCTTTGAAAGGAAAAAACAAAGCTCTGTTTTTCTGTGTATCACTTCTTAGATTCATCTAAAATGTCAAAAATGTCTCTCACTCTTGAGCCAAATTAGGCCCCCTGAACTAACTAAATAAATGTTTTTCCCTCTCCTCCTATGTAATAATCTTTTGACAGATGAGTCCCCATTTTGATAAGTAGTTGTGACCTTTTTGTCTTTTTTAAGCAGTGTTTTTCTCGTTATGAAATTAATGTATGCTAGTTGTTGAAATATAATAAGAAATAAACCACCCTAAATTCCCACATAGCCAGTTAACATTTTGGTTATATTTCCTTTACTTTTTTATGATTTATTTATTTAAATCATTGTAATCTGATACTTTTTTTTAAGTTGAGAGACAGGAAGAAATTAAAAACTGATATATTTAAACATAATTTTAGTGTATGGAAACATCACAAGAGTAAAAGTCAAACTGGATAAAGCTTTTTCTTCCCCACACGATATGACCAATCTTTAGTTATCTTTATATCAAGAGCTTATAGAAGTTTAAGAAAACAAACCTTAATAGAATGGAGCAATTATATAAAATTCATTACAAGAGTTTTTCAACATGCATACTAAAGCATGACCAATGTTTCTAACATGCTGAGGTTTTGTTTGTTTGGTTATTTTTCCTCTGTTTTTCATGATAATTCTGAAGCAGGTATAATGAAAGATTTAAAGTGGGTAGAACCTTTGTAGAGTTGACTGTATATGTGCACCAGAAATTTTTAAAATACTCATTGTTTAAACTTAGAATTTAGACTTCTTGTAATCTAGTCTTAAGAAAATAATTTTTGGAGGTGTTTCTTTAATAACATACATCTTCTTTTGATACAGACACCAAATGCCTATAGTAAATATGTTAATATTTACCCAGTCTCCTTCAATGAATGTGTTAGAGGTGGAGGGGGTATTTTACAAGGTTGAGAATGTTTTGACAAACCTCATCATACTCTATCTACAGTTATTTAACTTGGCTCCTTGCCTGCTTTTCTAGGTGTGGGAAGCTGCTGATGTATTGATCAAAGCTGCTCTTCCCCTGACAACAAGTGACACAAAAACTGTATCAGAGTGGATCAGTCAGATGGCCACTCTACCCCAGGCCTCTAACTTGGCCACTAGAATCTTGCTTTTAACACTGCTTTTTGAGGTAAGATTTAGACCTTTTGGTCCCTGTTATTCATTCATCAAAGAATCATCAAACACCTACCATTTGAGACACTGAAGAAGGTATAGAGAAATGTAGGACATGTCTGCATTTCATGAGCCTACAGTTTCTGATAGGCTATAATGCACGTGTGTGTATGTGCTGTCACTCAGTCATGTCCAACTCTTTGCAACCCTATGAACTGTAGCTCGCGAGGCTCCTCTGTCCAAGAGATTCTCCAGGTAAGAATTCTAGAGTGGGTTGCCATGCCCTCCTCCCAGGAATCTTAAGTATAAAATACAGCATTCTGTGCTACATGAATGGTAATAATCTTGAGTTCAGGGAGGTCAATATACATCACTTCTGGATAATAAGAGTAGTACTTCTCAGAACAAATGTTAATTAATTGAATTGGGTCTTAGAGGACTAGAGGATGGGGTGTAATTAGAAGAAGGTACTTAGAATGACTGTAAGTTGTGGATTTCTTTTGGCTTCTCTGAGGAAATCTAATTAGCAGTGGGGTAGGATATGGAATTTGGTAATAGATGTCAAATAGAATCTAACTTGTCTTTCTGACCTGGTTAATCAGCAGATTATTTGAGGTAAAGTATGTTCTTGTTCCAACCAACATAGGAATTAGGAGGCAACTAACCTTGAACAAGTGACTCTTCATTTTTAGCTTATCATGTTTAATGGTAAAACCTGGATTTAATGGAGTAAACCCTTTATAGCATATTGGGGTTAAGTACAATATGTGTCATACTTTATGTCTACAGTCTTGGGGCTTTCCTTTATAATGGAAGTGGTGATTCTATAACGCTTGTGAATAGATACTTGTGGGAAAGATTGCAAAGTTCTGAATGCTGGGGGTCCCCAATAACATTATAATGAGAAATTACTCATGAGCCCCCCCCCCTTTAAAAAAAACACAAATGACAGTCTTTCTTCTGGTCTTTTTTCCTATACGTTTAAACAGTCAGGATCAGAATGTTTAGAAAGTTTGTGTTCTTTCAAGTATTATATTATGAATATTTACCATGTCATGTATATATTATTCCATCTTTTCAATGTCCCCTAGTTTAAGTATCACCTATTGTTGGCCATTTATTTAAATTATTTCCAGTGATTTCCTGTTACATCAATAATGCTTTATGTAGCCCCTGTAAGAGGAACTATTAACTTTGTTGCTGTGTTTAATTATTCCATCTTGGATGATTATAAAGGTTCTTTGTAAATCAGAAGCTTTTAAGGTAGCCTAGATGACAGTTCTTAATGATATTAATCATACTAGTAATAGTTTCCACATTAAGCACATACTAATGTACACTCTGTTGGCAATTAACCTGGAGATATAAACATTATTATTCCCTTTGACCCAAGAGGAAACTAAGGCCTAGAGAATTTAAGTAATATATCTCAGATCACACTGGTAAGTGGTGAAAGTGGAATTTGAATTCAGCCAATTCCATTAGTGTTCACTCTTGTTTTATACCGTAGTAATCCTTGAAACTAAGTAGAAGTTGGTATTTTTTTTCTCTTTGATTAATCAATCAGGAATTGAAGCTACCTTGTGCTTGGGTGGTTGAATCTAGTGGCATCCTTAATGTCCTAATCAAACTCTTGGAAGTGGTTCAGCCCTGCCTACAGGCCGCCAAGGAACAAAAGGAGGTCCAGACCCCAAAGTGAGTGACCCTGTATCTCTCCTGGTTTCATTTCTATTTCTCTGGGCCTTTGGGCCCTCAAGTTTAGGACTTGAATCATGCAGTTTCCTGGGTGGGACATGTATGGGATGAATCTTGGATGCCTTTTATGGTTTGAAAATTGTGCAGTACCTGATAAAATCAAGATAAGTTTTCCCATGTTGCACAAGTTTCTGGCTTGCCCAGAGTAAATCATTTCTTCTGCTCTAGGTGGATCACTCCAGTGTTGCTCCTGATTGATTTCTATGAAAAAACAGCCATTTCCTCAAAGAGGAGAGCCCAAATGACTAAGGTACATAAAACAGTATATGTTTTATATACCGTGTATATGGTGAGCAGAACAGCTGAGCTTCTTGAGGCAAGAATAGACCAGAAGAGAATATGGGATAGTGGTATTTAGAAAAATGTAAAGCTCTCTGATCAAGGCATAAATCTCTTGAGGGATCTTAATAGAGTTCTCTTCTGAATTGGAAGTTAGAATTTAGTTTTTTTTTTTTTTTTATGGAGCTGCTTGCTGAAAGGTCCAAGAATTTACCCTGGAAGTAAATGTTAAAGATGTGTGCAGTTTCCGGAGGAGGAGTGGCTCTTCTGTTATGTGAAGGGCTGAGTGTGCAACAGTTCCTCCAAAAGCAAGTGCTCCTTATATAAAAATTATATATGCCACATCATCTCAGTACCTTCTCAGAAACAGAACTTTTGTTCCAGTACATCTAAAATAATGTTTACCTTTTGTGGAAAATAGTTGGAAACAAAAGGAAAGGATCACAGGATAAGAGTAGAGAGTGTTTTGTTCCTGTGGAGAAGCTCAAGGATGTGAGGGATAAGGTATATGAAAACTTATCTCTTGGTTTGCAACGTAAAATAAATGTCCAGTATATTTCCTTTTCCTGGGTTAGTTTTAGCAAAGAACACTGACGAAATGACTGTTGCTTCTAATAGTCAACATTATAAGGAAATACAGTAAAACTTTGTGCTCTTGTATTTAGTACCTACAGTCTAACAACAACAACTGGCGCTGGTTTGATGACCGCTCTGGACGTTGGTGTAGTTACAGTGCAAGCAACAACAGCACTATTGATTCTGCCTGGAAATCTGGAGAGACAAGTGTGCGTTTCACTGCAGGCCGAAGAAGATACACTGTCCAGTTCACTACAATGGTACAGGTACATGTTCACTCGATGCCGTAAACTTGATTGAAGGAGGGGAATGTGCTAAGTATGCCTTTCCATTTGTTTCTTCCAGAGCCAGCAGTCCTGACATATTATAAGAACAGTATTACCATTACTAAATGGGGTATAGTTTTCAGAGAACTGAGTCTTTCTAAAGCTATGTTTTAGGCCAGGAGTCTTGGCAATACTGTCCCACCTGGAAATCAATTTAAGTGTTCAATCAAGGATTAGGGAGTTGTTGGGATATGGTGCCTGCTCTACTGGAAAGTTTCATAACTTGCTGTAGGGCCTTGTGTATGCCACTCTCTTTCTTAGGACCTTCGGGCTTTTTTTCTGTAAATAATAGGGATGGGATAAATTGCCAAAATTCCTTCTTGTTATAGCATTTTGCCACTGAGTCCCAATTGCCCCATTTCCCCTTAGAATTCTTTTTTCTGTAGAGATATTTTTGTCTGCTTGAATTCCTAGGTTAATGAGGAAACAGGGAACCGGCGTCCTGTGATGCTGACACTCCTGAGGGTACCACGATTGAATAAAAATTCTAAAAACAGCAATGGACAGGAACTAGAGAAGACACTGGAAGAAAGCAAAGAAATGGATATCAAACGTAAAGAAAATAAAACCAGTGGTATGGACTTTCAGTTTTTGAATCTTTTAAGGAGGGTCTTATAATAAAGCTAATGTTCCTTTATGGCTTAAATTCTGACCAGTTTCATCATGAGTGATTTCTTACCCTTCAGATTGCTTGGTGACTTAAAGATACGTAGTTTTTGTTTTTATATGCTTTTTCATCAGATCTTTGAATTGGTGTTTGGTGTATTTGTCTTAATAGCACCCAAGTGTTTGGTTACTTCAGAGGGAGAGGATGGAAGGAAATGTCAAGTTAACTGTCTGAACACTTCTCCCATTTGTAGATACCCCCTTGGCCCTAGACAGTACAAATACTGAAAAGGAGACAAGCCTGGAAGAAACAAAAATTGGGGAGATCTTGATCCAGGGCCTGACAGAGGATATGGTGACTGTTTTAATCCGGGCCTGTGTGAGCATGCTAGGCGTCCCTGTGGATCCAGACACTTTGCATGCCACCCTTCGCCTGTGCCTGAGGCTCACCCGAGACCACAAATATGCCATGATGTTTGCAGAGCTGAAGAGTACTCGCATGATCTTAAATTTGACCCAGAGTTCAGGCTTCAATGGGTTTACTCCCCTGGTCACCCTTCTCTTAAGACACATCATTGAGGACCCCTGCACCCTGCGCCATACCATGGAAAAGGTGAGTTTTTGGTGTCCAGTGGGGTTTAGCTTTATATCATACTTTGTTCTTCTTGGTCTCAGGACAGATCAACTTCTGGTTCTTCGGGTATATAGGTATGTGTTATATATATGCTCTGCCCAGCAAAATTTCCCAGCTGTGTCCTCAGGTGCTTGCTTAGATATGATAGATAATCCCATTGAGTGACATTTTAAAAGTACTAGAAAATAGGACTTTTTAACCCCTAAATTACTATAGTGATAGCTCTTATCCAGAAAGTCCTCTTCACTTAAGAGCCTATTTTCTAACCATTGTGTTTTGGGGATTGTAAAAATGAAATTTATCCTTGAATAACAAGTTTGAACTGCACAGGTCCACTTATATAAAGATTTTTTTCTAATAGTAAACACTAAAGTACTACCACAATCAGTTGGTTGAATTCGCAGATACAGAACCTCAGATATGGAGAGCCAACTAAAAGTTATCCGTGGATTTTCAACAGCATGGAGGGCTGGCGCCCCTAACCCCCACAGTATTCAAGCATTGATTATAGTAAAGTTTTTGGAATGTTTATTACTGGGAAAAGCTCTTTACAAATTGTGCACATGAAAACTGAGGTTTATATGTTAATTTTAGGAAACACATAAAGCAATAGAAGAAAGTAATTACAAAAATAAAAACCTTTATGACATCAACTTAAGACTTCAACAGAAGGGTTAGGGGCTGACATCTTACTAGTAAGACTTTTTTTCCACCCTACTTTACAGACTCTTCTTTCCTCTGCTAATTCTTCATCAGCAATCATCAGGTGAATGTTACTGAACTTCACTACCAATTTCCTCTCTTGGAACATTATTTCCCACATTTATATGTAGTGTTGATAGTCACATTTTTGTGCATAGCTTTGTCACATTTACAATTGTTTTTCTTATAAATGCTTAGAAATTAGATCAAAAGGTATAAATTATTTTGGTGCCACTTCATACTTCTTTGTGTATATGCGTATATATCTCACATTCTTCAGATAATTCTTCCTCAGCCAGCTTATTTGATTTCACCTGATAGGAGCAAAGCCAAAAGAAGGAGGGCTGTTAAAGACAACATGTACATTGATCCAGTGTTAGGAGACAGCCCAACAGAGAAGAAACAACTATATACACAGTATTCTGACTTAAAAACACTTTTAAAATGTTTAAAGCTTAACTTTTTTAAATGCTAGGAAAAAATATATAGGTTCTTGTTGGACGACATAAAAGTTTCTAAACTTAAAGGAAATTTTATTTAGGGGTATAGGGAACAAAGGAATATCAGTGGCAGTTTTAATGTATCAAGTGGCAAAATGTAAATGCTTGATAATATCCACTGCAGGTACGGGAGTGGAGAACTAGGCATACGCCTACTTTTTGTAGGAGTGGAAATTGATACAACTACATTGGAGGGTAATTTGGTATTGTCAGTTAAGATACTCTTTGACCTAGAAATTCTATGGCCAAGAATTTAAGAATGTTCACTGTAGAACTGCTTGTAATATCAAGACTAGACATCCGGTGTCCTACAAAGGACAGAATAAATTAACAATGGCACATAGTGGAATTGCATTTTTCTGTATTTAAAGAATGAGAGGTATTTTACGATTTGGAGCCTGACAGGCAAGATAATAGAGGTTATTATGCTAAACTGAAGAGTATGGCTATAGTGTTTACTATTGGAAAAAAATCTCCATATAAGTGGACCTATCCAGTTTAGACCTGTTAAGGGTCAACTGTACTTTTACAACCTGAAAAAACAGTGTTTGGAAAATAGGCTCTTGGGTGAAGTAATCCTACAGGGAATGATCTTTAAAACATGAGTTTGGTGGTATGTGTCCTAGTCCTTACTAACAAGTTTTAGTTCAAGAAACCTATACTCCTGGCTGTCACTATCCAAGACTGATGATTGACTTTGAAACTTTAGTTTTGTTCTTATAAAGTGGGTGTCAGTATTACCTATTTTTAGAGTTTGAACTATTTCTGATTTAAAATTGGGACGGCATGTGGGAAGGCTCAGAACTGGCACTTAAATTTGGGAGCTTTAATTTGGAGGAATGATCAGTGATCTAGATATGTTTCCCAGTTTCTATAAGGATTGTATATTGTCTAGTCTAATAGTTGATAGTTTGGGGGGTATGCTGAATGTTGTAACTTTTTTATAAGCCACATATTTTTGAATTGTGGAGGACTAAAACTCAAAAGACCCAAGTGTGTCTTCCTCCCAAAGATCAAAAGGCTTTCATCCACTGTCTTGAGGGAGAGCTTGGTTGGTATTTTAATCCTTGGTAACTCTTCCTAGAATGCAGTTTTGTTTTAGAAAGTGGTCTTTAATCAGGAGTGTCCTCCTCTTTACTAGGTTGTTCGCTCAGCAGCTACAAGTGGAGCTGGTAGCACTACCTCTGGTGTTGTATCTGGCAGCCTTGGCTCTCGGGAGATCAACTACATCCTTCGTGTCCTTGGACCAGCCGCATGCCGCAACCCGGACATTTTCACAGAAGTGGCCAACTGCTGTATCCGCATTGCCCTTCCAGCCCCTCGTGGCTCAGGAACAGGTAAGTTTACTCTTCTAGCCTTTGAGACATTGAGGTCTGTGGCTTAGTATAACTCAAAAAATTTTCTGTGAGGAAGCCTGTAGCTTGGAAAACTTCCTTAGGCAGGCATTGGGACATTGGCTTGTTGATCAAGTGGGTCAATTCAGAGGTAGTTCAGCAGCTTCTCTGGTCTTTGCCCTGTAGTAATTCCTGCCAGAGATGCCAAGAACTCATTCAGTCTAGTCCTTGCCTTGAAAGAATTTAGCTTGATGTGACAACAGGGATTACAAACGGAGTGATTGGTTTATAGGCAGAGTGATAATTGAGGGATAAGTGGACATGTGATTTATGCAGTAGAAAGTATGCAGTATCATCAATATAATCTTGCCAAAAATATTTGAACTATAATTATAAGGAAAAAGTTAGATGGGTACAAATTTGAGACATTCCATAAAACAACTGGCCTAGACTCTTTTCGAAAATATTAATGTCATGAAAGGGAAAAAATGCAAGAATCTTGTAGCTAAAAGGAGATGAGAGAAACCAGCAACCTTAATGGGATGCTGACTCTAGATAAAGGAGATTTGGAGAAATTAGAATATTTACTGTGTAGAAGATAATATAATTGTATCTGTGTTAAATTTCTTGAGTATTATTGTATTCTGGCTGTGTAGGAAAATATCCTTGATTCTTGGATTCGGGTAGACATATTTAGGAGTGAAAAATGGTGATTCTAGATGAAAAGTATATGGATGTTTTTGTACTAACCTTTCAGCTTTTCTGTGGGGTTTGGGGTTTTTTGGTTTGTTTTTTAAATTAAAAGTTGGGAAAGGGACTAATTATTTTGGGAGCCCCAGCCTGGCCCTGCCTGTGCTCGGCATTTCTCATGCATGGTCTCTTTTAATCCCCAAATTTTCAAGAATGAGAAAATTGAGATTTATTGAAATAATTTGGCCAAGATCCTGTCACAGAACTTGGTTTTAAAACCAAATGTCCCCAAATCCTGTATTCTTCTTTTACTATTTGATACTGCTATATTAAATCGTATGGGATTTAGGGAAGGTAAAAGCCGGCTTTTCTTTTTTTTTTTTTTCTTTTTTTTTTAAATTTTAATATCTTTAATTCTTACATGCGTTCCCAAACATGAACCCCCCTCCCACCTCCCTCCCCATAACATCTCTCTGGGTCATCCCCATGCACCAGCCCCAAGCATGCTGCAACCTGCGTCAGACATAGACTGGCGATTCAATTCTTACATGATAGTATACATGTTAGAATGTCATTCTCCCAAATCATCCCACCCTCTCCCTCTCCCTCTGAGTCCAAAGGTCCGTTATACACATCTGTGTCTCTTTCCCTGTCTTGCATACAGGGTCGTCATTGCCATCTTCCTAAATTCCATATATATGTGTTAGTATACTGTATTGGTGTTTTTGTTTCTGGCTTACTTCACTCTGTATAATCGGCTCCAGTTTCATCCATCTCATCAGAACTGATTCAAATGAATTCTTTTTTACGGCTGAGTAATACTCCATTGTGTATATGTACCACAGCTTTCTTATCCATTCATCTGCTGATGGACATCTAGGTTGTTTCCATGTCCTGGCTATTATAAACAGTGCTGCGATGAACATTGGGGTACATGTGTCTCTTTCAATTCTGGTTTCCTCGGTGTGTATGCCCAGCAGTGGGATTGCTGGGTCATAAGGTAGTTCTATTTGCAATTTTTTAAGGAATCTCCACACTGTTCTCCATAATGGCTGTATTAGTTTGCATTCCCACCAACAGTGTAGGAGGGTTCCCTTTTCTCCACACCCTCTCCAGCATTTATTGCTTGCAGATTTTTGGATCGCAGCCATTCTGACTGGTGTGAAGTGGTACCTCATTGTGGTTTTGATTTGCATTTCTCTAATAATGAGTGATGTTGAGCATCTTTTCATGTGTTTGTTAGCCATCCGTATGTCTTCTTTGGAGAAATGTCTATTTAGTTCTTTGGCCCATTTTTTGATTGGGTCGTTTATTTTTCTGGAATTGAGCTGCATAAGTTGCTTGTGTAGACTCCTTGAGCATTGTTTGGAAGTGGCCCTCCACTTCTTAGTCTTTATCAGTTACCAGATATAGGTACCTGTTCATTATTGACTGATTTTTCTCTGTCTCACTTTGACTTAGCTTCAGATGATGAGTTTGAGAATCTCAGAATTAAAGGCCCAAATGCTGTACAGCTGGTGAAAACAACCCCTTTGAAGCCCTCACCTCTGCCTGTCATTCCTGATACTATCAAGGAAGTGATCTATGACATGCTAAATGCCCTGGCTGCATACCATGCTCCAGAGGAAGGTATGTAACTAGCCCACCTGAGGAGGCTGGCACTTTGGTTAGGTCACTTTAACCAACCCATGGCTTAGTGAGCACTGAACTATTTCCCCATGCTCTAGGAATCAAGATGAATAAGACACATAGCCCCCTTCTCTGAAGAAGTTAATAGTTATACAGTATGAATGATAACAGTCTGACAAAGGATATGACCAAGGAATGATAAAATGCCGACAAAGGTTCATATAGTCAAAACTATGGCATTTCCAGTAGTCATGTGTGGATGTGAGAGTTGTACCGTAAAGAAGGCTGAGCACCGAAGAATTGATGCTTTTGAACTGGATATTGTAGAAGACTCTTAAAAGCCACTTGGACAGCAAGAAGATAAAATCAGTCAATCCTAAAGGAAATCAACCCTGAATATTCATTGGCAGGACTAATACTGAAGCTGAAGCTCCAATACTTCAGCAAAATCTGATGTGAAGAGCCGACTCATTGGAAAAGACCCTGATGCTGGGAAAGATTGAGGGCAGGAGGAAAAGGGGACGACAGAGGATGAGATAGTTGGATGGCATCATCAACTTAATGGACATGAGTTTGAGCAAACTGGAAGATAGTGAAGGACAGGGAAGCCTGACGTGCTGCAGTCCATGGGGTTGCAGAGTTGGGCACGACTGATGATTGAACAAGAACAAAAATGAATGATAAGAATAAGGAGATTGCCCAAATCATTTATATAAGACTACATCCTATACAGGCAAGAGTGAACAAAGATTAAAAAGGAGATTGTAGCATCTTATGAGCATGTTGAAAATAAAATACCAAGTCATCTCTAATGTTTTCATTCTCATAAACAAAACATCTTTGTTGCCCAATATTACAAGGTGAGGCTAGGCTTCCTGACCTTTGAGACCACCATCCCTATCTTTTGTCCTTAGTTAAGGTGCTGCTTTTAAGTACTGGGAAAGTGATAAATGAATTGCTTGGAACCCAAGGTTCTATTCCAGTCAGATACTTCTGGATTTTATTCAGGACATACTTATTTGATAGGTCCCACAGAATTGCCAAAAGTTAAAGAATAGTGCATTTAGCAAGTCAAGAAAATCTGAGTCTTTACTTCAGTGCTTTTCATTTATACAGCAGTCTGATCTTTATAAAGCTTCTTGCTTTTCCCACAATTGGAAAACCTTTACCCACCTCCTGAACTCTCCTCCCCGCTAAAAAAGAATAATCGAGCTATTTATATTATCCATTTATTGACTTCCCACTGTACTAGGCAAAGTGTCAGGTATGTTCATTTAAGCTTAGTAGTGATAGCTAAGGACAGTGAGGAGACTAAATTGCCTATGATCACAAAACTATTGATGAGGCTTTCAATCATGCTCTCTACGTTTCTCGATCATAGCCTAGCAATATTACTATGTAGACAATTGTAGCAACTTGGAGGAAAACTGACCAAGCTACCAGATGGGCATTAACACTGCATAGTCTAAAAAGTTTTGTTTTTGTCTTTCTAGCAGACAAATCTGATCCTAAACCAGGGGGTATGACTCAAGAGGTCGGCCAGCTCCTGCAAGACATGGGTGATGATGTATACCAGCAGTACCGGTCACTTACCCGTCAGAGCAGTGACTTTGATACACAGTCAGGATTTTCCATTAATGTAAGTCAGTTCCAACCTTCAATTTTCCTTCTATTTGGTACCTATTATGGGATAAAGGGTTATGCCAAGAATATTTCAAAGCTGTTAATTTTGATGTATCTATAAATTATCCATTTCCTAAAAATGAAGATTGGGTTGTCCCTGGGATTTTCTTTTTTCTCTTTGGATTAAAAATGTTTCTTTAATTCATTTTTCATTCTCATCTTCCTCTGTTCTCTTTTCTGCCAATCTTCTAGTGGCTGTTTATGATACCTTCCCACAGGTTATAGTATATAGATGGGAAAGGTGGTTAAAAGATAGACAAAGAGAGTCAATAACATTTACAACCAATACCCTGAAAAGGAGTCCTGCCACTTGGGGACAATTGTCTTTGAAATTAATAATAAATAAATAATAAACTCAGAAGTTTTCTTCTTCCATAGAGTCAGGTCTTTGCTGCAGATGGTTCCTCCACTGAGACTTCCACATCTGGGGCATCCCAAGGAGAAGGTAATGGGTTTACTTTTCTCTTTTGTTCTTATTCCTTGAGAGGACAACTTGAAGAAACTGGGTGTCCTGGACAGGCAGTAGAGGAGTACAGGCATAATTGTCATATTTACTTGCCTAAGTGAACTTTCTCGGGGGTGAGCTCAGCATTCTGTAAACAAAAGGTCCATTCCAGTTATCTGAGACCAGATTAAATCTTTATACTCTTCAGGAATGCAGGAATACATGCAGATCTCCTTAGAGCCAGCAGCTCAGGACTGTAGGCCTCATTTCTTGCCATTGCTACCAGCTCCAGAAATTACAGTGCTTTCTATAGGGTCTTTAGAAGACTGCCATTTGAATGCTCCAGCGAGAGCTGGTGCTATAGGCACAACAGTGTTATTAAGGAGCATCCATTAATGACCAGAGTCAGGTAAATTAAAGACCCTGGGCCCAAAGGGCTCAGGCCAGCTTTCTGTGTCAACGTTTTCACCCATGCCTGTTTTCTTATTGAGCTCTATTCCATTTTTTAGTATGGCATCCTGGCCCTGTACCCACTCCTCATTATATACTAAAATTAATGGAACTGACCATAAAAAAGAATGAAATTTTGCTATTTGCAGCAACATGGATGGAATTGGAGGGCCTTATGCTAAGTTAAATAAGATAAATACAAATATTGTATGATATCACTTTTACATGGAATCTAAAAAATAAAACCAGTGAATATAACAAAAGAAGCATACTAACATACAGAGAGCAGGCTAGTGATTACCAGTGGGGAGAATTAGGCAGGGGCAGTATAGGGGTAGGGGATTAAGAAATTCAAACTATTGGGTATAAACTAAACTATGAGGATATATTAGGGAATATAGCCAATATTTTATAATAACTATAAATGAAGTATAGCCATTAAAAATTGTGAATCACTGTATTATACACCTGTAACTGATATAATTTTTATGCTGCACTGCAGTTCAAAAGGAAATACAATGAATAAATAAAGCCAATGGAATTGTAACTTAACTAAACCCAGTAGTGGTTGCTATGGTAACATCCTTTAGTTCTCTTCTTGAAACCTCTGCATATATTTCTTTTGGTAGCTTCCACTAAGACTTATTATAGAACCTTAGTGCCAGTGACACTCTCCTAGCTATAACATTTGCATGGTGGATTCTTGCTTTCTAGCAGTTTCAACAGAGTCCATTGGCTACTTGCCAAGAATTAGAGAAATGTCCTGTGGATGAGACAGTTCAAGAGCTGCTGCTTCTTGACAGGAAAGAGCTTTGAAATCTAAGTTAAGATGTTGTCCTTAATACCAGACTAGTCCATGGAGATAAGTTTAAAAGGCTAATAATAAAATATTGGTTAGTTCATTTTGTTGGACTTACTGCTCGTATGTAGTATATAGTATGGATGATGGTACTATCATTCAAGGGAAACATCATTGCCCACTGTGTGACAGACTGTGTTTTTGTTTAGTCACTCAGTCATGTCTGGCTCTCTTTGCAACCCCATGGATTATCTCCCACCAGGCTTCTCTTCCTATGGGATTCTCTAGGCAAGAATACTAGAGTAGGTTGCCATTTCCTTCTCCAGGGGATCTTCCTGACCGGGGGATCAAACCCATGCTTCCTGCATCGGCAGGTGAATTCTTTACCACTGATCCACCAGGGAAGCTGTGTTGCACTATAGGAGACACCAAAATGAATCAGATTTGTTCCCTGCACTTAAAAGAATTTTGTCTAGTGAGGGTAACATGCACTGTTGTATTTCTGGAACATTATAAGAGGAGGGAAATGGCAGAAGATGTGTGAACATACTATATCCACAGATTACATCTGAAACCTGACCATCTTAGTTATCTGTCCTTCTACTGCAGTAGAAGTGATACCCTTTCCACCGAAGACTGGATTTTGCCAATATTCCTGTGTGGAATTGAACCAGTGTTTGGCTCCTTTTCAACAGTGTCAACTCCGGAGGAGTCTCGGGATGGGAAGAAAGATAAAGAAGGGGACCGGGCCTCTGAGGAAGGCAAGCAGAAAGGCAAGGGCAGCAAACCTTTAATGCCCACCTCCACTATTCTTCGGCTTCTGGCAGAGTTGGTGAGATCCTATGTTGGTATTGCTACGCTGATTGCCAACTACAGCTACACTGTGGGCCAGTCTGAGCTGATCAAAGAGGTAATATTTCTAATTTTTGCTTAATATTTTATACTTGCATCATTTGGATACCTGCTGTGTGTTGGATACTTTGCTAGGAACCCATGCATGCTAGCCCAGTGGTGAGAGGCAGAGGCCTCTTAAGACATGTTAATGAGCTTGCCTTTTTTTCCATGATGTGGAGCCATCAGGCTCACTTGCCAAGGAATGAGCTGATTACAGTTTATTACTTTGTTTTGTAGAAAATCACTTGGTCTGCATTAGTAGAGACTACAAATGGCAAGGTTGTAGTCAAACCAGTCAGGACTGCTAATATAGTCATCTAGGGTAATATAGGATATTGATGAAGGTAGAGGGGGAAATGAATGAGTTGAAGAGAGATTGTAACAGTAGAAATGGATGAGATTGGATTTGGAGGGTAAAGGTGAAATCAAGAACTCAAGAGATGTTTCTTGTTTTATGTTTTTTTATCTTTCATTAGAAGAGGAAATGGTTCAAAGAGAAAATGTGGAATATGAGAGGTATCTGTGGGTCACCTACGTAAAGGTATCTAGGAGACAGGAGAATAAATGAAATACACAATATTGGTGTTTATCTTCCAGATGTATTCACACCTGAGCAAAGACACCTGATGTGGTAACAGTATTGGTAATAAATAGAATATAAAAGCCTAAATGTTCATCAGTAGAGCATGGGAAAGAATGAAGTCATATTTTATATGTCCTGATACAGAATTATCTTCAGGTTGTATTTTTCAAGTGAAAGGGAACTTTAAGAAACCATATCATGTTCCCATATATGTAAGAGGGGTGCCCAAGGAGGGTTTTTCACAAAGGAGACCTTATTTTGGCAGTCACATAGTTATTTTATGGTTAGTAAACAGTAAAGGGTGTGAGTAAAACAAAGGCAATCATGTTGCAGACAGAATCTGAAAGTAGCTGCCATTTTTAAGCTATTTTTATCTTAACCCAAGCTTTAAAATACATACAAAAATACACAACTCCTAAGTGATTCACCAATTAATTTTTCTTGGATGACTACCACTCAAAGAAAACATTACAAACCCCACAAAAGCTATCCCATGCACATCTTTGCACATCTCCCCTTCTCCTTTGAACTTCCATAAACTCACCATTAGGACTTCCCTGGTGGCTCAGATGGTAAAGCGTCTGCCTACAATGCAGGAGACCTGGGTTCAATCCCTGAGTCGGGAAGATTATTTTACATTCATAGATTGACTTTGTACTTTATATAAGTGGAATCTTATAGTATGTCCTGCTCTATCTGGCTTCTGTTGTTTAACATGTTTGCAAGATTCATCTTTATGTGTAGTTGTAGTTTATTTTCATTGCTGTATAGAATTTCATTATATGAATGTAATACAATCTTCTTATCCATTTTAGCACTTATAGACATTTGGCTAGTTTTCCTTTTAGAAGTATTAAAAAGTAGTATTGCTATAATCACTCTTATACATGTCTTGGTGAACGTAAATTCATTGATTTTTGTGTGTGTGCTACATATATAAATTCATACATAAATTCATATATTTTATGTTGGATGGTATATGCATAGGAGTGGAATTGCTGGTGGTCTGTCAAGCTTTAGCAACTAGTGTCAAGTTTTCCAGAGAAATCATGTCAATCTATATAATCACCAGCACAGCCTATAGGTGTTTGGATTATTTCACCTCCTTGCCAGTAGTTGATATTCCTGTTTTTCATTTTAACTATTCTAATAGGTTCATACTGGTATTGTATTGTGGTTAAAATTTCCTGTCTTTCTTGGCTATATTCTCTTTTGTGAAGTGTCCAAGTCTTACTCTTACTTCTTCTGAATTCTTTATATATTCTGGATATAAGTCCTTTATGGAGTGTGTGTATTAAGTATACATTAGACATCTATTTCAAAGCTTATGCCAGTTGTAGTTATAATAATAGCATACTTATGGAATAGGACATTTAATTGCAAATTTGTTCGACTTAATATGTGTCAAGTGACCTACTTCCGGCTGTATATTCATAGGTGCTTTATAGATACTATTGATAATCCTCACCTCAGCACTGCAAGGTTGTTAGCATTGCTGTCCTTAAGAGAAAAAAGAAGGCTCAGAAGGGTCAATAACCTGCTCAAGACCACACTGCAGAGTAGCAGGACTAGGATTAGAGCCCAGATCTCTGGTTTCAAATCCATATTCTTTCCACTCAGTCATGAATACATGATTCCACTCAGGAATTGTCACCCAAATTGCAAGGCTTTTATTCCAGTTTTTACTGATAATGTTATACTTTTATTCACAATATTGTTTTAACTTTGTGTTTTATTCACTACTGGGAACTTTTATCTCTAGTAGTTCTGTCTTAACCAGGGTCACCCTATCTAATTTCACAGTGCCTAGAATTCTTCAATGCATTTTCTAAATTGAGGTAAAATACACATAAAACTAAGCATTTTAAAGTATACAGTTCTGGGATTTAGTGCATTCAGTGTTGTGCAACCATCATTTGTATCTAGTTCCAAAATTGCCAGTATGTTTTGATCCAAAATCTACTTGAATGACAACAGAGCTAAGTTTCTAAGATACAGAATTAACAAGTCAGAAATCATTTTTAGAGGTTGGGGAGTCTGACTTAATTTTCTCCCCTATTATTGGGCCTTTTTTGCTATTTTAGGTAACCCTGCGTTAAATATTTCTGCATATCCATATCTGTGACTGTGCTGTGTGTTTCTCATCCCCTGCCAATTTTTAGCTCAGGGTCCTGGGCACATTGTAGGTTTCAGTACTACAATTTATTAGAAACTGTGGAGTAATTGTAGCATTGAATTAGGAATCAAGGCTTGAATCATCACCACTGACTTAAGTTCTTTGTGCAAGCCATGTTTCTTTGGGCCTCAGATTGATGAAGATATGTAAACTTCTGAGAAATGAACGGAATTTGAAAGCATAAAACCTATATTTGTTACTCACTTAGCTTGTACCTTTAAGGCTTGTTTTTTTTTCATCTATAAAGTGGGCCTGATAATCATTAACTGAGTGAGGATCAGTTCTGTGTGCATGCATCTTGTTGATGTGCAAACAGTATGGCATAATTATGCTTATGAATAAATGTCATGATTAATGACTTTTCAGGACTGCAGTGTGCTAGCTTTTGTCTTGGACCACCTCCTCCCGCATACCCAGAATGCAGAAGACAAGGACACACCTGCGCTGGCCCGCCTGTTCCTCGCAAGCCTGGCTGCCTCAGGGAGTGGCACAGATGCCCAGGTGGCCCTTGTGAATGAAGTAAAAGCAGCCCTGGGAAGGGCACTGGCTATGGCTGAGAGTACAGAGAAACATGCCAGGTAAAATCCATGCCTGACTTAGTGCTGATAACCAGTAGCATCCCCTAACTCCATTCTTGGCCCATGGAATTCCTTGCACTTGAACAAGAGTTCTGGTCATACTGGCACTGTACAGTCTCTGGTTCTCAGATAATTCTAGTGCTGCAAAATACCCAAAGGACTAATGACACTTGGAGGAAGTTGGTAAATGACTTAGAGGAAAAAAAAGGGATGTTTCCTTCTGTTACTAGGGTCTTCAAGCAAAAAGTGGAGGAGGTTATTCAACTTTACTTTTTAAAATTATGTTTGAAGAAAATGAAGAATGCCTCCACCCAGGGAGTGAGTTCTTACCTGGTTAGATGTTACTTCCAAATGGAAACACAAAGGGAAGAGGGTTATCTGAGGCAAGTTAGTGAAGACTTGGCCTAAGAATGGGCTGTGTTCACATGAAAGAGATGTCAAACTTCTCTCCCAGACTTCAGGCAGTGATGTGTATCATCAGTACTATCATGGAGTCCTGCCCCTCCACCTCCAGCTTCTACAGCAGTGCAACAGCCAAGACCCAACACAATGGCATGAACAACATCATTCGACTCTTCCTGAAGAAGGGACTGGTTAATGACCTGGCCAGAGTGCCTCACAGCCTGGACCTGTCCAGGTAAAATTATTCCTGAGCTCCAGCCCCAGACTTTTGCTCTCTCTTTAATCATGCTGCATACTGCTCCATTTGCCTAGTGTTTTATGTATCCTTGTCAGATAAGTAGTTAGCCAGTATGATAGGGAAAGTTTGGGTGTGGTGGAAACCTGAGTTCTTGGTATTGTTGCTTTTAATTTAAAGCAAGGCACTTTCCTGGGGCGGGGGCAGGGCCCTTCATTCTCTCATCTGCTGCAAACTCAAGAGTTGGACTGGATCAATAATGTTTTTTCCAAGCTGTTCCCCCTCTTAATTATTAATTATGGACCTTGTATTACATCTGGTTACGTCCTGAGTCTCTGTTGTACTAACACAGTTCCTTAATTTTTTTTAAATTTTCATTTTATTGCTGTTGTTCATGAACTAATTTGTTGAAGTGACCAGACCGGCAGAATATTTTTCCTAGGTTTGATTCGCTTGGTTATATGCATTATTGTTTAACTTGTTCCCTTTATTCCTGTTTGCTATAAATTTGGAGGTAGAGACTTAGTGAAGCAATTTAAACACTACTGGCTAGGTTATATCATAGATGGTGTACATCTCATATTGTATCAGAGGGAGATGCATCTCTTTGAACTGCCATTTAGTCATGGTAAGATTGACCACTAGGGTAGAGTGATAGTCATCATTGTACTATTATATTTTTCTCCTTCTTAGTAGAAAAGAAACTGTGTTGTTACTTTCGCACTGTACAAATGTCTAGTTTCCTATTAACCATGTTCCTAGTGAATGGTCTTAACACCAGTTGATAATCATTGCCTGCATCTTTTAATTTCTTAGAGGGTTATCAGTGACACCTTTCTAATTTCCATCATTCCTTCTGTTATTAGCTGCTATCTTTCTGTGATTATAGCTCCAGTTCAAGAGGGAAAGTTGGTTACCCTATAATACAGTTCCTACTAATAAGAAAAGATTAAAAACTTATTTTTTTCCCTTCAGTCACCAGTCTTGAGAGTAAGTCAAAATGGAGTAACCAAAAATGGGTTAAACTCCACCTCAAATACAAACTCTGGCTTTCTGTTTTCTAAGTAGTGGTATGGACTCATGAATTTTCCTTGATTTTTTTAAAATCTGATTGAATTATTTAGATCACTACAGTTATCCTTTGCATGCTCATCCTTCATGCTCTTTTTAATTACATCTTTGAGCTTATGGGACCTCTTCAAGCTGGCTTCTCTGTCCTTTTGAAAAAACCTCATCAACTTTTTTAAATATTTAAAACTGTGAACTCAAAGTAGTATAATGAGCACTGTATGCCTCACCTAGATTAACCAGTGGTTAGCATTCTGAACTGTCTGCTTTATTCCTCCCTCCCCTCTTCTTCATGAGCTAAATTGTTTAAAGTTTTTTTATAAACATAACACTTAACCTCTGAACACTTGAGCATGTGTCTCCTAAGAACAAAAATTCCCTTACATAGCTAAAATACCATCATTACCTCTAAGAAATTTACCATTAATATAATGATACTATATACTTCATACTAATATATACCCAAATATTTCAAGAATGTCTTTCTCTTTATAGCCTGGGGGAGAGTGTGTTGATCGAGGATCCAGTGAGCATCACTCATTGCATTTGATTGTCATGTATCTCTTATTTTTTGTGACATTTGACTGTTTTTAAGAGTCCAGAATATCAGATGTCTTATAGAACATCCCATAATCTAGATTTGCCTAATTGTTTCTTCATGGTTAGATTCAGGGTAAACATTTTTGGCAAGAATACTACATGGGTGGTGTTTGCATTTCTTAGTGCTTCACATCAGGAGATGCACAATGCCAATTTGTCCCATTATTGAGTGATGCTAAATTAGATCACATAGTTAATGGTTAGAACTCCCCTTTGTATTAACAAGGCTTCCTTGGTGGCTCAGATGGTAAAGAATCTGCCTGCAATGCAGGAGACCTGGTTTCAATCCCTGGGTCAGGAAGATCCCCTAGAAAAGGGAATGGCTATCCATTCCCGTTCTTGTCTGGAGAATTCCATGGACCGAGAAGCCTAGTGGGCTATATATAGTCCATGGGGTCTCAAAGAGTCAGACACAACTGAGCGACTAACATACTTTGTATTAACAGGTCATCTGTGAGGTGATGGCTTTGAGTTCATGTGAATATCCTGTGCCCTGAAGATTTTTTTAACTCAGTAGTTTTTGGCATTCATTAGTGATCTTTGCCTAGATCACTTAACATTGTTGGTTGCAAAGTGACAGTTTCCTGATTTTCTTGTTCCTGTTTATTAGCTAGCATTCTTATAGTGTATAATCCATTACCATCTCTATTTTTGTTTGATGCTCGGATTTGGCCTGTGGTAATGACCCCATTAATTTTTTAAAGCCTACTTGATTTTGAAGGCCATTTGGCACAACAAGTTGTCTCAGGCTCATCTTGTACCTTCCATGCTCCATTCCTGGAATCAGTTGTTACTCTGATGAGCCTCCATTCCTTTTAGTGTGGATTTCTGTGCTCAGTTCATCTCTGTATCTTCCTTTATCTCAGTCCCAACATGGCCAACACAGTCAATGCTGCTCTGAAGCCTTTGGAAACACTTTCCCGGATTGTGAACCAGCCCAGTAGCCTTTTTGGCAGTAAGAGTGCTTCTAGCAAGAGCAAGTCTGAGCAGGATGCCCAAGGAGCTGCTCAGGACTCTAATAGCAACCAACAGGACCCAGGTAGGGAATCAGCCAAAGGACTGGAAAGCTGTCTGGGTGGTCATAGTTATTTTATGGGCATGACATCACAGCTGTTCTGGCTTGGTATTGTTTCCCTGGGAACTTGCTGGCCTTCCACAGATCTGTCATAGTAGTGTGGGAATCTGCCCCACAAAGAATTCCTTAAAATTGCAGCCTTGTTTGGCTCTCCTCACACGTAGCCTTGTCTTTTCCTTTGTCACCCATTCATTTATTCTCTGAGAACTCGTAAATTTGCCCAGGGAAGGGACTTGATTGTTTTCATGCTTTCCTCATGGTGCCCCGCACATAGGCACTCTTTGATTATTTTGCTGGTTGGTTGACTGTTTCAGGCGAGCCTGGGGAAACAGAAGTGCAGGAGGAGGATCATGATGTCACTCAGACAGAGGTGGCAGATGGGGATATCATGGATGGGGAGGCTGAAACCGACTCAGTGGTGATTGCTGGGCAGCCTGAGGTGCTCAGTTCACAAGAGATGCAGGTAGGGAGGCAGATCACCCAGCATATACCCCTATTGTGGTGTTGAACCAAACCCCCAACTGGTGTGGGTGGGTGAGTACTTTAGCTCTTTGCCATTAGCTGTCTGTTTTCCACAGGAGCACAGATAATATGCTTCATAGATGCTCAGTAAATGTGTTTGAATCATATTAAATGAGGGGTTGATACAGGGCCAGGATGCCATATTATGAAATGGAATTGATCTCAGTAAGAAAACAGGCACAGATGAAATGTTGACACAGAAAGCTGGCCTGAGCCCTTTGGGCCCAGGGTCTTTGATTTACCTGACTCTGGTCATTGATGGATGCTCCTTAATAACACTGTTGTGCCTATAGCACCAGCTCTCGCTGGAGCATTCAAATGGCAGTCTTCTAAAGACCCTATAGAAAGCACTGTAATTTCTGGAGCTGGTAGCAGTGGCAAGAAATGAGGCCTACAGTCCTGAGCTGCTGGCTCTAAGGAGATCTGCATGTATTCCTGCATTCCTGAAGAGTATAAAGACTTAATCTGGTCTCAGATAACTGGAATGTACCCATTTGAAAGACAGTCTTGAGTGTGGGTTGGCAGCACATGGTAGTTTCTGTGCTCTTAGCACCAAGTGTGTGGTGCTTATGTAACATCCTATGTCACATATTATCCTAGAAATATATGCTCCCTTGCTGGCTTTTTTTAGGGTTTCAGCACTAGCACAATGATAGACTTGTGTGTATCCATATATATGTTCTATTTCTCTCCAGGTTGAGAATGAGCTGGAGGACCTGATAGATGAGTTGCTTGAGAGGGATGGCGGATCTGGGAACAGTACAATTATAGGTGAGAGCCCCAGAACTGAGTAGAGCCTCTTCCTTTGCCTCAGTCTCTCTTGGGAGGACCCTTTTTCTCATCATCTGCTTGCTCAGCTCTGCCTAAGGGCTCATAGCCAGCCTAGATTGCTGCTTGTCTCGATGTTGACGGTCTTACAGATGAGAAATTCACAAGCCATCTACAGACCTGTGGCTGGTCTGAAGTGTTGCCTGTGTAGGGGAGGCGGAGGGGGTGGCCATCAGTATAGATAATACATCAGGCACATCAAGAGTGTTTATTCATGGAGGATTAGAGGAGGCTATAGAGGCTGTAGGATGAGAAAGCGCTTTCCTTTCTTCAGTGAATCCAGGGCCTCTCAGTTTCAGTAGTGTAAAAAGAGTGAGCATTCCCTAAGGATAGCCCTTTTTACAACTCAGGGGAAATGACAAAGGTACTCTACTGTCACCATGCTCCAATGGTATATGTTACTTGTTTTTATTTTATTGATGAAGTAAATCAAATGATAAACTGAAGTAGACATGTATTCTTAAATTTGACAAGGCTTTTTCACACCCATTATCCTCTGTGGTTTCACAGTTAGTGGGATTGGCAGGGCAGATGTGATCATCCCATTTTACAGATGAGGAAACTGAGACTCAGATGGTAAAGTGACTGGCCAAGCTCACCTAGCTAGTCAACAGCAGTGAACCCAGGTCTTCTCCCTCATCCAAAAAAAAAAAAAAAAAAGAATGGATATCTGCTGGGTGTACATAGCTACATTAGGTGCACCCAATCTGGAAAGGGAAGTCCTCTGTTGTTCAGTGAAGGCTCTGCTCTGTAACCTTCAGTGAGCAGAAGTGGAGAGGATGAATCACAAGAGGACGTGCTGATGGATGAAGCTCCTTCCAACCTCAGCCAAGCTTCCACCTTGCAGGCCAACCGAGAAGGTGAGAGTGCTGAGGCCAGAAAGGCCTCCCTTCTTGCCCTGCACGTCTGACAGACACTACACTAGGGTTTTCCTGGAGGCAGCTGCCCACATGTGCAAAATAAGGAAGCATCTGTCTGCATGCGCTGACCTACACCATCCACTTTTATCCTCATCCAGTTTTTCGAGTAACATGTTACTACTGCTTGCCCAAAAGTCTGTCACTTCTTACTTGGTTCACTTTCTTCTCACCCACCTGCTGTCATCGCTCCAGATTCCCTTTTACCAATAGGATGCAGTCAGTAGCAAAGTAGGGCTGGAAAGGCAAGAGGGCACCAATAGACTTGGCCAAGTCCTAGACCATGGCTCCTCAAGCACCACCCTATAGCCAGCCTCCACATTCAGCCACGTGGCTTGGCATATTGATGCACTGATTGGCACTCTTAGGAAATCGGGGCTGGCTCACTAAGTCTGTAAATCACCCTAGATCTGGTTCTTCCTCTCCTAGAGTCAAATATCCCATCACTTTCCCACTCAGATCTGCTGGCCTGCACAGTAGCTTGTTTTCTAGCTACTCAGTATAGTCCTCCAATGTGCTCCCTTTGTTTTAGATTCCATGAATATCCTGGACCCTGAGGATGAGGAGGAGCACACTCAGGAAGAGGACAGCAGTGGCAGTAACGAGGATGAGGATGATAGTCAGGATGAAGAGGAGGAGGAGGAGGAAGATGAGGAAGATGATCAGGTGAGGGGGGACTGTGTTTGGGTTGGTTCAGACAACCTCTTCCATGGGAACACAGAGCTGGAGAAAACCAACAGTCCGGGTTGCTAGCCTCAGCACCTCCCTCCCTCATGTGCAAATGTGGCCATGACACCAGACTTCAGAAATCCTTACCTCCAGCAATTCTCCATCTCCTATTTTCCCCTTAAGGAGGATGATGAAGGTGAAGAGGGAGATGAAGACGATGACGACGATGGCTCTGAAATGGAATTGGATGAGGATTACCCTGATATGAACGCTTCTCCCTTGGTCCGATTTGAGCGCTTTGACCGGGAGGATGATCTCATCATTGAGTTTGACAACATGTTCTCCAGTGCTAGTAAGATACAGGGGCTCAGCTGGGTTTTATCTCTTGATTCTTATACCCTGAACCAGAGCAGCTCTCGATCTGATACAGAAAGCACTTCTTTTCTTAGCTGATTTCCTGGGGCAAGGGATATCTGACTCCATCTCTCTCAATAAGTATATGCCTAGAAGAAGAAATTATGAGAGGCTGCTTTTGTTCTCGCCACCTCAGTAAATAGGCAGCCAGTTTAGAACCTGAAAAACTTGATGATTTGCTTGAATTAACAAAAAAAAAAGAGACCAAGGCTGACTGCATCAGTCACTCATGTGCACATTACAGTGATAGGGCAATAACTAATCCTTATGTCTATAACACTGGATTCTTGAGAGTTTGGATGGACACCTTTGAGCTTGGCATTGGGGAGTAGATTTTGAACATATTCACTCTGTTCATCAAGGACGCATCTTTTCAGAGGAGAGAGTGAATCTCTTCCCTCCCTCCTCCCCCATCAATATCAAAGTTCCCTTTTAGCATCAAGTTCTTAAACTGTCTTGAGAATGCAGGTCTTTACTTCTAAATCACAAGCACAATATAGCAGAAAACACTGAACTGTTCTGGTCTGTTGTCTTGGCCAAGTAGTCTCTTACCTCTTTGAGCCTCAGTTTGTCACCTGTAAATGAAAAATGTGGAAAAAATGGGGTGGATTACATAATTTTCAAGATACTTTCTATTCTTTGGTTTTCTTTGCATTTTTGTGATTTCCATCAGTCTTTCTTAGAAGTTGAGCCTCTGTCCATTCAGCAAATTGAACAAATATTTAAGGAGTGCCTACTGTGTTCTAGGTACTAGGGATATAGCAACCAAAAAGAAAAGAGTCTTTTTCCCTCATAGAAGCTTATGGTCTGTTAAGAATTATGAGTAAGCAGGCATTACATTGTAGTATGGTAAGAAAGCACAGAGTAAAGGCCCATCTGTAGAATCAGAAGTAATTTCTAGGCCAAGAACAACAAAACAGGTGAAAAGTGGGGAGAGGTGTTGTCAAGGCGGAGAGAGCAGCATGTTTCTGAGGTTCCAACAAGCATCACTGTGGCTTAGTGTCAAGAATGAATTGGGATAAGGTACTACTTAGGAGACTGTTGCAGTATCTAGGTGAGAGATGGCAGCATAAGCCATGATAGTATCAGTGATCCTAGAAGAGGTGTGGGAATGAGGGAGAAAGGACAAAGCTCAGGTTTCCGTGTGAGGAAGTAAGGCCCAGGAGACATGGTTCTGCCTGAACAACCATGGAGAAATTTCTTTTTGGCACTGATCCCTTTGCATATTGTCCTTGCAGCAGACATCCCCCCATCCCCAGGAAATATCCCTACCACCCACCCACTGATGGTACGCCATGCAGATCACAGTTCCCTGACACTGGGCAGTGGCTCCTCTACAACACGTCTCACCCAGGGCATTGGGCGCAGTCAGAGGACCCTGAGACAGCTGACGGCCAACACAGGCCATACCATTCACGTTCACTACCCTGGGAATCGCCAGCCCAATCCTCCTCTTATACTCCAGAGGTGAGTTACAAGGAAAATTATTGGGTTCACTGAGCTTTAGCATTGTTTTGATATGACAGTATAATATTCTTGTGACAGACACAAATAATGTATTTGCCGTTTCTTTGTGGATTACATGTGCAGCCTTTGGGGAAATACCAAATTGTATAACATGTTATTTTGCTTAAGTGTCCTGTACATAGATTCAGCAGTCATTAAGCATCTCATATGATAAGCTTAAGCTTATGCTATACTTAGCACTTAAGATACAGTCAGGAGAGGATCCCTGCCCTTAGGCTTAGTTTCTCGCACTAGGGAGAAACAATTTTTAGAGGTGAAAGGAAGAAGTATAGATGTCATAATGGTCAATGTACAAATAGTAGTGGGTGTACAAGAGAGATATTATACCTAACCCATGCTGTGCCATACCGTGCTAAGTTGCTTCAGTCATGTCTGACTCTCTGCTACCCTATGGACTGTAGCCCACCAGGCTCCTCTATCCATGGGATTCTCCAGGCAAGAACACTGGAGTGGGTTGCCATGCCCTCTTCCATGGGATCTTCCTGACCCAGGGATGAACCCACATCTCTTAAGTCTCCTGCATTGGCAGACAGGTTCTTTACCACTAGCGCCAGCTGGGGAGCCCCTACCCTAATACAGTGCCTGAAACAGTGATGCTCACTCTGTTCCAGGAACTATGGAGTAATATGCAATTTCAACCAAAAAAAAAGTTGGCAGACTGATCAAGTAGTTAGAAAAGTAAGACTTATATGCAATATGATCAGGTCCATAATAATGTTATGCATTTCCTAGAGAATACAGAAAGGATCTCACAATAACAGGCTGCAGGGCCCCTATGGATATACAGTGACCATGGCACCCCACCATCACCCTACAGGTTGCTTGGTCCCTCTGCTGCTGCTGACATCCTTCAGCTGAGCAGCAGCCTTCCCCTACAAAGCCGAGGCCGAGCCCGCCTCCTAGTGGGCAACGATGACGTCCACATCATTGCCCGGTCTGATGATGAACTACTGGATGACTTTTTCCATGATCAGAGCACAGCTACCAGCCAAGCAGGCAAGTTTATGTGGTGAAAAAGAGGGTAACGTTTGTCTGGTTCTTTTTCCGTGCTGAGGAAAAGCAGAATAGTATCCACCCTGCTTGGAGAAACCCCATTTTACGGGAACCAGAACCACTCGGTGATTTAGCCAAAGACGTTAGTACCTGTGATGTGCCAAACCTTGTGGTAGACATTGGGTCCTTTTAGTGAAATGCTGCTACTTTTGGATCCGTTGAGGCATGACAAGGCTAAGAGTCTCACTCTCCTTGGTTTCTCTACAGGGACTCTATCCAGTATCCCTACAGCCTTGACTCGCTGGACAGAGGAATGCAAAGTTCTTGATGCTGAGAGCATGCATGACTGTGTTTCAGGTGTGTAGCAGCTTGATTATCAGGGCAGTATTGAATCTTCAAGGGCTGAGACAGTGCATGGAAAATTGTTTCCCTTGTTTTCTGTGACCACAAGCTCTGCCTTTTGGCTTTCTCCCTACCTCCACTGAGCAACCTCTGATCTTTTGCTTCTTTGGTCCAGTTGTTAAAGTGCCCATTGTCAATCATCTGGAATTCCTGAGGGATGAGGAGCTGGAAGAAAGGAGGGAGAAAAGGAGGAAACAACTAGCTGAGGAAGAAACAAAGATAACCGACAAAGGCAAAGAAGATAAGGAGAACAGGGATCAGAGTGCACAGGTGATTCCCATGAGCTGGGAGGATTCATCTTTGGCTGTGTCTGCTTTAACTTTCCTGCGGTTTCAGCATACATGTGGCTGGCCCCAAGAGTCATTAAAGATTCTAAGATGGTCACATTGAACTTGAGAAATGATCCGCTCCAAATTCACTGTACATGCATATGGCTTTTAGGGGAAAAACCAAAGCCAGAGCTCCTGACTTAGCAGTTACACTGTATAGTCTCTACCTTCAGTGACTTACAGTTAGACAAGAAGAATGAATGACCTTGACTAAGCCCATGCTTTTAATGTTTCAATTCCATTTCAGTGGATTGTCTTCCCAAGTGTCAGGGAAACCTTATTGATAGGATTCCATTCCAACATTTGAACAAGTTGGGCTTAGGCTTCAAATCAGAGAAAATGTTTTATCTTGAACCCCTTCACCACATGGCATTTTCTAGGGCTCAATATATGAAATCTCTAACATGATTTTGGTTTTTCTGAAAATTTTGGAACCTTGAATAGTATAACTTTCAAATATATAAAGTAAATGCTGATAGAAATGCAAGAAAATTGAAAAACTTGAGTGAAAGATTTTATTATACCTCATTCAACAGTCAGAATATCAGACTTAAAAGGATATTGAAATGTTCAATTATGGTAACAAACTTGATCTAACTGATACCTTTGTAGAGAACTTTGACCTTTTAATAAACAGTAGCATTGCTTCAAACATTTTAAAAAGTTTGGGAAATAAGCAAGTGTGGTGAATGATTGAAAAACCTGGAGTGTAAAATAAGCCCAAAGAAGGGAACTATAGGTAGATGAAATTCTTGCTGGTCTCAGTGATGTGTGTTCAGATCATGTCCTGTGCCCAAGCCCAGCTCCAATGTGGTTTTTATTATCCTTTCCTCTCATTGTTTAGTCAGCTCCCTGACAGTTTCCCCCTTATCCCCAAGCCATCTCAAACATGAGTTTATATTAGAGAAATTGGAAGTCTGTTTTCATGCTAAAGTGCTTATCCTCCATCCAGGTCATATGTGTCACATGTGGGAGATGGCGACTATTAGAATTGACCTCTATCTCATGTGCTTGCAAAGTCCAACATTGGTCTGTCCCTTTTCTTTGCAGTGTGCTGTATCTAAGACAAATGACTCCACTGAACAGAACCTCTCAGGTAACTTTACTTCCCATTTTCTCTTCTTGCTAATTATTAGTTGATTCTTTTTCCTGACCCAAGTAGCTGGCCCAAGTAGACTGAAGATGAACACTGGTGCTCTGTGGGATGAGGTAGTAGATTGTATAGTTTTAGGGTCATACCCCATCTTGGAGATAACTATACAGTCTACTGTCTTTCCCACGGTGGTGCACTTCCCCTTCAACGTACTATGTTTACAAGTTCTCATTCTGATTATGCTGTACTGCATTCTGGCATGTGTAGTGAGGCTATGTGTCCTGTCCCTTCTAGTGACCATTGTGGTATGGTGCTTCATGAGAACACCTGACAGTGGTTCCTAAATGCTAGTCCTCGGTGGAAGTTAACAGAATAAGGGAGGTTTAATGACTTTTTCAGAAAGCTGAACTCGTTCAATTTAAAAAACTGTTATAAATTACAGAGATTATGTATTTCCTACTTCTTTGGTATCAGAATATTTTTATTAAATGATATTAATGGATTTTTTTCTTACTTGGTTAAATTAAAAGTTGGTGACCCTGTGTTAGTCTCTTTTTATTTCTTTTTATATAAATTTAATGGGTCTGTGGAATCTAAAAGTCTAGGAATGTTGCCTTGGGCAGTCTGCTTTGGGGGAGGGTAGCTCTGTTGGCTAAATGGTATTACTACTAAATACTTTTGATTCCTCCTTCTAATGTGCCTAATGTAGCTATTTTGTGACTGTGATTCTAATAACTGGTCTATGTGGTATTATATGTCTCCCCTACCCCTATTTCCTCAGAACTTACTTCTGCTACCCTATACCTTCTGTCTCCTTCGGCACTTGAATTGGGAAATGATTGTACTAAAGCCTACACAATATTTTTTAAAGCAGTGAAAGAGGGTAGGTGTCCTGGTGCCCTGAATCTGGCAGAAGGTCATTGAAAGGGTCTGTCATCAGGTAAAATGGCCCTTTGCCTGCTGCTATTGCTAGAGGACTCTGCTCATGCTGGGGTGAGGTAGTAAGTTGTATTGTTGTGGGGTAGGGATTTTAGGCCCCAATTAGAAGATAACTATACAACTTACTACTTTCCCTGGTGTGTAGCACATTCACATTTAGTCTTAACACTTGGTTCCATCAAAGTTGTAGATGCTGCTTGGATAATTAGGACTGAAGGAAAAGGAGGTGGAAGGGGATAGGTGATATTTAGTGTGAGGCAAATACTATAAAGTGACTTGAACTCTCCCCCTCCACCCGGGATACAGAAAGGATTTAATCCTTAGGGTCTGCAAAGACTCAGATCTCTGGTTCTTGGCACTAATGGCACTGTGCCTTAGCCCTCATCCCAAGATACCAGACCAGCCAGGTGCTGTTCTTGGGAGCAATTGGGGATTGAGGGGAGTGCTGCATCACTGTCATGCCACATGTGCTGATTGAGTGGCTTCCCCTGTCCTTGACTGACTGCCCTTTAACAATCTTATTGTCATTCTTTCCGAGAAAGATGGGACTCCTATGCCTGACAGCTACCCAGCAACCCCATCTTCAACTGATGTAGCTACATCTGAGCCCAGGGAGACCCTTGTCACTCTGCAGCCCTCCCAACAGCAACCAACACTCCCAACCCCACCAGCTTTGGGAGAGATTCCTCAAGAGCTGCAGTCCCCAATTGGAGAAGGTGGGAGCTCTACACAGCTATTAATGCCTGTAGAGCCAGAGGAATTGGGTCCCACAAGGCCAAGTGGAGAAGCAGAAACAACTCAGATGGAGCTATCCCCAGCTCCCACTATAAGTAAGTAGAATTTGAGGGTTTGAGGGTAGGGGTAAAACAGGAGGGAAGAATGGACATCTTTGTAGTTTCTCTTTACTCTCTTATTTTAGAGAATTTCTAAAGTAGAAGCTCAAGTCCTCATAATTAGGTCTCATAAGGGGGCGGCAGAGGATGGGATGGTTAGATAGTTCACCAAGTCAATGGACATGAGTTTGAGCAAACTCTGAGAGAGAGTGAAGGACAAAGGAGCCTGGCGCACTGCAGTCCATGGGGTCTCAAAGAGTTGGATACTACTTAGAGACTGAACAAACATTGTACATTACCTTTTTAGCTAGAGTTGAGGTGTCTTCTCTGTGTCCTCAAGTGATTATATATATGTCTGAGTGGCTTTGAGGTGATCGCTCTGTACCTGGCTATCATGTGAGGATTCTTTAACTTCTTTAAAAAGAAATAGAGGGTTGTTATCCATGAATAAACTGAAACTCAGAGTGAAACAATTAGCCCAGTAAGTGGTTGAGCTGTGGTTAAAATCCAGATCTGTGTAACTCTGAAGCTTGCTTTTCTTTAGCGCTTCTAGGTCTGGCAAGCAAGTGACCACACATATAACAAACAGCTCTCCCATCCTGGCCAACACCATTTATTTCATGACACTATTTCCCACTAGTTTGAAATGGGGCCTCAAAATTCTTCTCAGCAATGTTCCAACAGGGTAAACAAACCTGTTGCTATCCATGCTCTTTACTGTACTGCATGACTTACTCTGGAGAAACCTTTAGGTGTAGGAGTTTTTGCCTTGCTTGTTGAGATAAGCAGAACCAAAGTCCTGGTGCAGATGATACCTGTAGGGAATCTGAACGTGACAAGATCCCTTATCTGGGATGCCTAGAGAAGATGTTTCACAGGCATGCTTGGAACATCATAAATGTTCAACAAATGATAGAAAGTGTTTGAGCTAAGTTCTTTAAAGCAAATGAGATTGAGAGGGGAGCATCAGGCCAGCGTCTGAAGTGAAGTTAAAGAAGTCTGATCTGGCTGCTTCTTAATTCAGCGCCCCCCCCCCACCCCCGAAGCAGAGATCTAACCTCTCCATGTGACTTCCTCCTAGCCTCTCTTTCCCCAGAGAGAGCTGAAGATTCTGATGCTCTGACAGCTGTCAGCAGTCAACTGGAAGGCTCTCCCATGGATACTAGCAGCCTGGCTTCCTGTACCCTGGAGGAGGCTGTGGGTGACGCCCCAGCAACTGGCAGTTCTGAGCAGCCCACAGCAGGCAGCTCCACTCCTGGGGATGCCCCACCAGTTGTGACAGAAGTACAAGGCAGGGGTGATGGGTCAGGGGAACCTACCCAGCCCCCTGAGGACAGGTAAGCACTGTGTGAGTGAGAGGAGGGAAAGATGTGTTGGCAGGTATTTCAAGCCACTTTCATATATAGTAACTAATGCCCATGCTTTGTACACTGGGGAAATCAACTTGGCTTCTATGAGAAAAGGGGTACTGTAGGAGTATTTTATAAGTTGGAAAATATGGTTCAGAGAACAACCTGAAAATGATTTCCTTCAGCTCTCCCCCTGCATCCTCTGAGAGTTCTTCCACCAGAGATTCCGCAGTGGCCATTTCTGGAGCAGATTCCCGGGGAATCCTGGAAGAGCCATTGCCTTCAACAAGCAGTGAAGAAGAAGATCCTCTTGCAGGTGAGCTCCATGTGTGCTCAGGCCATCTTGGGATTGTTGAGGCTTCTAGTAGCCCTTGGTGTGGAAATGCCCACTAGTCAAAACGGTTCCATACAGATAAAGGGCGGCATATGTGTCGGAGGAGGACCTGCAGTAAGGGAATGCTGATGCTACACAATGGAATGAGCCCAGGCCTTTGGAGTCAAACTGATCTTAGCTCAAATCCCCTCTCTGCCACCTCCTGCTTATAGGACCTGGAGCCATTGCTTAACTTCCCTGATCCTCAATGATACTGAAAGGGTGATGATAGCTACATGGTGGGGTCTTGATGAAGGTTAATTGAGAGCACACACAAAACTTGGCAAATAACAAGAAACTATTCTGAGCCTAAGGAAGGGTGGGTTGTCCTTCTCTGTATGTCCTGTGTCCTTGGCATAAAATGAGGACAGAAAGCTCATGCAAGGCCATGAATTTCCTTCAATCAGTAGAAGTGAGAGTTCCTTCACATCTTGTGTCTCGCCTCAGGTATTAGTCTCCCCGAAGGTGTGGACCCCTCTTTTCTGGCCGCCCTGCCTGATGACATTCGCCGAGAAGTCCTACAGAACCAGCTGGGCATTCGTCCACCAACACGAACTGCCCCCTCAACAAATAACTCAGCTCCTGCAGTGGTGGGGAATCCTGGTGTCACCGAAGTGAGCCCTGAGTTCCTGGCTGCCCTGCCTCCAGCCATCCAGGAGGAAGTATGTGAGGCGGGTAGGGGGCTGGTGGGCCAGGCTGCCTGGCCATGATATGCCCCATTGACTTCTTCTGCTCTGTAGGTACTGGCACAGCAGAGAGCTGAGCAACAGCGACGGGAACTAGCACAAAATGCCAGCTCAGACACCCCCATGGA
Source organism: Ovis canadensis (assembly GCF_042477335.2). NCBI lineage: Eukaryota > Metazoa > Chordata > Mammalia > Artiodactyla > Bovidae > Ovis > Ovis canadensis. Next base: position 53,379,920 of record NC_091727.1, read on the forward strand.
CCCTGTGACCTTCATCCAGACTCTGCCCTCAGACCTACGCCGTAGTGTCCTAGAGGATATGGAGGACAGCGTGTTGGCCGTGATGCCACCTGACATTGCAGCTGAAGCTCAAGCCCTGAGGCGAGAGCAGGAAGCCCGGCAGAGGCAGCTCATGCATGAGCGGCTTTTTGGGCACAGCAGCACCTCTGCACTCTCTGCCATTCTCCGAAGCCCAGGTACAGAGGGAGGCATGTGGGAGGGCTCTGTAATGTCTAGCTTTGGCCACATGAAACTCTTTGTTCCCCTTTGTATTACCTGGGCCCAGCTCAGCACATGTCCCCTCCTCAATTTCAGTTTCCTCTTTCTTTCCTACCAGCCTTCACCAGTCGCCTGAGTGGCAACCGTGGGGTCCAATACACTCGCCTTGCTGTGCAAAGAGGTGGCACCTTCCAGATGGGGGGTAGCAGCAGCCATAATAGGTACCTTTTGCCTGTCTTTTCTCTCCTTGCCATACCACCTTTCATGTCTACTAGTAGTCCAGCTCCCTTTATTTTTAGGTGGAGAAGCTGGATGACCTCTCTAGGGTATTTACTTGAATGAATGGGGAAGCCAGATTTTGGAACTCTCCCTTCAAAAAAGCCACAATTTTGGGTTAGTGTAGCTATCGTAGACCATAAGCACAAAGTAAGGCAGGCAGGCACCAGGTTGTAGCTGTGATTACAGCAAAGGAAGCCACCTGCCTCCCACACAGATAGGAAAATAGCAAGAGCCACTTGTCTTGAGACTACAGCATCTAGGCTGCAGAAGATTTCATTTTTAACCAGGCCAAAGAAGAATAGACCTAACATGCCAAAACATGAAGGAAGTCATCAGTCCCTATTCTGCAGGCAACATCCTGGTAGTCTATAGAAGGCCAAAGTAAGCATTGTTTTCTAGCACTAGGGGCAGTCCAATTTTACCAGTTGATAATACAGACCTGTCCTGCAATCTCTGCTCTCTTCTCAGTCGTCGTGCGGTGAAGGGCAAGTTACTTAATCTGTCTGAGCCTCTTGCTCATCATCTCAAAACTGGATGGTTCTCTGATCTTTACAGCGGCCCTGTGAGGAAGTTGTTACAGATATTATAGAGTATATGGTACACAGTAGGCACTTGAGACAGCTCTTATTACTATATAAAGAGCCCTTACAGTTCTTGGACTGGACACACACTCTTCTCAAGCCTTCTAGGATGTATCAGCTCATCCCCCTCCCCTAGGGCTACACCTGATCCCAGAGCTCTAGCCGAAGTGTTACCCAGAAACCATGCTCTGTTCCAGGCCTTCTGGCAGTAATGTGGACACCCTCCTACGTCTCCGAGGACGGCTCCTCCTGGATCACGAAGCCCTGTCTTGTCTCCTGGTCCTACTTTTTGTGGATGAGCCAAAACTCAATACTAGCCGTCTTCACCGAGTACTGAGAAATCTCTGCTACCATGCCCAGACCCGCCACTGGGTTATCCGTAGCCTGCTTTCCATCTTGCAGCGCAGCAGTGAGAGTGAGCTTTGCATTGAAACACCTAAGCTCTCCTCAAGTGAGGAAAAGGGCAAAAAGTCAAGCAAGAGCTGTGGGTCAAGCAGCCATGAGAACCGGCCCCTGGACCTGCTACACAAGATGGAGTCTAAGAGTTCCAACCAGCTTTCCTGGCTCTCAGTATCCATGGATGCAGCCCTAGGCTGCAGGACTAATATATTCCAGATCCAGCGTTCAGGGGGTCGCAAACATACTGAGAAACATGCAAGTAGTGGCTCCACTGTCCATATCCACCCCCAGGCTGCTCCTGTTGTCTGCAGACATGTTCTGGATACACTCATTCAATTGGCCAAGGTGAGGAGCTTAGAGGAACCCAACTCCTGGGAATGAAAGAGGGGTGTCATTCATAACCTAGTGAAATCTGAACTCTGAGGGAGCTCACAGGTCCTTACTCTTGGTGCTGAGATGTCTATTGTTTCTGGGAATTGTCCAATAAAAAATCTTGTGGGGGTTTTTTCCTCTTTACAATTTTTATGCATTGTCTCATTCATTCATCAACCTTCAGTGGTCTGTATGGTCCCGATTTTACAGATGAAGAAGCTGGGACACAGAAATCTTTAGTGGCTTTGTCATGTGGCTAGTGATGGAGATGACTGGACCTAGAACTTAATACAGTTCTCTTTTTAATAAGCTTTGCTGCCATTTTTTGAGGGCCTGCCTTGTACCAGGCACTATGCAAAATACATTACCTCTAATCTCAACAATTTTGCACGAAGTATAGGTATTCCCCCCACCACCATTTGTAAGTACAGAGATCAGTGCTCAGAAGAGTTTACTAATCCTTTGTCTCCCTACAAAGCTTTTGTTCATTTCTCTAGGCTGCTTCAGTTGGATGAAACTCTTATGTTACATCTCTCCGGTGTTACCAAAGCTGTCCTAAGGAGTGGAGAGACTAGGAGCCAGTGTCTTTCCTTGTCAGGAAAATAGTTTCTGTGTAGACCTCCTAGACCAAACCTGTCATTCTTTTCCTGGCAGGTGTTTCCCAGTCACTTCACACAGCAGCGGACCAAAGAAACAAACTGTGAGAGTGATCGGGAGAGGGGCAGTAAGGCCTGCAGCCCATGCTCTTCACAGTCCACAAGCAGTGGCATTTGCACAGACTTCTGGGACTTATTGGTAAAACTGGACAACATGAATGTCAGCCGGAAAGGCAAGAACTCCGTGAAGTCAGTGCCAGTGAGCGCTGGTGGTGAGGGGGAAACCTCCCCATACAGCCTCGAAGCCTCTCCACTGGGGCAACTCATGAACATGTTGTCACACCCAGTCATCCGCCGGAGCTCTCTCTTAACTGAGAAGCTCCTCAGACTCCTTTCTCTCATCTCAATTGCTCTCCCAGAAAACAAAGTGTCGGAAGCACAGGCTAATTCTGGCAGCAGTGCTTCCTCCACCACTGTTGCCACCTCAACCACATCTACCACCACTATCACTGCCACCTCCAGCACGTCCACTCCGCCTGCTGCAACCACCCCTGTCACTTCTGTTCCAGCCCTGGTTGCTGCCACGGCTATATCCACCATTGCCGTAGCCGCTTCAACCACAGTGACTACCCCCACAACTGCTACCACTACTGTTTCAAGTAAGTGTGGATGTACGCTGGGAGCTGTGGGGTGTGTACATCCACCTCACTCTCAACTCCTCCATCCAGGTATTCCTCCCTGAATGACAGCAGTCAACTTGGTTTGTGTTTATTATAGCCAAGTATGTTAATTCTCACCCTCATTGGTCAGAGTTCTCTGTCTTCCCCCTTCTTTCCTTTCCTTTCCTCTCTCCCTCTCTCTGTCCTGTGAAGACCAGTGAATATGGGTTCCCCTAGGCTAAGCACAAAAAAGAAGAGAAGAAAGTCTCTGTCTTTAAAGAAACACCGCAATCTTTCTAGCCTGGTTGAGGGAGCCAGTTCTCAGAGGAAATAGCTCAAGAGCAGGCAGGATATGGACTTCCCTGGTGGTCCAGTGGCTAAGACTTGAGGCTCACAATGCAGGGATCTGGGTTCAATCTCTGGTCAGAACTAGATTCTACATGCCACAACTAAAGATCCCACATGTTGCAACTAAGACTCAGCACAGCCAAATAAATAAGAGTGTGGATTAAAAAAAAAAAAACAAGCAGGATGCAGTGTGAATCATGGTAGGATCGAGTTGCCAGGCCATCCCAGGAAGTAAAGGGAATGAGCTTTGCAGCAGACTGCTAAGAATCATTTGAAGAAACAGATTTTGAAGGAAGAGGCTTTCAAAGGGCCCTCTTATGGGAGAGGAACAGTTGAGATAAATATCTGAGATTCTTTGTCATTTTAGAAGGTACCATAAGAGTACTTGGCATTCTAAGTCACTTGGATTTGGCCATGGGGAGGGGGTGGATCTTCATTTTCACTACTTTTCCATTTTGAAACCCTTGGGCAGTGCAGTGATTCCTTGACTCTGCCACTTTAAGTCTGTAGCAAGTGAGTTTCAGAGGCTTACAGTGTTCTGTTTCTCAAAGCTGCTACTACTACTAAGGCCAGCAAATCTCCAGCTAAAGTTGGTGATATCGGCAGCAGCAGCAGCAGCACAGACTTTAAGATGGTATCCTCTGGCCTCACTGAAAATCAGCTCCAGCTCTCTGTGGAAGTAAGTCCAAGCTTTTCTGACCTCCCAAGGTTGGGGGAGAAAGAGTCAAAGGAGGTGGATAATATTAGGATTGACTGGGGTGAATAATGTTTTAGTTCTCAAGTTGGGGCTTGCCCAATCTCCCTTCTTTTTCCCCCAGGTGTTGACATCCCATTCGTGTTCAGAAGAAGGCCTAGAGGATGCAGCAAATGTGTTACTGCAGCTCTCTCGGGGGGACCCTGGGACCCGGGACACTGTTTTGAAGTTGCTACTGAATGGAGCCCGCCATCTGGGTTATACGCTTTGTAAACAGATAGGTAATAATAAGAATAAAGCACTCTGTTTTTCTGAAACCTTCTACTTAGGTGTCACCTGTTTATGGAAGCCTCCTGGAACCCCCAGGCTGAATCATATCCACTCTACATCTGTAGCACAGCTTCCAAGCATGCTTTTATCACAGCACTGATATCACTAGGTTGTCAGAATCTGTTTTCCTGTCAGTTGTTCTCTGAGACCAAGGCTGGCCTTCTCTCTATATTCCCAATCCCTGGCACACAGCAGTTCCTTAGTGAAGGAAAATGAGCACTCATAGGACTAACATTGCTTTCCCAATCTGGGTGCTTATAAGAGCCCTATGATGAACCTGCTGAGGCAGTTCACCACCTGAGAGATGCACCTACACTACCTTCACGCTTAGGAATTGAGAGAATAATACTCTCTGCTTTTGTGCAGTTTTGAGGGTACAAAAATTCTAAGAACACTTGTAAATCATCTAGTTCAGTCTTTTTCCCATTTTACCAAGAAGAAAACTAAAACCCGGGGTAGTGTAGAGATTATGAATCAAGGAGTAGAGTCAGATTTGCTTTCAGCATAGAGACTCTCTTTGTTCTCTCCCACCTCCATCCCACTCATAGATCTCCCTAGATCTGATACTACTTGTGTAGTTATCTCTTTCTCAAAAATGTCGCTGGAGCTGAGTTGATACGGGAGTCAGTTAGACTATATAGGGTATTCTTTGCTGCATGAGAATTACAAAGTTCTTCTGGATGAGGCCTCTTGACTGCCACCAGTTTATTCAGCACCCTTAGGCCAGGCAGTGGCCTAGGCACTATTGTAGATAGTTATCTCCTAATTCTCGAAGCAGCCTTGTGAGTTTAGGCAATATTAGTCCCCATTATTACAATGGGAAAGCAAATTGGGAAAGAGGTTAAGTAATTTGCCGAGACTACCACAAAAACCTCAGAAGTTTGAGAGGTATACAGGCTTCAAAAGAGATACTTTTTCCCCTCTGCACTAAGGTGCATTTCATGTAGATTCAGCAAATCCTTGAGGCCAGGTAAACCAGTGGCCCTTGGGCAGCTGATCCATGAGTACACAGTAAAATGAATGGAGCAGAATTATTGTACAGTCCCAAGTTCAGTACAGCTGAGCAAAGAGGACGGCCTGGGAAGGTTTCTTGAAAAGTTTTGGCTTTTAGCTGCTTCAGTAGGGAAGTGTCAACACTTTCTGGCTTCTCTGCCTGCCCAGGAACTCTTCTGGCTGAGCTACGGGAATACAATCTGGAACAGCAGCGGCGAGCCCAGTGTGAAACCCTCTCCCCTGATGGCCTGCCTGAGGAACAGCCACAGACCACCAAGCTGAAAGGCAAAATGCAGAGCAGGTAGGTGGCAGCTGCCCATCTGGCTGTGGAGTTGGGGTCTGGGACATTATGAAAAGTGGTTCTTCCTGATTTTCTAGTTATTTTTTTCCTCCTCTCTGAGCCAGTTTTGTTTCTGTCCTATATATGCACATGGCCCTATTTTTCCTACATGTGTGATTTCCTTCTGAAATTCCATACCCTCTGGTTGACACAAGAAAGCTCTGCTTGTTCTAAGTGTTTATGCTTTGATGCTCTCAATATATGCGAGCCACCTCTACACTATCCAGGTTTGACGTGGCTGAGAATGTGGTAATCGTGGCATCTCAGAAGCGGCCTCTGGGTGGCCGGGAGCTCCAACTGCCTTCTATGTCCATGTTGACATCCAAGACATCTACCCAGAAGTTCTTCTTGAGGGTACTGCAGGTCATCATCCAGCTCCGGGATGACACACGCCGTGCTAACAAGAAGGCCAAGCAGACAGGCAGGCTAGGTATGGAACTGGGGTGTCCAGTTGAGGGGCAGGCTTGGTGGTGGAAAAACAAGAGACCCAGGAGGGCAGGGCTTAATGTCATGTCTCCTTCCTGTTTGACCTTTTCTAAAGGAAGTGATGATACTTTCTTAAAATGTTGGTGGCTGTATTCTGTATTTCACTCAAGCCGTCTACATAGGAAATTTCACTAGGGCAAGTGGGAATTAAAGGGCCTGGAAATCTGACAAGGAAATTGGGGACAGATCTTTTGGTGAACAAGATTTAACCCACTGTGTTTGTCTCCTCTCTGCTTCCTTGATTACTCCTGGCTAAAATATTGTAGCCATGTTACTTCAGCTATGCCCTGCCAAATCCTTCCCCTCTGTCCTACAGAACTCTCACCTGCCACCATCCATCTGCCTAGCCCCATGTCCCCTGCCCTTACCTGTAATGGTAGCTCTTAGTGCCTGACAGTGAGCACTCTGAGACTGAGCGTAAAGCTCAAAGACCTCAGCAAGATGCTTGTGGTGGCTCAGGAGATGGGACACAGAAAATTGAGCATTCCCTCTTTCCACAGGTTACATCTTACCTTCTTTATTCTTTCTCCCAGGTTCCTCCGGTTTAGGCTCAGCTAGCAGCATCCAGGCAGCTGTTCGGCAGCTGGAGGCTGAGGCTGATGCCATTATACAAATGGTACGTGAGGGTCAGAGGGCGCGGAGACAGCAACAAGCAGCAACGGTTAGCATGATGCCTGTGGCCCCTCATTCATTTGTCTTTCCTCCCTCTCCCACCATATCATCAGTGGGATTTCATTGCCCTTACCTTGTATGCTTTTGCATTAAGTTGGCTATATGAATGCTTCTGGACAACAGTTAATTTCTCTTGGTGCTTTCTTGACTGTTCATTGGTTTGGTTTGGTTTAAAGCTTGGCCATCATACCCCACTCCCAGCTATCCAGTCAATAGTGGCGCTTTTGCAAACTGCATAATGCTAAGTGTCTAGGTCCTGAGGGGATACAGGATAAAGATTTTTCAGTTTCATGGAACAATGCAAGTGCCTCAGAGAAATATCAGGAATCCTGCCCTTGAAAGTCTCCCAAGCTTGGTACACTTCCCACATAGCCTCTTCTGGCAATGGCTGGTCCCTCCACCCTGGTCTCTGCCTCTATTCTTCATACTCCCTTGGCACCCAGGCTCTTTTAGGAGGAAGCCTTCAGTTCCTAGGTAGCCAGTTCATTGTTAGGATCTCAGCATAGAGTGACTGTAGGAAAAGCCTAGCATCATGTATATACACTATGGCATTCATTGTTTGCCTGTCCTTATACAACATGCAAGTTACCTTCCCAAGATCCAAGAAATAAGGATATTTTGAGGCCTGTTGGTTTAAAAAGCCAATCCCACCCATCAAAGATTGCATTAATTCATTCCCCTGTTATTTCCTCTTTCGTGAGCAAAAAGGAACAAAGAGCAAACCTACCTTTTGCCCATCTGAGCTTTATACACACACACACACACACACAAACACACACACACACTGTTCCCAGAAGTCTTGAAGTCCAGGAGCCTGGTGCCTGACTGGACTCAGTCCTGGAATAGAATGGAGGCAAATGGCAGGCATCCAGGGAGCTCTTTGGAAAAGCATGCTAGCTCAGGGTGGAAGATAAGCAGAGGAGGTGGGAAGGCCATTCTTTTGTACTGGAGAGCTAAAGAAACTTCTTTCCATATGGGAAGATATGGGAGGCTTCTTTCCAAGCTTAATGATATGTGAGAGATTGTAGGACAGCCTCTAGCCTATCCCTGAGGAAAACAGAGTTGCACCCTTTATGTGACTTTGTCTCCCTTTTATCCAGTCGGAGTCAAGCCAGTCAGAGGCATCTGTCCGAAGGGAGGAGTCACCCATGGATGTGGACCAGCCATCTCCCAGTGCTCAAGATACTCAGTCCATTGGTCAGTACTACTTTTCTATTTCTAGCCCAACAAAAGGGAGAGCCAATCTTAATGGAATGGGTGCCTGATCCCCTGCTTTCAACATACATAAACTCAGTGTTTTCGTTTGTTTAAGTGAACCCTGGTTTCTGTATACTGATAGATGCATACCAATCAACTAAAATCACTAACCGTCACCACCTGATCCTCACTGGCGAATCCTAGCACACACTGCAATTTTGGTAATAAAGAAACTGTGGGGCTTCCCTGATGCTTCCATGGTAAAGAATCCACCTGCCAATGCAGGGGACACAGCTTCAATCCCTGATCCAGGAAGATCCTACATGCTCTGGGCGATTAAGGATATAAAAGATCTGAACAACTATTAATAATTTTGACATATACAGGACACCCCAGCCAATAACAATAACAACTTTTTGAAATGCATATGGAACATTTACCAAAATTAACCATACCCAGAACTTTAGCTTAATAAATTTCAAAGTGCTAAAATATCTCAGAGCATATCCTCTGATAATAGTAGAAATATGTGATATCGAGACTTACCTGGTAGTTCAGTGGCTAAGATTGTGTTCCCAATGCAGGGGACCCAGGTTCAATCCCCGATTGGGGAACTAGATCCCATATACCACAATAAAGATCCATGTGCCACAACTAAGAGTTCTCATGCCACAACTAAAAGACACCACATGCCACAATGAAGACATGGGCCAGCGAAATAAACCAACAGGTGCCTCCCTGGTGGCTTAGTGGTAAAGAATCTGCCTGCCAATGCAGGAGACATGGGTTCAATCCCTGATCCAGGAAGATCCCATATGCCATGGAGCAACTAAGCCCATGCACCTCAATTATCGAGGTGGTGCTCTAGAGCCCGGGTGCCTCAGTTACTGAAGCCCTCACACTCTAGAGCCCATGCTCTGCAACAAGAGAAGCCATCACAACTAGAGAGTAGCCCCCACTCACCACAACTAGAGAAAAGCCCACACAGCAATGAAGATCCACAATGGCCAAAATAAATTTTTTTTTTAAGACACTGTGACAATACTGTGTGGAGAGAGCATGTGTTTGGATCTCTTTCAGTTTCTTCATTTAAAGTAAGGATGTTCCTAGTTAGGACTGAGTTAATGTGTATATATAACACTTAAAGCAGTCCTAGAACACAGTGGATGCTATTATTAGCAGCATTTCTCAAGGTTAATTTCATATAGAATGCTTTTGGGCACCCTTTTAACAGATTCCTGTGGGACAGTGTCATCATAGGACATCTGGTTTTTAAAAAATATTAATCATTTAATTGGAAAAGACCCTGATGCTGGGGAAAGACTGAGGGTAGGAGGAGAAGGGAGCAACAGGATGAGATGATTGACTCATCATCAACTCAGTGGACATGAGTTGAGCAAACGCCAGGAGATAGTGAAGGACAGGGACACCTGGTGTGCTGCATTCCATGGGGTTGCAAAGAATCGGACATGCCTGAACAACAACAAGAAGATCATTTAATAATCCATAGGTCTTCTGGGAGCTGATAAGGCAATGAGGAGACCAAGAAGATCATTTAGTAATCCATAGGTCTTCTGGGAGCTGATAAGGCAATGAGGAGACCAACACTATCTGGTAGAATTTTCCTGCAGTAGCCATTAGCTCCATGTAGCTATTGAGCACTGGAAAAGTGTCTAGTGCAACTAGACAAACTTTTTCTTGTATTAATTTTATTCCATTTAAATGCCATTCAGTGTAGGATGAGAGCTTGCTTTCAGATGTTACTCAGTGGCCAGTGGACCAATCTATTTGGTCTTTCTAATGGCCTATGCATTTGGTCTGAATGAAGAAAAAGCTTCCTGAATCTCTCCTCTGTGTGCCGCCTAGCCTCAGATGGAACTCCACAGGGGGAGAAGGAGAAGGAGGAAAGGCCACCTGAGTTACCCCTGCTCAGTGAGCAGCTGAACTTGGATGAGCTGTGGGACATGCTGGGAGAGTGTCTAAAGGAACTGGAGGAATCCCATGACCAGCATGCGGTGCTAGGTAAGTTGGGCCTGACGGCCCAGGCCCGCCGATCTGTTCTGGGGCCCTTTCTGCCAGCTTGATTTTCTTCCTCCAGATTACTCCTCTCCCTCAGGTCTCCATGGGAGTTCAAAGGAGAGGATTTTTTCTCCGACTTCATTATCAGAAAAAAAGATTTGCTTTCTCTTTTGGTAGCTCTTATCTTTTACTGTGTAGGGGAATCTTTATAACTGGTTGTCTATCCCATTTTTCTTTGGAAGCTCTGACTTCCTCTGTGGCACCATTATGTATCTCCTGCAAGTTTTCATCTAGTAGTTTTGAAATTTGATTCTGAGGGGGAAGAGGTTTATATGTTGAAGTTTATAAAGTAAAATGTTACTGTCCTGTATCATTCCTACCCCCAGTGCTACAACCTGCTGTCGAGGCCTTCTTTCTGGTCCATGCAACAGAGCGGGAGAGCAAGCCTCCTGTCCGGGACACCCGTGAGAGCCAGCTGGCACACATCAAGGACGAGCCACCTCCACTCTCCCCTGCCCCTTTAACCCCAGCCACTCCTTCCTCCCTTGACCCGTTCTTCTCCCGGGAGCCCTCATCTATGCACATCTCCTCAAGCCTGCCCCCTGACACACAGAAGTTTCTTCGCTTTGCAGGTACAGGGAACTCTTAGGCCCCCAAATGTAGAAGGCTTCATTTCTCTACAGGGTCATTTTATATATTTTGTTGTCAGCTGATTTGCAGGGTGAGTGTGTGTGTGTACTGGAAAGTGAGGCTAATGAGTTAGGGACTGGGTCTGGAAGTCTTTTTGTGCCACACTTTTTCCCTGAAACAAGGAAGAGTTGCTGACTGATTGACTTACGTCCCTTCTTCTATGACCCATGATGTGCTGATTCCTGCTGTCCTTTCTCCCCTCAGAGACTCATCGCACTGTGTTAAACCAGATCCTACGGCAGTCCACCACCCACCTCGCTGATGGGCCTTTTGCTGTCCTGGTAGACTACATTCGTGTCCTCGACTTTGATGTCAAGCGCAAGTATGTGCCCTGGATGTTGGGGGTGGGGGGGCTTTCTAAATAGTATCTCCCCTCCCAAAAAGGAGCCAAACATCCTCTGGGGATGATGTTTCCAGAAAAAAATGTTTTCCTCGGTGGCAGCCCTTGGATTAGAATGGTGCTAAGCAGGGGGAAGAGACTCATCTTTGCCACCAAGTGCCACTGTACCTAAATATCCCTTGGTGCTCTTCAACCTAGACTCTGTTCTTTCATCAGACAAGTGCAAGCCTTTGTTTAACCACATGAATTCTAAAATCCCTGTCTATCCTTCAGGGTAATACAGGAGATGCAGGTAGCCATAGTGTATTTACAGCAGGGCTTGGAAGGGTTGAGAAGGCCTCCACAACACTCCTGTCATTTTTTACTCTTCTCTTCCTTTCTGTGCACCTACACATGCTTACCTGCTTGTTGCAGAAATTCCATGCCATAATGTCTGTGGGCCCCTATTTGATGGACACGGGGGAAATTTAGAGTTGGTAGTGAATGGCCTACCTTTTCCAGTAGTAGTAGTAGTGTTAGTCACTCAGTCGTGTCTAACTCTTTGCGATCCCATGGACTGTAGCCCACCAGGCTCCTCTGTCCATGGGATTCTCCAGGCAAGAACACTGGAGTGGGTTGCCATTCTCTTCTCCAAAGGATACTGGGCATTTCCCCAGGGAAAAAAAAGGTGGAGAGCAGAGGTCAAAGTGTCTAGAGGATGAGGAGAACATCACTGTGGGTCTTAATCCTAATCAGGCAAACAGAAATTTGCTCTGCCATCCCAATCTTATTTTCCTTTCTTTCCTACCTCCCAAGATATTTCCGCCAAGAGCTGGAGCGTTTGGACGAGGGACTCCGGAAAGAAGACATGGCTGTGCACGTTCGTCGTGACCATGTCTTTGAAGACTCCTATCGTGAGCTGCACCGGAAATCCCCTGAAGAAATGAAGAATCGATTGTAAGAACCCAGAGCAGAGAGTAAAACGGGATGGCGTGGTTCTGACCCTTCCTACTTGGTAGTGAAGGCTTACTTGGGGCCCAGATGTTCAGGGGAACTTAGAGAGGTGCTTGCCCTCCCTGGTAGGAATTCCTAAGAGGAATCTAGCTCTCACTGAGCTGTCGTCCATATTCTCTGCCCAGTCTCATGAAACTGGTCTTCTGTTGGTTAGCTGGCCCTTGGGCTGAGCTACCCAACAATTCCTATACAGATAGGAGAGTCTGTGGAATTTACAAAGGTACACCTGATGGCTTCACAAAGAGCTTTTCTCCATTGTTACACTAGGAACGGGAAGCCTGCTGAGCAAATGGTACCCTGGGTTGAGGGAGACCACACTTGCAAGAGTGACTCCCCACCAAATTGGTAATCACTCCCTGGTGATTCTGACGCCACCTAGAGGAGATTGGCAGTTTGCAGTGTCATGTGTCATGGGAGCCAGTGAGATGATAGACCTATTGAAGTCGTTTGATGATGCTCTTGAACTTAGGAACTTGATTCCTCCCTCCCCTTGTGGCATGGACTCACTAGCCATGTCATCACACAGGAATTCAGAGAAGCTTCCAAGACAGACTGAATCCTACTCTTCCACCACCAAATCATAATAGACATCAAACTCAGCTCAGCTCTCTTTGATACCACTTGATAACTCCTCCCTGTTTAAAGGCCTTATTAGGTCTTTATATCTTTCCTATTAGTGTTTTCTGGGATATCAGTGAGCCTTTACTGACACTTCAGAACATCTCTTCCATCAGTGATGCCCTTTTCTGTCCCAGATCCCCACCTCTCTTCTGGGCTCTCCTGGCACTCTGCATTTACCACTGTCCTCTGACTCTGCACTCCCCAGCTACTACTTCACTCAGTCACTCACTCAGGTCATGCTGTGCAGAAGATTGGATTTGTCCTGGGCTTTCTGCACATCCCTGTTTCTGCTCTCTTAAACAGGTATATAGTATTTGAAGGAGAAGAAGGGCAGGATGCTGGAGGGCTCCTCCGGGAGTGGTATATGATCATCTCTCGGGAGATGTTTAACCCTATGTATGCCTTGTTCCGTACCTCACCTGGTGATCGGGTCACATACACCATCAATCCATCTTCTCACTGCAACCCCAACCACCTCAGCTACTTCAAGTTTGTTGGACGCATCGTGGCCAAAGCTGTGTATGACAACCGCCTCCTGGAGTGCTACTTTACTCGGTCCTTCTACAAACACATTTTGGGCAAGTCCGTCAGGTAAGGATGTGGCACAACCCTGGGACTGTCCTCAGTGCTGGAAATCTGGTCCTTGTGCCCCATCCCTAAGCTGCCTCTCTGCCACCCCAATCCATGGCCCTATTTGTGTTTATCTAGATATACAGATATGGAGAGTGAAGACTACCACTTCTACCAGGGTCTGGTTTATCTGCTGGAAAATGATGTATCCACATTAGGCTATGATCTCACCTTCAGCACTGAGGTAGGTCAGGAGATCCTGACTGTCACATACCCCAACTGGTTTAGGAAACCCCATTATGCGATTGTTCTTGAACTGACATTGGATAACCTCTTAATATTTCTAAGGAAGCATCTTGATGTCTTAAAATCTTGTGCCCCATTCCCTATCTGTCAGAGAGCAGTGAGTATTTGCAAGAGACAGCACAAATAGAAAAACCAGAATTTGTAAAACAATGCTAGTTTCCCCTATATGTTGAAAAAAAAAATAGTACACTATTCATCATACCCAAAGGTACTTCATTGTAGAAAAATTGTGCAAATATAGATAGATGAAAAACAAAAAAATCTCACTGTTACACTTCCCCAAAATTGCTTTACATAAAGATTTTTTTTTTGTATTACGTTATATTATCCATGCCCTTTTCCCTTTTACTATTGACAGTTATGTTTTAGGACTAAACCCTTGGCCTTTTCCATTTAGGGATTCATGAGCTCATGAGAAAAGTCACTTTTTTTATGACCTTGCTTCATTTCTTTGCCCAGGATACAGCAGAGAGTTTAGGGTGTGCTTCCAGGTATATGTAAGTCCCATCCTAGACCAAGCCTGATTCATATTATTGGTATTTTGGGTATTCTAGGTCCAAGAGTTTGGAGTCTGTGAAGTTCGTGACCTCAAACCCAATGGGGCCAACATCTTGGTAACAGAGGAAAATAAGAAGGAGTATGTACACCTGGTGTGCCAGATGAGAATGACAGGTAGGAGAAATGTCCCTTAGACCCCCTAGCTATCAGTATGGGACAAAGTTAGTCCTCACTCATTACACAGACATTGTTTCTTCTTTTCCCCTATGCCAGCCACAAATGCCTTGCATAAAAGGAGTCCAAAAACCTGACCAAAAAATATTCCCCTTCGTCCACCCTCATACAGGGGCCTAGAAACAGTGATGGGTGAGGTAGGCAAATCAGTCAGCATCCTGCTGGATTAGGGATCTCTGACCTCTGACAGCTGTGCAAGTTCAGATGCCACATGGCTTGTTGGTTCTTTCCCCAGGAGCCATCCGCAAACAGCTGGCGGCTTTCTTAGAAGGTTTCTATGAGATCATTCCAAAGCGCCTCATTTCAATCTTCACTGAGCAGGAGTTAGAGCTGCTCATATCAGGACTGCCCACAATCGACATTGACGATTTGAAATCTAACACTGAATATCACAAGTACCAGTCCAACTCTATTCAGGTGAGCTGATGCTGGCATCCCTCCCTGTATCCTTAAGCAGTGTTAGTTTGTATGACAACCAAATAAACCGGGACTGTTACGGGAGGGGGGTTTTGAGTGGTAGCTTACCTGAACCTAACTCTTCACTGTTCTGAAGTTTCAGTTTTCAGGTGATGTCATCATGTGAATGGAAGAACTGAAACCTGTCCCACAGAAGGGACTTGCCTAACATTGCATATCCCATCCCCCTTTCTTCCAGGAGCTCTCTACCTAATGCTGTCTTCTTGTGTTCATTCCTATAGATCCAGTGGTTCTGGAGAGCATTGCGTTCTTTCGATCAAGCTGACCGTGCCAAGTTCCTCCAGTTTGTCACAGGTACTTCCAAGGTGCCCCTGCAAGGTTTTGCTGCCCTTGAAGGCATGAATGGCATTCAGAAGTTTCAAATCCATCGAGATGACAGGTCCACAGACCGCCTGCCTTCAGCTCACACATGGTAAGAGGAAAGGTTTGTTCTTTTCAGCATTTGAATTTAACTTGCATATTTGCCACTTCTGTGCCCTTACGATGGTCAGGAGTAGTCAAGAACCCAAATCTAGCGCCAGCTACCCTGAACCTATGGGTAGCTCACAGTTTGCTGGTTTTTGTGGAGATGATGGTGTTTGAGATGAGAAGCTGACCCAGATTCACAGTGGGGCTCGGGAGACATTGCAGGTGAAAACTGCCCTGTGAAAACAAGGTGTATTCCAGGGCTCAGCATGGTCAGAGCAAGAAGTTGCAGGGGGCAGAATGCTAAAGAACTCAGCACAGGTGACCAGTGACCCTGCATGCCTCCTTGGAGCTTTCGGGCTCCAAGGGGTATGGTATTTGGGAGGTGGAGGTGGTATTTATACCATGGTTGGGCTATGGTATTTAAGGAGGAGTGATAGGGTCAGGTTATATTTTAGGTGCCTGGTAGCCAGTAGTGGGGCCAGATTTGAGGACAGACAAGATTGGGAGTGTGCAGGCAGAAATCAGGTGGGCACCATGGGAACACAGGGATTTGGTTATCATCTTTTGTCACAAATTGATGTGTCTTCTTTCCCTAGTTTTAATCAGCTGGACCTGCCTGCCTATGAGAGCTTTGAGAAGCTCCGCCACATGCTACTATTGGCCATCCAGGAGTGCTCTGAAGGCTTTGGGCTGGCCTAAAAGGGCCACACCCACTACTGTAGGGGTTTTTTTTTTACCATTGTTGGACCTGGTAAAGGGGGAAACGAAAACAAAAAAGAACCAGAAAGAAATGTCAAAAACCAATAAATGAAATCCACCAACTCACCATGTGTGTGTCCCAGCTGCCCCAGCGCATACCCGTTCCCCCTTTGCTGCTCATCCTCTCTACCGGCTCCCTCTTCCTCACCTCCTCTCCCCATTCCATGCCGTCCATGATCCCCCACCCCATGTGTTAAAAAGGCAATAGCCTTTACAGGGACCCGTTTGTCCCAACTGTTTGAACCGTGTGCTCCTCAGATTCTGTGTTCAGAAGGATTTGCTGCATTGAGACTTGAAACCTTTGGATAGGGGAAAAAATTATATATATATATATTTTTTTGTTCTGTTTGCAATTCTTAATTTGTGCTTGGAATGTGTTGATGTGCACAGCTAATGATTCAATGCGAGACAAGATTGGCGTCTGTGTTGTGGAGGTTTCAAATAAAGAGCACTCTTCATAACTCACTTTTCACAATGGAGTTTTTTTCAAGTTTAAAAAGAAATAAGCACCTCTTGAACACATGCTAGATGGCTGGAGAAAAAATCCAAATGGACTCTCCAGAAAGCCATTTCTGTTACCACACTGGTGCATCCTCCTCCTTCAGGGTCATCAGGAACTGAGGGGATCTTTTTCAGAATGGCATCTACACTTGGGAGTGGTGATGGTGTTAGAGATTTGTAGCTAAGGACAAAGCACCGCCTTGCTCTAGGGGAACAAACCAGCAGGTTTTAAGAGAATTCTCTCAACCCAACCGAAGGTTCTATCCTGAGCCTTTGTAGTTTCAAGTCTGGAGCTCAGTTTAAAATTATTTGATTTACTAATGTTTTAGTTTACTTTTAACAAATTTTAATAAATAATTTGACTGGCTCCCCAAAACAGTCTTTGCATCCTTTTTGGTTTTGTTTTGCATTTTCTTGTCAGATCTGTTCACAGATCGACCAATAGTCTCTTGTGGGGTTTTTTTTACTCCATCCATCACTTAAAGTTGATCTAAGAACTTTGATGGTTCCAGCCTTCAAAGATAAAAGTAATAAAAGTTTAGTAAACTCAGTGGTACTGGCTTTGTGTGGTTTTTCTCATTCTCTAAGGCTCTGCTTCTTAAAAATTTTTCCCTTGACCATGTCCCAGAGTGTGGATCTAGGAAAGCAGTAGTGTGTGTGTTCTTAACCTGATCCCTTGGTCTTGATGCAGATAGCTACTAGTCTTTTTTTTTTTTTTTCCCCTTCCAACATTCACAGTCCTGTTCCTGGCCCTCGTGACTACTGAGAGGACAGATGAATCAACCCTCCACCCTCCAACCCTCCACCCTCCTATTGAGCTTCTAGTCAAGAGGAGGAGACAGATCATTCTGTGTCCAGATGTTGGAAGGGGGATCTCTGGGTACACAGAGCAGAGCAGAAGTATCTGGTCTAGCCTGGGAGATCAGGAAAGGCTTTCTGTTGGTGGTGGTACTTGGGTTGAATCATAAGGCTGTGTGAGAGTGAAAATTAAGGAGGAGAGGGTAATCAGGGTCAACACAGCAGGAGTTCCGTTGCTAGGGCAAGGCTTGAGTGAGGAATAGCGGCCTGAGATGAGGCTGGGAGTCCAGCAGGGCTTTAAAATGAGTGGATGAGCAGAAATATAGTAGAACTGATCAATATACTTAGGAATCGGTTCTAAAAAAAATCAAAACTGACCACTTAAATTTGAAAGGGACGCAAGGGTTGGGAGTTGGGTGTGGAAGTTGGGAGTACAGACAGAATAATCCTGGAGGAAATAAGTGAATCTAACTTAATGACATACCACAATAACCTAATGTGACTGAGTATGGTTTGTCTTTTGGATATGTTTATGGTGTGATATTCATCATCTCGGTGTCAAAAGAGAAAAAACTTGTGACAGTAGATTGTACCTTTTAAAGGTAAAGATACTACCTTGATAAGGTAGCCTCAGACTAACAGCCAACATCACACTGCAAGCATAAAGTGGTCAGTTATCACCAACACAGTTCTGCAAGTTCTAACCATTTCCATAAGGCAGGAAACAAGGTACAGCTGTTGAAGAGAAACTATTTTGCTAAACCAAGAGAATCAAAGTTATTAGAGCTTAAGTGAGTCCAGCAAGACGCCTGGTTATAATGAACAAAACAGTTCACGTAAGTTTGTGTCTGACTCTTAGTCCATGGACTGTAGCTCGCCAGGCTCCTCTGTCCAGGGATCTTCCCAACCCAGGGATCCAATATGGGTCTCTGGCATTGCAGGCAGTCTCCTGCATTGCAGGTTGATTACTGACTGAGCCACAAGGGAAGCCCTTGTTATTATCTAACAAGTATAAATAAATAATATGGTAAATTGCTATATAATAGTAAAAATGTATGCACATATATCAATGTACACAACCTCAAAGATAAGCAAAAAAGTATGATACCTGCCTGTTTAAAACTTTAAAAACAATGCTACATGCATGTATACCAAGAACATGAAAAGCCATATCCACATGTATGGAAGCCCATGCATAAGTATGACAATACTGCATGATGTTCAGGAAAAAATACCGCATGATATGGGGGAAAAAAGGCAACGCAGCTGGGAAGAGGTACTATCCAGAGGGCTTAAACTAAATGTTTTTATTTCTTAGCTTGGTGGTGCTAGGTACATAGGTATTCCTTCAGTCAGTTCAGTTCAGTCGCTCAGTTGTGTCCAACGCTGTGACCCCATGGACTGCAACACGCCAGGCTTCTCTGTCCACCAGCAACTCTGATGGCCACCAACTTCTAGAGCTTACTCAAACTCCTGTCCATTGAGTTGGTGATGCCATCCAACCATCTCATCCTCTGTCGTCCCCCTCTCCCGCCTTTAATCTTTCCCAGCATCAGGGTCTTTTCAAATGAATCAATTCTTCACATCCGGTGGCCAAAGTATTGGAGTTCCAGCTTCAGCATCAGTCCTTCCAATGAATATTCAGGACTGATTTCCTTTAGGATTGATGGCTTTGGTCTCCTTGCTGTCCAAGGGACTTACAAGTGTCTTCACCACCACAGTTCGAAAGCATCAATTCTTCAGCGCTCAGCGTTCTTTATAGTCCAACTCTCACATCCATACTTGACTACTGGAAAAACCATAGCTTTGACTAGATGGACCTTTGTCAGCAAAGTAACGTCTGTTTTTTAATATGTGGTTTAGGTTGGCTCATAGCTTTTCTTGCAGGGAGCAAGCGTCTTTTAATTTCATGGCTGCAGTCACCATCTGCAGTGATTTTGGAGCCCAAGAAAATAAAATCTGTCATTCCCCATCTGTTTTCCATGAAATGATGGGACAGGATACCATGATCTTAGTTTTTTGAATAAGTTTTAAACCAGCTTTTTCACTCTCTTTTACTTTCATCAAGAGGCTCTTTAGTTCTTCCTCGCTGTATGTCATAAGGGTGGTGTCATCTGCGTATCTGAGGTTATTGATATTTTCTCCCAGCAATCTTGATTCCAGCTTGTGCTTCATCCAGCCCAGCATTTCCTATGATGTACTCTGCATATAAGTTAAATAAGCAGGGAGACAATATACAGCCTTGACATACTTCTTTCCCAATTTGGAACCAGTCTGTATTCCATGTCCAGTTCTAACTGTTGCTTCTTGAACTACATATAGATTTCTCAGGAGGCAGATAATGTGGTCTAGTATTCCCATCTATTGAAGAATTTTCCACAGTTTGTTGTGATGTACACAGTCAAAGGCTTTGGCATAATCAGTAAAGCAGAAGTAAAGTAGAGGTTTTTCTGGAATTCTCTTGCTTTTTTGATGATCTAACAGATGTTGGCAATTTGATCTCTGGTTCCTAAGAGATCAATATAAGGTAGTCTTTATAATGTTATTTATAACTTTTCTACACCTGAGATATTTCATAATAAGTTTTTTGAGATGGACAATTTATTAAATTTCACAATGCATTTGAAGCAGGTATCAGGGGACTCAATAACAGGCCTAAGTCTATGTGAAGGCTAACGGCTGCTTTCATGATATGATTAAACATGTCTCTTGCCCCTTAATAATTCCCTTCACTGATGTGTGTATTATAATTACTACTGGTTATCACCTTATTAAAATAGTCTTCTTGGACTTCCCTGGTGGTTCAGTGGTGAAGAATCTGTCTGCCAATGCAGGAGACACAGGCTCCATCCCTGTCTGGGAGGATCCCACATGCCAAGGGAGCAACTCAGCCCATGTTCCTCAACTATTGAGTCTGTGCTCTAGAGCCCAGGAGCCTCAACCACTGAGCCCACACACCCTAGAGCCCATGCTCCACAACAAGAGAAAACTGCAACAAGAAGCCCAGGCACCGCAACTAGAAAGTAGCCTCGACTCACCATAGCTAGAGAAAAAATAGTCCTCTTACAGATAGATCTTACAGATATCTTAGAGATATCATTCCATGTTGGGCAAGTTTTCAAGTAAAAAGACTGCTATTAGTAATTAGGCTGTGGGATTTCCGTGGACATTCAGTGGTTAAAAATTCATGCTTCCATTTCAGGGGGTGTGGGTTTGATTCCTGGCTGGGGAACTAAGATCCCATATGCCACACAGCACAGACACACAAAAAAGAAAACTATGCTGGGCCACAGTGCAAACAAAGCCAGATAAATTGGGATGTATATCTCTATACTTATGAGACATATGTCTTGGCTGGAGAAACAATTACCCAACAAACATTTTTATTGGTGCTTACCATGTGCTGACAACACTGTGAAGTCCCTACTTTAGGGAAAGGAACAGGTGGTGGGAAAGTATAGAGGGCACTGGGTACACAAAGAGACTATAGGCAGGGGTAGCAGGAATAAACATTTTCTCAAATACAAGCAATGACCAGTTAGAAAACAACAGGAAATAGATTCCCTTCATAATAGTAAAGAAGAATACCTAGGAACAACCTTAAGCAGTGTTTGGGACTCATGTGAAAAAGAAAGCTGCAAAACTCTTGTGAGAGGCATAAAAAGAGGTAACTGAGCAGGCTTAGTGTGTTTATTTGCATAAAAAAAAAACAAGTATAGCTGGCCTTAAGACTTTGCTGACATGCTAAGCAAGGTGGGAGTTGAAATGAGCAGATTTGACAGGGAATGGCTTCAAGCCATGAATATTGTCTGCTGTGGTCTACTATAAAGACAAAATGAAGCACCAAGAGCCAGTTGGGGAATAGTTTTGTCAGTGTTAAATTTGGGAAACTTGCCTAAGTATTGGAAAGGAGAGAAATAGAAAGTTCGCTCTACGTGTCACACTAAAATTCCAAATGGAAGATTCAAGCATGAAAAGCATGAACTTATTTTTTGGGGGAAAATAACAACTAATCTGGAATATAGAAAATCTAACACAAAAAAATAAAAAAGACATTAATGGAAAAGACTAACATTTGACTACTAAAATGTTGGCAACACCACAAACAATTAAAAAGCAAAGGCAATCTAGGAAAAAATACATCGCTATCTATGACACTATATATATATATATATAATTTACAAATCACTAAGAGACAAACTGCCAAACAGAAAAACATCCAAGGATATGAAAAGGCAATTCACAAAAGAAAAAATACAAATAAGCACTCAGCATATATAATTGTTTTTGTGTCTATGATAATTATCTCTGCAACAAGGACACCAATAAACGCTTCTCAAATTGAAATACATACAAGTGTGACTCTCGCCTTCTGGGAAGGCCCATACTGTCTGTGGAATGTGTTTCTCTCTAATTCCATTTCTCACCCATTACTTTGTCTCTCACTGAATTCTTTGTGCTGAGACACAAAGAATCTGAGCCAAGATGAGACACCAGAATTTAGGCTTCCAGTTCAAGATGGCAGAGTAGAAGGACATGTGCTCATCTCCGCCAGCGAGAGCACCAAAATTGCAACTAGATGTTCAATAACCATCGACATAAGGAAGCTAGAACCCACCAAAAATAAGATACCCCGTGTCCAAAGACAAGAAGCCACAAGATAGTAGGAGAGATGCAATCACAATAATATCAAATCCCATACCTGCCAGGTGAACGACCCACAAACTGGAGAACAATAATACCAAAGAAGTTCTCCAACTGTTGTGAAGATTCTGAGCCTCATGTCAGGCTTCCTAGCCTGGAGATCCAACAAAGGGACTGGGAATACCCAGGGAATCTGACCTTGAAGACCAGCAGGATTTGATTATAGGACTTCCACAAACTCCGCTCTTGGAGGGCACAGTCTTGCACCCACAAAGACCCAGAGGGAAAGAGCCATGATCCCACAGGAGACTGAACCAGACCTATCTGCTAGTGTTGGAAGGTCTCCTGTGGAGGTGTCAGTAGGTGGGGGCTCACCATAGGGATGGGGGCACTGGAAGCAGCAGTCCTGGAAGATACCCCTTGGCATAAGTTCTCTCGGAGGTTGACATCAACCCTCCCATAGGCGCACCAGCTGCAACAGACCACGAAGAAGCGTGGCTGAGAGAAGCTACCCCTCACCCAAGGTCAAGGGCGGTGACCGAGAGTGCCAGGCTGTGATGGCACAGGAGCGGCCTAGAGGAGCTACCCCATGTTCAAGGTCAAGACGGGCGGCCATGAGAAGATAACCCTTGTCCAAGGTAAGGAGCAGCAGCTGCACTTTGCTGGAGCAGCCATGAAGAGATACCCTACGTCCAAGGTAAGAGAAACCCAAGAAGGTAGGTGTTGGGAGAGGGCATCAGAAGGCAGACACACTGAAACCATAATCACAGAAAACTAGCCAATATGATCACACGGATCACAGCCTTGTCTAAATGAAACTAAGCCATGCCCTGTGGGGCAACCCAAGATGGGAGGGTCATGGTGGAGAGGTCTGACAGAATGTGGTCCACTGGAGAAGGGAATGGCGAACCACTTCAGTATTCTTGCCTTGAGAACCCCATGAACAGTATGAAAAGGCAAAATGATAGGATACGGAAAGAGGAACTCCCCAGGTCAGTAGGTGCCCAATATGCTACTGGAGATCAGTGGAGAAATAACTCCAGAAAGTATGAAGGGATGGAGCCAAAGCAAAAACAACACCCAGCTGTGGATGTGACTGGTGATAGAAGCAATGTCCGATGCTGCAAAGAGCAATATTGCATAGGAACCTGGAATGTCAGGTCCATGAATCAAGGCAAATTGGAAGTGATCAAACAGGAGATGGCAAGGGCGAACATCGACATTCTAGCAATCAGTGAACTAAAATGGACTGAAATGGGTGAATTTAACTCAGATGACCATTATATCTACTACTGTGGGCAGGAATCCCTCAGAAGAAATGGAGTAGCCATCATGGTCAACAAAAGAGTCTGAAATGCAGTACTTCGATGCAATCTCAAAAGTGACAGAATGATCTCTGTTTGTTTCCAAGGCAAACCATTCAATATCACGGTAATCCAAGTCTATGCCCCAACCAGTAATATTGAAGAAGCTGAAGTTGAATGGTTCCATGAAGACCTACAAGACCTTTTAGAACTAACACCCAAAAAAGATGTCCTTTATACTACAGGGGACTGGAATGCAAAAGTAGGAAGTCAAGAAACACCTGGAGTAGCAGGCAAATTTGGCCTTGGAGTACAGAATGAAGCAGGGCAAAGGCCAATAGAGTTCTGCCAAGAGAACGCACTGGTCATAGCAAACACCCTCTTCCAACAGCACAAGAGAAGACTCTACACATGGACATCACCAGATGATCAACACCAAAATCAGATTGATTATATTCTTTGAAGCCAAACATGGAGAAGCTCTATACAGTCAGGAAAAACAAGACCAGGAGCTGACTGGGGCTCAGATCATGAATTCCTTATTATAAAATTCAGACTTAAACTGAAGAAAGTAGGGAAAACAGCTAGACCATTCAGGTATGACCTAATCAAATCCCTTATGATTATACACTGGAAGTGAGAAATAGATTTAAGGGACTAGATCTGATAGACAGAGTGCCTGATGAACTATGGACGGAGGTTCATGACATTGTACAGGAGACAGGGATCAAGACCATCCCCATGGAAAAGAAATGCAAAAAAGCAAAATGGCTGTCTGAGGAGGCCTTACAAATAGCTGTGAAAAGAAGAGAAGTGAAAAGCAAAGGAGAAAAGGAAAGATATAAGCATCTGAATGCAGAGTTCCAAAGAATAGCAAGGAGAGATAAGAAAGCCTTCCTCAGCGATCAATGCAAAGAAATAGAGGAAAAAAACAGAATGGGAAAGACTAGAGATCTCTTCAAGAAAATTAGAGATACCAAGGGAACAAAACATTTCATGCAAAGATGGGCTTGATAAAGGACATAAATGGTATGGACCTAACAGAAGCAGAAGATATTAAGAAGAGGTGGCAAGAATACACAGAAGAACTGTACAAAAAAGAGCTTCACGACCCACATAATCACGATGGTGTGATCACTCACCTAGAGCCAGACATCCTGGAATGTGAAGTCAAGTGGGCCTTAGAAAGCATCACTACAAACAAAGCTAGTGGCGGTGATGGAATTCCAGTTGAGCTATTTCAAATCCTGAAAGATGATGCTGTGAAAGTGCTGCACTCATTATGCCAGCAAATTTGGAAAACTCAGCAGTGGCCACAGGACTGGAAAAGGTCAGTTTCCATTCCAATCCCAAAGAAAGGCAATGCCAAAGAATGCTCAAACTACTGCATAATTGCACTCATCTCAATTCAGTTCAGTTCAGTCGCTCAGTCTTGTCCGACTCTTTGCGACCCTATGAATCGCAGCACACCAGGCCTCCCTGTCCATCACCAACTCCCAGAGTTCACCCAGATTCACGTCCATTGAGTCAGTGATGCCATCCAGCCATCTCATCCTCTGTCGTCCCCTTCTCCTCCTGCCCCCAATCCCTCCCAGCATCAAAGTCTTTTCCAATGAGTCAACTCTTCACATGAGGTGGCCAAAGTACTGGAGTTTCAGCTTTAGTATCATTCCTTCCAAAGAAATCCCAGGGCTGATCTCCTTCAGAATGGACTGGTTGGATCTCCTTGCAGTCCAAGGGACTCTCAAGGGTCTTCTCCAACACCACAGTTCAAAAGCATCAATTCTTCGGTGCTCAGCCTTCTTCAAAGTCCAACTCTCACATCCATACATGACCACTGGAAAAACTATAGCCTTGACTAGACGAACCTTAGTCGGCAAAGTCATTTCTCTGCTTTTGAATATGCTATCTAGGTTGGTCATAACTTTTCTTCCAAGGAGTAAGCGTCTTTTAATTTCATGGCTGCAAGAGGCTTTTTAGTTCCTCTTCACCTTCTGCCATAAGGGTGGTGTCATCTGCATATCTGAGGTTACTGATATTTCTCCTAGCAATCTGGATTCCAGCTTGTGTTTCTTCCAGTCCAGCGTTTCTCATGATGTATTCTGCATAGAAGTTAAATAAGCAGGGTGACAATATACAGCCTTGACGTACTCCTTTTCCTATTTGGAACCAGTCTGTTGTTCCATGTCCAGTTCTAACTGTTGCTTCCTGACCTGCATATAGGTTTCTCAAGAGGCAGGTCAGGTGGTCTGGTATTTCCATCTCTTTCAGAATTTTCTACAATTTATTGTGATCCACACAGTCAAAGGTTTGGCATAGTCAATAAAGCAGAAGTAGATATTTTTCTGGAACTCTCTTGCTTTTTTGATGATCCAGTGGATGTTGACAATTTGATCTCTGGTTCCTCTGCCTTTTCTAAAACCAGCTTGAACATCAGGAAGTTCACGGTTCACATATTGCTGAAGCCTGGCTTGGAGAATTTTGAGCATTACTTTACTAGCATGTGAGATGACTGCAATTGTGCGATAGTTTGAGCATTCTTTGGCATTGCCTTTCTTTGGGATTGGAATGAAAACTGACCTTTTCCAGTCCTGTGGCCACTGCTGAGTTTTCCAAATTTGCTGGCATATTGAGTGCAGCACTTTCACAGCATCATCTTCCAGGATTTGAAACAGCTCAAATGGAATTCCATCACCTACACTAGCTTTGTTTGTAGTGATGCTTCCTAAGGCCCACTTGACTTCACATTCCAGGATGTCTGGCTCTAGGTGAGTGATCACACCATCTTGATTATCCAGGTGGTGAAGATCTTTTTTTTACAGTTCTTCTGTGTATTCTTGCCACCTCTTCTTAATATCTTCTGCTTCTGTTAGGTCCATACCATTTCTGTCCTTTATTGAGCCCATCTTTGCATGAAATGTTCCCTTGGTATCTCTAATTTTCTTGAAGAGATCTCTAGTCTTTCCCATTCTGTTCTTTTCCTCTATTTCTTTGCACTGATCGCTGAGGAAGGCTTTCTTATCTCTCCTTGCTATTCTTTGGAACTCTGCATTCAGATGCTTATATCTTTCCTTTTCTCCTTTGCTTTTC
This sequence comes from Ovis canadensis, assembly GCF_042477335.2. Taxonomy (NCBI): domain Eukaryota; kingdom Metazoa; phylum Chordata; class Mammalia; order Artiodactyla; family Bovidae; genus Ovis; species Ovis canadensis. The sequence goes on from NC_091727.1 coordinate 53,406,355, forward strand.
ACTTCTCTTCTTTTCACAGCTATTTGTAAGGCCACACACTAGTAAAGTAATGCTCAAAATTCTCCAAGCCAGGCTTCAGTAATTCATGAACTGTGAACTTCCAGATGTTCAAGCTGGTTTTAGAAAAGGCAGAGGAACCAGAGATCAAATTGTCAACATCCACTGGATCATCAAAAAAGCAAGAGAGTTCCAGAAAAACATCTATTTCTGCTTTATTGACTATACGAAAGCCTTTGACCATGTGGATCACAATAAACTGTGGAAGATTCTGAAAGAGATGGGAATACCAGACCACCTGACCTGCCTCTTGAGAAACCTATATGCAGGTCAGGAAGCAACAGCTAGAACTGGACATGGAACAACAGACTGGTTCCAAATAGGAAAAGGAGTACGTCAAGGCTGTATATTGTCACCCTGCTTATTTAATCAAGATTGCCGGGAGAAATATCAGTAACCTCAGATATGCAGATGACACCACCCTTATGGCAGAAAGTGAAGAGGAACTAAAAAGCCTCTTGATGAAAGTGAAAGAGGAGAGTGAAAAAGTTGGCTTAAAGCTCAACATTCAGAAAACGAAGATCATGGCATCCGGTCCCATCACTTCATGCGAAATAGATGGGGAAACAGTGTCAGACTTTATTTTTCTGGGCTCCAAAATCACTGCAGATGGTGATTGCACCCATGAAATTAAAAGACGCTTACTCCTTGGAAGGAAAGTTATGACCAACCTAGATAGCATATTCAAAAGCAGAGACGTTACTTTGCCAACAAAGGTCTGTCTAGTCAAGGCTATGGTTTTTCCAGTGGTCATATATGGATGTAAGAGTTGGACTGTGAAGAAAGCTGAGTGCCGAAGAATTGATGCTTTTGAACTGTAGTGTTGGAGAAGACTCTTGAGAGTCCCTTGGACTGAAAGAAGGTCCAACCTGTCCATCCTAAAGGAGATCAGTCCTGGGTATTCATTGGAAGGACTGATGCTAAAGCTGAAACTCCAATACTTTGGCCACCTCATGCAAAGAGTTGACTCATCGGAAAAGACTCTGATGCTGGGAGGGATTGGGGGCAGGAGGAGAAGGGGACGACAGAGGATGAGATGGCTGGATGGCATCACTGACTCGATGGACATGAGTTTGAGTGAACTCTGCGAGTTGGTGATGGACAGGGAAGCCTGGCGTGCTGCAGTTCATGGGGTCACAAAGAGTCAGAAGCGACTGAACTGAACTGAGAGCCCAGCAGACCCCAGGCCTGGGGCCCAGGGCTGGGTCACCTCAGGCCAAACAGCTAACAGGGAGGGAGCACAACCCCACCCAACAGCAAATAACTAGATTAGAGTAAAGCTTTATTGAGCAAGGCCCTGCCCACTAGAGCAAGACCCAGTTTTTCCCACCCAGCCCCTCCCATCAGGAAGCTTACTCAAGCCTCTTAGGCTCCTCCACCAGAGGGCAGACAGAAGAAGCAAGAAGAACCACAGTCCCACAGCAGCTAGAACAAAAACCACAATCCAGAAAGTTAATCAGGATGAAAAAGCAAAGAGTTATGTCCCAGATGAAGGGACAAGATATAACCCCAGAAAAACTAAATGAACTGGAGATAGACAACCTCCCAGAAAAAGAATTCAGAATAATGATAGTGAAGATGATCCAGGACCTCAGAAACAGAATGGAGAAGATGAAAGAAATGTTTACCAAAGACCTAGAAGAACCAAAGAAAAAACAGAGATGAACAATACACTAGAAAGAATCAATAGCAGAATAACTGAGGCAGAAGAACAGATACATGACCTGGAGGAGAGAATGGTGGAAATCACTGCCACAGAACAGAATATTTTTTAAAAAATGAAAACAGCCTAAGAGACCTCTGAGACAACATTAAATGCACCAATATTTGCATCACAGGGGTCCCAGAAGGAGAAGAGAAAGAGAAAGGACCTGTGAAAAATATTTGAAGAGATAATAGCTGAAAACTTCCCTAATATGAGAAAGGAAATAGTCAACCAAATCCAAGAAGCACAGAGTCCCAGTCAGGATAAATTGAAGGAGGATAAAATATTAAAAGCAACAAGGGAAAAATGGCAAATAAGATACAAGGGAATTTCCATAAGGTTATCAGCTGACTTTTCAAAAGAAACTCTACAAACCAGAAGGTAATACCATGACATATTTAAAGTGATAAAAGGGAAGAACCTACAACCAAGAACACCCTACCCAGCAAGTACAGTTCAGTCACTCAGTCATGTCCAACTCTTTGCAACCCCATGAACAGCAGCACGCCAGGCCTCCCTGTCCCTCACCAACTCCCAGAGTCCACCCAAAGCCATGTCCATTGAGTCGGTGATGCCATCCAACCATCTCATCCTCTGTCATCCCCTTCTCCTCCTGCCCGCAATCTTTCCCAGGATCAAGGTTTTTTCCAATGAGTCAGTTCTTTGTATCAGGTGGCAAAAGTTTTGGAGTTTCAGCTTCAACATCAGTCCTTCCAATGAATATTCGGGACTGATTTCCTTTAGAATGGACTGGTTGGATCTCCTTGCAGTCCAAGGGACTCTCAAGAGTCTTCTCCAACACCACAGTTCAAAAGCAAGATTCTCCTTCAGATTTGATGGAGAAATCAAAAGCTTTCCAGACATGCAAAAGCTGAGAATTCAGCACCATCAAACCAGGTTTACAACAAATGCTAAAGGAACTTTTCTAGACAGGAAACACAAGAGAAGGAAAACACCTACACAAAATAAACCCAAGACAATTAAGAAAATGTTTATACGATAATACATATCAATATTACCTTAAATATAAACAGATTAAATGCACCAACCAAAAGACATAGATTGGCTGGGTGGATGAAAACGTGTGCATGTATGCATTTCCACTTACCACATCACTGTACTTAACCCCCCAAATTGTATGCGATTGTTTTATATTGTTAGGTTATTCATATTTCCATTGTGGCTTGCAACTTTAATTATCTTTTATTTTTTGTCTGGATATTGATTGTGAAAACTAAAAAAAAAAACATCTTTTACTATGATGATTATATAATTATTATTCACAATACCATTGTATCATGATTGGTCAACAGAAAATAATAGGATTCTATATCACCAAAACTATCATTTAACTTTTTTTTTAAACCTGTAATCACTTTTTAAAATCCAGATACATATCAAAATTATCTCAAAATTTTTAAAACAATACAAATGCCCAGGTTTGCTTTTTTCTTCAAAGCTCCAGATGTGTTTCTAATGACCAGCCATGTTTAAAAATAACTGGACTATATGATGATATTTTACTTTAATCTGGTTTGTTTCACCTTTTCTATTTCATATGCAGTTTTTCCATTTCATTTAGTTTGTTTTCCAATTTATCCATCTCTTTTTTAAAATGTTTTTTTTCAAGCCTTTATCAAGTATAGTAGAAAAACCTTTGTGTATGTATATATATACATATATATATTTTAGAAAATTTATGAATTTGGGGCTCCTAGCTAAAAAAATTATGATATTTTGATTCCATTTGTTCAAATTAGTATGACTCAGTTCAGTTCAGTCACTCAGTCATTTCTGACTCTTTGTGACCCCATGGACTGCAGCACACCAGGCTTCACTGTTCATCACCAACTCCTGGAGCTTACTCAAACACATGTCCATTGAGTCAGTGATGCCATCCAACCATCTCATCCTCTGTTGTCCCCTTCTCCTCCTGCCTTCACTCTTTCCCAGCATCAGGGTCTTTTCAAATGAGTCAGTTTTTCGCATCAAGTGGCCAAAGAATTGGAGTTTCAGCTTCAGCATCAGTCCTTCTGAATTTCCTTTAGGATGGACTGGTTGGATCTCCTTGCTGTCCAAGGGATTCTCAACTGTCTTCTCCAACACCACATTTCAAAAGCATCAGTTCTTTGGCACTCAGCTTTCTTTACAGTCCAACTCTCACATCCATACATGACTACTGGAAAAACCATACCTTTGACCAGATGGACCTTTGTTGGCAAAGTAATATCTCTGCTTTTTAATATGCTGTCTAAGTTGGTCATTAACTTTTCTTCCAAGGAGCAAGCTTGTTTTCATTTCATGGCTGCAGTCACCATCTACAGCGATTTTGGAGCCCGAAAAAATGAAGTCTCTGTTTCCAATGTTTCCCCATCTATCTGCCATGAAGTGATGGGACCAGATGCCATGATCTTAGCTTTCTGAATGTTGAGTTTTAAGCCAACTTTTTCACTCTCCTCTTTCACTTTCAAGAGGCTCTTTAGTTCTTCTTCGCTTTCTGCCATAAGGGTGGTGTCATCTGCATATCTGAGGTTACTGAAATTTCTCCTGGCAATCTTGATTACACCTTGTGCTTCATCCAGTCCAGCATTTTTCATGATGTACTCTGCATATAAGTTAAATAAGCAGGATGACAATATACAGCCTTGACATACTCCTTTCCCAATTTGGAACAGAATGCTAGATTTCTAATTTGTTTAAAAAAACAATAGATACCCAACAAGCAACAAAGGTTTACTGTATAGCACAGAGAACTATATTGTAATAACCTATAATGGAAAATAATCTGAAAAATTATATGTGTATATGTATAACTGAAATATATCCATGTGCATGTGTTTGTATTAACATGAGTGAGAGAGAATGTGAAGAAACAGGTGCTGTTATATACTGCTGAGAAACTGGCACCACCTTTCTGATGTGTGATTTTATAATATCTACTGAGAAAGAGAAAAAACAGCCCCTGACTTCTGAGAGCTGGCCTGGTGTTCACAGTCAGGACTTAGTGTTCTGTTGAACATAAACACGGAACATCAACAGCAGACGAGGCCACTCTGTGACTGCGTTAGATTAAGACAAATTTGAGACCACTCCCTAATCATATCTGCTGCTGCTGCTAAGTCACTTCTGTCGTGTCCAACTCTGTGCGACCCCATAGACAGCAGCCCACCAGGCTCCACCATCCCTGGGATTCTCCAGGCAAGACCACTCGAGTGGGTTGCCATTTCCTTCTCCAATGCATGAAAGTGAAACGTCAAAGTGAAGTTGCTCAGTCTTGTCCGACCCTCAGCGACCCCATGGACTGCAGCCTTCCAGGCTCCTCCATCCATGGGATTTTCCAGGCAAGAGTACTGGAGTGGGGTACCATTGCCTTCTCTGAATCATATCTGAACACAGACAAAATATAAACCACAAAAGTTAACCAAACATCCCCTATCCCGATTAATATGAGTGGCTGCTATTTTTTTAAACAATTACAGTTTCAGTCTCTCCCTAGTCTGCCCTCTCTAGAGAGATGCATTCAGTTCAGTTCAGTTCAGTTGCTCAGTCGTGTCTGCCTCTTTGCGACCCCATGAATCGCAGCACGCCAGGCCTCCCTGTCCATCACCAACTCCCAGAGTTCACTCAGACTCACGGCCATCGAGTCAGTGATGCCATCCAGCCATCTCATCCTCTGTCATCCCCTTCTCCTCCTGCCCCCAATCCCTCCCAGTATCAGAGTCTTTTCCAATGAGTCAACTCTTCGCATGAGGTGGCCAAAGTACTGAAGTTTCAGCTTTAGCATCATTCCTTCCAAAGAAATCCCAGGGCTAATCTCCTTCAGAATGGACTGGTTGGATCTCCTTGCAGTCCAAGGGACTCTCAAGAGTCTTCTCCAATACCACAGTTCAAAAGCATCAATTCTTCGGCACTCAGCCTTCTTCACAGTCCAACTCTCACATCCATACATGACCACAGGAAAAACCATAGCCTTGACTAGACGGACCTTAGTCGGCAAAGTAATGTCTCTGCTTTTGAATATGCTATCTAGGTTGGTCATAACTTTTCTTCCAAGGAGTAAGCGTCTTTTAATTTCATGGCTGCAGTCACCATCTGCAGTGATTTTGGAGCCCAGAAAAATAAAGTCTGACACTATTTCCACTGTTTCCCCATCTATTTCCCATGAAATGATGGGACCGGATGCCATGATCTTCGTTTTCTGAATGTTGAGCTTTAAGCCAACTTTTTCACTCTCCTCTTTCACTTTCATCAAGAGGCTTTTTAGTTCCTCTTCACTTTCTGCCATAAGGGTGGTGTCATCTGCATATCTGAGGTTATTGATATTTCTCCCGGCAATCTTGATTCCAGCTTGTGTTTCTTGCAGTATACCCAATTATACACTTACACCCCCCCCCACTTCTGGATAATATTGAATCTAGAGTAAAACATCACTTCCTTAAACTGTACCCAAACCACCTAACACAAGTCCAAATTCTATGATACATCTTTTCTTTTACTGAGAGAACTCATAGCCCCCCATGCTGGGCATTCTCCTCAGTACCAACTTGCTTGACTAAGGACAAGTCTGTGCCCATGGCCTTTGGCTACAGAGGTGCTGACACTATGAAGACTCTTACAACATACATAGTAAAGTATCAAATAGTATCTATCGTATACTTTAGTCAACTTTTTTAATCTTCACAAGATGTAAACTGGCAGCCCAAACTTTTTGAATTGCAGACACAATACGAGGTGTGTCTGCAAGCATGCCTGTGTGTGAGTGCTACTGTGAATGACTTGGGGTGGACATAGCTTCTTCAGGTCCTATGGGAACCACTACTCCTTATACCCTTCTGCTTTGTTCACTCATTCAAAACAATATTTATTGAATACCTACTGTGTGCGAGCTTGACAATGCAGCAGTGAACATATCAGACATAAAGCCCTGCCATCAAGAAGCTAATATTGCAATGAAAAAGGAAGACAATAAACAAATATGCCAGAGAGTGAGTAATGTATTTTTTCCTCTAAAGAAAAATAAGTTAAACAAGTGGAGTGACAATATACAGCTTTGATGTACTCCTTTCCCAATTTGGAACCAGTCCATTATTCCATGTCTGGATCTAACTGTTGCTTCTTGACCTGCATACAGATTTCTCAGGAGGCAGGTAAGGTGGTCTGGTATTCCCATCTCTTAAGAATTTTTCAGCTTGGGAGGTCTCACCCACTGAGCGGACACACTGCCTAGGACCCTTTCTCAACTGGGACTCCAGATGTGCTGTGACTCAGGACTTCCCAGTGCTGTTTAAGTCTGGATGTTGGTCAAAACCCAATTTGGTGAGGTATCCTCTGTTCTTTCTATTTCTCTTTTAATATGTTGAAAGTAAGCTAGATAGTTCTCTAATAAATGTTTGTATTATTTATTTGTATATAACGAATGGCTTATTTTTTTAACAAATCCTTTGAATCTGAGGTGAAAGCAAAAACTTTCAGCAAAGCATTAATTGGCATTGTGAGCAGGATCTGTGAGTCAAGATGCCATTCTTTAAGAAGGATGAGATGAAGGTTGATTAAGTTTTTATTCCCAAATGGGAAGATTCACTTTATTGCTCTTTAGCTAATGAATAGTATTCATTGAATTGCGTAAGAACTGGAACTTTGAATTAAAGCAGGTTGAACCTTTGAAAGTTATTACATGTTTGTGGCTTGTGCTGATTGAAAAAGGTTAAGAATGTGCTGTGCTAGGTGAGAGGCTATATCCTTCTCTCTGCCTACAGTAAGGCACATAAAGCTAATTGAAAATTGTCTGAAGAAAAGTTAGAGTTGGAAAAAGAATTATGCGATTTGTGAGGATGATAGTCCATGTTACAATGCCAAAGTTATATTTTAGTTGATCAAATCTTCACTTTTTAAGTCGGCTCTCCTTTGAGCCAGTCCACAGCTTCTCTCTCCTTTCTTTGTCCTGTTGCTGCCTTACACCCCATCCCCATCTGGCTCTGTCTCCTTCTCTATCAGCTAATCCCTTTCTAACTTCCCCTATCTCTCAGGAAGTGAAAGTGAATGAAAGTCGCTCAGTTGTGTCCAACTCTTTGCGACCCCATGGACTACACAGTCCATGTCCATGGAATTCTCCAGGCCAGAATAGTGGAGTGGGTAGCCATTCCCTTCTCCAGGGGATCTTCCCAATTCAGGGATCGAACCTAGGTCTCCCGCATAGCAGGCAGATTCTTTACCGGCTGAGCTACCAGGGAAGCCCTTAGAGGAGAGGGGGAAACTAGCTTCCCCCATTCCTTCCCAACTCTAGCAAGTTTGTTTCTGCCCCTGTTATTACAGTCAATTTGAGTACTATTTGGTCTGTATTTTAGCTATGAAACTATGACTAGAGAAAGGAAAGATGACTTTTTTGACACAAGATGGCCATGATATTCTTTAGACTCCAGAGAAAACTGGTTAAAATGAAATTTTGTTTTCCTTTGAAACTGCAAAACTGGTTCTTCTTACATATGCAATTAAAAACAGCTAGCTTGTTAAAGAGGCCGGCCCAGGAAAAAGCTTGAAGTCAACCTTTCCCAGGGCTTCCCTGGTGAGAATCTGCCTGCAATGCGGGAGACCTGGTTCGATCCCTGGGTTGGGAAGACTCCCTGGAGGATCCCATGGACAGAGGAGCCTGGAGGGCTACAGTCCATGCAGTCCCAAAGAGTTGGAGACAACTGGAATGATTTAGCACAGCACGCAACCTTTGCCACGTCCTTGAAATACAGAGTCCAATTTGTCTGAGACCTCAGCCTTGGGCAAATTAGGATTTCAAGCCAAGAAAAAATAAAAGGAAAGAGAAAAGAGTCAGAGACATTTTAAATCTCAAACGGAAAACTATGAGATCTCTGTCTGTCTGGATTTATCTATGTCTCAATGTGTGTCTTTGTTTTTGGATAATATGAGGTTAATTTGTAAATGAGCTCTATTCAATTGGCTTAAAGAAAAGTAAGCACTTATGAATCAAACAATTACAAGAGAAATTAACCTAAATGAATTTCAGGTTCATGTGAACTGGGAAATGTTCAATATTAAATATCTAGTATTAATGCTTGTTTGCTAATCTAATTAAGACATGTCTTGAGTCATCAACATTGTGCAATACTTTTATTATGCCTAGGTTTAATGTAAGCTAAATTTGTCAATAAGGAGAGTAACTCAAGTGAAGAAACTTTAAAATATATATATAAATGGGACAAGAGCTTTTAGATAATTAAGAATAATTATACTAATAATTATACTTTAGGAATGTCTGTCTAAAATAGTCTCTCCAGATTGGGGTAACTTGAATTTTTAGGGTTGTGCTAAACTAAGTAGTAAAAGTTTATTGAATAGCTAGATCATTTCCAAATAAAATAAGATTTTGAAACATTAATTACTAAATGCTAACTTCATCTTAGAGAGAAACTAAAGAGATTTTGGACTATTAATAAATATGCTTGACTATTAATAAACATCCTGAGATGTTCTCTATAAGAAAGCAAATGTTTTTAGAAATTATCATTGGTATATATGTTCACCAATCTACAGAATGCTAATATAAAGGACAGTTCATAGTTGCTTAAGGAAAATAAGATGTGTTTTAAGTTAAAAAAAGTATGAGAAATGAAATTGCATTTTATCAAGAAAAAAGAAAGTAGATCTGACTTACAGGTGGCTGTTTCTAAATAAACAAAGTAATTTTAAAAAAGAGAGACCAGTTTTATGGAAAGTGGACCCCATGAAAATAGTTTTGTACATAATACAAGTTATCTTGAGATGTTGAACTGCCTTTGATAATGGATTTTAAGTTTCTTTACCTGTGAAGTGATCTGTTCTATGTTTATCTTTGAAATCTTTTTGTTAACTTTGGCTAAGAGAGTAGCTGTTTTTTCACAATGACCTATATGATCCTATCTGACTGTTATAAACCCCGTTGATATTTTTGGCAAAACACCCTAAAATTAAATTCTAATGAAGTTCTTTTGACCTCTAGCCAACTTTGGGATGTTTCAGAGGGCCCTGAGACATCCCAAAGAGAGGTATGAAACTACATGGGTTCATTTAGACATGTTAAATTACATGGGAATTATTGTCAGAGGAGTGATAAATCTTCTCAGGTTATATGTATGGTTGATGTTACTAATATAGGTATCCTAAAAATTATGTGGAATTCATAAAGATCTGACATGTCCTGATTAACTGTTTTTAATTATAATTCTAGTTATCATATTAAAGTGTTACATGTCACAACAATGACCAGGTTGCTTTGTCAACTGCAATATAATCAGATTTTAAACATGCCTTCTATGGTTTCCCTCTCATGCCTTTAGAAGAATACGGCTAGGTCTTCAAGATTTATGGAAAAAACTTTCTAAGATTAACCAGATAAACAAATTTTGTTATTAACATAAGATGGTACCAGACTGGAATTTGGTTTTCTCTCTCTGTTAAGAGAACAAAGTTTTCTTAGAATGCAGTTTCTGATAACAAATTGTGAATTTCTTTGCCTTTAAGTGATTTATATTTGTTTTAAAAATCTTGCTACTTTGGTAAAGTAAATAAGTATTATTTCCTAGTGATCTATAAAGATTATGGTACATGTAGATAAAGTTCCTTCTGTTCTACAAAATTGACCTCTCACTGTCAAACTATTGCTATCCTGATGTCCTTAAAAACATGGCAATAGTCTACTCCTAAATTGGGGAATTTAAAATGGGTAAGCTATAGCTGTAAATCAGTCTGGGCTATGGGAAATCCAAGATGGCCACCTGGCTTTTCCTGGCTCCCTGACAAACCTTACTTTTATTTGATGGGTTAAAGCCCTTACAATGAAAAATGTTTATGTTTCACTGAACATTACATTCTAGTTTTGTATTCACTTCTGAAATAGTTCCTTGTTGTTATGTTGTATTGCTAAAATTTTAATTAAGTTGTTAAAGGACACTTTATTTCTAAAGCTTATATCAGTAGTCAATCTTTGAATAAATATCAAATGCTTCATTATGTACAACCAGGAAATTAATACCTGGATATAATCATTTAACTAAGTCAGATGACCTGGGGTATATTGGGCTATACCTGATGAAAGTTCTTGACTTAAATTCTAGATTATGACCTTACTAACAACTGCTGCTGCTGCTGCTAAGTCGCTTTAGTCATGTCCAACTCTGTGCGACCCCATAGATGGCAACCCACCAGGCTCCCCCATCCCTGGGATTCTCCAGGCAAGAACACTGGAGTGGGTTGCCATTTCCTTCTCCAATGCAGGAAAGTGAAAAGTGAAAGTGAAGTCGCTCAGTTCTGTCCAACTCTTCATGACCCCATGGACTGCAGCCCACCAGGCTCCTCCGTCCATGGGATTTTCCAGGCAAGAGTACTGGAGTGGGATGCCATTGCCTTCTCCGGCTAACAACTGCTAGCTATATTATTTTCTATGTTGCCTGTTTCAGAAAATTGTTGTCTCTTACATTACCAAATATGTGACTGAGCCACTGATAAAATGATGATATATATAGCTCCATATGAGATCAATGATTGTAATAATCTAACTCTAGATATGGGAAGAAGCAACAAGAGGGTATATTTTCCTGGACCAAGAAGCTAGTAAGACAGGAATGGTCCAGAGACTTTTGTATTCACAGGGCCTAGTCCAATAACAACACACTGAATGGCCCATCAATGGAATCTTTGCTAGACCTGGAAATCAGCCTTTCCAGCCCCGTGGGACACAATGGCCATGAAATGCCCCCAAAGCATGGTCAAATCTGTGGCTGTGAAGGGGCCTGCTGACTGGAAACTGGCACTTGCAGACTGCCTCTGCTAAGATTAAATCTGGCCAGCTGTAGAGCTGCTGTACTTCAACACTCCCTGAAAGGAATTCAGGGTGGATGTCAGAAATCAGGCACTCACACTGCACTCTGGAAAAATGGACAAAACAGGCATTCAGATAGTCAGATGTTTTCAGGTACAGATTTTTTTTTTATGAGCCCAAATGGTTGCATCTTCTCATACCTAGAGAAATACTGACATCATAGGCCCAATGTCTGGCCCTGGTTTTCCTAACCTTTCTTCTAGACACCTTGACAGCTCTTCTACTTTTATGCATCTTTAACCCTCTTGTTAAGTTTCTTTCTTTGAGAATGCAGCAAATGGATCTCCAAATGGTAATACAAGAATATCACCTAGCTAACACGGAAGACAATTGGCCAATAGAAGCATAAAATCATAGACTCTTGCAAAGGTGGTTAAATTATCTAGACTTTGATAACTACACCCATTTACTGACAGACTGTGACAAGGCTATGGAAGGACTGCTGTATGGACCACCTTCTCAAGTTTGAGAACTCTGCTTATTGGAACACTCCATCAATTACTGTGAGTGAGTGACTAACGGATAGTCCCTCAGTTGTGTCTGATTCTTTGCGACCCCACGGACCTTAGCCTGCCAGGCACCTCTGTCCATGGAAGCATACTGTCCATGGAAGCATTCTCCAGGCAAGCATACTGGAGTGGGTTGCCATTCCCTTTTCCAGGGGATCTTCTCGACCCAGGGATCAAACCCAGGTCTCCTACACTGCAGGCAGACTCTTTACCATCTGAGTCACTAGGGAAGCCCATTCAATTTCAATGAGTGGATTGTTTTACTAAAACCTACAATATGTTCTACATTGTTACTTTACAGAATTAATAAGACTGCTTATGTTATTTTGCCTTGTTCCTATGTTCTTCAGTCTAAACAATCCTGGGACCGACAGGGAAATTAAATAGTCTTGTTTAGGCTTCAGAGACAAAGCAGAGCAGGCCTCTGACCTTGCTTCTAACCTGCCTGGACACTGCTCTGACTAGGAATGACTGTGAGGGACTGCCTGCTGTGAGTGTAAGACTTGCAGCACCATAGATAAGATGGGGGAGGAATCTTGAGATTGTGGAGACCCTGGATGGGGCCTGGCCAACCAAGCCCCAGGTTTAGCAACATTCCAAGTTTTACAAGACAAAACAAACAGCATAAACATAAAACCAGGCTTGCAATTCTGTCACAGATTGATGATGATATCAGTGTGCCTCCATCCTGGGATTATAAGCAGGGACCCAATCTTTGAAGTCTCACCCACTGAGCTGCCTGGGAACCTTTCCCAATTGAGAATCCAGATGTGCTGTGACTTGAGACTTCCCAGCACTGTTTAAATCTGGATATTGGTCAAAAACCAACTTGGTGATGTAGTCTCTGCTCTTTCTGTTTTTCTTTTCTTTTAATGTTAGTATATTGAAAGTAGCTAGATACTTCTCTAAAATATATTTGTATTATTTATTTGTAAAAAACATTTTTTTTTCAGTTTGTTGTGAGCCACACAGTCAAAGGCTTTCAAGTAGTCAATGAAGCAGAAATAGATGTTTTTCTGGAATTCTCTTGCTTTTTCTGTGATCCACAGATGTTGGCAATTTGATCTCTGGTTCCTCTGCCTTTTCCAGCTTGTACATCTGGAAGTTCTCAGTTCATGTACTGTTGAAGCCTAGCTTGAAGGATTTTGAGCATTACCTTGCTAGCATGTGAAATGAGCACAATTGTGTGGTAGTTTCACCATTCTTTGGCAATGCCCTTCTTTGGGAATGGAATAAAAACTGACCTTTTCCAGTCCTGTGGCCACTGCTGAGCTTTCCAAATTTGCTGACATATTACATGCAGCACTTAAACAGCATCATCTTTTAGGATTTTAAATAGCTCAGTTGGAATTCCATTACCTCTATCAGCTTTGTTCATAGTATTGCTTCCTAAGGTCCGTTTGACTTCACACTCCAGGATGTCTGGCTCTAAGAGAGTTACCACATCATTGTGGTTATCCAGGTCATTAAGACCTTTTTTGTACAGTTCTTCTGTGTATTCTTGCCACCTCTTCTTAATATTTTCTGCTTCTGCTAGGTACTTACTGTTTCTGTCCTTTATTGTGCCCATCTTTGCATGAAATGTTCCCTTGGTATCTCTAATTTTCTTGAAGAGATCTCTAGTCTTTCCCATTCTGTTGTTTTCCTCTATTTCTTTGCATTGTTAAGAAGGCTTTCTTACCTCTCCTTGTTATTCTTTGGAACTCTACATTCAGATGGGTATATCTTTTCTTTTCTCCTTTGCCTTTTGCTTCTCTTCTTTTCTCAGCTCTTTGTAAAGCCTCCTCAGACAGCCACTTTGCCTTCTTGCACTTCTTTTTCTTGGGGATAGTTTTGGTCACTGCCTCCTGTACCATGTTACGAACTTCCGTCTATAGATCTTCAGGCACTCTGTCTATCAGATCTAATCCTTTGAATCTATTTGTCACTTCCACTGTATAATCATAAGGGATTTGATTTAGGTCATACCTAAATGGCCAAGTAGTTTTCCCTACTTTCTTCAATTTAAGCCTGAATTATGCTCCTTAAGCAATAAGGGACTCATGATTTAAGCCAAAGTCAGCTCCAGGTCTCATTTTTGCTAGCTGAATAGATCTTCTCCATCGTTGGCTGTAAAGAATATAATCAGTCTGATTTTGGCAGCAACCATCTGGTGATGTCCATGTGTAGAGTCTTCTCTTGTGTTACTGGAAGAGGATGTTAGCTATGACTAGTGTGTTCTCTTGGCAAAACTCTGCTAGCCTTTGCCCTGATTCATTTTGTATTCCAAGGCCAAACTTGCCTGTTACTCCAGGGATCTCTTGACTTCCTACTTTTGCATTCCAATCCCCTATGATGAAAAGGACATCATTTTTGCTGTTAGTTCTAGAAGGTCTTGTAGGTCTTCCCATAGAACCGTTTGACTTCAGCTTCTTCACCATTAGTGGTTGGGGCTTAGTCTTGGATTACTGTGATGTTGAATGGTTTGCCTTGGAAACAAACCGAGATCATTCTGTCATTTTTGAGACCTTGCTTATTTAATTTATATGCAGAGAACATGATACAAAATGCCAGGTTGGATGAATCACAAGCTGGAATCAAGATTGCCAGAAGAAATATCAGTAACAGATACAAAGATGATACCACTGTAATGGCAGAAAGCAAAGAGGAACTAAAGAGCCTCTTGATGAAGGTGAAAGAAGAGAGTGAAAAAGCTGGCTTAAAACTCAACATTCAAAAAACTAAGCTCATGGCATCTGGTCCCTTCACTTCATGGCAAATAGATGGAGAAAAAGTAGAAATAGTGACAGATTTTATTTTCTTAGGCTCCAAAATCACTGCCGATGGTGACTGCAGCCATGAATTTAAAAGACACTTGCTCCTTGGAAGAAAAGCTATGACCAAC
The DNA here is from genome assembly GCF_042477335.2 of Ovis canadensis. Lineage (NCBI taxonomy): Eukaryota > Metazoa > Chordata > Mammalia > Artiodactyla > Bovidae > Ovis > Ovis canadensis. The sequence continues at coordinate 53,421,375 of NC_091727.1, forward strand.
CTAGACAGCATATTAAAAAGCAGAGACATCACTTTGCTGACAAAGGTCTATATAGTCAAAGCCATGGTTTTCCCAGTAGTCATGTATGGATGTAAGAGTTGGACCATAAAGAAGGCTGAGCATCAAAGAATAGATGCTTTTGTGTTTTTTTTTTAATAAATCTATATAGTTTTATTAAGACAAAAAACTGACAGTGTTGATATGAAGTTTACATTTAAACAAAAGTTTTCACAAAAACCTAACACACGCCTAAAAATTACAATGGAGTTCTAGATGCAGATCAAGACGATGTCAACAACTGATGGATCTCACGACTCAAGACAGCGTTTTGGATTTTAGTTAATTCTTAGGATTAAAAAAATTGTTTTGTTTTAAAGTGAACCACTGCCCCAGTATGAAAATTTATCTTCTCCTGAGACCAGGGCTTTTGAAATCATTCAACTCTTGAACTTGTGCTGTCAGTGACTGAACCCTGCCACCAATGGTTTCAAAGTTCAAAAAACAGAGGCTCCAAGAGTTTTCCACCCTATGAGCACCGGCCCTTGTCTTTCCCTACTCACTTACCTCCTATACCACTCTCTGCCCTTCCCTAAATACTTCACCAGTGGCTTGGATGGAGAAGCTGATATTTGTAACTTCACAATAGGAAAAGAAAGGGTCTTCTTGTCAGTTTCATGAGTAGCACCTCTAAGACAGAATGATCTGCCTGTGTATACACTCCAATAAGACTTTTCCTCCTCAACCAGTTTCCATCTCCCAAATGGCAGCTTTGGTAGCTTCTTATTCCTTTGTTGGGAACAGCATTAAGCTCAGGCAGGGGAATACCTTGGCTTCTAAGTTTCAGGCATTCACAGCTTTTAAACAGTCTCTCACAGTCCTCATTTAGGTTGCCAATGACATTTTTTGAAAGGATACAATATTCTGGACACTGAACCCAATCATCATTAGTTGTTCTTTCCTTTGTTTCACCGTTTCCCCAAATTTTAACAAAAATGATCCTAACCCATCTCCCTTCTTTCCCACCCCACCCCACCCACCCCAAATAATACACCAGTAACAGCCAAAAACTACACACATGCTACGCTGTAAAAATGCAGAGTTAACACTATCGGGAAGAAGGCTGTGTGGGTTGTGGAGATGCTCTTTGAAGATCTACAGTATCTCTTGCTCTCCCACATCCCATTCTACGTTTTGTCCTTCATAGAAGGCCCTTTGCTTTTTTTTTCCAGCAAAGTTCAGAACGGGTTGCCTTGAAACACTGACCCTCCTTCCCCTCCACCGGGATGGGTGTGTAAACTGTACAGCATGGAGCGGCTTTGAAGCCCTGGGCTGCTGTAGGGCACAGAAACTATACTGGCTCTTCAAAGGACATCTTCTCAAGCCACCTTCATGGTGTCAAGACAAGGAGAACTCCTTCTTTCCCCACTTGAAACCCACAGTCAGATGTGACAGGGGCTGGTATTCAAGAAAGTTAATTCTTATCATCTTTTTTGTCATCATCCTCTGAGGGGTAAGAATGCCACGTCAGCCTTTCCTCATAGAAGGATATGACAACCTGCGGGCACTTGACATTGGCTTCCTTGGCAGGGACCAGATCAGCCTCATCAGAGTTCTTCCATTTCATTAGGAACATGAGTTCTCCACCGGAGTCCATAGCTCCAATAATCCGCTCTGGTTCCAAACCCCGGGCAAAGCCTCGTGGCTTTTCTGACTCTTCTTTCTTCTTCTTTGGTTTGCTCTCCTCCCCCTTATCTTCTGAATCAGAATCGGCTTTGCGCTTGCCTCCCTCTGATTTATCTGTCTCCTATGCTGTTTTCTGTGACTGCAGAAACTCAGCAATGAGATCAGGGCAATCCAGGTTCTCTTCTGGTTCCCATGTGTTATCCTCATCTGAGAAGCCCTTCCACTTTAGGAGATACTCCACTTTGCCCTTTACCACTCGACGGTCTAGAACTTTTTCCACCACATATTCTTCTTCCTCTTCTTCTAGCACCTCCTCCACTTTTTTCTTGTTTTGTTTTTTCCCCATAGTGCCCGCCAGCTTTCTGGTATAAAGGATGACGCCGCTCAGGGCAGCACCCACAAGCCCGAGAGGAATCGGTGCTGCGCTACTGGCGGGTCTTGTCCGGCCGGCCGGGGGAGTGGCGACCAGAAAAGCAACAAGCCGGGTGACCACTGTCGAGCCCCCTCACTGAAGCGGCGTACCGCAGGCCCCTGCCAACGGCCCTCCCCTCAGACGAACAAAAGAGCCTCGCACTCTGCGCTGCCCGCCGCCCGCACCGCCAGAATAGATGCTTTTGAATTGTGGTGTTAGAGAAGACTCTTGAGAGTCCCTTGGACAGCAAGGAGATCAAATCAGTCCATCCTAAAGGAAATCAACACCTGAATAGTCATTGGAAGGACTGATGCTGAAGCTGAAGCTCTAATACTTTGGCCACCTGATGTGAAGAGCCGACTCATTGGAAAAGACCCTGATCCTGGGAAAGGGCAGGAGGAGAAGGCGAGGACAGAGGATGAGATGGTTGGATGGTATCACTGACTCAGTGGACATGAGTTTGACCAGACTCCAGATGATAGTGAAGGACAGGGAAGCCTGGCATGCTGCAGTCCGTAGGGTTGCAAAGAGTCAGACAGGACTTAGTGACTGAACAACAACAAAGAAATATAAACCAAAACAAAAGAATAGAGTTGAAAGGTCACATAATTTAGCCACGGTGGTCAGAGGAAGGCCTCTCTGAAGTGGTGATATTTGACCTTGAAAGATCTGCTTGGAAGAAGTGAAGGAATAAGCCATGAACGGAGCTCAAGGAAGAGTATTCCCAATAGTACAGAAGTTCCTCAGAAAAACTAAAAATAGACCTACCATATTATTCAGCAACTCTACTTCTGAGTATTCATCCAAAGAAAACAGAAACACTAATTCAAAAAGATACATTCCCTGGTGGTCCAGTGGTTAAGAATCATCCTTGCAATGCAAAGGACGCTGTTCAATCCCTGGTCCAGGAAGATCCCACATGCCACACAGCAACTAAGCCCTTGTACCACAACTAGTGAAGCGTCCGTGCCTAGAGCCTGTGTTCCGCAACAAGAAAAGCCACCACAATAAGAAGCCATGCACCGCAATGAGGAGCAATCCCCCACTCACCACAACCAGAGAAAGCCCATGAACAGCAATGATGGCCCACCAAAGTCAAATAAATAATCTTTTTTAAAAACAAATGATACATATGTCACAATGTTCATAGAAGCACTGTTTACAATGCCAGGACACGGAAGCAACCTAAGTGTCCATCAACAGATGAATGAATAAAGAAGATATGGTACATATATACAATGGAATGTTACTCAGTCATAAAAAATAACAAAATAGTGCCATTTTCAGCAACATGGTTGGACCTAGAGGGTACAATGCTAAGTGAAATAAATGAGAGAGAAAGGTGAACATCATGTGATTTTACTTATACGTAGAATCTCAAACACAAAACAGACGAGCAAACAAAAAACAGAAACAGAGACTTCCCTGGCAGTCCAGGGGTTAAGACACCACACTTCCACTGCAGGGGGCACAGGTTCCCCTGGTGGGGCAACTAAGATCCCGCATACCATGTGATACAGCCAAACAACAACAACCAAAAAAAAAAAAGAGATACAGAGAGCAAACTGGTGGTTGCCTGAGGGAAGTAGGATGGGGGGCTTGGGCAAAATAGCTAAAGGTGATTAAGAGGTACAAATTTCAAGTTACAAAATAAGTCACAAGGAACTAATGTACAACATGGGAAATATACTCAATAATACTGTACAGTGACAGATGGTAACTAGACTTAATGTGGTGGTCATTTTGTAATGTATAAAAATATTGCATCATGTTGTATGCCTGAAACTAATATTGTATGTCAAATAATTTAATAAAAAAGGAAAAGGAAGTGTTCCAGGCTGAAGGAACAGCCAATGTGACTCTAGGGAGGTGATTGATGGCAAGCATGGTAGGAGATGAGATCAGGAAGGCAGACAGGGGCCAGATCTGGGTCTTCTACTCTGAGTGAAGTTGGAACTACCAAAGGGAGAGAAGATGTGATGTGAGACCTCTTCAGTGGCTCCTGGGAGAGTGGGTGGGAGGGGCCAGAGTGGAGGCCAGGAAAGCCCCAAAAGGCTGCTGCTGCCTTCTTCCAGGTAGGACACTGGAAAAAGTCCATAATAGGCTTATGTATGCATGGGGGCAAGATATAAGGCGTTGTTAAGGGAGGGTATAATGAATTGGGGGCCTGAGGGGGAGCCAGAGTGTCACACTGATGCTTGAAGTTTTTATCTGTATTGTGACTAATTTTTTTTTTTTTGGCTGCATGGCTTGCAGCTTGTGGGATCTTAGTTCTTAACCGGGGATTGAACCTGGGTCCTTGGCAGTGAAAGCTTGGGGTCCTAGACAATGGACTGCCAGGAAATTCCCTATCTGTATCTTTATTAATGTGGTGGTGGTGGTGGTACTGATGGGGCAATGGCAGCATTTTCACTGTCTGTTTTTCATTGTGAGCATGTATTTTTACAATTAAAAATAAACAGCCTAGGGAATTCCCTGGTGGTCCAGTGGTTACGACTTGGTGCTCTCACTGTCAAGGGCTGGGGTTCAGTCCTTGGTCACGGAATTAAGATCCTGCAGTGAACCAACAAGGACCTACTGCAGAGCGGAGGGAACTCTTTTCAGTAATCTGTAATAATCTAAATGGGAAAAGAATTTGAAAAAGAACATATACGGGTATATGAGCAACTGATTCACTCTGCTGTACACCTGAAACTAATATAACATTGTTAATCAACTATACTCTAATACAGTATAAAATTAAAATAAAATAAACAGCCTAGCATCTGGTAGGAGAGCAGCCTGAGGGCCCGGCCCCATGAACTCAGCCAGAGACATAGCCCCAGATAAGCAGACATCAGGGAGAGAAGGAGGGAAGAAGGGAAGGAAGGAGGGAACCATTGAAAGCATCCCCTCCATATGATATCACTTATATGTGGAAACTAAAATATGACACAAATGAACGTATCTACAAAACAGAAATAGACTGACACACATAGAGAATAGACTTGTGGTTGCCAAAGGGAAGAGGGGATCAAGGAGGGATGGAGTTGGAGTTTGGGGTTAGCAGATGCAAACCAGTATACAGAGAGTGGACAAACAACAAGGTCCTACTACATAGCACAGGGAAGTATATTCAATATTCTGTGATAAACATAATGGAAAATCATATTTTAAAAGAATATATATAAATATGTATATATATATAACTGAATCACTTTGCTATAAGCAGAAATTAACACAACATTGTAAATCAAGTATTTTTCAATTTAAAAAGAAAGGCTGAGGGAGTTCCCTGGTGGTCCAGCAGTTAGGATTCAGCATAGCTCCAGGTTCAGTCCTTGTCTGGGAACTAAGATCCTATAAGCCACATGGCATAGCCAAAAAAAAGAATGAAAATTAGTTGTAGTTTATGTAGGTGCCCTTTATCAGGTTAAAGAAGCCCCCAAATTCCTAAATTTCTAAGAGATTCCTTTTTGTTTCTTTTTTTATTTTATCAGAAATGGATGTTGGATTTTATCAAACACTTCACTGGCATCAGTTGAGCTGATCACATGGTTTTCCTTTATTAATTCATTAATATGGTGAAATTATACTGATTGGTTTTCAAGTGCTAAACCAACCTTACATTCCTGGGATTAAAACCCACTTGGTCATTATGTATCATCCTTTTCATATATTGTGTTGGATTTGATTTGGTAGAATTTTGTTAAAAACTCATCTATATGTGGGGTTTTTTTTTCAGCTTTATTGAGGTATAATTGACAAATAAAACTGTCATGAATTTAAAGTCCTACAGGATGATTTTATATCTATATACATTGTGAAAGGATCCCCATAACTGTCTACTCCTTTTTTTGAAGTGGATGCCATCCACCATCCAGTCTGGAACAATTAGGGTTAGGGTTAGGTTTTTTTGAAGTAACACTGATTTACAACATTATGTAATTTTTATGTGTACAACATTACAATTCGACTTCTGTATAGCCTAGAGCATGCTCACGACCAAAAGTCTAGTTTCTATCCAGCACCATAGCACTGATGCCCATTACCCATTTCTCCCTATCCCCATACCTGTTCCCCTCTGGTAGCTACCAATCTATACTCTATACCTAATTTGTTTTTGTTTTGCTTGTTTGTTTTTTAAAATATTCCACATATGAGTGAAATCATACAAATGTCTTTCTCCATCTGACTTATTTCACTTAGCATAATGCCCTCATTCATCCTGTCACAAATGGCAAGATTTCATCCTTTTTTAAGGCTGAGTAGTATTTTATTGTGTGTGTGTGTATGTGTATATACATATATATAGATAGAGAGAGAAAGCATCTTTTTACTCATTCATTTGTGTATCTACATTTATGAGGGATATCTGATCTGTAGTTTTCTTTTTTAACAGACTTTATTTTTAGAGCAATTTTAGATTCATAGCAAAACTGAGAGAAAAGTACAGAGATTTTCCATATACCCCCTGCCACCACACATGCATAGCCTCCTCCATTAACAACATCCTGCACCACTGATGAACCTCCATTAGCACATCATAATCACTCAGTTCATAGTTTACATTAGACTTCGCTCTTGGTATTGTACACTCTGTAATATGCATCCATTACAGTATCATACAAAGTATTTTTGCTTCTCTAAAAATTCTCTGTGCTCTGCCTATTTATCCCTCACCCCTTCCCCCTAGTCCCTAGCAACCACTATCTTTTTATTGTCTCCAGAGTTTTGCCTTTTCCAGAATGTCATGTATTTGGAATCATACCTATTCAGATCAGCTTCTTTAACTTAGTATATACATTTAAGGTTCCTCTCTGTTTTTTCATGGCTTGATAGCTCATTTCTATTTAGCACTTAATAGTATTTCATTGTCTGGATGTACCAGAGTTTATAGATCCCTTCACCCACTGAAGGACATATTGGTTGCTTCCAAGTTTTGGTAATTATGAATAAGGCAGTTATAGACATCCACATGCAAGTTTTTGTATGGACATAAGTTGTCTTTGTATATTTTGTATACAAAGACATAAACTCTTTGTATATTTTGGATAATATTCCTTTACCAAGTAGCTCTTTTTCAAATATTTTCTCCCAGTTTGTGACTGGTCTTTTCATTCTCCTCACTGTCTTTCACAGAGCAGAACTTTTTAATTTCAAAGAAGTTCAGCTTATCAATTCTTTCTTACATTGATCATGTATTTGGTGTTGTAGTTTAAAAGTCATTGCCAAACGCAAGGTCGTCTAGATTTTTCTCCTATAGTATCTTCTAGTAAAGAGGAAAAAAGTTAAAATTTTACATAACCTCCTACTCCTTCTGCCTCTGTAAATCAGCTTGCTCCTTGCAAAGTCTGGATCACAAGGGTCACACAGTCTCAGAAAGTGGAGACTTACAATACTAAGAACTGGAGCTTATTCACCCTTGTCCTGCTTTTTGGAACTGCCCAGCCCCTGCAAACCTGCTTAATCATGCCTGTCCGCGTAAAGGTCAGGCATCCACCTCTCCATCTTGACTGCTGTTCCCAGGCTCGCGCAAAACCCCTTAGTTTAAACCAGCCTATTAACAGCTAGTGTTGCCCACTATAGTCTGTCTATAAAAACTGTAACCCCTTTGTTTGGGGCTCAGAGCTTGGAGTGTTAACTCCTCTGGGCCTGCCGACGTAATAAACCTGAGATCTCCAACTCTCCAAGTGTGATGCTTGGTTTCTCGGTTACTGGTTTCTGTAACACTAGGAGTTCTATAGTTTTGGATTTTACGTTTGGGTCTGAGTTAATTTTTGTGAAGGATATAAGTTCTGTGTCTAGATTGCTTTTTTTGGCATGTGGATGTCCAGTTGTTTCAGTACCACTTATTTTATTGTGATAAGAACTCTTTAACTTAAGATCTACTCTGTTAACAAATTCTTAAGTGTACAAATTATTATTGCTGACTATAGAGATACAATGTTGCACAGTATCTCTCTAAAGATTACTCATCTTGCTTGACTGAGACTTTACTCCCATTGATTAGTAACTCCCCATTTCCCTCTCATCTCAGCCCTTGACAACCACCATTCCATTCTTTGACTCTATGAGTCATATGAGTAGATTCATGCAGTATTTTTCCTACTGTGACTGGCATATTTCACTTAGCATGATGTCCTCAGAGTTCATCCCTGTTGTATATTGCAATTTTAATATTTGTAAAGGCTGAACAGTATTCCACTGTATGTATATACCATGTTTTCTTCATCCATTCACCTGCCAATGAACATTTAGGTTGCTTAGACATCTTGGTTATTGTGAATAGTGCTGCAATCAACATAGGAGTGTTCATATCTCTTTGAGATACTGTTTTCAATTCTTTTGGATAAATAACCAGAAGTGGGATTCTTGGATCCTATGATAGTTCTATTTTTGAGAACCTGTCATACTGTTTTACCACAGTAGTTATACTATTTTGCATCCCCACCAACAGTGTGCAAGGGTTATAATTTCTCCTTATTCTCACCAACACTTTTGTTGTCCTTGTTGTTGTTGTTGAAAATAGCCATCCTAAAAGGTGTCAACAGCCTGTTGAAAAGACTCTTTGTCTCATTGTTATTACCTTTGCTCCTCTGTCAAAGATCAGTTAACCACATATATGTGGGTCTATTTCTGGGCTCTCCTCTCTGTTCCACTGATCTATTTGTCTATTCTTTTGCCAATACCACACTGTCTTAAATACTAAGTTTTATAGTAAGTCTTAAAATCAGGTAACATCATACTCCAAATCTGTTCTTCTCTATCAATATTGACTGGGCTATACTAGATCTTTTACCTCTCCATTTTACATTTTAGAATCTTTTTGATATCCATAAAATAACTTCCATGGATTTCTTTGTCTGGTTTTGATATAAGATTAGAGTAATATTGGACTTTCCTGGTGGTTCAGATGATAAAGAATCTGCCTGCAATGAGGGAGATCTGGGTTTGATCCTCGGGTCGGGAAGATCCCCTGGAGGAGGGCATGGCAACCCACTCCAGTATTCTTGCCTGGGAACTCCAATGAACAGAACAGCCTGGTGGACTACAGTCCAAGGGGTCACAAAGACTCGGACACAACAGACTGACTAACACTTTCACTTTTTTTTTCATTCAGGGTAAATATTGAACTCATAGAATATGTCAGGAAGTATGCCTTCCTTGTAGTAGGCAGAATTCTAATACAGCTTCCAAGATTCCCAGCTCCTGATGTACATATACTTTCTCTGTTATTTAATTAAACATGAATCTAGTTACTAGAAAAAGCAAGAGAATTCCAGAAAAACATCTACTTCTGCTTCATTGACTAAGTTAAAGCCTTTGACTGTGTGGATCACAACAAACTGTGGAAAATTCTTCAAGAGATGGGAATACCATACCACCTTACCTGCCTTCTGAGAAACCTGTATGCAGGTCAAAAAGCAACAATTAGAACCAGATATGAAACAATGAACTGGTTCAAAATTGGGAAAGGAGTATGTCGAGGCTATATATTGTCACCCTGCTTATTTAACTTATATGCAGAATACATCATATGAAATGTCAGGCTGGATGAAGCACAAGCTGGAATCAAGATTGCCAGGAGAAATATCAATAACCTCAGATATGCAGATGATACAACTCTAATGGCAGAAATTGAAGAGAAACTAAAGAGTCTCTTTGATGAAGGTTAAAGAGGAGAGTGAAAAAGATGGCTGAAAACTCAACACTCAAAAAACTAGGATCATGGTATCCAGTCCCATCACTTCATGGCAAATGGACGTGGAAAAAGTGGAAATAGTGAGAGACTTTATTTTCTTGGGCTCCAAAATCACTGCCGATGGTGACTTCAGCAATGAAATTTAAAGACGCTTGCTCCTTGGAAGAAAAGCTATGACAAACCTAGACAGCGTTTAGAAGCATTAGAAGCAGAGACATCACTTTGCCAACAGAGGTCCGTCTAGTCAAAGCTATGGTTTTTCCAGTAGTCATGTACGGATGTGAGAGTTAGACCATAAGGAAGGCTGAGCATTGAAGAATTGATGCTTTTGAACTGTGGTGTTGAAGAAGACTCTTGAGAGTCCCTTGGACTGCAAGAAGATCAAACCAGTCAATTCTAAAGGAAATCAGTCCTGAATACTCATTGGAAGGATTGATGCTGAAGTTGAAGCTCCAATACTTTGGCCATCTGATGCAAAGAGCCAATTTATTGGAAAAGACCCTGATGCTGGCAAAGACTAAAGGCAAAAGGAGAAGGGGACAGCAGAGAATGAGATGGTTGGATAGCATTATCAATTCAATGGACATGAATTCAAGCAAACTCTGGAAGATAGTAGAGGCAGAGGAGACTGGCATGCTACAATCCATGAGGTCGCAAAGAGTCAGAAACGACTTAGCAAGTGGGCAATAACAACATACACACACACAGAATGGAACATTACTCAGCCATCAAAAGAGTGAAATCATGCCATTTACAGCAACATGGATGGACCTAGAGATTACCATACTAAGTGAAGTCGGAAAGAGAAAGACAAATACTATATGATATCACTTATATGTGGAATCTAAAATACAATACAAATCAACATATCAATGAAGCAAAGACAGACTCACAGATATAGAGAACAGATTTGTGGCTGCCAAGGGGAAGGTGGGTAGGGGAGAGAAGGAATGGGAGTTTGGGATTAGCAGAGGCAAACTATTATATATAGGATGGATAAACAACAAGGTAGGGCTTCCCTGGTAGCTCAGTGGTAAGGAATCCACCTGCAATGCAGGAGCTGCAGGAGATGTGGGTTTGATCCCTGGTCTGGGAAGATCCCCTGGAGGAGGGCAACCCACTCCAGTAGTCTTTCCTGGAAAATCCCATGGACAGAGAAGCTTGGTAGGATCAGTCCATAGGGTCATAAGAGTTGGACATGACTGAACCAACTTAGCACACACACACAAATAACAAGGTAATTCTGTATAGCACAGGGGAACTATGTTCAATATTCTGTGACAAACCATAATGGAAAAGTGTATGTATATATATATAATATGGTGGTGGTTTAGTCATTAAGTTGTGTCTGACACTTTGCATTCCCATGGACTGCAGCCCGCCAGGCTCCGCTGTCCATGGGATTTCCCAGGCAAGAATACTGGAGTAGTTTGCCATTTCCTCCTCCAAGGGATCTTCCCAACCCAGGGATTGAACCCATGTCCCCTGCATTCCAGGCAGATTCTTTACCACTGAGCCATCGGGGAAGCTATATAAATAGAAAATGAAGTCACTCAGTTGTGTCCGACTCTTTGCGACCCTGTGGACTGTAGCCCACCAGGCTCCTCTGTCCATGGGATTCTCCAGGCAAGAATAGTGGAGTGGGTTGCCATTTCCTTCTCCAGGGGATCTTCCCGACCCAGGGATCGAACCCAGGTCTCCTGCATTGCAAGGCAGACACTTTAACCTCTGAGCCACCAGGGAAGCCCATATATATATATATATGTTAAACTGAATCATTTTGCCATGCAGAAGAAATTAACATACTGTAAATCATCTATACTTTTAATAAAGTTAAAAAATAAAAATAAGTAGCATCTCTTTATCATTATCTTAATTTCTGTAGGATCTGGACTCCCCTGGCGGTCCAATGGTTAAGACTCTACACTTCTACTGCATGAGGCCTGGTTTCAATCCCTGCACAGTGGAGTACTGGTTTCAATCCCTGCGCAGTGGAGTAAAGTTCCTGAATGTCACGTGGTACAGCCAAAAAAAGTCATTCCTATTATGAGTCATTTGGATCGTCTTTCCTTTTTCCTTCATCAATCTGTCTAGAAGTTTATCAGTTCTAATGATCTTCCCAAAGAGCCAGCTATTGGTTTCTCTTCTTTTCTCTATTGTTTCCTGTTTTCTACTTCAGTGATTTCTGCTCTTTATTATTTTCTTTCTTCTGCTTACTTTGGGCTTCCCTTGTGGCTCAGCTGGTAAAGAACCCACCTTCAATGCAGGAGATCCGGGTTGATTCCTGGGTTGGGAAGATCTCCTGGAGAAGGGAAAAGGGACCCACTGCAGTATTCTGGCCTGGAGAATTCCATGGACTGTATAGTCCATGGGGTGGCAAAGAGTCGGACATGACTGAGTGACTTTCACTTTCACTTTCTGCTTACTTTAGGTTTGATTTACTCTTTTTATCATAATTTCTTAAGTAGCTGAGGTCATTGGTTTGAGACTTCTTTTCTAGTATAAGCATTTAATGCTATAATTTTCTCTCTAAGCACTGCTTTTGCTACATTCCATACATTTTGATATATTTTCATTAATTTCATTCAACTTTTTAATTTTTCTTAGAATTTCATCTTTGACCCATGGTGTGTTGGTTATCAACTTACTGCCACTCAACTTCAAATTCACCTTTTCTGCCTGTTCTGTGGTAAAGAAACAATTTTAACTATTTTCCCTTTGCCAGCTGGCACTGAAGCTTTCTCAGTAGAGGGTGCTGAAGAGATACCGCAAAAAGAAAAGAGTTTTCCTCCCTGATTCCTGCATGCTCGATTGACAGGCTCTTTCTGCATGGGTTTTTCTAGCATCAGACTCCTGCAACACTCACAACTCTTCCAGGGCCTGATTTCTACAGTGCATAGTGGCCAGTAGTACCCAGTGAACAGCAGCTTTCCCCTCCTTCCAGAACTCACCCTCAGGCAGTTTGCAAGCAAGCAGAATGCTTCTGGATCTTGCCACACTCACAGCTTCCCCAGAGCCTGGTTCCTGCGGTGCAGACAGGCCAGCAGCACTCAGTGAACAGCTTTCTTCCACCTCCCAACAGGGAGATTTCTGGCAAGTTCCACCAGTATGGCATCACAATGACTTCACCCTGAAGGGAAACTACCATCATGCCTCTCCAACAAGATCTGGATCTCAGCCTCGGTGGCATTTGTCAACCTAGGGACAGTGACTACTTCTTTGGCAGAGGTGTGAGGCTTTTGGGATCTTAGTTCCCTGACCAGTGACTGAACCTGGCCCTTGGCAGTGAAAGCACTGAGACCTAACCACTGGACCGGTACGGAATTCCCCTGTGACTGCTTCTTATATCTGCCATTTCTATGTTCTTTAGAGTCCTCCTCACATCTTACTAGCCAATCCCTCGTTATTCCAATCTCCTGTTATAGGCAATTCCTTATATTAACTTTCTCTATTCAAATTCCTGTGTTATCCCTCTCTCCAGATAGAGCTCAGGCTGATACAGAATTGTTACCAGGAGTGGTACCAGGAAATAGATTTGCAGAGATGGGACTTTGTGATTGGTTTCTTCATTCACTCACGGTGATGAACTCCTTGCCAGTGAGAGATGGGTGCTAGTAACAGAGGCATCACAATTAATCAACTTATGGTTGTGATGAAGTGCCAAATGAAGCACATGTCCTGGAAGCCAAAATGGCTGCTGCACTTGACTATTATAGTCGTGACCATGACTATGAATATCATGATAAGGGAGAGATTATTTTGAATGCACTTGAGCACTTACAAAGAGAAAAATAACAAGCTTGGGTCCATTCATTTCTCAGTTCAAGTCACAACCTAAGAACCAGAGAGCTTTCCTGATGCCTAGCAACAGGGTTAATATTGTTAAACATCTAACACATGTTTAATTGTATAAATTGCTGAATTACAATGTCAGTTGAATTCACAGTCTTTTTTTTTTTTTTTGAATTCACAGTCTTGACAAGTTTCTCATGTGAAAGTTATGGTATTGACTGGTAAAGAATGGGATCCTGAAACTTGGAATGGGAACATCTGTTTGGCCCCAGATGAAACTCACAGTCTTGAACTACCAAGTCATTCTGAGCCTTCCTTACTAATGGAAGTAGCTTGCCTTTCAGTGTCCGAAACTAACCTTTCTCTCTTTGAAAATGCTGTGATAAACTCAACTGGTCCAGGGGCCTTGAAAAGAGATGCTCATTCTCAAGACCCAAAACAACCACCCCCTACAATGACAGACCCATCAGTTCAGTTCAGTCGCTTAGTCGTGTCCCACTCTTTGCAACCCCATGAATCGCAGCACGCCAGGTCTCCCTGTCCATCACCAACTCCCGGAGTTCACTCAGATTCACGTCCATCGAGTCAGTGATGCCATCCAGCCATCTCATCCTCTGTCGTCCCCTTCTCCTCCTACCCCCAATCCCTCCCAGCATCAAATCTAAGCAGGGGGAACAAGTGCACACTATGACCAAGTTGGAAATCACTTATACACCAAAATAATTGCAAGAGTTTGCTAATATATAATGGCAGAAACCTGGGGAATATGTGCAGAAGAGGATTCTATGGGTGTTAGATGAAGGAGGACAAAATATAACTCTAGATTAGGCAGAATTCATTGATATGGGTACGCTTACTAGAGACTCTGGATTTAATGTGTCAGCACATTCTCTAAGTGCTTTCTTGGTTGGTTGACTGAAATTGAGACTCAATTGTGGCTTACCGTTAATGAGGCTGAGATGTTAGAGGTGTCCTGGCATGATATGGAGGAGGGAATCCAAAGGCTTAGGGCAATAGGAATGTTGGACAGGATTTATCATGCAAGACTTGCATGCAATCCCCAACTATATTCCATGACAAGACTCAGAATACACTAACTTCACCAACCCTTTAGTGAGATGTGTACCTGCACCCTTGGAAAGCTCTATGGTTGCTCTCTTCTGTGGGCCAGGAATGACTGTAGGGGAAAAATAACCCTGGAGGCAATCCAGAGATCATCAGGACTGCCCCTCTGATCACAGGCCCAGAGCACAAAGGCCCCAGGGGCAGAGTAATTTCAAAGGAGGAGCCACTAGCACATTGATGGTCACTACCTTGTGGCTCAGCTGGTAAAGAATCTGCCTGCAATGTGGGAGACCTGGGTTTGATCCCTGGGTTGGGAAGACCCCTTGGAGAAGGGAAAGGCTACCCACTCCAGTATTCTGGCCTAGAGAATTCCATGGACTGTAAAGTTCATGGGGTCGCAAAGAGTCAGACACGACTGAGCGACTTTCACTTCACTTCACCTCATATGGTGGTGGGTTCTGCTACCTCGCTCGGCATTGGTCTCCCCTAGGTGCAGCTCTAGCAGCCTGCGGTAGTATGGGCTACATCCACATGAACGAAGAAGATATGGTACCTCCACCTAGATTTCAAAGAATTGGGCCTCATGGCAGAGGTGCAGGCTCAGGACTCCAGAGGCAAGAGCCATGGGGCCCTGGTGGAGAATGGCCTGGGAGCTGGCTGCCCAAAGCCTTGAGGGCCCAACCCAGCAAAGCCACACCATTGTGCTTCACCCCACTGTATCTAGAAGATGGACCTCCACCCCAGTGGGCCTGGAGATTAGAGCATCTGGCCAAAGAGCATTATTCTCAAGCCTTAAGGTCTAATGAAATTGGCCCCTTGGAGTTTGGACTTGCTCAGGCCCTTGTCACTCTTTTCTTCTCTCCTATTTCTCCATTTTGGAATGGGAATGTCTATCCTCTGCCTGTTCTAACACCACATTTTGGAAGCACATAACTTGTTGGGTTCATAGCTGGAGAGCAACTTTCCTCAAGATGAATTGTACCTTGAGTCTCATCCATATCTAAGTTAGATGATATTTAGATGAGACTTTGGAGCTTATCCCTGGGATATACATACTTAGAAACTGGCATAATCCCTACATCAACTTGTTGATAATAATGAGAGCATTACTGTAAGAAGGGCTAAATGGAAGTGAATCTCCACTCCCTTCAAAGTTAGTAAACCAGAAGTGATAACTCATCCCTGGGGGAGTGCACAGATTAATGGCCCTGTGGGTGCATGCTAAGTCGCTTCAGTCATGTCCAACTTTTTTCAGCCCTATGGACTGTAGCCCACCAGGCTCCTCTATTCTTGAGATTCTCCAGACAAGACTACTAGAGTGGGTTCCCATGCCCTCTTCCAGGGGATCTTCCCAACTCAAGGATCAAACCCTGGTCTCTTATGTCTCTCCTACATTGGCAGGCGGACTTTTAACCACTGGACCACCAGGGAAGTCCTCAACATGAATGTTGAGGAACATAATTCAGTCCATAGAAGCTCATGAATGAAGTGGCAGTGATAGAACTGCCCAGGCTCAACAATATAGTCTTTGCATTACTGAGGGTGGTGTGGTTAATGCTGCTGCAGAGTGACTAATCTGCCATCAATGGAGATGGCAAAGGAGAGACTGGGGACTCAAAGTTTGAGTCCCCAATATGATGCTATTCTGTGTGGGGACCAGCCAGCCACCTGGTGGCAGGTTAATTATCTTGGACTTCTTTCATCATGGAGGGGGACAGAGATTCATCTTCACAGGAATAGACTCATTGTCTGGATATAGTTTTCCTTTCCCCACCCATAAGGTTTGTGCCAGCACCACCATACGTGAACTCTTCTGCACAGCCTAGCATCTGATCCAGAAACTCATCTCACAGCAAAGAATATGTAGCAAAATGTTCATGCCTATGAAATTAACTGGTCTTACCATATCATCTAGATGCAGCTGGCCTAATTGAGAGATGAAATGGTTTTACAGACTCAGTTATGATGCTAGGTGGGAAACAACACCTTAAAAGGATGGGATTCTGTTTCATAGGATGCAGTATATACTCTGAATCAGAGACCATTATACGGTGCTGTCTCCCCACTAGCCAATATAAATTGGTCCTGAAATCAAGGGGTAGAATTAGGAGTGGTCCCTCTAATTATTACACCTAATAACTCACTTGCAGAATTTTTGTTTCCCATCTTGGCAACTTTGAGCTCTGCTCATTTGGATATCTAAGTCCCTCTGATTTTTATGTGTCAACTTGACAGAGCCATGGAGTGCCCAGATATTTGGTTAAATATTAGTCTGGGTATGCCTTTGAGAGTGTTTCTGGATGAGATTAACATATGAATTGGTAAACTGAATAAAGCCCCATGGGATTGGGCCTCATCCGATCAACTGAAATCTAGAATAGAACAAAAAGGCTGAGTGATGGACAATTAATTCCTCACTGCCTGATTGACTATCTTTGAACTTAGACATCAGTCATTTCCTGATGAAAAATCGGACACAGAATCTCATCCTATGATTGGCTGAATTACAATGCAAATTGAACTAGCTTCACAGGGTGTCTACTATGAAACTAAGGGCATTGATGAGGAAGGAATAGGATCCTCTAAGATGGAATGGGTACATATGGGAAGACTCTATTGAACCTGGGGATGCTCTAAATTCTAATGAGTCTTCTCTGCCAGTGGAAGATGCCCCTACCAGGGGGTACATCAATGGGTCCATTGCATGGGAAAGTGAGACATTTTAGGCTCTATGCCAATGAAACTATAGGGAAAAAAAAGTATGGGGGAGAGACGTAGAGTTAATTCACTGGCTGGAATGGTTGATCTTCATTACCAAGGGGAAATCAGGTTGCTGCTATACAACAAAGGCAATGAGGACTATGTCTGCAACCCAGAGGATTATCTGGGGTGCCTCTTAGTACTTATATGCCCAATAGTAAAAAATAATAGAGAACTACAGCAACCAAAAACTGGCAGGATGATTGAAGACTCAGGAATGAAAGTTTGAGCCACTCCATCAGGTGAAACAGCATCTGAGGTTCTGGAAGAAGGCAGGGGAAATACAGAATGGGTAGTGGAAGAAGGAAGTCATTGATGGTGACTTCAGCCTCATGATCAAATACAGAAATGAGTTCTACTGTAGCTTTGCCTATTTTCTTTTTGCTTGTTATATTTGTTTATTTGTATGTGCTAGCCATTTTCTTTTTCTTTCTCCTGATTTTTATTTTATGTACAAATAGTTGTTAGAAGTTAATTTTCTAATTTAGTCTTTAGATAATGGAGTATCAATGGGACTATGATTAAATTTGAGGAATAGTTAACAGCAATGGATACAATGGCTTTGGGACTGTGTGTCTCCTCATTTGGGGGAGAGAGTCATAACTTCCTCTCTTACGAGACAGCTATATCTTGTTAGGTAGAAATAAAACTGTTTTGCTATGCAAAAATTCAAGGATTCAAAAGGGTGCACACAGAAGCTGAGTAGTCAGAGGGGTGGACTGTGCCACGTACTGATTTTTTCCTCTTGGCTTCAAATCCACTCTCTATACTTGCCTGCTCTGCACAAATGGATCTGATCCATTTAAATATTTTTTTCCTTTGCCAGCCAGCCCTGAATTTTGGCCAGTAGAGCTAGAGAGACACTACAAGGAAGAAAGTGGTTTTTGCTTACCGGCTCTGGGGTGTCCACTCTGCAGGGTCCTGCAGCACACACATCTTTCTCCAGCACTAGGGGCATGAAGCACCCACACATCCTCCAGTGCCTGGCTCCTGCCGTGCATGGTGACTGCCAGCACAGAGGCCAGCTGCTCCTCCCTGGAATCCCACATCAGCCAGTCCTATAGCAGTTTGCCTCTGCTTGTGAAGCACTCACACAGCATCTCCAGTTATTGCAACAAACATACTTGACAACCAGCAGTGCCCAGTGGCCAGCAACTCCCCACAATGCCTCCCACCCTGCACCCTCCCTCAGGTAGTTTTGTAGCAGAATGCCTCGAATGACACACTTTCCCCATGTTGCCTTCTTTGGCACCCTAGAGGGTAGATTTCTGCCAAGTTCCAGAAAGCAGATTTCTAGCAAGTCCCACCACTCAGAGAACCACAACCATATTCTCTCCAATAGGGACTGGATCTCAGCTCTGAGTTTGAGGGGAGCAGGGGGTGAGGTAGGCTCTTCCTTGGGTGCTCTATTTCAGCCCTGCTTATGCTCTCCTCTACCTTCTTGAACGTATGGGTTATATTTGTAATAGCTGTTTTAATGTTTTTTGTCTATTGGTTCTATCATCTGGGTCATTTTCTATGGATTCTTTTCCCCTTTATTATGGGTTGTACTTTCCTGCTTCTCTGTTTTATTGGCTGCCAGACATTGTAAATTTTATAATGAGTAAAATGTGAGTGCTTTTTTAATTTGGTACTTAAAAAATTGGGGGGCGGGACTGGGCTTTGTTCTAGGATACAGTTAATCAGTTTGATCCTTTTGAGGCTTGCTTTTAAGTTTTTTTTTAAGGCAGGACCTGAACAGCCTTTAGTCCAGGGCTAATTTGATTGATAGCTACCTCCCTCGTAGCTCAGTCGGTAAAGAATCTGCCTGCAATGCAGGAGACCCACATTTGATTCCTAGGTTGGGAAGATTCCTTGGAGAAGGAAATGGCAACCCACTCCAGTATTCTTGCCTGGAGAATCCCATGGACAGAGGAACCTGGCAGGCTATAGTCCATGGGGTCACAAGAGTCAGACACAACTTAGCGACTAAACCACCAGCACCACTTTAGTACCGAGGCAATACCTTCCTGAGTTCTCTATTCAATGCCTCATGTACTAGGAGGTTCTTCTACTTAAGCTGGTCTGGAGATGAACTATTCCTGTCTCTGATAATTGCTCCTCCTGATCCTTTTCAGTGGCCCTTCTCTGGCCTCAGACAGTTTCATCACATATGTATTCTGATTGGTACTTGGTTGAAGACTTGAAGGGAACCCTCTGTAGATCTCCACAGCTTTTTCTCTGTGTGCAGCTCTCTTCTCCATAGCACTCTGCCTGTTCTGAGAACTCTAGCTACTGTGACTGCCACAAACTCTTAACTGTGTCTTCTAAATTCAGGGAGACCACCAGGCTATTTTTGAGTCCTCCCCCCTCCCACACACACACATCCTTGCACTGAACATGGAAATTCTCTCCAGGTAATCATATGGTTCATTCATTTATTTGCTTTCTCTGAGGAAACATGGTCTCATGTTTCCTGTTGTCTAATATCTATAAACCATTGTTCCATGTATTTTATCTGGTTTTTTAGTTAAGGCAAGAAAGTAATTCTAGTGCCTGTTACTCCATCATGGCTGGAAACAGAAGTCCCCAAACTCTCTTTTCTGACCCATCTTGTGAGAACTTGCCTTCTAGAACTCACACTTAGTCATCAACAGAATCCCTCCATTCTCAATCTCTTCCCTGAAGGCTGAATTTGCCTTCTTGCTCCAGTGGAAACATGAATCTTCCTGGACAATAGTGAAGCCCTCTTGAGCAGTGAATTTACTCCCACAGCTCTCAGACCAGTGATTTAGGAGGCATAGATGTCCTTGCACTTCATGTGCAGCCCCCAGATCATGCTCTCTCCCTACTCAGGAAGCCCTCCAGCTCCTTTGAGGCACAAGCATCAGTCTACATGGACTTCTCTGCATCTTTGTTACAGTCATCTGCCACCCCTCATCATTCCTCTTTAGGTTTTGAGGATTATTTTCCCTGGCTCACTGTCACCCTCTCCAATTCCTCTCTTGTTCAGAACCTTGGTGATTTCAAAGTCTGCATGATGTTGGATTCAAAAATACACATTCCAGGCACTTCCCTGGGGGTCCAGTGGTTAAGAATCTGCTTTGCAATGTGGAGGATGTGGGTTCAATCCATGGCAAGACCTCACATGCCATGGAGAAACTAAATTCGCACACCCCAACTACTAAGCCTGTGGGCTCTGGAGCCCACATGCCACAAGTAGAGAGCCCACGTGCCACAACTAAGACCCAGTGCAGGCAAAATAGATAAATAAGTGCTTAAATTAAAAAAGCACACAAAATACACATTCTAAACCTCTAGTCTCTCCGTTCCATGAGCATTTCTTCTCCATTAATATTGTGTTCATCCTCCTTTAGCCATCTACTCCCATCATTATACCCTAACCTGCATCAGTAACATTAACTGCAACCTCTCTACAACCTCAGTTTCAAGGTTCTCCCTCTTTGACCACCACCTCTTCTTCCAACAACTAATGCAATACTGTTAATCAGCTATATACTCCAATATAAAATAAAAATTTTTTAAATAAAGAAAATAAAAGTTAAAAAAAAACCCACCAAAGTCCAACACATTGGGGATTATGGTTGCAACATATGAATTATGAGGGGCACAAAAATTCAGTATAGCAGAAAATAAGGAGGAAGTATTCACAGTTTCTGTAACTGGTCACGTGCTTGTAGTTGTATTTATAACCACCTTCCTCCACAACCCATTCCATATTCCCTTCGCTTTCAGCAAGACTATCAGCTGGTTGTGGTTCTTTACCTTTATTCTTAAAGGATCTGGGCCATTAACAGCCCTGCCTGAATTGGGTTATTGCAATTTTTCCATTGTCCTTAATCATCAGATGATTACTTGTATTACTAAGAGATCACCTGTATTCCAGACATCTTCCTCACTTCCATTGTGGAGTAGTGGTACAATTTACCCTTGGTAGTCAGAATCAGTCACCGCAGTAACTCCCTTCTTTACCATTGATTCAGAGGCACAAAAAGATCAAAGCAGTGGGGCAGCAGGTCTTAACTTTCATTTCAGTGGAATTATTGTTGCATCTCCTGATGGAAGCATTCCTCCTTTTACAACTAAGGCCTCTAGGCCAGCAGAGCACATGGTCATGGGAATAGGAAGCACCCCACGGCCCAGTCAAGTTGACATATAAAATTAACCATCACATCCTTCAACCCTATTAGGACCCAGAATTTATTGACCCTACTATATTTTCACTGTTCCAGACCTCTCTCATGTCCTCACTTCCCTCCTTACCCAGCTTAAAAGCTATGGTCCATAATTATGTTTGATTGTGCCTTTTTTACTTCTTTTTTTTTTTTTTAACTACAGCCTACCTCCTAAGGAAAATATAGATCCAGGCAGTGATCACTAATGATTGCCACATCCCAAAAAGACCATACTGGATATCACCATCACCAGATGTGACAAACATATTCCCTTCTGTGTGCCTATGTCTGACAGTGTGTTTCAGGAGAATTTCTATGACTGCTTCTGGGTGTATGTGACCCCAGTCTGCATGCCCCTTTGCTTCTCAGCACCTTTTCTTGTGTATGTGCCTGTGTGGTTGTGTCTGTATAGCTCTGGTTAGGCATTGCTGTGTGTTAGCCTACATAGGCTCTGCTCACACCTGTGCTCATGAGCTGTGTGTCTCCACATGGCATGTGGGTATCTATGGGATTTATGTTCCTTTGTGAGTGACTGATGGTCACAATACTGGGTGTCTCTGTTTGCTATTGGGTATGTCAGAGTCTGTGTGCCTATGTCTGGGTTTGCGTGCTGTGGCTGTGTGAATAACCCATGGTCATTGTACATGGGTGTCTCTGGATCACTTAGGGGGCTGTGTCTGTACCTCTGACTGAGAGAGACAGCAAGATGACTCTGATCTAGAATCTTCACTCCCACAGGCCAAGCCCACCATCTTACAACGCAGGCATTAACTGCAAGAGTTAGGTGATCCACTGGTTGGGAAGCACCTGCCACCTGTATCCAGGGCTCTCCCCAGATTCTCTCCCCAGGAAGGGAGAGAATGAATGAAGGAGGGAAGGAGGTAGGGGTCCTCCGAAGAGTCCAGAAGTGCCCCATACTTCCTCTCCCCCTCCACCCTCCCCATTCTAATCCTGACTCTATGCTGGCCCCACTCCCAGCAGAGTCACCCAAATGCCAGATATCCACACCTACCTCCTGTGCTTATCTTCCCACTACCACCTTCACCAGACCCACTCCAAGAGAGCCTTTCCCCTCCCTCCTGCCCCCTTCCTTCTTCTCCCCTGTGTTACCACATTGAGCCAAGATGGAGTGTGTGCCTGGAAAAACCCAAGCCAGAAGCATCTCTGCCCTTATTGCATCCTTGCCACTAGCCAAGCTTACTCCCAACTCAGGACCTTTCTACAGTCCTCTGTCTGGAACACCCATCCCCCAGACCAATGCATAGCTAGCTCCTTCAGATCATTGTTCTGGTTTCAGTTCATGTTTCACCTCAGAGAGGCCTTCTCTGATCACCACTGGTAAGTGATCACTCCCTCAGTCCGCTCTACTTCACCTCCCTGCTTTACTTTCTTTAGGGCATTAATCCCTCTGACATCATGTACTGATTCCTTTGTTCACTGTTTGCTGTCTCTGCCAGAATGACAGCATCCTGGGGAGCAGGGATTTCTATCTGTTCTGTTCACCACAGTGTCCCCAGCACCTAGGATAGTGCAGGTGCTCAGTAAGGAATTGACTGGTTGAATTAAAAGATTTCTCACTGTGAGATGTGAGATTCCCCCACCCTTGGCTGTTAGCCTCACTGCTCACGGCCCTGAAGGAGGGCAGGGCGAACTGGGTCGAAGGTGAAGTCACAGTACCTGTCAAGTCAGGGGAGTTGAGCTAGCCCTATACCCAACAGTTCCCACACTGGGCATACTCCCTGCAACCACCCTTGGCTCCTAGGGACCTTACACCCAGGAGCTGAATAGGGTTGTAGCCCTAAGCATGCCTGCACTGATCAGCAGCAAGGAGGCGCTGCTGAGCTAAGAGGAGCCTCTGACTGCCCAATCAGGCCCAGTCCCTCTAGGGAGGGTTCCTCTGCCTCTCCCACCACCCCTGGGCCCTGAAAGTAGCAGAAACTCAGAGGCTTTCAGAGTTCTCAGAAGCACAGCATCCATAATGGCATGACCCAGTTTCTTACAAAACAAATGTCTTTATACACGCACACAAACCAACAGACTAGCTGGCCAACTCACCAAACCATCAAATCTCCTAAAACTCAACTGAAAGCTAATTTGCTGAAAAATCAACGTGTTGAATTCTTGATGATTTAGAAATAATTTGCATTTAGAAGAGACTTAACACACACACACTAGTTCTGGGTGGTACCAGAAAAACACTTTCAATCAAGTCTAGGTCAATTCATTGCAGTTGTTCTAAAGCCAGAGGCAGCAGCATGGATGATAATGAAGCAAAATCTTGAGGGGGGAATCCCTAGGTATGGGTTATCTTGGTCACTTAGCAATTGAGCATCAAGGGGAGGATCCTGGGTGGCAAAGTAGCCTCTTCCACTGAGACCCAGGACAGGGGGTAGAGTTGGGTTACGAAGTGACCATAAGGAGTAGATATCAACATACCAACAGCCATGAGATGAGCCCCACTCCAAGAGGCTCTAGTAAATCTTCATGACTTTAGATTTAAAAATGGATTCTTAGGGCTCCTCTGGTGGCTCAGTGGTAAAGAAACCACCTGCCAATGCAGGAGGCACAGGTTCAATCCCTGGTCTGAAAAGATCCCATATGCCATGGAGCAACTAAGCCAATGTGTGTGTGTGTGTGTGTGTGTGCGTGTGTGTGCGTGCGCATGCATGTGTGTGTCGTGTGTCGTGTGTATGAGCGTGTGCATGTGTTAGTCACTCAATTGTGTCCGATTCTTTGTGGCCCCACGGACTGTAACTTGTCAGGCTTCTCTGTCCATGGGATTTCCCAGGCAAGAACACTGGAGTGGGTAGTCATTTCCTCCTCCAGGGGATCTTCCCGACCCAGGAATCAAACCCTGGTCTCCTGCACTGCGGGAAGATTATTTACCATCTGAGCCACCAGGGAAGCCCAACTAAGCCCATGCCCCACAACTATTGAGCCTGCACTCTGACGCCCTCGAACCACAACTACTGAGTCCATGTGCCCTAGAGTCCATGCTCTGCTACAAGAGAAACCACCAAAATGAGAAGCCTATACACTGCAACAGAGAGTAGCTCCTACTTGCCACAACTAGAGAAAAGCCAGTGCAGCAACAAAAACCCAGCACAAGCTAAAGAAATTAATTTAACTAAAATTTTAAAAAACGGATTCTTAGAAAACGGGGTACATATATACAGTGGAATACTACTTGGGCACAAAAAAGAGTGAAATAATGCCATTTGCAACAACATGGATGGACCTAGAGATTACCACAGTAAATGAAGTAAGTCATAAAGAGAAAGACAAGTACCATATGATATCACTTATGTGGAATCTAAAATATGATACTAATCAACATATACACGAAACGGAAACAGACTCACAGAGAACAGACTTGTGGTTTCCAAGGGGGAGAGGGGTTTGGGGGGAGGGGATGGGGGAGAAATGGGTTGGAAGTCTGGGATTAGCAGATGCAAACTGTTATATAGAGAATGGATAAACAACAAGGTCCTACTGTCCAATATCCTGTGATAAATCATAATGGAAAAGAATACGAAAAGAATGCACAGAGAGCTCCCTAGTGGCCTAGGGCTTCCCTGGTGGCTCAGCAGTAATCTGCCTGCAGTGCAGGTGACATGGGTTCGATCCCTGGGTCAAGAAGATCCCCTGGAAGGGGAAATGGCAACCCACTTACAGTATTCTTGCTGGGAAAATCCCATGGACAGAGGAGCCTCATGGGCTACAGTCCATGGGGCTGCAAACCATCCGACTTTCGCTGCCATGGCTCAGGTTCAATCCCTGGTTGAGGAAGATACTACAAGCCATGTTGTGTGGCCAAAACAAAAAACAAACAAACAAATATATGTATATCTGAATCATTTTGTTATACAGCAGTTATCACACTGTAAATTAACTATACTTCAATAAAATAAATTTTTAAAAACAGAAAATGGATTATTAGGTATAACACCAAAAGTACGCACAACAAAAGACAAAATAGATGAATTGGACTTCATCGATAATAAAAAATTTTATGCACCAAAGAACATTATCAGGAAAGCAAAAAGACAACCTATGGAATAGGAGAAAGTGTTTGCAAATCATGTGTCTGATAAGGGTTTAGCATCCAGAATATATTTTTAAAAAGTCTTACAACTCAATAACAAAAAGAAAAAAAAATATGATTTTTAAAATGGGCAAAGGACTTGAACAGAAATTTCTCTGAAAAAAATATTTAAATGGCTAGAAAGCACAAGAAATGATGCTCAACATCATTCATAATTAGGAAAATGCAAATCAAATCCACAATGAGGTACCATTCCCAATGGGACTGCTATAATTTAAAAAAAAAAACCCAGAAAGTAAGTGTTGGTGAGGATGTGGAGAAATTGGAACCCTCATACACTGCTAGGCTTCCCTGGTGGCTCAGCTGGTAAAGAATTCGCCTGTAACATGGGAGACTTGGGTTCAATCCCTGGGTTGGGAAGATCCCCTGGAGAAGGGAATGGCTACCCACTCCAGTATTCTGGCCCAGAGAAGTCCATGAACTATATGGGATCGCAATTGACTCCATGTGGTCACAACGAGTTGGACACAACTGAGCGACTTTCACATACATAGCTAGCAGAACTATAAAATGGTTCAGCACAGTAGAAACAGTTTGGCAGTTCCTCAAAAACCTAAACAAATATAAAGCTAAACACAGAATTATCATCTGATCCAGGGACTTCCCTGGAAGGCCAGTGGTTAAGATTCCATGCTCCCGAGGCAGGGAACACAGGTTTGATCCCGCACTGGGGAACGAAGATCCCACATGCCACATAGCACAGCCCCTCCTACCTCAAAAAACAAGAATTACCACCTAATCCAGCAATTCCACTCCTAGGTAAACACCCAAAAGAACTGAAAACTGGTACTCAACAAATACATATGCATGTGTGTTAACAACATTATTATTCACAGTAGTCAAAATATGGAAATAGCCCATATAATCATCATCAGACAAATGGATAAACAAAATGAAGTATATACGTACTACAGACTATTACTCGGTCATAAAAAGTTATGAAGTCATGCTATATGATATATATTACAATGTTAATGAATTTTGAAAACATTATGCTATGTGAATAAAAACTGATCACATGGACCACAGCCTTGTCTAACTCCATGAAACTATGAGCCATGCCGTGTAGGGTCACCCAAGGTGGATAGGTCATGATGGAGAGTTCTGACAAAACATGGTCCACTGGAGAAGGGAATGGCAAAACACTACAGTATTCTTGCCTTGAGAACCCCATGAACAGAATGAAAAGGCAAAAAGATATGACACTGAAAGATAGGTCAGTAGGTGCCCAGTATGCCACTGGAAAAGAATGGAAAAATAACGCCAAAAAGAATGGAGACAGAACCAAAGCAAAAACAATGCCCAGCTGTGGATGTGACTAGTGCTGGAAGTAAAGTCCGATGCTGTAAGAACAATACTGTGTAGAAACCTGGAATGTTAGGTCCATGAATCAAGGTAAATTAGAAATGGTCAAACAGGAGATGGCAAGAGGGAACATAACGTTTTAGGAATCAGTGAACTAAAATGGACTGGAATGGGCTAATTTAATTCTGGTGACCATTATATCTACTACTGTTGACAAGAATCCCTTAGAAAAAATGGGAGTGACCCTCATAGTCAACAAAAGAGTCTGAAATGCAGTACCTGGGTGCAATCTCAAAAATGACAGAATGATCCCTGTTTGTTTCCAAGGCAAACCATTAAGTATCACAGTAATCCAAGTACATGCCCCAACCACTAGCGCCAAAGAAGCTGAACAGTTCTAGGATGACCTAAAAGACCTTCTAGAACTAACACCAAAAAATGATGTCCTTTTCATCACAGGGGACTGGAATGCAAAAGCAGGAAGCCAAGAGATACCTGGAGTAACAGGCAAGTTTAGCCTTGGAGTACAAAATGAAGAAGGGCAAAGGCTCATAGAGTTTTGCCAAGAGAATGCACTGGTCATAGCAAACACCCTCTTCCAACAACACAAGAGAAGACTACACATGGACATCTCCAGATGGTCAATATTGAAATCAGATTGATTACATTCTTTGCAGCCATAGATGGAGAAAGTCTATACAGTCAGCAAAAAAAAAAAAAAAAAAGACCAGGAGCTGATTGTGGCTCAGATCATGAACTCCTTATTATAAAATTCAGACTTAAGTTGAAGAAAGTAGGGGAAACCAATAGACCATTCAAGGTATGACCTAAATCAAATCCCTTACAATTATAAACTGGAAGTGACAAATAGATTCAAGGGGTTAGATTTGATAAACAGACTGCCTGAAGAACTATGGACAGAGGTTTGTGACAATGTACAGGAGGTAGGGATCAAGACCATCCCCAAGAAAAAGAAATGCAAAATGGCAAAATGGTTGTCTGAGGAGGCCTTACAAATAGCTGAGAAAAGAAGAAAAGGGAAAGGCAAAGGAGAAAAGGAAAGATATACCCATCTGAATGCAGAGTTCCAAAGAAAAAGGAGAGATAAGAAAGCCTTCCTCAGTGATCAATGCAAAGAAATAGAGGAAAACAATTGAATGGGAAAGACTAGAGATCTCTTCAAGAAAATTAGAGATACCAAGGGAACATTTCATGCAAAGATGGGCACAATAAAGGGCAGAAATGGTATGGACCTAACTGAAGCAGAAGATATTAAGAAGAGGTGGCAAGAATACACAGAAGAACTATATAAAAAGATCTTCATGACACAGATAACCATGTTGGTGTGATCACTCACTTAGAGCAGCAGACATCCTGGAATGTGAAGTCAAGTGGGCCTTAGGAAGCATCACTACAAACAAAGCCAGTGGAAGTGATGGAATTCCAGCTGAGCTATTTCAAGTCCTAAAAGATAATGCTGCAGTCAATATACCAGCAAATTTGGAAAACTCAGCAGTAGCCCCAGGACTGGAAAAGGTCAGTTTTCATTCCAATCCCAAAGAAAGGCAATGCCAAAGAATGTTCAAACTACTACACAATTGCACTCATCTCACACACTAGAAAAGTAATGCTCAAAATTCTCCAAGCCAGGCTTCAACAGCACGTGAATTGTGAAAACTCCCAGATGTTTAATCTGGATTTAGAAAAGGCAGAGGAACCAGATCAAATTGCCAACATCCATTGGATCATAGAAAAAGTAAGAGAATTCCACAAGTGCACATGGAACATTCTCCAGAATAGATCACATCCTGGGCCATAAATCTAGCCTTGGTAAATTCAAAAAATTAGAAATAATTTCCAGCATCTTTTCTGATCATGATGTGGTAAGATTAGATGTCAACTACAGGAAAAAAAAAACTATTAAAAATATATACATATGGAGGCTAAACAACACACTTCTGAAAAACCAACAAATCAGAAGAAATCCAAAAAGAAATCAAAATATGCATAGAAACAATTGAAAACACAACAACCCAAAGTCTATGGGATTCAGTAAAAGGAGTGCTATGGGGAAGGTTCATAGCAATACAAGCTTATCTCAAGAAACAAGACAAAAATCAAATAAATAACCTAACCTTATACATAAAACAACTAGGAAAAAAAAGAAATGAAGAACCCGAGGGTTAGTAGAAGGAAAGAAATCTGAAAAATTAGGGCAGAAATAAATGAAAAACAAAGGAGACCATAGCAAAGATTTAAAAAAAACCTAAAAGCTGGCTCTTTAAGAAGATAAATAAAATAGACAAACCATTAGCCAGACTCATCAAGAAAAAAAGGGAGAAGAATTGAATCGACAAAATTAGAAATGAAAATGGAGAAATCACAACAGATAACACAGAAATACAAAGGATCAGAAGAGACTACTATTAGCAATTAGATGCCAATAAAATGGACAACTTGGAAGAAATGGATAAATTCTTAGAAAAGTATAACCTTCCAAAACCAAATCAGGAAGAAATAGAAAATCTTAACAGACCCATCACAAGCATAGAAATTGAAGCTGTAATCAGAAATCTTCCAACAAACAAAAGCCCAGGACCAGATTGCTTCACAGGTGAATTCTACCAAAAATTTAGAGATGAACTAACAACTATCCTACTCAAACTCTTCCAGAAAACTGCAGAGGAAGGTAAACTGCGAAACTTATTCTATGAGACCACCATCACCCTAATAACAAAACCAGACAAAGGTGCCACCAAAAAAGAAAACTATAGGCCAATATCACTGATGAACATAGATGCAAAAATCCTTAACAAAATTCTAGCAAACAGAATCCAACAACATATTAAAAAGATCATACATCATGACCAAGTGGGCTTTATCCCAAGGATGCAAGGATTCTTCAATATTTGCAAATTAATCAATGTGATATACCAAATTAACAAACTGAAAGATAAAAACTATATGATTACCTCAATAGATGCAGAGAAAGCCTTTGACAAAATTCAACATCCATTTATGATAAAAACCTTCCAGAAAGCAGGCATAGAAGGAACATACCTCAACCTAATAAAACTCATATATCATAAACCCACAGCAAACATTATCCTCAATGGTTAAAAATTGAAAGCATTTCCCCTAAAGTCAGGAACAAGACAACAGTGCCCACCCTCACCACTATCATTCAACATAGTTTCGAAAGTCTTAGCCATAGCAATCAGAGAAGAAAAAGAAATAAAAGGAATCCAGATTGGAAAAGAAGAAGTAAAACTCACTGTTTGCAGATGATATGATCCTCTTCATAGAAAACTTTAAAGACAGCATCAGAAAATTACTAGAGCTAATCAATGAATATAGGGCTTCCCTCATAGCTCAACTGGTAATGAATCTACCTGCAGTGCCTCAGTTGGTAATGAATATAGGGCTTCCCTCATAGCTCAGTTAGTAAAGAAACCGCCTGAAATGCAGGAGACCCCAATTCGATTCCTGGGTTGGGAAGATCCCCTGGAGAAGGGTAAAGGCTACCCACTCCAGTATTGTGGCCTGGAGAGTCCAGAATCAATGAATATAGTAATATTTCAGGATATAAAATTAATACATAGAAATCCCTTGCATTCCTATACACTAACAATGATAAAACAGAAAGAGAAATTAAGGAAACAATTCCATTCACCATTGCAATGAAAACAATAAAATACTTAGGAATAAATTGACCTAAAAAAACAAAAGACCTATATATAGAAAACTATAAAACACTCATGAAAGAAATCAAAGAGGACACAAATAGATGGAGAAGTATACCATGTTCATGGATCAGAAAAATCAATATAGTGAAAATGAGTATACTACACAAAGCAATCTATAGATTCAATGCAATCCCTAAACAAGCTACCAATGGTATTTTTTCAGAGAACTAGAAAAAATAATTTCACAATTTGTATAGAAATAAAAAAAACCTCGAATAGCCAAAGCAATCTTGAGAAAGAAGAACGGAACTGGAGGAATCAACCTGCCTTATTTCAGTCTATACTACAAAGCTACAGTCATCAAGATAGTATGGAACCGGCACAAAGACAGAAATATAGATCAATGGAACAAAACAGAAAGCCCAGAGATAAATCCACACACCTATGGACACCTTATCTTTGACAAAGGAGGCAAGAATATACAATGGATTAAAGACAATCTCTTTAACAAGTGGTGCTGGGAAAACTAGTCGATCACGTGTAAAAGAATGAAACAAATACTTTCTAACACCATACACAAAAATAAACTCAAAATGGATTAAAGATCTAAATGTAAGACCAGAAACGATAAAACTCCTAGAGGAAAACACAGGCAAAACACTCTCCAACATAAATCACAGCAGGATCCTCTATGACCCACCTCCCAGAGTAATGGAAATAAAAGCAAAAATAAACAAATTGTACCTAATTAAACTTAAAAGCTTTTGCACAATGAATGGAGAAGGCAATGGCACCCCACTCCAGTGTTCTTGCCTGGAGAATCCCAGGGACAGGGGAGCCTGGTGGGCTGCCGTCTATGGGATCGCACAGAGTCAGACACGACTGAAGTGACTCAGCAGCAGTAGCAGCAGCAGCACAATGAAGGAAACTATAAGCAAGGTGAAAAGACAGCCTTCAGAAGGGGAGAAAATAATAGTAAATGAAGCAACTGACAAAGGATTAAAATATACAAACAGCTCACACAGCTCAATACCAGAAAAATAAACAACCAAATCAAAAAGAACTAAACAGACATTTCTACAAAGACATACAGATGGCTAACAAACACATCAAAAGATGCTCAACATCACTCATTATCAGAAAAATGCAAATCAAAACCACAATGATGCACCATCTCATGCCCATCAGAATGGCTGCTATCAAAAAGTCTACAAACAATAAATGCTGGTGAGGGTGCGGAGAAAAGGAAACCCTCGTACACTGTTGGTGGGAATGAAACTAGTAAAGCCACTATGGAGAACGGTGTGGAGATTCCTTAAAAAACTGTCAATAGAACTGCCATACGACCCAGCAGTCCCACTTCTGGGCATACACACCAAATAACCAGAATTGAAAGAGACACACGTACTCCAATGTTCATCGCAGCACAGTTTACAATAGCTAGGATGTGGAAGCAACCTAGATGTCCACTGGCGGAAGAATGGATGAGAAAGCTGTGGTACATATACACAATGGAATATTAATCAGCCATTGAAAAGAACACATTTGAATCAGTTCTAATGAGGTGGATGAAACTGGAGCCTATTATATAAAGTGAAGTAAGTCAGAGAGAAAAACACCAATACAGTATACTAATGCATATATATGGAATTTAGAAAGATGGTAACAATGACCCTATATGCAAGACAGCAAAAGAAACACAGATATAAAGAATAGACTTTTGGACTCTGTGGGAGAAGGTGAGGGTGGGTTGATTTGACAGAATAGCATTGAAACATGTATATTACCATATGTGAAATAGATCACCAGTCCAAGTTCAATGCATGAAACAGGGCACTCAAAGCCAGTGCACTGGGACAACCCTGAGGGATGGGATGGGGAGGGAGGTTGGAGGAGGGTTCAGGATGGAGCACACATGCACATCCATGGCTGAGTCATGTCAATGTATGGCAAAAACCACTACAATATTGTAAAGTAATTAGCCTCCAATTAAAATTAATTAATTTTTTTAATAAGAAAAAGCAAGAGAATTCCAGAGAACATCTACTTCCGTTTCATTGACTATGTCAAAGTCTTTGACTGTGTAGATTACAACAAACTGTGGAAAATTCTTAAAGAGATGGGGATACCAGACCACCTGACCTGCTCCTGAGAAATCTGTATGCAGGTCAAGAAGCAACAGTTAGGACATGGAACAACGGACTGGTCCCAAATTGAGAAAGGAGTACGTCAAGGCTATATATTGTCACCCTGCTTATTTAAATTATATGCAGAGTACCTGATACAAAATGCTGGGCTGGATGAAGCACAAGGTGGAATCAAGATTGCCAGGAGAAATATAAAAAACCACAGATATGCAGATGATACCACCCTTATGGCAGAAAGTGAAGAGAAACTAAAGAGCCTCTTGGTGAAAGTGAAAGAGGAGAGTGAAAAAGATGGCTTAAAACTGAATATTCAAAAAACAAAGATCATGGCATCCAGACCCATCATTTCATGGAAAATGGATGGGGAAACAATGGAAACAGTGACATTCTATTTTCTTGGGCTCCAAAATCACTGCAGATAGTGATTGCAGCCATGAAATTAAAAGACCCTTGCTCCTTGGAAGAAAAGCTATGACAAACCTAGACAGCATATTCAAAAGCAGAAACGTTACTATGTCGACAAAGGTCCATGTAGTCAAAGCTATGGTCTTTCCAGTAGTCACGTATGGATGTGAGAGTTGGACTATAAAGAAAACTGAACGCCAAAGAATTGATACTTTTGAACTGTGGTGTTGGAGAAGACTCTTGAGAGTCCCTTGGACTGCAAGGAGATCAAACCTGTGCATCCTAAGGGAAATCAGTCCTGAATATTCATTAGAAGGGCTGATGCTGAAGCTGAAACTCCAATACTTTGGTCACCTGATGCAAAGAACTGACTCATTGGCAAAGACCTTGATGCTGGGAAAGAGTGAAGGCAGGAGAAGGGGACGACAGAGGATGAGATGGTTGGATGGCATCACCGACTCAATGGACATGGGTTTGGGTGGACTCTGGGAGTTGGTGATGGATAGGGAAGCCTGGCGCGCTGCAGTCCATGGGGTTGCAAGGAGTTGGACACAACTGAGTAACTTAACTGAATTGAATAAAAATAAGAAACTCAGATGATGATACTGAGTGCAAATCAGGGCAATGGGAGAGGGAGTTTTGGGTGACTGAGACAAGGAGGTCTTGCTATTTAATATGAGATGGTCAGGGCAGACCCTACTGAGGAGGTGACAGTCAATCAGAGACCTGAAGGAAGCCTGGATTATTAGGCTGATTGTTTCCCCGGACCTGTTCAACATGTTCCTCTGATGCCTGGATATCTATAAACTGGTAGTTTGGTCTATAAGTTGACCTGCTACACATTCGGTTTGGGGGCAAGAATCCTTCCTACGTGGTGCTGTGAGGTCTTCCATCAGGAAGCATGTACATCTGGGTCTCGTGACTTTGTGGCCCTAGATAGCCATTGCCTGGATCCACTATTTCATTAGGGTTATGCAAGTGATGAGAATCCATCATTCCTTGTTCAATATGAGTTATTTTTAAAATTCTTGTTACACAGAGATTACTTTCAAACAATTCTCCCTCCCTCATCCTAAAGTCCCTCAGTTTAACAACATTATTGAATAATTCCTTAAAGTCTATCAGTTCAGTTCAGTCAGTCAGTTGTGTCTGACTCTTTGAGACTCCATAGACTGCAGCATGCCAGGCTTCCCTGTCCATCACCAACTCCCAGAACCTGCTCAAAATCATGTCCATTGAGCCAGTGATGCCATCCAACCATCGCATCCTCTGACATCCCCTTCTCCTCCTGCCTTCAACCTTTCCCAGCATCAGGGTCTTTGCCAATGAGTCAGTTCTTTGCATCAGGTGACCAAAGCATTGGAGCTTCAGCTTCAGCCTCAGTCTTTCCAATGAATATTCAGGGTTGATTTCGTTTAGGATTAACTGGTTTGATCTTGCAGTCCAAGGAACTCTCAAGAGTCTTCTCCAAAACCACAGCTCAAAAGTGTCAATTCTTCAGCATTCAGCTTCTTTTATGGTCCAACTCTCACATCCATACATGACTACTGGGAAAAAAAAAAAAAAACAGCTTTGACTAGATGGACCTTTGTCAGCAAAGTAATATCTCTGCTTTTTAATATGCGGTCAGGTTGGTCATAGCTTTCCTTCTAAGGACCAAACGACTTTTAATTTCATCTGCAGTGATTTTGGAGGCCAAAAAAATAGTCTCTCACTGTTTCCATTGTTTCCCAATCTATTTGCCATGAAGTGATGGGACCGGATGCCATCATCTTTGTTCTTTGAATGTTCAGTTTTAAGCCAACTTTTTTACTCTCCTCTTTCACTTTCATCAAGAGGCTCTTTAGTTCTTCTCCGCTTTCTGCCATAAGGGTGGTATCTTCTGCGTATCTGTGTTTTTTTATATTTCTCCCAGCAATCTTGATTCCAGCTTGTGCTTCATCTAGCCTGGCATTTCGCATGCTTTACTCTGCATGTAAGTTAAATAAGCAGGGTGACAATATGCAGCCTTGACGTACCCCTTTCTCAATTTGGAACCAGTCCACTGTTCCATGTCCAGTTCTAACTGTTGCTTCTTGACCTGCATACATATTTCTCAGGGGAAAGTAAGGTGGTCTGGTATTCCCATCTCTTTAAGAATTTGCCACAGTTTGTTGTGATTCACACAGTCAAAAACTTTGGCGTAGTCAATGAAGCAGTAGATGTTTCTCTGGAATTCTCTTGCTTTTTCTATGATCCAATGGATATTGGCAATTTGATCTCTGGTTCCTCTACCTTTTCTAAATCCAGCTTGAACATATTGAAGTTCTCAGTTCACGTACTGTTGAAGCCTGGCTTGGAGAATTTTGAGCATTAATTTGCTAGTGTGCGAGATGAGTGCAATTGTGTGGTAGTTTGAACATTCTTTGGCATTGCCTTTCTTTGAGATTGGAATGAAAACTAACCTTTTCCAGTCCTGAGGGCACTGCCAAGTTTTCCAAATTTGCTGGTATATTGACTGCAGCACTTTCACAGCATCATCTTTTAGGACTTGAAATAGCTCATCTGGAATTCCATCACCTTCACTAGCTTTATTCGTAGTGATGCTTCCTAAGGCCCACTTGACTTCACATTCCAGGATGTCTGGCTCTAGGTGAGTGATCATTGTGGTTATCTGTGTCATTAAGACCTTTTTTTGTATAGTTCTTCTGTGTATTCTTGCCACCTCTTCTTAATATCTTCTGCTTCTGTTAGGTGCATACCATTTTTGTCCCTTATTGTGCCCATCTTTCCATGAAATGTTCCCTTGGAATCTGTAATTTTCTTGAGGAGATCTCTAGTCTTTCCCATTCTGTTCTTTTCCTCTATTTCTTTGCATTGATCACTGAGGAAGGCTTTCTTATCTCTCCTTGCTATTCTTTGGAACTCTGCATTCAGATGGGTAAATCTTTCCTTTTCTCTTTGGCCTTTCACTTCTTTTCTTTCCTCAGCTATTTGTAAGGCCTCCTCAGAGAGCCATTTTGCCTTTTTGTGTTTCTTTTTCTTGGGTATGGTCTTGGTTACCGCCTCCTGTACAATGTCATGAACCTCCGTCCATAGTCCTTCAGGCACTCTATTTTCAAACGTTTCAGATACATGATTTCATAGCTCCCTCTTAAAACCCTTCAGTTTTAATGCTCATGTTATAAGAGTCCCAATTTGGTTGAAGTCATCTACCAATTTTCATTTCTCTAGAACTTTAGTTCCTAGATTGCTATCCCTGTCTCCAATACCTTGAACCTTGCTAATTTGATTTCTGTTTAAATGACCTTTCCACCTCTGCACAGAGACCTGCCCTCCCTTCCTTGACCTCCTCTCCTCCAGTGATCTACTCAGTTCCTCACTCACTCCCACAGAAATAACCTTGACATCATCACCCAAAGCAGAACATGTACAATATTAAGTTCATGTATCCCACTCTCAGACAATTTCTTCCCATTGCTTCAGCTCATTCTCTCTAGTACCCCAACCAATCATTTGTTGTTGTTGTTCAATCACTCAGTTGTGTCCGACTTTGTGACCCCATGGACTGCAGCATGCCAGGCTTCCCTGTCCTTCACCATCTCCCAGAGCTGGCTCAAACTCATGTCCATTGTGTCAGTGATGCCATCCAACCACCTCATCCTCTGTTATCCCCTTCCCCTCCTGCCTTCAATCTTTCCCAGCATCAGGATCTTTTCTAATGAGTCGGCTCTTCGCATCATGTGGCCAAAGCATTGGATCTTCAGCATCAGTCCTTCCAATGAATATTCAGAATTGATTTCATTTAGGATTGACTGGTTTGGTCTCCTTGCAATCCAATGGGACTCTCAAGAGTCTTTTCCAACACCACAGTTCAAAAGCATCCATTCTTTGGTGCTCTGCTTTCTTTATGGTCCAACTCTCACATCCATACATGACTACTGGAAAAACCATAGCTTTCACTACACAGACTTCTGTCCGCAATCATCATACCCTAAAAACAGACACTGAAACATCTTAAAGACTTTGCACCCATGAATATAGACACCAAGGCATATCAGAGACAAGTCACCATGAAAACACCCCCCACAAATCATTATGATTTCAAATCCTGACAAAGATCCATGAAAATCTCAGCTACCTCCCACATGGACTGAACCCCCAAATTCATAACCCTGTAATCCCCCAGGTACCTCACATGCTGGGATAAAGACCCTCCAAAGTATAGAAATTTTACAATCTGAGGCACAGACCACCAATAACACAGACCTCATCCTCCAGAACAGACCAGCAAATAACTTAGATACCTCATACATTAGACACATAACCCCCAAAAAGTTCTGAGACCTACAACCCTGACACAGACCTGCTCAAACCTCAGAGACCCCAATCATGTCTAACACCTCACACATCAGACACAAACCCTTAAAGAGCTCAGAAGTATCCCACACCAGATCCAAACAGCTTAGAAACTATACATCCTTAATCACAAATCCTTCAAAAGCTCATAGGCCACATGCGGTGGGCACAGACCCCCGGAAGGCTACACATCTCATAACATGGACACAGAATCCCAAACAGATTTGTAATCTTATACCTTGTGACACAGAAACTCTAAAAGAATGCAAACATCAGATCCTAAGACAGAAAACTTTAATCAACTCAAAGATCCTCAATACATGGTTCATCTCCACAAAAGCATCATAGAGAACTTAACACCCAGAGACACAGCCCTAGAAAGAATTCAGAGACAGCACATCCTACAAACAGATCCCAAACAGAGGAGAGACAGCTCATTCTACAAAAAAATCCCCCAAACAACTGTAGATGCTACACATCCAAGGATATCTACCCACAAATTGCTTGGGTGCTATCATCTTGAACAGAAACCCAGACAACTGAGTGACCTCACATTCTGGACACGGGAACTAAATTACCTCAGCTCAGAGCCCTGAAACATACATCCAAACAGAAACCAGCAATGCAAACCTTAAAATGCCAAAGCCTCCATACTCGGGGATACAGACCCATAGAATATCAAAACCTCACCATCAGGGAAAAGTCTCACGAAGGTTGACAGTCCCCATACCCTGGACAGCAAAACCACAAAGGGCTCAGAGGCCTCGAACTCAGGTAGAAAGTGGGCAAATCAGCTTAAAAGAATTCACAACCTAGAAAACAGGACACCTGGTGGAAGAGGGGTTAAGATCACATACTTCTACCGCAGGGGCATGGGTTTGATCCCTTGTCACGGAACTAAGATCTCATGTGCCACACAGCATGGCCAAGAAAAAAAATAGAAAATAGGACATGAGACAGCTTAGAAATCTCGTACTTCGGACACAGATCTCCCAAAAGCCCAGAGACCTCACACCATGGGACCCAGAAGAGCTAAGAGATTTCACTCTGTGGAACAAAGACCCAAGTAACTCAGATACCCCACATCATGGATAGAGATTCAACATACTAAACTATAAAGATATCATGACATAGACAAAGACTCTCAAGCAACTCAGACTCCTCATACCCTAGGACACAAAACCCCTAAGCACCTAGTATTACCATATGATAAACTGTCCCCATCAGCCTTTGGGATTTCACAAGACAAGATTCCCCAAATTACTCGTACGTTTAACATACTGCAAAGAGACATTAAAAAGTTTACTGATGGGATTTCCATGGTGGTTCAGTGGTTAACACTCCATGCTCCCAATGCAGGGGGCCTGGGTCCAATCACTGGTCAGGGAGCTAGATCCCACATGCTGCAACTAAAGATCCCGAGTGCCGCAACCAAGACCCAGCACAGCCAAAAAAAGAAAGAAAGAAAGAAAGAAAGAACAACGTTACATTTAAAAAAAAAATCTTTTTTAAGAAAGCTTATTGATCTCACATTTCGGACAGTTGCTAGATCACTTCAGAAACCTGGCACATGACTAAACATACCTTAGAACAGCAATGCGGCCTCAAATTTAAGGAGAAAACCTCAAAAATTCAGAGATGTTAATAGTCAGGGATGCCAACCCTCCAAATATCAAACACCTCACAACCATGGTAATGGACCCACAAAGATTTCAGAGAACTCATGCCACAGTCAAATACAAATCAGCTCAGAGACTTGCACATGCTCAGAGGTACACGTTGAGAAGTAGAACCACAAAGGATTCAGAACCTTCACAGCCTGAGATACAGCTTAGAGACCACACACTCGCACATACAGACCCCCAAACAGCCAAAGGAAGTCACAGCCTGAGACAAAGAAACATAGATATCTCAGTGACCTCACATCCATGTGACACAGACTCCCAAACATCTTAGAACCTCAGACTGTGGGTCACCAACCCCCAAATGGGCTTCCCAGGTGGCTCAGTGGTAAAGAATCTTCCTGCAATGCAGGAGACCTGGGTTCGATCTCTGGGTCAAGAAGATCCCCTGGAGAAGGGAATGGCAACCCACTCCAGTATTCTTGTCTGGAGAATCCCCACGGACAGAGGAGCCTGGTGGGCTACAGTCCATGGGGTCACAGAGTCAGACATGACTCAGTGACTAAGCATGTGCACACCCTGGAAACATAGACCAAAGTACTCAAAGTCTTCACATACTGGGAAGCAGAGCCCCAAACAGTTCATGGACTCCGCACCCTAGGACACAGATCCCCAAAGAACTAAGATACGACACTGTCCCTCAGCCAGCCTAGAAGCATTATTTTGCCCCCTGCAGAAAAGGTGACAGTGTAGGTGGTCTGGTGTTGTGGCTGCTGTCTCCCTCCTCCTGCCATGGGGCCAGACAGGGAACTTTCTCCAGATTCTCCTGTATCCTTACTGTGAGAGCTTGGTGGGGTTCTGGAGTAAAAACCTGCCCTGCAGCCCCCAGAAGCTTCACACTCTCTAGCCTGCACTCAGCCTCCAGCAATCTGTCAAAATTTCTAGTTAACATTCCTCTCAGCTCATATAGCATCCAGTGGCTTCTGCCCCAGGTGAGCAAATGCTCTCTGGTCCTGCACTCCTTGCAGGCACTAGTTTTGTTTTTTTTTTTTTTCCCAGATTTCAGGATGACCATCTGTCCTGCGATCTCAGTTCTCTGATGAGTTCATGCTATTGTTAATTTGCTCTCTGTCCAACTTCTTTCCTGTTGAAGGATAGGAGTTACTTTTCTTCAGTTCCTTACATGTCCAAGTTGAAACCAGAAGTCTTTAAGCACGTTTTCTCTCTCTCTCTCTTTTTAAACTATTTTATTTATTTATTTTTGGCTGTGCTGGGTCTTCACTGCTGTGTGGGCTTTCTCTAGTTGCAGAGAGCGAGTCCTACTTTCTAGTTGCAGTGTGCAGGCTTCTCATTGTGGTGGCTTCTTTTGTTGCAGAGTACAGGCTCTAGGGCCTGAGGGCTTCAGTAGTAATGGCACGTGGGCTCAGTGGCTGTGGCTCGTGGGCTCTAGAGCACAGGCTCAATAGCTGTGATGCACCAGCTTAGTTGCTTCACAGCGTGTGGGATCTTCCAGGATCAGGGCTTGAACCTGTGTCTCCTGTGTAAGTAGATACTTAACCACTGAGCCACTAGGGAAGCCCCTCTTTTCATTTATTTTTTATCTTAAAAGCTTTCCTCCTTTTCATGTATTTTTCTTAAGCCATTATCTGTTGTGTTTATTATGTTCCTTCTAGTTCAGTCTTTGTTTCTGAAATGAGTTTTAGTCCTTTCTAATTCTTTAATTCTATTACTTCATTTTTGGATTTTTCTCATTCTGATTTAAGCTGCTCTTTCATATCTTATACATTTATTAATGTCTTAGTTAATTTGGAAATACTAGGATGGAAGTTTCATTGGTTTTGTTTATCTTTCTGACATTTTCTTATTATCCATAGAGATGTTATTCTGCTCCTTATACTCTTTTTTCTTGTAATAATGTTATATGAGATTTGACTTCCCTTCTTTTATATAAAATCCATTTTCTTGAATGTTCAGAAAGGAACAATGGTTCAGGATTGCTTTTTTAACTTCATGGCTTTATAGCTCCCTCTTCTGTTTTTGCAAAGAGCTCAAAACTGTGGGAACTTGTTCTCTTCTATTCTACTCTTTCACTTTTATCTGGACCTTCTTTTTCCTTTAACTCTATGTTCTTCCTGCTCACATTGGATTCTGTTCCCAGTATTTCCAGTGTGGTTGTTTTGACAGTTCATAAGACTCAAACTGTTCCTCCTTTCAGAATTATTCTTTATTTTTGTGTATGAATGATAAGTTCTATTAATAAATTTTTAAAAATCTCTATGAGATACACAGAGTTGAGTGGGGGGAAGCGAATGAAAACACTAGAATATTATTAATAAAGAATAATTTTAGGGGATTCTCTGGCAGTCCAGTGGTTAGAACTCCAAACTCTCATTGCTGATGGCCTGGGGTTCAATTCCTGGTGGAAGAATTAAGATTCCATAAGCCTCGTGACCAAAAAAAAAAAAAAAGAATAATGTTAGCAGTCCATGGGGTTGCAAAAAGTCGGACACAACTTAGTGACTGAACAACAACAATGTGGGGGAGGGTGGATACTGGGTAGATGGACAGCGATGGCAGGAAGCTTTTCACTGCACATCTGTTAATCTTCATTTTTTAAGTAAATGCATATCACCTATTCCAAATTTAAGTAATTCTTCAAATTGTGCCTCCAAAATAAAAGACATCAA
Source organism: Ovis canadensis (assembly GCF_042477335.2). Taxonomy (NCBI): domain Eukaryota; kingdom Metazoa; phylum Chordata; class Mammalia; order Artiodactyla; family Bovidae; genus Ovis; species Ovis canadensis. Next base: position 53,463,241 of record NC_091727.1, read on the forward strand.
CCCATGAGGACAAGAATTGGAGAAGAAAATTCTAGAATGTATTTTGGTATATAGGAGGCATATGGATGAGTGGTAACAGCAGAACAGAGAAATCAAAATCATATACTAGCAGTTGGGAGGATAAAAATCAGCATGATATTAAAAATGGAATCCCCAAATGACTCTGTAATCAATAGTATCAGGTACTCTGGAAGTAAGAATGCATTCCAAAACATGAAAAGATTCTCAACATGGTTAATCAGAGAAATGCAAATCAAAATCACAATAAGATTTCACCTCACACCTGTCAGAATGGCTATCACTTAAAAAGTCTATAAATAACAAATGTTGATTAGGATGTAGAAAAAAAGGAAAACTTGTATACTATTGTTCGCAATATAAATTGGTGCAGCCACTAGGGAAAAAAGTATAGAGGTTTCTCAAAACAACAAAAATAGGCTTCCCTGGTGGTCCAATGGTTAAGAATTCACCTTGCAATGTAGGGGACACCGGTATGAGCTCTGGTCCAGGAAGATCCCACATGCTGTGGAGCAACTAAGCCCCTGTGCCACAACTATTCAGCCCGCACTCTAGAACTCATGAGCTTCAACTACAGAAGCCCAGATTCCTAATCTACATAACAAGAGAAACCACCACAATAAGAAGCCCTCGCACTGAAACTTAGAGAGCAGCCCCTACTCGCCACAACTAGAGAAAGCTCAAGTGCAGCAACGAAGACCCGGCACAGCCAAAAAAAAAAAAAAAGAACTATCACATGACCCAGCAACTCCACTCCTGAGTATTTAACTGAAAAAAAAAAAAAATGAAAACACTAATTAGAAAAGATACATGCACCCCAATGTTCATAGCATTATTTACAATAACCAAGATATGGAAGCAATCTAAGTGTCCATCAAAGATGAATGGATAAAGATGTGATGCATATATATACTACTCGATCATAAGAAAGAATGAAATTCTGTCATCTGCAGCAACAAGAATGGACTTGGAGGGTATTATACTAAGTGAAATAAAGTCAGACAGAGAAAGACAAATACTGTATGAGATCACTTATATGAGGAATCTAAAAAATAAAACAACTAGTGAATATAGCAAAAAAAGAAACAGGTTCATAGATATAGAGAACAAACTAGTGGTTACCAGTGGGGAGAGAGAGGGCGCAACAAGAGAGGGGTAGGGAATTAAGAGGTACAAACTGCTATGTATAAAATAAATAAGCTACAAGGATACATTGTACAGCACAGAGAATATAGCCAATTTTTTATTATAACTATAAATGGAATAAAATCTTTAAAATTTTTGAATAACTATGTTATGTACCTGAAACTTATATAAATAATATTGTACAAAGTATATAAAATATACTTTGATATAAAAAATGAGAACTTAGACCCAAACATCTCCAGTTCTACCACATGAGTCTGGAAGGATATAAAAGATCTGAACAATTATTAATAACTGACATATACAGGACATTTCAGCCAATAACAGAATAATAAACTTTTTGAGATGCATACAGAACATTTATCAAAATTAACCACATCCAGAGTTTTAGAGTAAGCTTAATAAATTTCAAAGTGCTGAAATATCTCAGAGCATATCCTCTCATAATAGTAGGAATATGTGGTATTGGGACTTCCCTGGTGGTCCAGTGGTTATGACTCTGTGTTTCCAATCCAGAGGGCCCAGGTTTGATCCCTGGTCAGCCAGGAGTTGGTGATGGACAGGGAGGCCTGGCATGCTGCAATTCATGGGGTCGCAAAGAGTTGGACGCGCCTGAGCGACTGAACTGAACTGAGGGAACTAGATCTCATATGCAGCAACTAAAGATCCCACCTGCCACAATTAAGAGTTCACATGCCATGGAAGGTTAAGACAAGGCCAGAGGAAATAAGAAATGTATACAAAATAAAACTGTGCATGTTAACAATTAAAAAAGAAAAGTTCACATGCCACAACTAAAAGACCCCACATGCCACAATGAAGACATGGCCCAGCCAAATAAAGAAACAAATAGGGACTTCCCTGGTGACTCAGTGGTAAAGAATCTGCCTGCCAACGCAGGAGACATGGGTTCAATTTCTGATCCAAGAAGATCCCACATGCCACGGATCAATTGAGCCTGTGCTCTAGAACCCGGGAGCAGCAACTACTGAGCCCACATGCCCTAGAGCCTGTGCTCAGCAAGAGAAGCCATCACAATGAGAAGCCTGTGCACCACAAGTAAAGGGGAGCCCCTGCTCACTGCAACTAGAGAAAAGCCAGCACCGCAGTGAAAACCCACCACATCCAAAAATAAATAAATAAAACTATTTTTAAAATGAAATACATATTAAAAAGAAATATATGATATCATAACAATATGATGACAAACATCTAGAACTTCTAGGAAATTTAAGTAGTACATCACTAAATAACAGATGGGTCAATGTAGAAATCAAGATAGAAATTAGAAAACTGAATGATAATGAGCATAGAGTATATCAAAACCAGGAGATACAGCCAAAGCTGTACTTTTATAAGCCTGGGTGCATATGTAGGGAAAAGAAAATCTTGAAGTTAAATAACCTCAGATTTCATCTTAAGGAACTAGAAAATGAGGAATAAATAAAACCCAAGGCAGGACTTCCCTGGTGGCACAATGAATAAGAACTGGCCTGCCAATGCAGGGGACATGGGTTTGATCCCTGGTCAGTAGCCCCTGCTTGCCACAGCTAGAGAAAGCCCGCACACAGCAACAAAGACCCAGCACAGCCAAAAATAAATAAATTTAAAAATTTAAAAAAATTAAATCTTAAAAAAATTGTCTATCTATTATTATTATTATTTTTGGCCATACCACAAGGCATGCAGGATCTAAGTTCCCTATCTAGGGATCAAACTCACGTCCCTGCACTGGAAGCATGTAATCTTAACCGGTGGACTGCCAGGGAAGTCCCGTGTAGCAATGTCTATTTTATTCCTGGTATTTGTTATTAGTATATTCTCTCTTTATTCTTGATTAGTTCTTCTAGGTGTTTATCAATTTTTAAATAAGTTTTCTAATAACCAACTCTTGGTTATTAATATATATTTTTTATATATTTGTTTCCTATGTGTTTGTTTTCTATACTTCCTTTTTTTTCCTTTTTGCTATTGCTTTGGGGTTTTTTTTAATTTTTATATATGTATTTATTTACTCATATTTTTTTATTTTTGGCCATGCTGGGTCTTTGTTGCTGCCCTCAAACTTTCTCTAGTTGTGGCGAGCGGGAGCTACTCTTCATTGCAGTGCATGGGCTTCTTAGCATGGTGGCTTCTCTTGTGGAGCACAGGCTCTAGGGGCGTGAGCTTCAGTAGTTCTGGCACATGGGCTCAGTGGTTGTGGTGCATGGGCTTAGCTGCTCCTTGGCATGTGAAATCTTACTGGACCAGGGATCAAACCCATGTTCCCTACATTGAAAGGCAGATTCTCAACCACTGGACCACCAGGGAAGTCCTAAGATATATATATATATAGATATAGATATATAGATATATAGATATATATATTTTATATGAACCATTTTTAAAGTCTTTATTGAATGTATTACAATACTGTTTCTGCTTTTTATGATTTGGTCTTTTGGCTGCAGGGCACATAGGACCTTAGCTCTCCAACCATGGATTGAATCCACACCCACTGTGTTGGAAGGCAAAGTCTTAACCACTGAACTACCAGGGAAGTCCCAAATAAATTTTTTTTTTTAAACAAGGATATCACTACAGGTCTTATAGACATTGCAAGTATTAAAACAGGGGAATTGCCAACATCTGTTGGCTCATAGAAAAAGCAAGGGAATTCCAGAAAAATATCTACTTCTACTTCATTGACTATGCTAAAGCCTTTGAGTGTGTTATTACACAGATCACAACAAACTGCAGAAAATTCTTTAAGAGATAGGAATAACACACCACCTTATTTGCCTCCTGAGAAACCTGTATGCAGGTCAAGAAGCAACAATTAGAACTGGACATGGAACAACAGACTGGTCGTTGAACAACAGAAAGGTCCAAATTGGGAAAGGAGTACATCAAGGCTGTATATTGTCATCCTGCTTATTTAACTCCTATGCAGAGTACATCATGTGAAATGCAGGGCTGGATGAAGCACACGCAGGAATCAAGATTGACAGGAGAAATATCAATAACCTAAGATATTCAGATGATACCACCCTAATGGCAGAAAGTCAAGAGGAACTAAAGATCCTCTTGATAAAGGTTAAAGAGGAGAGTGAAAAAGCTGGTTTAAAACTTAACATTCAGAAAACTAAGATCATGGCATCCAGTCTCATCACTTTATGGCAAATAGATGAGGGAAAAATGGAAACGGTGATAGACTTTATTTTCTTGGGCTCCAAAATCAATGGGGATGGTGACTGCAGCCATGAAATTAAAAGACATTTGCTCCTTGGAAGAAAAGCTATGACAACCTAGACAGCATATTCAAAAGCAAAGACATCACTTTGCCAACAAAGTTCTGTATAGTCAAAGCTATGGCTTTGCCAGTAGTCATGTATGGATGTGAGAGTTGGACCATAGAGAAAGTTGAGTGCCAAAGAATTGATGCGTTTGAACTGTGGTGCTGGAGAAGACTCTTGATAGTCCCTTGGACTGCAAGGAGATCAAACCAGTCAATTCTAAAGGAAACCAACCCTGAATATTCACTGGCAGGACTGATGCTGAAGCTGAAAATCCAATACTTTGGCCACCTGATGCGAAGAGCTGACTCACTGGAAAAGACCTTGGTGCTGGGAAAGACTGAGGGCGGGAGAAGAAAAGGGGGCAACAGAAGATGAGATGGTTGGATGACATCACCGACTCAACAGACATGAGTCTGAGCAAGCTCTGGGAGATTGTGAAGGACAGGGAAGCCTAGCATGCTACAGTCGGTGGGGTCACAACAGTCGGACATGACTGAGGGACTGAACAACAATGCCCTCCTGCACTGTTGGTGGGAATGTAAACTGATACTATTATGGAAAACAGTATGGAGATTCCTTAAAAAACCAGGAATAAATCTACCATATGACCCAGCAATCCCACTACTGGGCACATACTCTGAGAAAACCACAATTCTAAAAGACACATGTGCCCCAATGTTCATTGCAGCAATATTTACAATAGCCAGGACATGGAAGCAACCTAGATGTCCATTAACAGATGAATGGATAAAGAAATGTGGTACATATATACAGCAGAATATAACTCAGCCACAAAAAAGAATGAATTTAAATCAGTTCTAGTGAAGTAGATGAACCTAGAGCCTCTTATACAGAGTGAAGTAAGTCAGAAAGAAAAAAAAAAGTATTGTATATTAATAACATATGTGGAAAATGGCACTGATATATAGAAAAATGGTACTAATGAACCTAGTAGAGAACGAACTAGTGGACACAGTGGGGGAAGGTGAGGGTGGGACAAACTGAGAAAGTAGCATTGACATATATGCACTATCATGTGTAAAACAGTGAGTAGGAAGTTGCTATATAACACAGGGAGCCTGTCCTGGCACTCTGTGATGACTTAGAGGGGTGGGATTGGGGAGGGGAGGGAGGATCAAGAGGGAGGGGATTTGTATATAATTATGACTGATTTTTTGTTGTTGTATAGCAGAATCCAACACAACATTGTAAAGCAATTTTCCACCAATTAAAAAATTTAAAAAACAAAAAACAGAGCTATGAACAATTTTATGCAAATAAATTTCACAATTTAGATGAAAATATGCAAATTCCTTGAGAAACAAAGCTCTCCAAATGAACACGAGAAGATATAGACAGTCAAGTTTTGATCATGGTAAGCTGAAATAAAATGAGATAAGAAATATCCCCTCATTCTCTATTTTCTGTAAATAAGCATGTAGAATTGATATTTCCTCCTTAGAGGTTAGATAGCATTCACTGGTGAAGTCATCTGGGCCTGGAGTTTTTTGTAGGGGAATGTTGTTGAATCCAATTTCTTTAACAGTTATGGAACAGTTAAGAATATCTATTTCTTCTAATGTCATTCTTAGTCATTTTATTTTCAGAGAACTTGCCCATTTTATGTAAGATATCAAATTGTTCAACTTGTTTATTATATTTACTTATTATCCTTCATATGTAAGATATGTAATGATGTCCCAATTTTTATTCCTGGTGTTAGTAATTTGAATTTTCACTTTTTTTCTCTTATCAGTCCTGCTAGAAAATTTTCAATTCTACTGACCTTTGAAATGATTAGTAAAACTTCATGAAAAGAATGCACCTACATACTGTCATGTACTTCCGGTAGGAATGCAAAAGAATATAAGACCTATGGAGAACAATTTGGCAGTATTCATTGAAATTACAAATGCACATATACCCTTTGACCCAGTAATTACATTTCTGGAAATGTGCAAAACAATGCATATATGATTATTCATTACAGCATTTTCATAATTAGAAACTGAAGACAACCCAAGAATAAATACATTATGGTACATACACACAAACGAATGCTCAGGAAGTATAAAAAAATGAAGTTCTCTATGTATTGATTTGTAAAGATTCCCAGGATATATGGTTAATAAAGCAAGATGCAAAACAATGTATCTAGTTAGTATGCTACATTTTGTGTAAGAAAGGTGGGGGTGATATCTAGTCATAATTGCTTGTACATGCATAAAGATATTCTGGACAGATACACAGTAAACTAACAAAGATGGTTACTGAAGAAAACCCAAGTTCTTTGGCCTGGAATACAAGCCCTTCTAGGAAATGCTTTGAAGCCAGATTGCCTGACACTTTGGTATAAGACTTTGGTCAAATTACTGTTCCTTCACCTCAACACAAGATAACAGTACCTATCCTCATAGGGTTATGAGGATTAAATGGATTAATGGAGTGTCTGGCACATAGTTAACATTCAATAAATCTTAGCTCAGTTATCATGATAATTTGCCTGACTCTAGCCTACCTTCTCATTCACGTCCTCAACAACTTCTTTACAGCTGTGGCTAAAGGAATATCTCCAACAGATATTTAGTCCCTGTGCTTTCAAGCCTAGCTGCAAATTAGGATCACCTGGGAGACTTTTTTTTTCAATACTGAGGCCTGGCCCCACTCTCATATAAATCAGAGTCTCTAGGGAAGGGGGTTAGTGGTGCCCAGGCACTGACATTTTTAAACAGCACCCCAGATGATTTTGATCATGCCTACCAGATTATTGATTCCCTCAATGCACCTGACACATGTCAGGCTCATTCCTGCCTCTGCACTTTGGCCCACATTATTCCCCCTCCCCCTCCCACTCCCACTCTGATTTGGGAAGCCTTCTCCATCCCACATCCATTTCTACTCATCTTCCAAGACCTAGTTTAGATACCCTGTCCTCCATAAGGACTTTGCTGTTTTCCACACACTCCTCTTTGATGATTCCCTGCTGCCTACAGGGTAAAGTTCTTCTCCAACAGATATTTAGTCCCTGTGCTTGCATCATTCCAAACTACTTGTTCTTCTGCAGCCACACTTATGCCTGAGCCTCTGCACATTCTCTTCCAAACCCCCAGCCTCAACCATACCCTTAACCAACTACTACTCATCCTTCAAGACCCAGCTCATACAGCACTCCTATGAAGCCTACTCTGAGCCCCTCTGCTAGTCCCCCTAAGGTAGAGTTAGGTATTCTCTGCCCTCTATTCCCTCGCACTTTGGACTTATTTCTAACACTTAGCACATGGTGTTGTCATATATTTGTCTGGGTTGCCAGTTAGTCTGAGCTTCTGGAAGGCAAGGATTGTGATTTTTCCATCTCTCTAACTTCCCTATAGCACAGAACCTGCACAAAGGAAGTACTTAGAGAATATTTGACAAATTCTATTGCTCTGTCGGGGTTTACTGGTATTCACTCTTTTTTTTTTTTTTTGGTATTCATTCTGAAAATTGCTAGTCTCCCCTTCAAGTTAAAGCCCTGATAACTGAACAAAATAGTTTGAGGTTAGTATGAACAGCACTGAGGAAACTGGATTATCACCTTTCATTTTAGCCCATTTTTGTCCATAGCCCTTAGATCTAGGGCTAAGATCTCAATACCTTATTTATAAGCCAGGCTTTGAGGTCTAAGATCTTATTAAGGTTAACAAGCCAGCCTTTGAGTACCGCCCCCTCAACCAATTCACTGCCTGACAAATAGCTCTGCTTAGTCAATGGTCCTCACCTAGGCTATACATTCAAAATTCAGCTGGGGAGCTTTTTAACATCCTGCTGCTCAGGAGGCCTGGCAGGTCGGTTACTTAGGAATCTCTGGGGGTGGGCCTCAGACATCAGTGCTTCTTGAAGTTACCCAGGTGATCCCAAAGAGCCGTCAAGCCTGACAGTCACTGGTAGATTTAAATCCATACGGATCCCGCCCCTGGCTCTGCTCTTATTTTTTCCTCCGGACTCTACCCTTTCTTCATAACCTGTCTCCATGCTCCTCTTCTCTCACTCCCACTGGCTTGTTCTCCAGTCGTTCACATTTATTGCCTTGATATGACCTGAATGGAAACTGAGTAGTGGAAACAGCACCGAGCTGGGAAAGCCTGCATTGAGCCTGGGTCTCTGACCCTTTGTGCTCTTAGCCCTTCATTCTGGATGTTTGTTTCCTCTTGAGTTGAATGGGGGATCATGCCACTTTTTCTGCCTTCTTAAGAGGCTTGTGTGAGGAGCACAGGAAATAACAGACCCTTCTTTGGAAGGAATGATGTTAAAGCTGAAACTCCAGTACTTTGGCCAACTCATGCGAAGAGTTGACTCATTGGAAAAGACTCTGATGCTGGGAGGGATTGGGGGCAGGAGGAGAAGGGGACGACAGAGGATGAGATGGCTGGATGGCATCACCAACTCAATGGACATGAGTTTGAGTGAACTCCGGGAGTTGGTGATGGACAGGGAGGCCTGGTGTACTGCAGTTCATGGGGTTGCAAAGAGTCGGACATGACTGAGCGACTGAACTGAACTGAACTGAAAGTTCTTTGGGTGCTGGAGAGCCTGTGGAGATGTAGGGAGTATCTAGAGCTGCACAACCAGCATAAGGGTCATACAGTGTTAATACCACTCATGCAATACAAGACCATATCAGGAATTCCCTGGCAATCCAGTGGTTAGGACTCTGTGCTTTCACTGCAGGGGGGCATGGGTTCAATCCCTGGTCGGGGAACTAAGATCCCACATGCCACAAGGTAACTAAGCCCACGCACCACAACTAGAGAAAGCCCTCCTACCACAACGAAGAGCCGGAGCACTGCAATGAAGACCCAGTGCAGCCAAATACACACACACACACAACCTGGGGAGATTCCTGGTGGTTCAGGGTTTAGGATTCGTGCTTTCACTGCAATGGTCTGGATTCCATTCCTGGTGGGGAAACTGAGATCGCACAACCTGCACAGTGTGGCCAAAATAAAAAATAATAAAATAAAAACGAAATTTGAAGGTTTGACAAAATGTGAAGCATTTTGTCAGCACTATGACAAAATGTGAAGGTTTGATAAAAATAGCAGTGTTTTATATTATTCTCTACTTTTCTGTACACTTGAAAAGAAGATGATAAAATAACTATACAGGAGAAAGACATAAACTTTTTTTGGCTGCACTAAGTCCTCTTTGCAGTGCATGGGCTCTTTGTTGCTGTGCATGGGCTTTCTCTAGTTACAGCGAGCGGGGGCTACTCTCTAGTTGCGGGCTTCTCATTGCAATAGCTTCTCTTGTTGCAGAGTACAGGCTCTAGGTGCACGGGCTTCAGTAGTAGCAGCTCTTAGGCTGTAGAGTGCAGGCTCAGTACTTGTGGCACATGGGCTTAGTTGTCCCAGGCCACGTGCAATCTTGGTTCTCGAACCAGGGATAGAATCTGTGTTCCCTGCACTGCAAGAGGGATTCTTAACCACAGGACCACCAGGGAAGTTCCAAGATACACACGCTTTCAAAGCAAAATAAATCAAAGGGATTTTTTATCATCATCTTGTCCTAGCTTAATTTTTTTGCCCGCCCTGGTATAGTGTCAGGAAATTATATATCTTGGAATTGACAGCTGCTTCAAATCCTTTTTGTAAGATAGAGATGTATAAATCAATAACAATAATTTTTTTTAAATTTGTCTGTTTCCTCTACCTGATTTTGGACATGTTGCTGAGGACATTTTTGCATGCACTCCACCAAGTAATGAATGCTCAGTATGTTCCCTTGAAGAAAACAAAAGGAATGGGAGAGACCCAGGAAGAGCCTGAAGGGGGAGAGGGAATAGGGGTTCCTTCACTTGGATGAAGTCACCCTCAGGTGTCAGTGGCTACCCAACTATCATCCTCTCCCTTGTTCAGTTGCTGCTGCAGTTTCTTGCAGAGGGGTTGAACAATTCCACTGTGCAGCCACTAGGGGCTCTGTAATAAGGTAACAAAGTCACAGTTCATGGTGCTCTTTTTTTTTAAATTATGTATTTATTTATTTGACTGTGCCAGGTCCTAGTCGCAGCACACAGATCTTCGATCCTCGTTACTTTTTTTTACTGCGGGATCTATAGTTGTGGCATGTGAGCTCTTAGCTGTGGCATGTGGGATCTAGTTCCCTGACCAGGGATGGAATCCGGGCCCCTTGCAATGGGAGTGCCACTGGACCACCAAGGAAGTCCCTATAATGCTTTTTAAGACAGTTGCTCAGCTTTTACAACAACCTAAGAACTGATCTGCTACTTGGAAAACACGGGCCTGGCAAACAAGCTACAGTTCACCCGTGTAGCACTTTCATTTGATTCAGACACGGGTGCCCTCCTGGGCAGAGGCAGCTCTTCTGGGTTCAGTGTGGCTAGCCTGTGGATTCTAGAAAAAGGCCCCTGAAACTTCCCTGGTGGTCCCTGGTGGTTAAGACTCCATGCTTCCGGTGCAGGAGGCTAGGGTTCAATCCCTGGTGGGGGAACTAAGATCCCACATTCTGCAAGGCAAAAAAGCAAAGAAAAAGCCCCCCCCTCTCCTGGCCGGCACAGCCTTGCACCAAGATCCACAGCACAGCTAGGTGAACATAGAAACGATTGACTTTAGGATCCCTCTTCCTGAGAAAACTGTCTCTTCAGCAAGTGGTGTTGGGAAGTTGGGTAGCTACATGTAAATCAATGAAGCTATAATACACCTTCACATTATACACAAAAATAAACTCAAAATGGCTTAAAGACTTAAATATAAGACAAGACACCACAAAACTCCTAGAAGAGAATATAGGCAAAACAGTCTCTGACATAAATTATACCAAGGTTTCCTTAGGTCAGTCTCCCAAGGCAATAGAAATAAAAGCAAAAACAAACAAACGAGACCTAATCAAACTTATAAGCTTTTGCACAGCAAAGAAAGTCATAAACAAAACAAAAAGACATTCTATGAACTTGGAGAAAATATTTGCAAATGATGAGACTGACAAGGGCTTAATTTCCAAAATACACAAATAACCCAGTTGAAAAATGGGCAGAAGACCTAAAGAGACATTTCTCCAAATAAGACACACATATGGCCAATTCAGTTCAGTTAAGCCACTCAGTCGTGTCCGACTCTTTGCGACCCCATGGACTGCAGCATGCCAGGCTTCACTGTCTATCACCAACTCCTGGGGCCTGCTCAAACTCATGTCCATTGAACCAACCATCTCATCCTCAGTCGTCCACTTCTCCTCCTGCCTTCAATTTTTCCCAGCATCAGGGTCTTTTTCAATGAGTCACTTCTTCACGTCAGGTGGCCAAAGTATTGGAGCTTCAGCTTCAGCATCAGTCCTTCCAATGAATATTCAGGACTGATTTCCTTTAGGATTGACTGGTTTGATCTCCTTGCTGTCCAAGGGGCTCTCAAGAGTCTTCTCCAACACTCAGTTCAAAAGCATCAGTTCTTCAGTGCTCAGCTTTCTTTATAGTCCAACTCTCACATGCATACATGACTACTGGAAAAACCATAGCTTTGACTATATGGACCTTTGTCAGTAATGTCTCTGCTTCTTAGGCACATGAAAAGATGTTCAACATCACTAATAAGTAGAGAAATGCAAATCAAAAGTACAATAAAGTACCATCTCATACCAGCTAGAATGGCCATTATTAAAAAGTCTACAAATAACAAATGGTGTAGTGAAAAGGCAGCCCTCTTACACTGTTGGTAGGAATGTAAATTGGTACAGCCACTATGGAATACAGTACACACACACACACATATACACAATACACACACACACTGGAATATTACTCAGCCATAAAAAAGAATGAAATCATGCCATTTGCAGCAACATGGATGGACCTAGAGATTATCATACAAAGCAAAGTAAGTCAGAAGGGAAAGACAAATACTATATGATATCATTTATATGTGGAATCTAAAATATGATATAAATCAATATATTTATGAAACAAAAACAGACTCACAGATATAGAGAGCAGATTTGTGGTTGCCAAGGGAAAGGTGGATAGGGGAGGGAAGGAATGGGAGTTTGGAATTAGCAGATGCAAACTATTATACATAGGATGGATAAAAAAACAAGGTCCTACTATATAGGATGATATTTAATATCCTGTGATAAGCCATAATGGAAAAGAGTATGAAAAGTATATACATATATATATTATATATATATATATATATATAACTGAGTCACTTTGCTGTACAACAGGAACTAAATACAATATTGTAAATCAACTACACTTCAATAAAATTTTAAAATAAATAAAATGAGACAGTTAAAAAAATGATCCTCCATCCTCATCCTCTCAGCACAAGATGTCCTCTGTACAGGGAAAACTTTCATGACTTTATAGGGCAGTACTGCTGACACATAAAATAAGTACTTGTGATTTGGCTTGTGAGTATCCCCAAGATCTCAGACTTCAATTGTCCCACCCTCTCCTGCTTTCATGCACTGCTTTCACTGCAGGTTATCTGCATTCCCAAGACACTGGCCTTTACTCTGACCCTGGCTGAGAGGAGCCTGGCCCTGCCTCAGGGCTTTTCACTTGCTCTCCCTGCCTTGCTCCTCCCACTTCTTTCTTTACTTCCCAAACCTTTGCAGATCAGGGTTTTCAGTTCACCAATACAGCCAATCCTTTCTCCAAGTCTCCCAGGCCTTCAGTACCCTCACTACCCCCTGAAAGTCTTATTTACAAGTTTATTGTTGATTCCACCTCCCTAGAGAACTGTGAAATCTCTTTGCAGGGAACACTCCATTCAAACATCACCACCCCTCCCACCCAAACCCTGTACTAAGGGACTTGCCCAAATTTTAGTCTGACTTCTAACAGCCTTCCCTGGTGGCTCAGATGGTAAAGTGTCTGCCTACAATGCAGGAGACCTGGGTTCAATCCCTGGAAAGGGAAGATCTCCTGGAGAAGGAAATGGCAACCTACTCCAGTATTCTTGCCTGGAAAATCCCATGGATGGTGGAACCTGGTAGGCTACATTACAGTCCCTGGGGTCACAAAGAGTTGGACATGACTGAGCAACTTCACTTTCATTTCACTTTCTAACAGCCTAAGGCTGGGTGCCTGAATAACATAGCCTCCTTTTGAGTTCCTGTCTGAAAAAGTTCAGGGTTGTCAAAACAAGCTACCATATGTTCGAGCCAACATCTGACGACAGGCCGCTGATCTCTCTTACGGCATTTACTAAAAAGGGCTTACAATTGTGAATTCCCCTGTCTCTTTGAGATGTACTCTTTGGGACCCTATGGACTGTAGCCTGCCAAGTTCCTCTGTCCATGGGATTCTCCAGACAAGAATACTGGAGTGGGTTGCCATGCCCGCCTCCAGGGGAATCTTCCTGACCCAGGGATAGAACCTGAGTCTCTTATGCCTCCTGCATTGGCAGGCAGATTCTTTACTACTGAAGCCCATATATACATATACATATATCTCCTAGGACTCAGAAACATCTTTCTCAAGGTCCTGAGAGCCAGTCCTTTGAAATATAATCAAGGAAGGACAGGGCTTCCATTTCCTTCCCAGTAACTATGAGAGGATAGAATAATCCTAACTTCAATAATTGCCAGCTAACAGACACAGCTGGCCTAATTGTAAGCCAATAGGGTAGGGGGCCTCCCCAGAAGAAAAGAACCAGATACAGCTTTTTGACATAAGAGAAGCCATTTTATCACACCAGTCAGAATGGCCACTATTAAAAAGTCTACAAATAACAAATGCTGGAAAGGGTGTGGAGAAAAGGAAACTCTCCTACACTGTTGGTGGGGATGTACGTTTGTGCAGCCACTATGAAAAATAGTATGGAGTTTTTTTAAAAAACTAAAAAGGTCTCTAACCTTCTCAAATGGCCTACTCTGTCAATAGAGTATTTATCTCCCTGAATAAATCTGCTTTCAGTCTAAAAACTAAAAAGAGTTGTCATATGATCCAGTAATTCCACTCCCAGACATATATTCAGAGAAAGCAGCACTATTTACAATAGCCAAGACATGGAAGCAATCTAAATGTCCATCGACAGATGAATGGACGAAGATGTAGTAACTGTATACAATGTAATATTATTCAGTCATAAAAAAGAATGAAATAATGCCACTTGCATCAACATGGATGGACCTAGAGATTATCATATTAAGTGAAGTATATCAAGAAAGAGAAAGAAGGGAATTCTCTGCTGGACCAGTGGTTAGGACTCAGCACTTTCACCGCTGGAGCCCAGTTACTTGGTCTGGGAATGAAGATCCCAAAAGCCGCAAGGCATGCCCAAAAAAAAAAAAAAGAGAGAGAGAGAAAGAGAAAGACAAATACCATATGATATCACTTATATGTGGAATCTAAAATATGACACAAATGAGCTTATCTACGAAACAGAAACAGACTCACAGACTTAGAAAAGAGACTTATGGTTGCCAAGTGGGAGGAGAGGTAGGGGAAAGAAGGACTAGGAGTTTGGGATTAGCGAAAGCAACCTATTATACATAGGATGGATAAACAACAAGGTCCTACTGTATGGCACAGAGAGCTATAGTCAATATTCTGTAGTAAATCATAATAGAAAAGAATATGCCATATATATAAATATAAATATAAAACTGAATAACTTTGCTGTACACCAGAAACTAACACAACATTGTAAATCAACTATACTTCAATTTTAAAAAGAGAGAGAGAAGCCATTTTAGGCCTAAGCCATTTCGTGAGCTAAGCCTGGCCACAATGATTGCCCTTGAACACATGCCCTTGAACACATCTTAAGGAAACAAAAGAACAAACAACTGTTGTCAGGAAAAAGAAGTAACAGCAAAGATAATGAATCAGCTGTAAAGACTCAGTTCTGTTTCAAAGGTAAAGATTAGCCTGAAGCACTTTCTGGAGCTGTTTTGCAGAATTCAAACCTACCTCCAGCACTCAACCACCAGATCAACTGGAACCTAAGGGATGATGATGTTGACCTTTGCTGACCATCATGGCTTCAACTATAGCTTGGACTCTGACAGCCTTTGCCCCAGTTCTATGCTGAATTTTCCACTGCTCAAGCTCCCCCTACCCCAACCCTGCCATGGATATATATACACCATGCAATCTCCTAATAGAATATTTATGTACCCTCAGCTTAAAACTTCCCCAATTTTGCTGTTCAGGGAGACACTGCTTTGGGAAAAATCCCCACTGTTCTCCTTACTTGCTTCAAGTAATAATAAATCCTTCTTTCTCCCACTCTTTGCCTTGGTTATATCTTTTGGCTCGACACCCACCAGGAAGCAAACCCAGTTTTTGAGTAACATAATCGCTCTTACACTGACCAACTGTCTTTTTAAAATTTTTCACTTCCCTCACTCTACTTGAGCCCCTGCTTCTTGTTCCTCTCCCTCTCTCATTCTCCCTTTAAAACACCCTGCACAAAAAAATAAAATAAAATAAAACACCCTGCACAAATCGGAATGGAGCCCAGCTTTTTCCCCTACTGTCAGTACTTACTGAACAAAATCTGTTTTCACTGCTCTAGAGTCTCAGTTCAGTTCAGTCACTCAGTCATGTCCAACTCTTTGCGACCCCATGGACTGCAGCACGCCAAGCTTCCCTGTCCATCACCAACTTTCGGAGCTTGCTCAAAACTCATGTCTATCGAGTCGGTGATGCCATCCAACCATCTCATCCTCTGTCTAGCTTTGTTGTCTAGCTTTAAAGTCTAGCTTTGTTGATATTTTACACTCTCTACCTTCACCCTCCCTCAGAGGGAAGGGACCATGTTTATTTTGTTCACTGCTGAATCCTAAGTGCCTCCAAGAATGACTGGCACAACAAACATTTGCTGAATGAACAAATAAATGTTTGTTAAAATGCATATAGTAGGGGACTTCCCTGGTGATCCTGTGGTTAAGAACCTGCCTGCCAATGCAGGGCACACAGGTTCAATCCCTGTTCTGAGAAGATTCCACATGCCATGGGGCAAATAATCCCATGCACTGCAACTACTGAGCCTGTGCATTCTAGAGCCCACAAGCCACAACAAGAGGAGCCACCGCAATGAGAAGTCCACACATGGCAACTAGAGAGTAGCCCCCGCTTGATACAACTAGAGAAAGCGCATAGCAACAAAGACCCAGCACGGCCATAAATAGATAAAATAAAAATGTTTTTTAAAAATGTATGTAATAAAACGACCCTGTTGGGCTGCTACCCCGCAGGCCTAAAAGGCTTGTGCATGCCCAGCTTCAAGACCGAAGAAAGAGCCCAGAGCCCAAGACAGAGACATCAGTGATTTAATGGATGGGGGATCTTACATGTCTGAAGCAAGGTCCTGGAGCGACACCTCACTGTGTGTTGTGGATGGCGGGCAGGACATGGCCGCAGTCTTCGCTCTGGGAAAGGGGAGACTGCCAGTTATAGGGGGAACTGACGTCAGGTTGGCTCATTGGTTACCAGAAACTAGCAGAGGAGCACGCCCCTCACTGCCCCACTGATAAGAACATTCGTCAGTAGCTGGGGCCTGGGGCAAGTATGTGGGAAAGTCAGTCACGTGAGTAGGTTACAGGTGAAGCAGGCACTGGTCCAGCAGGGGATGTACACAGAGCAAGAGAACAGCCATCTTGAGTGGTCCTTGACCATACAGACCCCAAGACTGGGAGATAAGAGGCCTAGATTTTAGTCTCATCATTTGTCTTGGTTAACTTGTTATGTGAGTCAAGTTACTTCATCAATTTGGTTCAACTACTATCTGTGTAATCTGGGGCAGCATATGGAACATCTCTTTATCTCCGTATCCAAGCAATTCCTTCTGCACAAGATTATTGGGAAGACTGAAATGGTGTATGAGAAACACAGCAGTGTGAGAGTAGGTGCTCAGGAAATAAGTTCCAAGTTTGACCTTTTAGTGGGTCTCCCTTATCTGGTCTCTTACCCAGAGCCTGTAGGTTGTGCTCTTAGAGGAGTACAGACTCTGGAGCCAGACTGCCTTGAATGTGAAGTCCTGCTTTCCTCCTTACTAGAGAAGCACTCACATGCTTATCTGTAAACTGAGGGTGATTGTAATCCCTACCTCATAGGGTTGTCCTGAGGCCTAACAAAGTAAATATACTCAAAACAGCACCTTATGTAACATATACATGTTACATAATATGATTGGGCCGTCTTCATTCAGAAGAAGCATCAAGCTTCAAGAGCCCCAGTGCCTCTGTGACTTCACACCTGTAGCTGGAGCAGTCAAAGGCTCCCTTCGCTGTCCTTACAGGGGCCTGGGGGTCAGAAGTCAGTAACCCAGTCTCAGATTGGGCCAATTAGCACCTAATTCCGTCTTCATTGGGCCAATTCGTACCTCATTCAGTCTACACTACCTGTTCTGTAGTCTGAAGTCACTCTTCTGTGCCCCGCGCCTGCTCCGCTCGGCTTATCTGTGGAAGCAGCGGTTTTCCCAGGCCAGAGACGGCTCCAGAGCAATTTTTTCAATTGCTGTAATCCCACCCTGCTTCACAGACCCCCTTTTCAACTCAGAGTCCCCTGGAGTGTGGGTGAGCCCTTTGGAACTGACTGAAAGACTGAGGGTGGGGTCTGGCGCGGTTACTGTGCAAATTTAGCTTTTCTTCAGGGGTATGATATGGGGTCCAATGGACCTAAGATTGAGTCCTCTCTAGGCCTTGGAGATGTGAGGAGGGGATCGAGAGGGGTTTCCTCTGGGTCTAACACAGCCACCCCGTTCCGTTCTCTGGTTTTCTACCTCCCGCGGGCACCACAAACGGCAATCCGGAAGAAAGGAGGACCCACAAGCGCTTGTCTACCGTCGAGGACTCTGCGCCTGCCTAAACTGCCCCGGGTGGCCGCACCCCTCCTCTTTCTCTCTGTGACCTGTTGCTGTCGCACGCCGCTTTGTCCACATCCCCTTACAGTCACTTCCTATGGGTCGGGCCGCACTCTTCCCCTCAATCGCAACGGCCAGCGCCACAACCGACTCCCACCCGACTGGCAGAACGGAGCGAGCAGGACGCGCATGCGCGGACCCCACCTCCACAGAGCACAGGGCGACCCCCTCGGAGGGCCTGGTAGGGGCGGAAGGAGCATGCGCAGATGCCGGGAACTGCTCCGGAAGGGAAAATGGGCTGAGTGGGTGGGTATTGGCAAAGCCAGACCCGTTCATCTCTGCGCCCCTGCTGCCCTCCTTCTCCCTGAGTCTTATCTTCCCACACTCGGTCAGGACTATAGGACAGCCGCGTATTGGAATCTTAGTGTGAATACTTCCGTTTAGCTAGCAACCCCTCTAAAAAAAAAAAGAAGACTGAGTTAATAAAAATCATATTTAATCTGTTGACTTGCAGGGTGCAGCCTGTATATCACTGTCCAGTCCTTGGTTCCAGAGCAGGCGACTCTTCTTCCTCACCTGGGAGTGGCAGAAATAAAAGGGGAACTTGACCCCTGCTGACCCCCTTTGCTGAACTCTTTGGGTTCCCTCCTTCTGAGCCCCTTTGCCAGTCTCTTCGAGGGCCTGAGCCATCTTTGGGTTCCCTGTGATGATGGATCAAGGTCTCCTCACTGTGTCCCACATCCCCACCAATGGGACAGTTTCACATGGTGCAAGTGGCCTAGGGTGGAGGGCACAAGTGCTACGCATGACAGTTACTACTGACAGACCACCTTTTATACTAGATATGATGCGCTAGGATAGAGTGAGTATTCGACCCACTTCACTGAGGAGGAAACTGAGGCCAGAAGAGGAAGACAACTTGACCCAGATCACACAGCCACCCCTTCAGTAGGTGCATGATCAAGACTTATCACAGACAGTGCCTCTAAATCCTCACACTTGGAATAGGAACCCCCGCCCTGTGGGCCTCCCACTTCTGGGTGTTGTCCAGTCACACTGGCAAGAGTTTCACTGCCACTTCTGCCTCACCTGGGCGGACTCATCTCCCGCACCCATCTGTTCTGTTCAGAGTCTTTCCCAACTCAACCCCGGTGGGCATGGAGGGGATTTGAGAGCCAGGGCTCCCCTCATAGCCCAGTAGGTAAAGAATCTGCCTGCAATGCAGGAGACCTGGGATCGATTCCTGGGTTGGGAAAATCCCCTGGAGAAGGAAATGGCAACCCACTCCAGTATTCTTGTCTGGAAAATCTCATGGACAGAGGAGCCTGGAGGGCTACAGTCCATGGGGTCACAAGAGTCAGACAAGACTTGGTGACTAAACCACCAAAATTGTTGGAGAATTGTTGGAGAAGTCTCCACCAAAATCATTGGAGAAACTAGACTAGATCCAGGGCTGGAAAGCTGGGAGGCCCCGAGAGGGCCAGCCCTGGGTTGGCCTCTGGCCAGGCGCTGGGCGGGAGTGCTTTGCACCTCCTGGAGGAGGGGTGATGAGGAGCCCCAAGGGAGAAGCATGCTTCCACCCGCATTACCTCCCTCCTCCCAGGCTCCTGCCCCCTGAGGGCGCCGGCTGTCACTCCCAGCTTCTTCGGCGCCAGCTGGCTCCTTGTTCTCAGCCTTCGTGCCTGCCTGCTCGATTTCCTGCTTTCCTACCAGCTTGCCTGCTGGGTCGATATGTCAATCATGTGAAGACAAGGTGGATACAAGTGGAACTGAGGCAGTGTACTGATCACAAGACATTGATTCCACCAAATGATGCAGGTTTATTGGGATGTCACATATGCATTCATTCACTCAACAAACTGTGTTCTTTGCTAGGCCCTGAATGGCAAATGAAGGATTCAGAGATCAGAATACAGCCCTGAACTCTCAGGGATCAGGATAGGTATTGGTGCGGAGGTGGGCATAGAGAGCCATGGGAGCCTGAGGAGGAATATTTCAACATCAGGGTGGTTATCCGTGTGGTAGTGTTGCCATATTTAGAAAATAAAAAATAGAGAGCCCCACTCTGATGAATTTCAGTTAAATAACAAATACTTTTCATTAGTGATATTGGGGGAGTATATAATTTCCTCAGTTCTGTCTCACCACAGCAAAAATTTGAATCGATGGACGGATCAGTGTTATAGCTCAGTTTTATTTGGCAATCAAACTAAAATACATCCTTGAGGCATGAGGGTGGGCCAACCCAAAAGACACAAAGAGAAGAAAAGCCAGAAGTTCAATTTGGGCTCCTCTTTTTATATGTTTTTTTCTCCTCCCCTTGAGCCTGTCCTATGTAAACTGGGCTAGCCAGGAGGGCTGTTTGTTTCACCTGAGGTTCTCACTCCAGTCCTCCAAACTTCCTTTGTTCTATTTTCACAGGCTTTTTCCTTTCTTTGTCTTTTAGCCACAGCCATTATGGACTCCTTTTTCCTATTTTAACTACCTAACAGGAATAAATGAGTTAACAACTACATAAGGAAAAGAAAAATATACTTAAAACTGTACCTGGCCTTTAGGAAGAGCTATGTAAATATTAGCTACTGTTACTCTTCAGAGTAGTGTCTCTTAGCCTTTTTTTATGCCAAGGACACTTCTGGCAATCTGGTGAAATCTAAAGAAACCCTTCCCAGAATAATGCATGCCTAAGATAAATAAAGATTACAAAAGAAATACAAATACTAAAATAAGAAAGATATCTGTAACATAGTTATATAAGTACGTCTTTATTAATATATTAAATATCAAACTCTATCAACAGGTTTAGTGACTAACAAAATTTCTAAATAGTTGATGTAATTTGAGAGACCTGAAACAACTATGATGCGCTATGAAAATCTGATTCCTATTGGTGACAAAACCACAGGTACTGCTAATACTACTGTAGTGTGTTAACCACATTTCCTATAATGACATGCTACATATCTGTTAGTGATAGTGAAAATAAAGATGCAACCAGACCCCCCAAATCCATGGGCTCCTTAAATTCTCTCTGCTGCTGCTGCTGCTGCTGCTGCGTTGCTTCAATCATGTCCAATTCTGTGCGACCCCAGAGACGGAAGCCCACCAGGCTCCCCCGTGCCTGGGATTCTCCAGGCAAGAACACTGGAGTGGGTTGCCATTTCCTTCTCCAATGCATGAAAGTGAAAAGTGAAAGTGAAGTCGCTCAGTCGTGTCCGACTCCTAGCAACCCCATGGACTGCAGCCTACCAGGCTCCTCCATCCATGGGATTTTCCAGGCAAGAGTACTAGAGTGGGGTGCCATTGCCTTCTTTAAATTCTCTCTAGAGACTCTGAAAGGACCCTGGACTCTGGGTTAAGAACTACTGCGTTTAAAGTAAATGGAGCCATTAGTTGAACACTTCCTTTCTTGTCACCTCCAACCTTGTCTCTGCCCCTACTGTCTTTCCTCGGGTCTCAGAGAAAAGAAGTCTTATCTGGGGCTTGCCCTTCGCACTGGGCTCTTGGTCTCGACCTCTCCCACTTCTTTGGGGAATTGTGCCATTGAGTATCTCCTCTCTTTATTGTTTGAACCTCTGTCTCAAGATAATTAGAAAATAGGGAACAGAGTGAACTCAACTTTTGCACACAATAGATACTCATCAGTTAGGGTGCATGAGGGCCAGAGATGAGCCAGGAGGCATGTCAGGGACACCAGAACCAGCAACATCCGGCATTACCCAGAGTTAAGGTTAGGGTTAGCTCTACCAGGAGGTGAGAGAAGAGCAAAGGTTTTTCTTTACTCCTGGGAGATAAAAACCACAGGATAACCCATTTAACCCTTGTGGGTGCCTGAAGTTATCCTGGCAAAGGCACTAGCTCTGACTCTGAGATGACATTGACAAATACAAAGGACCCCAGCAGATGAGTGGGGAGAGCAACTGAACATGTGCCTATAATTTGAGTGAGTTGGGGCACAATTCAAATGAATGGTTTAAATTCTGAAGGAGTGTGTGGGTTGTGAGAATGACTGTAGCGAACATCTGAGAGCATGCTGAGGACGCATGCTAACCAAGTGTTTATCATTTGTATAAATGGAACTGATGTCTAAATGAGCCTGTGTGATGCCAGCCTAAGGTCATGATGACTTTACCTTTGCCCAAATCAATGGCCATTGTTCAGCCTTTGTGTAATCAGAACTTTCTGACTGCACTCGACATGGTTGACCAACTCTCCCTCCTAGAAACTACCCCTTAGCTTTCATGACACCTCTTTTTCCTGGTTCCCCCTGCTTAGCTGTTTCTTGTTGGCCTTCTCCCTGAGTTCCTTTTTGGGGAGCCCATCTATCTCCTGGTATCAGTAGTGCCTCTCTGCTGAGGACTTTCCACTCTCTAGGCTCATTTTTTCCACTGAATTTCAGAATGAGACAGCCAATCATTTTCTGTCCCTCTACACCAGATGTTCCTTGAGTGAGTGAGTGAGTGAAGTTGCTCAGTCGTGTCCGACTCTTTGCGACCCCGTGGACTGTAGCCCACCAGGCTCCTCCGTCCATGGGATTCTCCGGGCAAGAATACTGGAGTGGGTTGCCATTTCCTTCTCCAGGGGAATCTTCCCAACCCAGGGATCAAACCTAGGTCTCCCGCATTGCAGGCAGACGCTTTAACCTCTGCACTTAGGCACCTCCAACACATATCCTAAACTAAACTTAGTCATTACCTCCAACATCTGTTCTATCTCAGTTCAGTCCCTGTTGTCTCTCTTAAAAGAAGCCTCCAAGAAGCTAGAAGGAACCTCTTCCTAAAGCTAAAATTTTAATATGTTACCCCCTCCTTGCTTTAAACCCTTTGACTGGTTCTCTCTCACTTCTAGGCCTCTCCATAAGTTGCTGCATTATAATTGTCTGACTTCAGCCTGTACAACACTACTTTTCAGCAACAACATGTGACTTTATAACTCCCCACAGTAGTGCTACCAGGTGAGATAAAAGATGCTCAGTAATGAAATTTGAATTTCAGATAAACAACAAATAAATTTTAGTATAAATATCTCCCAGGCAGTACTGGGGACATACTGATACTAATATTGTGATTTCCCTGATGCCTCAGATGGGAAAGAATCTGCCTGCAGTGCAGGAGACCCAGGTTCGACTCCTGGGTTGTGAATCTCCCCTGGAGAAGGGAACTGTTACCCACTCCAGCATTCTTGCCTGGAGAATCCCATAGACAGGGGAGCCTAATGGGTTACAGTCCATGGAGTCACAGAGTCGGAAACGACCGAGCAAGTAACACTTTCACTTCTTTTCACACTAATATTATTTGTTACTGTCAGGAGGGTGTGTAATTTCCTCAGTTCTGTCCTGCTACAGCAAAACTTTGAAGTGATAGACAGATCAGTGTTACAGCTCAGTTTTATTTGGCAATCAAACTAAAATACATCCTTGAGGCATGAGGGTGGGCCAACCCAAAAGACACAAAGAGAAGAAAAGCCAGAAGTTCAATTTGGGCTCCTCTTTTTATATGTTTTTTCTCCTCCCCTTGAGCCTGTCCTATGTAAATTGGGCTAGCCAGGAGGGCTGTTTGTTTCACCTGAGGTTCTCACTCCAGTCCTCCAAACTTCCTTTGTTTTATTTTCACAGGCTTTTTCCTTTCTTTGTCTTTTAGCCACAGCCATTATGGACTCCTTTTTCCTATTTTAACTACCTAACATTCCCCCTTCAAGAGATGGGAGGCTCAATTCTTTGGGAATGGGGCATCAAGGTCTCTCTGGCTACTTCCTGCTGAATTGGGACAGCGAGGGGCATTGGGCCTCCCTCTCTTGTTAGTCTCAAGTCTCAGAGTCCTTATAGCGGTGTCCATCTAAGGGTGAGTGATATTTTCCATGGTCAGCTGTAGTTTTATATATCTTTGTTCAACTGGCACTGCATGTTGTAGCTTGTTGACCTGGGCAGAGATAAAACGGGTTAGACAATCAATAATACATGGAGCAATCATAAGCAGCATCAATATGGTGATAACAAGGATTAGTAGGGGCATTAGCCAACTCCAAATTCCCTCCTGTCAGGAGAAGGATCCCCCAAAGAGATATTATAGCCACCCCAAGAACTCTCCAGCTCATTCTTTGAGATCCTGTAGGATCTGAATGTTTTTCTTGTGGACTCTGAAACTTTCTGTAACTTAGCTGGTGGTATTTACCCAGAAACAACACATCTCATTCAAGATGGCTTGAGTTCCTCTTTGTTCAGGGATCAGGAGATCTATCTCCTGTCTGTTTTGGAGTACAACCCTGCCAAGCTGTGTTGGCTTTTTAGAGCTATCCTGAGAAATCTTACCCTCAGAAACTTAATTTTGGGGGTGTTCATTAGAATGGCACTCATTTGCAGTCCTGAATATGTATCTGAGATCTCCCAGGGGCTCATACGTGTATTGAGTGTCCTCTTCTGTTTTCTTCCATGGCTTGACTCATGAGTAGTGAATCCAGGAGTTATGTCCTAGTACCTTGACTGCTGTGGGGGTATAGAAAGTACTACAGGGTAGGGGCCCTTCCACGTGGGCTGGAGTTGAGCATTTGAGGACCCATCTTTCCAGACTTTAATTAGGACTTGAATCTCTGGAGCATATAGTGGTATCTCTTTAGAATCTTTTGGGTCCTGGTTGACACACCACAAGCATATATCTTGTTGGAATTGCCCAATGGCCATGGTATAAGACTGGAGGGTCTGAGCCTCTGGATCTAGGAAGAGGTCATTGACATAAACAAAAGGTCTCCCATATAGCATCTCATAAGAACTAAGACCAACCTGCTCCTTACGGGCAACATGGGTGCAGAGGAGAGCTATTGGTAAAGCCTCCTTCCATCCCAGGGTGGTCTCCTGGTTTATCTTTTTTATCACTGATTTTAAGAATTGGTTGGGTCTTTCTACTTTTCCTGAAGACTGAGGCCTCCAGGCACAATGGAGATAATAAGTAATGTTCAATGCTTTAAAGACCCCTTGGGTGACCTTAGAAGTAAATGATGTCCCATTGTCACTTTGTAATGATCTGAGCAGACCAAATCTCGGAATGGTTTTAGGAAGCAGTTTTTTTTACCACCTCCTCAGCCTTCTCAGTCCAGGTAGGAAAGCCTTTAATCTATCCTGTGAATGTATCTATCATGAATAATAGGTATTTATACCCTTGAGAAACTGGCATCTGGGTGAAGTTCATCTGCCAGTCCTCTCCTGGGTAGGTCCCATGCCATTGGACAGGCTGGGCCAGCTAGGGTCTTTGAGCTCCTTGGGGGTTGTTTAATTGGCAAGTGGGACAAGAGGAGACCACTTACCTTATAGTCATTTGGAGGCCTGTTCCTCTGAAGGACCTTTCTAGTAATCCTTGGAGGGCCTTCTCCCCTAAATGAGTGGTGGCATGTAAGGAGTTAACCAACTTCCACTGGAGGTTCCCAGACATAAAAAGGAGTCCTTCCTTGTGGAACCACCCAACATGATCTTCTTGAAAGCCCTCACTCTTAGCTTTAAGAGTCTCACCTTCAGTATATGAAGGAGTTTCTGACAAATTAATCTGTGGAACTGAGGTGGCAACCCCTATTAGGTCATTGTTCTGTAATCCTGCTCTCTTAGCTGCCTGATCGGCTGTTTGGTTTCCTTGTGCCACTTCTGTGCTTCCTTTTTGGTGTCCTTTATAATAGGAGACTGAAACCTCAGTAGACTGAAACCTCAGTGGGCAAATGGACTGCCTCCAAGAGCCTAAGGATTTGATCACCATATTTGATTGGGGACCCTTGGGTGGTCAAGTGGCCCCTTTCTTTCCAAATAGCAGCATGTGCATGTAGCACCAGAAAGGCATGCTTGGAGTCAGTATAAATGGCTACTCTTTTTCTTTTTCCCAGCTCTAAAGCTCAAGTCAGGGCTATGAGCTCAGCTAATTGGGCTGAAGTAACTGGTGACAGAGGCTTAGCCTCTATGGTCTCAAAATTGGAGACTACTGCATATCCGGCTCTTCTTTTTCCATCAAAGACAAAGCTGCTTCCATTAGTGTACTAGATTTCCTCAGGATTGGTCAGAAGATCTGATAACCCCTCTCGGGGTTTTGTCCAGTGGTCCAAGGTTTCTAGGCAAGAGTGAAAGGGGTAGGCAGGAGGGTAGCTGGGTTAAGAACCTCACAAGGCAATATAGTCAGGCCTGGACTTTCCATCAGCACTACTTGATATCTGAGGATCCTTTGATCAGACATCCATAAATGGCCTCTCCCATTCAGGAGTTGTTTCACTTGGTGGCTGGTAAAAATAGTTAGTTTGCCCCCAAGAGATAGTTTTAAAGCATTTTCTATCAGGACTGCAATAGCTGCAAGATTTTGAAGGCAGGGAAAGATCTCTTCCCAATAAGGGAGTAGGATACTCAGGGACCACCAAAAACTGGTGAGAAAATATTTGTCCATCCCAACAGCCAAGTGCTCAGGTGAATCTTTTTGTAATTGCTTTTCCTATAGCACCCAAAATGGTACAGGTTTGGGAGGAGAAGGCTCAGGAGAAGGAGGTCAGGACAGAGTAGGTAGCCCCTGTATCAACCAAGAAATTCTCAGACCTACCTGCCACATCCAGTTGCACCCTTGGCTCCAGCCCCATAATGGTTACCTGTGACAGGCAGGCTGGCTGGAGTGGGCCGCTTCAGTCCTGTTGAACCATCATGAGGGAAGGCTTGGCACTTGACCTTGAGGCTCTTGGGTCCTGAGGGCAGAGTGCTGCCCAGTGTCCCAATTGATGGCATTTGTAGCAAGCTGTTTTAGGAGACCTGTCATGGTTTGGGCACTCTTCGGCCCAATGTCCTGCCTGTCTACAGATTGGGCATTTGCCTCGTGCCTTGTCCTTCAAGGACTCAGGGTTTGCCACAGGGTTTCCCTGGAGGGCAGCCAGCATCTGGGCATGCCTTGTCTCTTTCCTTTTCTCCCTCTCCTGGGCCTTGGCCTCCCTCTCCTGTTCTCTGTTATGACAGGTATTGGCGGCTGTCTGGACCATCTCATATAAA
The DNA here is from genome assembly GCF_042477335.2 of Ovis canadensis. Lineage (NCBI taxonomy): Eukaryota > Metazoa > Chordata > Mammalia > Artiodactyla > Bovidae > Ovis > Ovis canadensis. The sequence goes on from NC_091727.1 coordinate 53,490,483, forward strand.
GAGGCAGCAGGGTCCTGCTGCTGTAGCTGTTGTAACCTTATCCTGATGTCTGATGCATATTGGGACAGGAATTTGTCCTGTAAAATCACCTGTCCCTCGTAAGAATCTAAGTCCAGATTGGTAAACTTTTGGAGGGCCTCTTTTAGACTTTCCAGAAAGGCAAAGGGGTTCTTGTTGGACTCCTGAGTTATTGCTGAGACCAGGCACAGTCCCACAACTAATAGGCTTCCTTCTATTTCCATGGGTGGACTTCCTCAGGGGTGAGTCTTTCTGAAGCTTATCCTACCCAGTACCATTGCAACCTGAGAGCTGGGTGTCCCCGGGTCAGGGTGCAGATCTCCAGGCAGGCCAAGGCATGACAGCCTCCTGAAGATTGAATCCCCAGGCAGGTCGAGGTATGTCGGCCTCCCGAGAATTGGGTCCCTGGGCAAGTTAAGGCATGTCGATCTCCTGGGACCCCTGGACTGGCGGATCCCCGAGCAGGTTGGGGTATGACAACCTTCCAAGGACCAGATCCCTAGGCAGGTCAACGTAGGTCGACCTCCTGGGACCCACGGACTGGAGTTGGGTGTCCCCAAGGTCTCCAGCGTGACCAGTGCTGGGTAGGATTAAGGGGTTGTAATCTTAACTCATTGCTGGTTTGTCCACTGAGGATGGGAATAGATATCATGATGTAAAGCAATCCAAGCCTGTGCCCTGAGACTGGGAACCTGGCAAAACAGCCACAGGCCCTATCCTCTTATTGCTCTGAGGGAATGTAAGTCACTGATTTCCTCCCCTAGTCCTCCAAAAGAGCAATTAGGGTGTTTCCAATGGTAAACATTTCATTGTCATAGACCCACTTCAGGCAATAACAGAAGTAATGACAAAGGAGTGGGCTATCTGGTCCTGTTAAGGGCATTAGAGTATTTTAATAATAAATGGGGTGGAGTGATGTTGCCTACAAGGGAGCAGGGTCCTGGTTGTAGCAGTTACTAAGTGGCTTAAGAACAAATTGATAAGAGGCAATAGACCAGATGTTCTATAAAAGTGGAGTGAAGATTTGATCCGGGGGTGTGTTTGTAACTTTAGGAGAACATGGTAAGAGTTTGGGCCCAAACAGCCTCCAGAGCTAACTCCCAAGGTGGCAAACATTATCCCTGGAAGTCCAGTTGCCCTTGAAGGGATGCCACCAATAGACGGACTTCTAGCAGGCATTGTGTGCCTGTCACCTGCCCTCACGGGTTCACTGAGAAACGTTGTTGCACATGTTGTAGGAAACATGGAAGATGAAGGCCTGAATATCTAGAGAGATTGGATATTATACAGTATTTCTCTCCCAAGGACCCGCTATTTTCTGGTTGTCCCTCCAGAAGACTGTAGGGCAACACTGTGGGCCCAGGAAAAGAGCATGAAACAGGAGGGAAGAGGGCAGGGCACAACTTTTGAAAGAATGACATAGCCCAAGGGCATAACATAAACCAATTAAAATCAAAATGGATCCAAGATGACTAAACCTTGATCCTCAACTTGCAAGCTAAATGACACACCTAGAGGTGACAGGACAGTTCCAAGGCACTGTCAAGAGACCCAGGAGTGGGTAGGCCCCCAATTGTTGGAATGACCCAGTTATTAGCGTATGAAATCACCCAGCTCATGGCCACCACACTTGCCCTCTGTGATGGCCCACACTCTTGTAGAGTGCTTCTCTCTGAACCCATACAAATCTACCTCTTACCTATTGCTGTATCTCTCATTGATTTTTTTTTTTCAATGAGACATCAAGAACCTGAGGTTCATTAGGTCCTGAAACCAGGCACCATGGGTTTTAGCTGGGCTCAAGTCCCAGTTGGATGCGACTGAGTGACTAAGCATAGCACAGAGTCCCTGCCACGTGGGTTTGAGTCCCAAATCTTAGGTAAACGGTTTCAAGTACAACTTTCAGGAATGGAAGGATGATGACCTGCCTAATACTTTGTAAGCAGTGGCACAGATGGAGAGAGGAGCTGGAAGATGGGAGGAAAAAGCAGTGGGGAATATGTGCCAAGGAATCCCCTTTATAATCTGCCAGAAAATCTGCTAAATACCTGACCTGTGCCCACAATTTTCATTGGCCTGATCCTTGGCACAAAGGAGATTAAGGACAGAAGAACCCTCACCCACTTGGCCACCCACTAGGACATAGCAGATGGTGCAACCTTTGGGACACACTGGGGAGTAGAGGAGCCCTTGCCAGAGTCCCTCAGTTGCACCCATTGCTGCTCGCCTGTTTGTGGGGGTTGGGGGGGGGGTGCAGGTGTAGAGGAAACAAGAAAGGAGAGACTGTAAAGGAATTAAGATTTTGTTAGCCATATGTCCTTCCAGCCATAGGAGCGAGGACCTCCTACCTTAATCAGAGGTCTTCTGGAACCTGAGCTGTGTGACATTTCTGCCGAATTTGCTTTTGTTGTCCCAGTTTCCAGCACACTGGGCTTCTTGTCACTTCCACTGCACTGGGCTTTCTTGAGTTCAGCTTCCACCATGGGAGCTTTCACTGAGTTGGGCTTCTGCTGTGCTTGGGCTCCGCCTCGTGGGGGCTGAGCTGAGGTTGTTTCAGCCAGGTTAAATCTGAGAAATGGCACCATATTCCTAACAACCTTACAAAGGAGGTACTTTGATTTTATCCATTTCATGGAAGAGGATAAAGAGGCACATTCAAGTAGCTTTCCCAAGGTCATCCAGTTAGCAAATGATGAAGCTGAGATTCAAACCCAGACCTCTGGTATCAGAGTCTGTGCTGAAAATTCAAGGAGTTGAATTAGTAGGATGCCAAGGGATAATGGGTTGAGGACACTGGTGGGAATGGGTAAAGAGAGAGGAGGAATGAGAGAGTGTCTACACTGTCCAGAAGAAAAGTAGGAAGAAACTGCTGGGCTGGAGAAAATAGAAAGGCCCACAGATCAACAGGGTTCAAGGATATAAAAGAAGTGGTGGAGAGAAGACCTGAGATGATTGAGAGAATATGGTCAGAGTCAGAGGCGGTGGTTTGTAGATGTGGGGGAATCTTTCCAGGATATGACAAGGTTAACAGTGTGGTTTAGACAGAGGTGGTTAAAGTAGAAAGGAGGTGAAGGTCCTTGGAGCTGAGCATAATTCTTCATGAAAGAATCATGAAGCTGGCCTGAAAATTCTCCCAAGATTGACTGGTTTATTCCTTAATTCATATTGATAGTGTGTAGTACATGTCAGGCAGTGTTCTTAGCATGAGGTAGCCAAGAGGTAAAGGACAAGATCCTGCTGCCATGGGGTTTACCTTCCAGCACACGGAGAACACACAAACACTCACACAAACAAGGCCAGGTTAGACAACACTTAAAATCCTTAAGGCACAATTCCACAGTGCCAAAAGTTTTGGGAAGTATCAGGCTGTTTTTTCATACTTTGGAGCCCAAACTCATTAGGTGACAAAACCTGACCTGAAATAGCATAAGGCTATTTGTAGTCTTGATTCATTCAATGTAAATTTTCATATTTTTGCCTCTAGAACTACTAATGTTTAATAATTAGCGACACTCCAGACTTTTCTTGGTCGTTATGTATAGAGTATATGCAGTATATAGAATTATGTAATATAGGGTATGTGTCTTCAGAATTGAAAAAATTTCGAATTCCAAAGCATATCTAGCCCCAAGTTTGGAAAAAGATGGTGGACCTGTAATTACTATGCAGAGAATTCAAATATGCAATGTGTTGATTCAAAAAACTGGCCCCTGCACAGGAAGGGCAGGGAGAGACTGAAGAAAGAGGCAGACCATTCCAGATTGGTAGGTGGCAGATTTAATGAGCAAGGGAACTTCTAAGGTTTGTTCTGGGTGACCAAAAGACTAGTAATCTCCACACCCATCTGCCAGAATCTTAAAAGTTTATATAGAGGGGCTCATGGGATTCAGTTAGGTGGTATTCAGTCCAGATGGTCCCAACACCTTACTCTCTCAAGGCTATGTCCTTGAAACAGCTCTAACTGTAGGAACAGTGAGCATATTCCAGGGACAGAGGCAGGGTATGGAGTGTCCCAATGCCTGGGTCCAGCTCTGTGGTCAACCTGAGGTTACGTCCTCTTGATGACATCCTCCAACACAATGGAATGGCAACTAAGTGGCTCACAGCTTGAGAGGTGAGGGAGAGGAGGTGACATTGAAGTTTAGTTCTGAATGACCAAACAATAGCAACAACAGCAGCAACAAATACAGTCATGCAAAGATCAGGAGAGCATTCCAGGCAGAGAGAATAGTTAATTCAAAGATGAACACAGCTGGGGTGGGAAGATAAATTGGGAGATTGGGATTAATATATAAAAACTACTATACATAAAATAGCTTCCTTGGTGGCTCAACGGTGAAGAATCCACCGGCCAAGCAGGAGATGCAGGTTCAATCCCTGGGTCATAGATGCTGGGAGAAGGAAATGGCAACCTACTCCAATACTTACTCTTGCCTGAGAAATCCCACCGACAGAGGAGCCTGGTGGGCTCCAGTCCACGGGGTCGCAAAAGAGTTGGTCAGACCGAGTGACTAAACAACATCATGTATAAAATAGACAACCAATAAGAAACTACAGTATAGCACAGGAAACTCAATACTCTGTAATGGCCTATATGGGAAAAGAATCTAAAAAAGAGTGGATATATGTTTATATATAACTGATTCACTTTGCTGTACACCCACAACTAACACAATATTGAAAATACACTACACTTGAATAAAAATTAAAAACAAAAGAAAGAACACAAACAGGGCACTGCGGTTGGACCATATTTGGCTCCATTAAGAGTGATATCACTGAGGGATGGGGGCGCCTCATGTTGTCTGAAAGATTGTGAATCTGGTACTAAATCCTTTCATGGATATGGTGTAGTGACCATGAGTGTGGTAGTAAGTCAACATTTAGGAGGCCCAGAGGGAAGTTTTCCTGGGTGGGAACCCAGATAGGGAGATACTTAAAATAAAGGAAATACACAGCTCAATGAGGCTGAAAATGTAGACTAAGGTTATGGTCTGAAGACCTTGGTTTGGGGAGAAGTATATAAAGAAGTCAGATAAGGTAGGCTCAGAATTATAATTAGGATACTGGTGAAAAGATGTTTTAGGGTGTTCTGGGTCTTAAATGACAATCTCTGGTTGAGGTCCAATGTGAAATGTGTGATCTAGGCTTTGGGGTTTAAAATAGGTGGTTAGACATAGAGGACAGTACCAAAGGCTCAAAGATGTTTTTTGCTTCTCTGCTTATGCCTCTTTGGGTTTGTGTTTCTCAGCAGCTGTCTCAGAATGTCGTTTTCTAGTTTCTCTTGTTATGGCTTTCCACATCCGTATCTCTGAGAACCTGTCGGTCACCTCAACATATTTCTCTGTATGTGGCTCTCACAATCACCATCTTTGTATATCCATGCCTGGGTTCTAGAATCTGGTTCTTTGTCCCTTCCTTTGTCTGTGTCTGTACTGAAATTATTTCTTTTTCCAACTGAACTTTCCAACTTCCCTCTCAGAAGGCATGAACCTTTTATTATTCCTCTGATTATTTTATCATTCCTCTATTATCCCTAGTGCCCCGCACAGAGACTGGAATATAGGAGTCTCTCCGATATGTTTATACTTGAACCGAGGCTTTTTCCGAGGAGTAAGGAACACTTTCTCAATCTCCTGTCCCCCTCCCCCCAGCCCGGGGGTGTGGTAGTGTTGCGACGCGGCTATTCGTCGCTTTTCCCCGGGCGTAGAGACTCTCTGCCTGGACCTTGCCCCGGCCGACCTTGCCCCTGCGGCGGGTGACGTGAGAGGCTGGCGCCCACTTGTTTGGCTGAGCGGCGGACCGCCCACCTCGCCGGCCCCGCCTCGCGGCTCCACCCCGGCCAATTAGCGAATGCCCGACAGTCCAGCCCTGTAGAGAGGCCTGAGCAAGATGGCAGCTGCATGTCGGAGCGTGAAGGTAAACGGGTTTTCGCCCTTCTGCACCCGCTGGGACGGCGCAGCCGTAGAACCAGCGGGGAGAGATCAGTGCTGGGAGAAAGCATCACTCTTATCTAGGCCTGTTATTGCGACGGTGGGGCTCGGGAGGTGAAGGTCAACTCTCCGGGGCACGTGCATGTGGGGTGACTGGATGGCTGTCTGAGAATGAGACACCCAGAGGGTCCCATCATTAACATGAGGAGGCACATCTGGGTCAAGTCGCGGCGGTGACCGGGAGCCTCCCTCGCAGAAGCCTGGAGAATGGGTGGGGGTGGTCCGCACAGTGTAGCTGTTGACCGAGCTCCTCTTCACAGGGTCTGGTTGCCTTAATAACCGGCGGAGCCTCAGGCCTAGGCTTGGCCACAGCGGAGCGACTGGTGGGGCAGGGGGCCACTGCTGTACTTTTGGACCTGCCCAACTCAGATGGGGAGGCCCAGGCCAAGAAGTTAGGGAAGAGCTGCGCCTTTGCCCCAGCCGACGTAAGTGGGGTTACCTCACCTCTCCCATGGGGTTCCTTTTATAAGAGTGCCTGTCTATGTGGGCAATGGACCCATCTCCTTTTCCCTTTTGGTCTGAGCTGTTTTCATATGCCTCTGGATAAAAAATTTCTAAAGCTGTGATTCACAACAGGGAGGAGGGTGGGGAGGTAGGTTGGGGATTAGCCATATCAGAATCTCCTCAAGGAGATACGTAGAGTTATTGTGCCCTGTAATTTTAATATTTACAAAGTCAAAAAATTTATCCTGAAACAAACTACAGAAAGTAAAGCTGGACGAAATCATATTAGCAAGTAGGGGTACCAAAAAGCTAGTTTATCTTCATATCAATAATTCTCACAACTTATCTGATCCACAGCAGTTGAGAATCTCCAGGGGTATGTAAGTTTATCAAAAGAGGGTATAGATTTTAAAGATGTTTTGAAACACTGCTCTGTAATACCTAACATTTTCACCTTTGTCTCACTCTAGAGTTTTCTTTCCTTGGTCCCTCCCTTGCTTACACAATTCTGTTGTCACTCGAAGACTGGATTTGCCCTGCGCCCCCCACCCGCCGCAAGATTTAGTGGTATGTGTGTGATGGTAGATGAATACCTTCTCCACTTTTCCCTTTGAAGGTGACCTCAGAGAAGGATGTGCAAGCAGCCCTGACTCTAGCAAGAGAAAAGTTTGGCCGTGTGGATGTGGCAGTCAACTGTGCAGGCATTGCAGTGGCCAGCAAGACATATAACTTAAAGAAAAGCCAGGCCCATACCTTGGAGGACTTTCAGCGAGTTATCAATGTAAGGCCTTAGAGGTTCTCCAGGGGTAGTAGTAAGAAGTATCTGACTGTGAGTGTCCCCACACCCACAAAAGGCTACCTCTGCTTCAAGTCCTATATCATGTCTCTTCTGGTCCTCCAGGTGAATCTCATGGGCACCTTCAATGTGATCCGCCTGGTGGCTGGTGAGATGGGCCAGAACGAACCAGACCAGGGAGGCCAACGTGGGGTCATCATCAACACGGCCAGCGTAGCTGCCTTTGAGGGCCAGGTGTGTGAGTAGGGACAAGGCTTGTACCCTGGTGACTTGTTGGGGGCCCTGCCCCCTATGACATCCACTCCCTCTCCAGGTTGGACAAGCTGCATACTCTGCTTCCAAGGGGGGCATAGTGGCCATGACACTGCCCATTGCTCGGGATCTGGCTCCCATGGGTATCCGGGTGATGACCATTGCTCCAGGTAGACATACCCCTCCCCGCCACACCTGGGATTGGGTGGGATCTGTGGGCAATTGAGCAGGGAAGGTATCTACCATCTAAACAGCAGCAGCCTTCTATCTCTGGACATAGGGAAGCACCACAAGTAGAGTTACGGTGAGGAGGGACCAGGTAAATATAAAAGTGAGGGTGGGTCTCTGATTTTGGCTGTCTTATCTAGGCCTGTTTGGCACCCCGCTGTTGACCACCCTCCCAGATAAAGTGCGCAACTTCCTGGCCAGCCAGGTGCCCTTCCCCAACCGACTTGGTGACCCTGCCGAGTATGCTCATCTGGTACAGGCCATCATCGAGAACTCATTCCTCAATGGAGAAGTCATCCGGCTGGATGGGGCCATCCGCATGCAGCCTTGAAGGGGGAAGACAGAGAGAACAAAGGTTCCTCTGTCCCTCCCCCTCCTGGAGTGCTCTTCTCCAGTTCGGAAGGAAGCCCAGTAGCCATTCTGTAACCTCTGCCTATCAGTCACCCTGTGTGCCTAATAAAGTCTCTGTTTCTCATGGAGGAGTGAGCAGCACTGTGTGCTGGGGGAGCTGGCATGGGGAAGAAATGTGAATGGGTGAAGACTGACAGGGTTGGATGCTCAGAACCCATGGGTGGGGTGGGAATGGCAGTACCTTACACTTTTTGTGTCCTATTACAACATGTAACCTTGATTTTAATGAATAACTTTATTACCCAGGGTCAGAGGTGGGGTACTGGCTCAGCTCTCTTCCACTGGGAAATGGATTGGGGAGGGGGGTGGTCTGCAGCATTTTTTTTCTCTGTTAGCTTCTGTGAGCTTGATGGTGAAGGTGGGAGAGGACAGTCCTGAGCTCAGCGGCTGTTGGTGTTAAATTGCAGATGATATTGGGCTGTAGGTTGATTGGTATAGATTAATGAATTCAGATAATTCTGCCTGTGAAAGAAATCCAGTGGCCTCAGCTAATGGGCTTTCCCTGGTCCTTGCCATCCCTCCCTACCCTCCCTTGGCATTCATCCTTGCTGCTACCCCCTAGAACTCACTGGGCTTTTTGCTCCTTAGCCAGCTGCTGGTTGAAGGAGCCCAGTCCCCTCCGAAATTCAGCACACAGCTCCTTTTCCTGCTCTTCTAGCTCCATTGCTGCCTGGGCCAAGTTTATGGCCTGGCTTTCCCATTTGGCATCCAGTGCTTGTTCAGCTTGGCGCTGTGCTTCCTTTTCATGGTGTTGTGTCTCCTGTACTTTCTTGATGGTGGCTCTCTGCTCTGGAGTCATGCCCTTCCAGCAATAGGGCAGGACCCTGTGGGGAGCCACGGGGTTTTGGGCAACCTGCGGGTTCTCAGCCAGTAGGTCGCTTGTGATCTGGTTCTGGACCTCCATGAGGTTCACCTCCTGTTGTCGCTGATGCTCACGGCGCTGCCGCTCAGCCAGCTTAGCTGCCTGGTGGGGCCCCCAAATGTGAGTGTTTGGATGCCCAACCTCAGGGAGCTCTCAGTCACAGGGGGAGGGGGAGACATGGCCCTACTCTCCCCGATCTAAGGGAGAGAAGGAAGAGATACTGCATGGCCTTTGAGTGACTTAAGGTGGAGGAAGGGGTGGAATGGGCAGGGAACTCCTCTGCCCTCTGGAAGCCCTTAGACTGAGACACTGGGGAAGGGAGGGCAGTGTTCTGTTTTCAGATCATCCTGAGCCTGGAGGTGGGGAAGGGGACCTCTTGCCCTAAGAGGGCCCTAGGGTGAAGGGGGAAGTCCGCAGGTAGATGAGAGGGCTGGTTTGATCGGTAGATTGGGGAAGCCTGATGCCCTGGATGGCTCTTACGCTGTACATACCTGCGCTTTGTTGGCATTGGCCGTGGCAGCCATCATGGCTATGCGGCAGGACTCCTCCAGCTTGGCCAGTTGGGCGGCCCGCATGTCCACAGCTAGGCGTAGCTGGTCATCGAGCATGTCTACACAAAGAAATATGGCCAGGGCACTGTCATTCAGCCATTTGTTCAGCAAGCTTTGTGAATGTATGTTTATGCATGTGCAAGCTATGTCAATGTATGTTTGGGAGTGGGGTAATGTCCTCACTGTAGGGATGTGTGGACGCAGCTACTCTTTGGGGCTAGGGATAATAAAAGTGACAGCCACAAGGTTTTCTCAGGTGCCTCACTGAAAGATGCTTCTAATGGACCTGGGTCTCAATGCCAGCTCTGTTGCTTCGGAGCTGTGTGACCTGGGGAAATTATTTCATCTCTGAGCTTCAGACTAAGGGCTAGGCTGCAGGTACAGCATGAGCAAAAGTATTGAAAGTGCTTCAGTCCAGCTACAGTGGTCTCCGTGCTGTTACTAGAACATGCCAGACATTTCTGCCTTAGGGATTTGTAATAAATGATACTCTTGTCTCATGTTGTTTTCCTTCCTTAGGTCTTTGCTTACTTTGCTCCTCAGTGAGGCCTTCTGTCTTTCCTACCTAAAATTGCCACCTGCCTGACCCCAACATTTATCCTCCTCCTCTGATTAATTTTTCTCCCTAGCATTTATCACCATCCAATATACCTTACATTTTACTTAATTGTTTTTGTCTATTGCCTGTCTCTCTACTCACTACAAGGTAACCTTTGTAAAAGCAGAGACGTTTGTTTTATCCACTGCCATACACTAGCACCTATATCAGAGCCTGGTACGTAGTGGGTCCTCAGTAAATATCAAATAAGGAAGTGAAGAAACAGCGTGATCTGTATCTTAAATTATAAGTAGTCTGCTCTTGCTGGAGCATAAAATGCAAGTGACTAGGGAGTGCTACAGGGGCCAGACTAAGGACTGGAAACTTGACCCTGAAGGTGATGGCGAATATGGAAGGATTTTAACTAAGGGGGTGACATGGTTAGATTTGCATTTTAGAAGGCTCCTTTTGGTGCCAGTATAGAAGACAGTGAGGCTGGTGGGAGACAGTGGAGGTAGGGAAGCCATCTTGGAGGCTATGGCAGTAGGCCGGCTGAGAGGGCTGAAACCAGGCCAGTGATGGAAAGGATGCAGGGGAAATATATGGAGGTTTCATCAGCAGAATTTGATGGATTGGATTAGGGAATAAGGGAGAGCAAAAGACTTGGATGCTTCCCAGGGTCCTGGCTGGGATGACTCCGTGCATGATGTGGCCACCTCTGGAACTAGAGGATACAGAATGCAGACCAGGTTAGGGAGCACTGATGAATTCTCTTTAGGAAGCTGAATTGGAGGTGGTCAGCAGCCACCTGGATATCTGACTGCAGGAAAAGAGTCCTCAGCATAGAGATGGTGATGTGGTAGCCGAAACCAGAATGAGGGTTGAGGGCACCTGAGGCAAGTATGCAGGGTAAGGAGAGCAGTGTACCAAGGACAAAGTCTCTAGAAGGAAGAGGAATCCACAAAGTGTGGACAGAAGAGGAATGATCAGAGAGCTATAGCAGAATATGCTGTCACAGAAGCCAAGGAAGAGAGAGGTTTAAGAAGGAAGATGTGATAAGAGTCAAGTGTAGCAAGTAAGTCCAAGTAAAGGAGAAAAGACTGAACAGAGCCTCTTGTACCTGATAACACAAAGGGCATTGATGATTTTTGTAAGAGTTGTGTCAGTGCAGGTGTGTGGGGAGAAATAAGATCTCAGGAGTTGAAGTGTGACTGAAAAGTTAGGAAGGAATGACAGCAAGTAGAGACAGATTTTTCAAAAAGTATGGCTGTAAAGGAAAAGAGCTAGCTCATAACATCTAGAGGAATCAGAATGGAGAGAGGCTTTTGTTTTATTCCTAAGGAGGGTTATACAGAGACTTCCCTGTTGGTCCAGTGGTTAAGAATCGTGCCAGTTCAGGGGACACAGGTTCAATCCCTGGTCTGGGAAGATTCCACATGCCTCGGGGCAACTGGGCCCATGTGCCACAACTACTGAAGCTGTGCACCCTAGAGCCCATGCTCCACAAAAAAAAAAAGTCCTTGCACAGCAACAAAGACCCAGCACAGCCAAAAAGAAATAAAAATTTTAAAAAGTTTTTTTAAAAAAGGGTTAGACATAAGCATGTTTGTAGCCTTCACAGAATATGGCCAGTGGAAAGTGTTGAGAACCTCAGGGCCAGGGCGTACCTGAGGGAGCACAGCCTGCATGGGGGGCAGGGGGAATGGGGTCCAGAGCATAGGTTGAAGGCTTGGCTCTGGAGAGGCACAGGGACAGACTTCGGAGACTGGATGGCAGGGGAAGGGAGGATAGGGGTGCCGGGTTTCATTTTGGTCTTCATAGCAACTCAAAGAGGAAAGGTCACCCCATGTTTCCAGATGAGGTCCAGAGGTGAAGTAAAATGCCTAAGGTTACACAGCCAGCACTTAGTAAGTTAGAATCCAAATATCTCAAGGAATCAGCTCATGCTCCTTTCATGACACTACACAGACTCTCCCCCAGCATTCTGCTGTTCTGTTGCTTAACTCTACCTTCTTGTACACCTGCCTGCTGTCACTAGGTAGCTGGCCCCTGGTGCCACTGCAGCTACTTTTTGGTGATTTGGTAATCACCAAATACTCCTAATTTCTCAATCTAATAGGTTTCTTTTCCTATCTGAACTTCTCTGAGGGCATTTGACATTATTGACGACTCCCTCTCTGAAACCTCCCTTGGCCTCTGAGTCCCCATTTTCTCAGTGGTGACAGAGCAAGTATGGTGTAGCAATCAAGAGTGCGGGCTCCGGAGCCAACCTGCCACCTGAGTTCACTTCCCCCCTCCATGACCCACTAGCTCTATAACTTTGGGCAACTTACTTAATATCTCTGTTCTTCAGTTCTTTCAGTTTCCTCCACAGAAAATAGGGATATCACTAGTACTTGCCTCATAGGGTTGTTGAAGATGAAATAAGTTAATATAGCTTGGCACAGTACTTAAGTACTCAATAAAGGTTAACTCTTCCTCTTGGTGCCCACTCTGCCTAGAATGGCCTTTTCTCATTCTCACTCTCTACCTTGCCAAAATTGTACCCAGCTTTCTAAAATTTGGTTCCTGACAGCTGACCTGTGCCAACCCCCTACCATCCCTCCCTTCCCCTGTGAGAACTGACCCTCCCATCTTGATGTTCCCTCTGTGTCCTATGGGCTTCCCTCATAGCTCAGTTGATAAAGAATCCGGCTGCAATGCAGGAGACCCCGGTTCAATTCCTGGGTTGGGAAGATCCTCTGGAGAAGGGATAGACTACCCACTCCAGTATTCTTGGACTTCCTTTGTGGCTCAGCTGGTAAAGAATCTTCCTGCAATGTGGGAGACCTGGGTTCGATCCCCGGGTTGAGGAAGATCCCTGGAGAAGGGAAAGGCTACCCACTCCAGTATTCTGGCTTGGAGAATTCCATGGACTGTATAGTCCATGGGGTTGCAAAGAGTCAGACATGACTGAGTGATATCTTGTATATATTTCTATCACAGTACCTATCATAGTACCTAACCCAGTGTTAAAGCATAGATATTTACTGGCAAATAACTTGTGCATGTATTTTTTCCTTTTACTCTAAACTGATTTTCTGGAAGTCCTGGTTCTGTGGGTTTCTGGAGGGCAGGGTGCCTGTCTTGTTTATTTTGGTCTTCAGTTGTTCATTCAGTGATGATTTTGTTGAACTCCTGACACTGGCAGGCAATGTACTAGGTACCTGGGATATAGAGGTGGAAACGAGAGATGTGGTTCATCTTCAGTGAGCTGACATTTGGGGGAGAAAGACATTCCACAAATACCTCTATGGTAAGTGGTATAACAAAACAGGGTGCTACAACAGGGGTGGTTTTAAAGGTGAGTGGTGTGAGTAGGTAAGAGATGGTCCTTGCCCTTACTCTAATGGAAGAGGGGAACATGGCCACAGATGTCAGAGTAATAGTAGCTACTGGTTATTGTAGCTACTATTGTACTGATGCTTGTGCTTTACTTACAGCATCTCATTTCATTCTCACATGAGCTGTGTGGTATGGATGATTTCCTCATTTTAAAGATAAGCAAACTGAAGCACAGAGAGGAGGGTTCATTTCCCCAAACTAGCTAGTAAGTGGCAGGACCATTAGGTTTGTCTCTATTCTGCTGTCTTCAGGTAATGGAGTGCCAGGCTGATCAGGGATCAATGGCTAGCTACACTGTCAGTTGATGAAGGAGATTGGGACCTTTCAGTATCAGCCCTTACATGAAACTGGACCTGCCCACACAGTTCTGGTCTTCAGCTCAGGATGGCTCCCCACTAGGCCTCAGGTCACAGCCTGGAAGGCCTCGCTGCTTACCTGTACAGTTCTCATCAACTCTGGCTTGCTGTTGTTCTTGTAGCTGCCTCTCCAGGCTGTATTGGAACTGCTCCTGCTGCATTCTCAGACATGCGGCCCTCTCCAGATCTTCCCCAGAGAAGCACTGCAGGCTGGCTTGGCCATAGTAGGGAGCATTGTCACCAAGATAAGCTGGAAACTCCCTCCAGAGTTGGTTTGAATCCCAGAAGTCAAATTCACGCCTGTTCCTGAGTTGCTGCCTCTGTTCTCTAAAGTTTTGGACTTTCTTGGCCAGCCGACGTGTCCGTTCTGCCTCTTCCTTCTCTAGCATCTGAGCCACCAGATCATACTGCACCTGGTTGGTACCTGGGGGTGGTGGATAGGGGTATGGAGAAGGCCCCACAGGAGAGACAGCCTACTCAGCACAGCCACTGCTCCCAAAGGCCCATCTGGTTTGTCTTACCACACCCCCCAGACTTCAGGCTGCACTCCAGAGCAGAACTGCCCTGCCTTAGCCCACTCAGATCCTTGCTTTTCCCCCTTGGCTGGCCTCCAGCCTTGGGCTTTTTACCATAAGCTGCCTTCTTGCTTCGTTCTGTTGCCTCCTGAAGTTTTCGTTCTTCTACCTGGTTGTTCAGGGCTTCAAGATCCACCTGATCCCAAAGAAATAGGCTAAATCAAGGTAGGAGCCCAGCAGTGGGCCTCGAATGCTCTAACACAGACTGCTCAGAATTTATCTGCCTCAAAATCCTCCTATAGGATCCACAGTATCTACTGGATAATGTCCCACCATCTCACCATGGTTTGTAGGTCCCTCAGTGGTCTAGCCTCTGCCTCCAGCCTCTTCTCACCCTCTTCCCTTCTCCCACCCTGAGGAGCTCTGCTTACAGTTCTCTACATATCTTATGCTGTTTCATATTGATGGCCTTTGCTCCAGCAGCTCCCTCCACTTGGAACACTCTTTCTTCCTCTTTTTACCCAAACTCCTATTCATCCCTTAAGACCAGCTGAGACTTCCCTGATCCCTCTAGCAGGTGCTACTCCCATAGCACCTAGGACCCACTATCCTCATTACCTTGAACTTTGCCTCTATTGATTGTCTCCTAGGCTGTGAGCTTGCTAAGGGCAGAGACTGGGCCTTAAGTCAGCTTTGTGTTCCTATTGCCTAACCCAGTGCTTGGCACAGAACAGGCCTTGAAACATTTGCCCACTAGATCTCAAGTCACACCACTCATCCACCCACCCAGCAATCTATTTTTTCTTAAACTATCAATATTTTCTCTTTATTTTGACTATAATTCATTTAAAACATTTCAAAATAGTGCAAAAGGGAGTACAGCTTAGGGAAGAGTAAGTGTCCCTCCCATCAGTTACCAGTTTCTTATGTAGCCTTCCAGAGAGTTTTGGCATATGCATGCAATACCAAATATTCTTTATAGACTTCTTTTGGCTCCATTTACTTGTCTCTTGAAAACCAGACCACTTGGCCTAGAGTTGACTGGAGAAGAGTCTGCTGTCACTGGCTCCTCTTCCCCTGCACCTCTAGGCCTCTTTCTCAGGCCCTCACCACATGTTGGGGTGGGTGCCTTTTTCCCTTCCTCCTTCCTTTATAACCCTGCAGTCTGCTCAAATCAGGGAGGGGCTGTGATGGGCACGGCTATGTTCCTCTCCTGGTGTAAGAGTGAGGTGACCCCTGGTCCAGAGAAAGTCCCCACTGCCCACTCACCCCCATGACTCTGGTCCGCACATTGAAGAATCGACTCTGTCGCTCCTTTTCTTGATTTCTAGCTTCGGTGGGTGCCACCTCCTTGGGATCTGGTGGCAGATCTACCTGATACATCTGGAGCAAGGGCGAGTTGGATGGCCAATTAGTGCTAACCATCATACTTGACTATACCCCCACCCCCCATTCCTTTCTCCCCACAGTATCTTACCAGCTATTGATTCCTACTGATTTTACTTCCTGACATATTTCATATCTGTGTTCTCCATCTCTGCTGTCGAAACCCTAATTGAGGCCTCACAAGCTGGTGGCCAGATAATGTTCCCAGGAACCTCACTGGGCTCCCTTGCTCCAGTGTTAGGCTCTCTACTGCTTTTCTGCCTTGGCTACCAAAGTGATTTTTCTGAAAGCAAATCTGACCATGGCACACCGCAGCTTAAAACCTTTGAAAGCATCTATAAAGCAAGGGGGCTTCCCAGGTGACTCGGTGGTAAAGAATCTGCCTGCCAGTGCAGGAGATGCAGGAGGGAAGATCCCCTGGAGGAGGAAATGGCAGCCCGAGCCAGTATTCTTGCCTGGAGAATCCAGTGGATGGTGGAGCCTGGTGGGCTACAATGAGTTGAACATGACTGAGCATGCACGCATGGCATAAACCAAATTGTTCCCCAATGTTTTGGTTTTATGAGTCTTCATGATCTGATTCCTGCTCACCTTTCCAAGTCTCAAACTGATTTACAACATCCCTTTTGCATTAGGCTCTATTTAGTTTTTTCTGTTTCAGTAAATGCCACCACCATTCCCCCTTTATTTTTATTACTTATGCTCTAGTCAAATTAAAGGCTTAAATTTGCCTGCATTCCTTTGTATTTTGGGAAGCCCAGCCAAAGCCACAGCCAAAATCTCTTGCTAACATAAATCTGATCATGTCTTACACCTGCTTAAAATCCTCCACTGGCTTCCTACCACACTTAGAATTAGATCCATACCCCTTTCTGTGGTTCAAGATCCGGTTCCTGCATACCTCTCCGGTTCATCTCATGCCTCCCTCTTCCTTGTTTACTGTTCTCCAGGTACGCTGGCTTCCTATTAAGTCCTCCAACACTACAACTGTTCCCACCTCAGGGCCTTTGTACATTGCATTCCTTTGTTTGGAATACCATACATCAACTCCTACAGCTAGTTCCAACCTCACTTGTTCACTGTCTAACCATTTTGTAACTAAAATATTTGATGCACACAGGGGAATTATATATAAGCCATATGTAACTTAGGAAAAGGAAGCATGATAAAAGAGACCCATGAACCAACTCCCTAGTTAAGAAATAGAACACGATTAATACTAGTTAAGTGTCTTATGTCTGTTCTTCTTCATCCTTACCCTAAGAATAACCACTATCCAAAATGTCACCATTCCCTTAATAATATGCACTAATATACCATATGTGTGTGTATGATTCCCTGAACATTTAAAAATATTTTGTCTTGAAACTTGATGGAGTATCACACAGTATGCATTCTTCTGCATCTTGTTTTTTTCACCCATGTTCATTTATCAATTAACAAATATTCATGAAGTGCCTACTGACAGACAATCCCTTAAGCGTTTGAGAGACATCAAGGAGCAAAAGTGACAAAAATCTGAGTCCTTGTGAAAGTTACTTTCTAGTGGGGACAGACAAGACTAGAGAGAGTACATTAAATAGTTTGTAAGAAGATGATTAGTGCTTTGGGAAAAAATATAGAGCAGGATAAGGGGAATTGGAAGTGCTAAAGAAACGGGGAGAGTGTTGCAATTTTAAATATGGAAGTCAGGGGAGGCATAACTGGGAAAGAAATAGTTGAAGAAGGTGAGGGAGTCTCCTATACAGATAACTAGGAGGAGAGCACTGCAGGCAGAGGGAACAAGTGCAGAGGCCTTAAGGTGGACAAAAGAGGCACACACACATTCAAGAGGACAGCAGGGAGGCAAGTGTGTGAATGAAAGAGGAGTGGGAAATAACATTAGATTGGGTGGGGAGATGCAGAGCATGTAGGACTTCACAGACCATTGTAAAGGCTGCAGCTTCTACTCAGAGAAATGGGCAGCCATTGGAGGATTTTGAGCAGTGGGAGTAATGTGTCCTGTCTTTGATTTGTAAAGGATTGCTCTGGCTGCTGTGTTAAGAATAGACTGGAGGGGATGGGAAGGGAGGCTAGAGGCAGGGAGACCAGACAGGAGGCTATTGCAGTTGTCCAGGCAAGAGATGATGATCACGCCAGGTTAGTAGCAGCAGATGTAGGGAGAAGTGGTCAGATTCTGGATATATTTTGAAGGCAGAGCCAGCAGGACTTCCTGATGGATTGGGTGTGCTGTGAGGAAGCAGTGTTAAGAATGACTTCAAGGATTTGGGCTGGGGCAGTCAGATGCATTGCTATCAACTAAATAGTCTGTATGGAGAGAATAGAATAGGATGAGAATCTGGAGATCAGTTTTGGAGGTGTTGAGTTTGAGAGGTCCATACCCATTGATAGATACAGATAGTATGGAAAATTTTGTTATTTTTCAAAAAGATATGCTATTGGGAATTTCCTTGCTGTCCAGTGGTTAGAACTCTGCACTTCCACTTCAGGGGGCATAGGTTTGATCCCTGGTGGGGAACTAAGATCTCACAAAGCCCCCCCAAAATTTTCTTTGGTATCCGTCCTTACAGGATTCTATATTCTTATCATATTGCCCTCACGATTAGCCGCATAATCTGCTTTGCCCTCTGGAAAGTGAGAACTGACAGTGCCATTCCTAGGCAGAACTAAGAGCCATTAAGTGATAGCCATATTCTCTCTTTACTGCTGTGGGACCAGCAATGTCCCAGGTGAGGGCTGTCCCTTCAGTCTTGGTCCTGGAGTGAAGACAGAGCAGAGATGGAGCCAACCCACAATGGACAAGAAGTGGAGTGAGAAACCTGTCTTTATGAGCTGCTGAGACTTAGAAACATTTTTTAAGAGTTTATTTGGGCAGAAAACAAATTGGGTACTGCCAAACCAGAGTGGTTAAGAGTTTAAGGAAAGATGTTTAAAGAGATGGAAAACAAGGAAATTATTTGATTGGCTATAGCTGAAGTGCTTGTTTTATTTGAGAATGCCTAGTTGACTGTGTTTGGATTGGTTGTTCTTACGGATTTTTTTAAAAATAGTTTTTAAAGGTTACTTCCCATTCACATTTAGTACAAAGTGTTGGTTTTATTCCCCCTGATATACAGTACATAGCTGAGCCTATCTTACACCCAATAGTTTGTACCTCCCACTCTCTTACCCCTATAGTACCCCTTCCCCATCACTGGTAACCACTAGTTTGTATCTGTAAGTCTGCTCCTTTTATATTATCTTCACTAGTTTGTTGTATGTGTTAGCTTCCACATACAGCCGCTGAGATTTTGAGGTTGTTTGTAACCTCAGCATAATTCAGCCCTTCCTGCCTGATACAAGGAATTTAAAGCTATGAGGCAGTAAGTAAGAGATATCTTAAGGTAGGGAGAGGAGGAGCCAGCACTGGAGGCTGAGTGGCAAGTGAGGTGAAGTGCAGTGTGAAAGTCCCTCAGTTGCTTCAGGCTCTGAGAGGTGGAATGGGCTTAAAAACTGGAGTTCCCTGTCTGACAAGCTGAGTGAAGAAAGTGCTTTTGGGAGGAGAGAGTGAGCAACTGATGATGGGTTAAATAGATGAGGTCTGAGAACTGACTGATTTGAAGGGGAGGGTTGCTTCTGACCTTGATGAGAACATTTGTGGTATGGCAACCCACTCCAGTACTCTTGCCTGGAGAACTTCATGGATGCAGGAGCCTGGTGGGCTGCAGTCCATGGGGTCGCTAAGAGTCGGACACGACTGAGCGACTTCACTTTCACTTTCTGACTGAAGTGGGTTCAAGAGAGACTAGGACTCTGCAGCACGAACAATCCAGTTTAGTTAATTGCCAAAAAAGAGGAACTTGTAGATTAAGAGAGATATATATACAGCTGCAAGAGTGTCCCTAGTATATGCCTAGAAGTGGAAGTGCTGGATCATAGGGCATCAGCCTATTTAAACTTTACAAGATAATGTTGTTTTCCAAGAAGACTGCACCAATTTATACTTTCACTATAGTGTATATAAACTCTAGCTACCCCACATCCTCAGCACCACTTGATGTACAGACTTTTTAATTTTTGCCAGCTTGTGGGTATAAAGTTATAATTATCTATTTTAATTGGCATTTTCCTTATTGCTGATGAGTCTGCAACATCTTTTCATGTGTGTTTTGGGCATTTTTTCTTTCTCTTCTGTGAAGTGCCCATTCATATCTTTTGTTCATTAAAAAATGTTTGTCCTCTTCTTATTAATTTTAGGAGTTTCTTGTGTATTCTGCACACCAATCATTTCTTAGTTTACCTGTGGGAAACATCTTCAATTTGTGGCTTGTGTTTTCACTTTGTTATTATTTTATAATAATTTATGTTAATGATCTATACATACAAAGGAAAATGGTTAACACATATAAGTTATGAAGTACAACAACAAAATGAACACCTGCAAACCCTCCACAGAACCCAGATTGATACTTTAGAAGCTTTTTGTGTGCACTTATCATCTTTTCACTTTATGTTATAATTTGGAGGAATTTGAATGCAGTCAAATTTACCAATCTTTTCCTTTAAGTTCAGAAGTTTTTATCATTTAAGAAATCCCCTGAGGTGATAAAGATATTCTCCTATATATCCTAAAATTTCTAAAGTTTTGCTTTTCTCATTTAAGTTTTTAATCTATCTGGGAATTGCCTTTTGTATATGGTGTGAGAAGTAGGGATCCAATTTGATTTTCTCTCCAAAAAGCTACATTTCATCTTAAATGAAGTTATTGTTGTTGTTTAGTTGCTAAGTCCTGTCCAACTGTTTTGCCACCCCAAGGTGTAGCCCGCCAGGCTCTTCCATTCATGGGATTTCTAGTTCCTGTCCATTGTGAGATTGCTGTCTTTGGTCATTTTATCCCCTCAGCCTGATCACACCAGTATCTCCCAACTGAACTTCATTTACTTAATTGCATCAACCAGGCTTTCTCACTTTTCTGGACTTGTCCTAAGACTCTTCCCAGCCTCCAGACATCGTTTAAAAAATAGTTACAGGAATGGCTGTAGCAGCCACCAGACCCTTTCCATGTCTAAGTCTAAGCACTGACGCCAGCTTGCTTATATTCCATCTGTCACCACAATATAAGGTCAAACTGAAGGGGAAGATTCTACAGCTTCTTGAACTGCTAACATTATGGCTTAATAAAGAGCAGGTAATAAGGTAAGGGGGGATGATGGGATGAAGCAGAGGGATAGAAAAGATGGGAAACAGGGGAAAGGGACAGAAAGGTCAGGGGCAGAGGGGGAAAAGAGGAAGGAGGAAAACCGGGTGGTTGATAGGGGTGGAGGACAGAGCAGAGAAAAGGAAGGGAAGCAAGGGACTGGGCAGAGGGGGGATGGAGAGGAGGGAATGGGATGGGAGTGAGGCATGAAAAGACAGAGATGAAGAGGGGGAAGGGAAGAAGGATAAGAGGTGGAGAGCACAGGCTTAGGGACCCTGACTCCCAGGGGTTCACACAAAATACCTTTTTCATCAAGGAGTCCCAATTGTGAAGCTCCCAGGTTAGGTCCAAGACTATAGTGGCAGTCTCTGAACTCTGCTTGGAGAAGAAGGAGGGAGGCGGGGCGGGGGGGGGGCGGGTAGGGGTAGTACCTCTGGCCACAGTTTTCCCCAGCCCTTATCCCCGTGGCTCGAGAATTCCCTCGACTCCATTCACACCTCATCCCTCTTAACACCCTGTCCCATGTATAACTCCAACCCACTCCAATTCCAACCTCAGCAAGATTTGAGCTCCTCTAACACGGAATCCTCCTGCTGGCCCCTCCTTCCTCCCCTCCCTGGGGTCTTTCCAATTCCCGACCCTTTTCTTGTCTGAACCTTCCCGCCGGCCAGGCAAAAGCTGCAGCCGAGCTCCCACCTTACTCTTGCCCTGGAGGGCATAACCCTCCTGTGACTTCTGACTTGTCTCAGCAAGGGTCGGCCTCGTCAGCCAGCTTTCCGGGATCCTCAAAGCTGCAGACACCTCACTGCACTGCTTGCCTCCTCAACTACGAGGTCGCCTGTAGCGGCGGTTTGAAATTGCCATGCAACAAGAAAAGGGGGCGGGGCCCGAACGCCAGTCGTAACCTCGCGCCTTGGCAACCGATCAACAAAACCGCCACATCCGTCCGAATGCCCCGCCCCTTGGTTCCATCCGACGCCGGAAGTCGAAAATCCCGTTCGGCCTGGACTTATTCTCGCGAGGTTTGCTGTCCGCCCGGCCTGCACTGCGGTGTTTCCCGCGCGGGCTATCCCAGTTGGCGGGCGAACGGCGCGGCCTTTCTTAGCGCCGGCGGCGCTGCCGCAGTCATGGGGTTCCTGAAGCTGATTGAGATCGAGAACTTTAAATCGTACAAGGGTCGGCAGATTATCGGACCATTTCAGAGGTTCACCGCCATCATTGGACCCAATGGCTCTGGTGAGATAAGCCCGGCTGCGGCCCTGCGCACGTCCCAGCCTGGACCCCCTGTCCGCAGCAGAGTAGTACAACCCAGGCTTTGCAACCTAGGAGGTTCCTTGCCCTTCTAAGTGTTCGATCCTGACCCGCTTTTCCCGCTTGGGTGCTCTGATTCGAACCTCTTCCCCAGATGTCACTTGCCCGCTCTTTGCGTGACCCCCGTCCCGGCCTGAGTGGTACGGGCCGAGCTGTACGTTACCCCGCCCACTGCCCCCTGCCTCCAGAAGTGGCGCGTCCGGAGCATGCTTCCAGTCGCGGGCCACGCAATTCCTCGCCGGCGCAGCTGCATCCGGCCCCTACACATAGTTTTAACCACCGGGAAGCTCGTGGCCCTCTCCTGGCCTCTGGGCCAAATGGTATACTTCTGCTTCATCCCAGCGCCTCCTCCCGTCTCGCGTTGGTACACTCCAATTCCTTTTTTTTTTTTCTTCTTTCTTTCTTTTTTTTTTTTTAAACTCTTCTCTGGAGGCGGCACTTTTGAATTTCGAACTCCGTGCTCCAGTCTCGGTAGTGCTTGGGGTCTTGAACTCCCCCATCCTCAACTGAGAAGTGGGGATGCCTCGAATTCGCCCCTTTCCTACCACTGAAACCGTCGAAAGTCAGGAGTCTTTAGCTTGTCAAATTTATTAAATGTTTACTGCTTTATAAGGATTTGTTCAATCAAGGTGCTGTGGAAACAGCGGAGAATAGAATAAGCCACGCTTTCAGAGAACTTATATTTCGAGGGGAAAGACGATAATAAAGGAGAAAATAAGTTATTTTTCGGCTGTAATAAGTGCTGTACAGGAAATTAGATTGATGTAATAAAGTGATGATGTGATAAGTGACTCGGATGACTCTTTAGGAAGAGTGGTCATTAGTTAACAATACTGTATTGTATATTTCAAAATTGATAAGAGTAGATCTTTAAAAAGTCACAAAAAATATTAACTGTGAGGTGATGGATGTTAACTTACTGGGGCAACCATTTTGCAATATATACAAATACGGAGTCACATAGTACACATGAAACTAATACAATGTTGTATGTCAGTTCAGTTCAGTCGCTCAGTCGCTGTTGACTCTTTGCAACCCCATAGACTGCAGCGCGCCAGGCTTACCTGTCCATCACCAACTCCCTGAGCTTGCTCAAACTCATGTCCATCAAGTCGGTGATGCCATCCAACCATCTCATCCTCTGTCGTCCCCTTCTCCTGCCTTCAGTCTTTCCCAGCGTCAGGGTCTTTTCCAGTGAGTCAGCTCTTCGTATAAGGCGGCCAAAGTATTGGAGTTTCAGCATCAGCATCAGTCCTTCCAATGAATATTCAGGACTGATCTCCTTTAGGATTGACTGGTTTGATCTCCTTGCAGTCCAAGGGACTCTCAAGAGTCTTCAACACTACAGTTCAAAAGCATCATCAATTCTTCAGTGCTCAGCTTTCTTTATGGTCCGATTCTCATATCCATACACTAGTAACAGAAAACATAGCTTTGACAACACGTCGGCAAATAATGTCTATACTTTTTAATATGCTGTCTAGGCTGGTCATAGCTTTACTTCCAAGGAGCAAGCATGTTTTAATTTCATCCTGCAGTCACCATCTGCAGTGATTTTGGAGCCCCCCAAAATAAAGTCTGCCACTGTTTCCATTGTTTCCCCATCTATTTGCCATGAAGTGATGGGACCAGATGCCATGATCTTCATTTTTTGAATGTTGAGTTTTAAGCCAACTTTTTCCACTTTTCTCTTTCACTTTCATCAAGAGGCTCTTCAGTTCTTTGTTTTCGCCCATAAAGGTGGTGTCATCTGTGTATCTAAGGTTATTGACATGTCTCTGAGCAGTCTTGATTCTAGCTTGTGTTTCATCCAGCCCGGTATTTTGCATGATGTACTCTGCATATAAGTTGAATAAGCATGGTGACAGTATACAGCCTTGACATACTCCTTTCCCAATTTGGAACCAGTCCGTTGTTCCGTTTCTGGTTCTGTTGTTTCTTGACCTGCATACAGATTTTTCGGGAGGCAGATAAGGTGGTCTGGTATTCCTATCTCTTGAAGAATTTTCCACAGTTTGTTGGGATTCACACAGTCAATGGCTTTGGCAGTCAGTGAAGCAGAAGTAGATATTTTTCTGGAAGTCTCTTGCTTTTTCTATGATCCAACAGACGTTGGCAATTTGATCTCTGGTTCCTTTTGCCTTTCCTAAATCCAGCTTGAACATCTGAAAGTTCTTGGTAAATGTACTGTTGAAGCCTAGCTTGGAGAATTTTGAGCATTACTTTACTAGCGTGTGAGATGAGTGCAATTGCGCGGTAGTTTGAACATTCTTTGGCATTGCCTTTCTTTGGGATTGGAATGAAAGCTGACCTTTTTCCGGTCCTGTGGCCCCTGCTGAGTTTTCCAAATTTGCTGGCATGTTGAGTGCATCACTTTAACAGCATCATCTTTTAGGATTTGAAATAGCTCAACTGTTATTAAAACTGGGGGGAAAAGGAAAAAGGAAGAAAGAGTAGTCAGGTAAAGTCTCTATTTCATATCTAAATTCCCTGTCTAAATTATACACCAAGGATTCCTCCTGTCTGCCCACATTAGCTATCTATTTGGAATCCTGCTGTGTTCCTCCACCTCAGAGGTGTTCTAGCTAAATCACTTCCTAGCCTGAGGGACTGCCCTTGCTGAAGTAGCTCTAACTGATGACCTTCCCTGGAGACTTGCCTAGATTTCGCTCTCAATTAAGCAGGGTTTCTCTATAGCAGCGCTATTGACATTTCCAGTGAGATAATTCTTTGCTTTGGAGTCCATCCTGTGCATTGTAGGATATTTAGTGGCTTCCTTAGCTTTTACCCACTGGGTGACAGTAGCACCACCCCCCATGACTCAGGTATGACAATCAAAAATGTCTCTAGACATTACCAAGTGTCCCCTGGGGAGAGAGGCAAAACCATTCCACTTCCCCCCATCTTCTTAGATGGCTAATGCTTGGGGTTTCATTGCAGTTGTTTAGGGTTTTGTTTGGTGGCCCCCGTGGAAAGAGCCAGGATGCACCTTTTGGCATTCAGTCCCCTCAACATGAGTAAATTTGTATGCGCAAGTGTTCCAAAAAAAAACCCCTTGGTCCGACTGGCCCTCCCTTACCTGTTCTTTAGTGTGCAACTCACAAGATTTGCCTTGATTCCCTTCAGTGAATTTATGCTCTAGACACCTGGTACATGTTAATTTTTATTCTGTCGTGAATTCATGGTATATATTTTGATATCTTCATCACTGGCCTGTGGAGTTCCCCAAAGAAGACATTGCTTGAAACATTGTATCATTGTTCAGATCATAATGCATGTTATAAAAATGTTTACAATATTGAATGGTTGCAGGTAGGGAGGCCTTTAATTATGTGATGTTCTTGTCATCCTTGGAGAGCATGGGAGAAGCGCAAAGGTTGTAAATGGGTTGCCTAAAAGACTAACTCCTCATCTGCATGTTGTGCTAGTCCTGCTATGTTGAGGGAAACCAAGCTAAGAGTCCAGACCTGGTTTGGATAGAATAGGATTGCCATTTATTGAGCCCGCACTGTGACAAGTATCAGTACTTTACTTATTGGGACATTTTGCATTTAAATTCTCACAGTGACCCTAGGAGGGAGGTACCGTTATCTTTGTTTTATAGATGAGAATACTGAGGCACAACAGGTTGTGATCATCTACACACTTAATTCTCAGAGCCAGGATCACAACCTGTGCCTGTCACACCTGTGCTACTGCCACTCCCACAGAGAACTATGTGCTTACCCATTGAGTCATGTTTTTAAGATTTTCCAGGTGAGGGAAAGGAAAGTCAGCTAAATGTTAGTTACTCAGTCATGTCTAACTCTTTGCGACCCCATGGACTGTAGCCTGCCAGGCTCCTCTGTCCATAGACTTTTCAGGCAAGAATACTGGAGTAGATTGCCATTCCCTTTTACAAGGGATCTTCCCGGCCCAGGGATCAAACCCGGGTCTCCTGCATTGCGGGCAGATTCTTTACCGAATCTGCCACCGAGCAAGCTCAGTAATCCCTTATATTCTGGAATGGTCCTCTCCAAAAGACATTGACTTTTTAAAAAGACCAAACTAGTTGTCTTGTAGAACATTCCACATTCTGTGTTTGCCTTAAGGTTTCCTCATGCTGTCATGTACCATGATTCTCTAGATGCTGTATTTCTTATAAACTGGAGGGTAGGTCTAAAGGTCTGTTTAGATTCAGGTTGAATATTTTTGGAAAGATACTTCATAGTGATGCTGTGTACTTCATGTATCACTAAAAAGACATGCCTTTTAAAAAATGTTAAAATACACATAATGTAAAATTTACCATCTTCACCATTTCTGAGTATACAATTCACTAGTGTTAAATAATTCCAGTTGAGCTATTTCAAATCCTGAAAGATAATGCTGTGAAAATGCTGCACTCAATATGCCAGCAAATTTGGAAAACGCATCAGTGGCCACAGGACTGGAAAAGGTCAGTTTTCATTCCAATCCCAAAGAAAGGCAATGCCAAAGAATGCTCAAACTACCGCCCAATTGCACTCATCTCACACGCTAGTAAAGTAAAGCTCAAAATTCTCCAAGCCAGGCTTCAGCAGTACATGAACCGTGAACTTCCTGATGTTCAAGCTGGTTTTAGAAAAGGCAGAGGAACCAGAGATCAAATTGCCAACATCCGCTGGATCATTGAAAAAGCAAGAGAGTTCCAGAAAAACATCTATTTCTGCTTTATTGACTATGCCAAAGCCTTTGACTGTGTGGATCACAATACACTGTGGAAAATTCTGAAAGAGATGGGAATACCAGACCACCTGACCTGCCTCTTGAGAAACCTATATGCAGATCAGGAAGCAAGAGTTAGAACTGGACATGGAACAACAGACTGGTTCCAAATAGGAAAAGGAGTACATCAAGGCTGTATATTGTCACCCTGCTTATTTAACTTCTATGCAGAGTACATCATGAGAAACGCTGGACTGGAAGAAGCACAATCTGGAATCAAGATTGCTGAGAGAAAGGTCAATAACCTCAGATATGCAGATGACAACACCTTTATGGCAGAAAGTGAAGAGGAACTAAAGAGCCTCTTGATGAAAGTGAAAGGGGAGAGTGACAAATTTGGCTTAAAGCTCAACATTCAGAAAACGAAGATCATGGCATCTGGTCCCATCACTTCATGGGAAATAGATGGGGAAACAGTGGAAACAGTGTCAGAGTTTATTTTGGGGGGCTCCAAAATCACTGCAGATGGTGATTGCAGCCATGAAATTAAAAGACGCTTACTCCTTGAAAGGAAGGTTATGACCAACTTAGATAGCATATTCAAAAGCAGAGATATTACTTTGCCAACAAAGGTCCGTCTAGTCAAGGCTATGGTTTTTCCAGTGGTCATGTATGGATGTGAGAGTTGGACTATAAAGAAGGCTGAGCGCCAAAGAATTGGTGCTTTTGAACTGTGGTGTTGGAGAAGACTCTTGAGAGTCCCTTGGACTGCAAGGAGATCCAACCAGTCCATCCTCAAGGAGATCAGTCCTGGGTGTTCATTGGAAGGACTGATGCTTAAAGCTGAAACTCCCAATACTTTGGCCACCTCGTGTGAAGAGTTGACTCATTGGAAAAGACTGATGCTGGGAGGTATTGG
Source organism: Ovis canadensis (assembly GCF_042477335.2). Lineage (NCBI taxonomy): Eukaryota > Metazoa > Chordata > Mammalia > Artiodactyla > Bovidae > Ovis > Ovis canadensis. The sequence goes on from NC_091727.1 coordinate 53,518,309, forward strand.
GGGCAGGAGAAGATGGGGATGACAGAGGATGAGATGGCTGGATGGCATCACCGACTCGATGGACATGAGTTTGAGTGAACTCCTGGAGTTGGTGATGGACAGGGAGGCCTGGTGTGCTGCAATTCATGGGGTCACAAAGAGTCAGACACGACTGAGCGACTGAACTGAACTGAAATATATTCACATTTTTGTGCAACCAGTCTTCTGAACTTTTTTATCTTTCAAAAGACTATACTTGTCAAACAACAGCTCTGCATTTTCCTCCTTCCGTCATCCCCTGTGTTTTTGTTGTTTGTTTTTAAACTTGTTTGAGATTGAACTATGTTGAGTTTTGTATCATGCTTGTTTTTCCTGTTCGTGGGTATCTTCCTATGTCATCAAAGGTTGTGGAGGACTTCCCTGGCAGTCCAGTGGTTAGGACCCTGCAGTTCCAGTGCAGGGAATGTGGGTTCAATTCCTGGTTGGGGAACTTAAATCCTACATGCCTTGCAGTAAGGCCAAAAAAAAAAAAAAAAAAAGTTGTAGAATGATCTATTTTGTGAATATATCATTTCCTTAAATGGGGCTCTAGTTTTTGGCTATTGTGAGTAGTAACTTCAAAGGAGCTATTTTTCTAAGCCTTTGATCTAGGGCTTTGGTCAGGCCCAGTCTTTACAGGGGCAAAACAGTATTTTGTCCTCCTGACAGTCTAAGCACTGAGTGATTAGAGGACATTTCTGTTCTCAGTGTTTCTTTTATTCCTCTCCCCCTCCCATTATTTCCCCTCCTCTACTTTGTCATGTTCTCCTTTAGGTAAGTCAAATCTCATGGATGCCATCAGCTTTGTGTTGGGTGAGAAAACCAGCAACCTGCGGGTAAAGACCCTAAGGGACCTGATCCACGGAGCTCCTGTGGGCAAACCAGCAGCCAACCGAGCCTTTGTCAGCATGGTCTACTCTGAAGAGGGTGCTGAGGACCGCACGTTTGCCCGTGTCATTGTTGGTGGGTGAGGCTGGCCAGAAGGTTCTCCTTGGATCCACAGGGGTGGCTAGACTAGTTTGTTGGGGTAAGAGGGAGGCCTGACCCTTGGCTAACTCATGCATTGTCTTGTAGGAGGTTCCTCTGAGTACAAGATCAACAACAAAGTGGTCCAGCTACATGAGTACAGTGAGGAATTAGAAAAGTTGGGCATACTTATCAAAGCTCGTAACTTCCTCGTCTTCCAGGTGGGCTTTTTTTTTTTTTCTACTGTGTTGGGTGTTTGTTGCTGTTTGGGCTTTTCTCTTATTGGGCAAGTGGGACCTACTGTGTGTGTGTGCCTGTGTGGTGTGCAGGCTTCTCATTGTGGTGGCTTCTCTTCAGGTGGGCACTTTAAACAGTTGTTGGCTATGTACTTTTTTTCCTATCCCCACTGGACTTGCTCCATCTCTGGCTTCCTCATCTCTCTCTGAACTAATGTAACAGCTTCCTCACTGGGCTTCCTGACTGCAGTCTGACCCCCTCCTGTTCATCCCCTAAAATTCATCTTATGAGAGCACAAATATTCCTTCCTCTTAAAACATCTCAGTGATTTCTCATTGCCTTCTGATGGCAGTTCTCAAATTGTAGTCTCCAGATTGGCATCAACTGGGGACATGTTAGAATTGCACATTCTCAGGCCTTACCCCAGACCGATAGGGGCAGAGACAGTGGGGTGAGGCCCAACAGTGTGTGTTTTTCCAAGAGCTGCAGGTTATTATGATTTACACTAAAATTTGAGAACCATTGCCTTAGCATGAAATTCAACTCCTGTCATTCATGAGGCAGCCCTGCTTTGGCTCTTGCTCACCTCGCTGCCCTCATCTGCCAATACTTCTCTAGCCCTGCACTCCAGCCTAATTAAACTTTTTACAGTTCCCCACATTCGCCTGCTTTCTTTGGCCTGCAGACTTTGCAATACTAATTTTCCTCTATGTGGAATAACCTCGTCTCTCTTAACTTTTTTGTTTAGTTTTTTCCCCATCTTCCAGACACAGTTGTCACCTTTGGGAAACCTTCTCGCATAGATACTCCTAGCAGTCATCTCCCCTCAAGCTTCATTTAGTTCTTTTTATGTATTCCTGCTGTCACTGCACATAATACATGGTGTTATCTCTGCTGCTATTTCTTCTGTTCCCCATGTACAAAAAAGGCAGGGGATGTCCTCAAAGCTCAGTGGCGAAATGTGGCACCCAGGGTGGGGAAGGGATCAGTGAACATTTTCTGAATGATGGAGTGGGTAGGGGAACTGAACTGAGTAGGGTCTAAGTGGGGAGAGTGTTTTGACCTTTACTAGGGTGCTGTGGAATCTATTGCCATGAAGAACCCCAAAGAGAGGACAGCTCTTTTTGAAGAGATCAGTCGCTCTGGAGAGCTGGCCCAGGAATATGACAAGCGAAAAAAGGAAATGGTAAAAGCTGAAGAGGACACACAGTTTAATTACCATCGCAAAAAAAACATTGCAGCTGAACGGAAGGAGGCCAAGCAAGAAAAAGAAGAGGTAGGTGGCCAGGTTGCCTCTGGGATCTGAGAGGCCAGGATGAAGCCAGGGCCTCACTGATGCACCCCTGTCTCCACACCTCTATTTGCACAGGCTGACCGCTACCAGCGCCTGAAGGATGAGGTGGTGCGAGCTCAGGTACAGTTGCAGCTTTTCAAACTTTATCATAACGAAGTGGAAATTGAGAAGCTCAACAAAGAACTGGCCTCTAAGAACAAGGAAATAGAGAAGGACAAGAAGCGGATGGACAAGGTAGAGGATGAGCTGAAGGAGAAGAAGAAGGAGCTGGGCAAAATGATGCGGGAACAACAGCAGATTGAGAAGGAGATCAAGTAAGTGGCAGGACTGAGCCTGCAACTTGTGGAAAGCATCTTCCCCTTGACTTGGCTTTGGCTAGAATCAGGCACATTTCTTGACTTGCATGTTAGACAGATAGTATTTAAGTACTCAGACTCCATGTAGATAGGTACTCGGAAAAGGAGAACTTGAAAAGGGTGGTGGCTTTGCCAAAAAGAAGTGATGGGAAGCCATTCGTGACTAATAGTCCCTTCCTCGAAGAGGAAAACTGGAGCTTCAAGGTCAAAGAACAGAAATTTGAAAAGGTTAGATCGGATGGGGAACAGTTATGTGAACACAGGGTACTCTTGGGAGTTGTTACCGAGAGGTCTGGCCTGGCTAAGGTTGAGGCAGGGGTGGTAGCTTTACCTTCTAGAGTGGCTGGAATGCCAGGCTGAAGCCATCACAGGATCTGTGGGGCATCAGCCCTGTTCTTTTAGGCACTTCCCTGAGGCTTGGAAGGGAAGCGCCTAATCCCCCTTTGGATTAAAAAGCCTTGGAACCCTCCCTTCTCCCACTGAGCTAATTGGTTCCCCCTCCCCTCTGGTGAAAGGGAGAAGGACTCAGAGCTGAACCAGAAGCGGCCTCAGTACATCAAGGCCAAGGAAAATACTTCCCACAAAATCAAGAAGCTGGAAGCAGCCAAAAAGTCGCTACAGAATGCTCAGAAGCATTATAAGAAGCGTAAAGGTGACATGGATGAGCTGGAAAAGGAGATGCTGTCAGTGGAGAAAGCTCGGCAGGAGTTTGAGGAACGGATGGAAGAGGAAAGTCAGAGTCAGGGCAGAGATTTGACCTTGGAGGAGAATCAGGTAAGCTCTGAGGGGTGCGGGGATGGGCAAATAGATTGCGAGGCTGACAGGACTGATTTGGTCACCCCTGTCCCTGACACAGGTGAAGAAATATCACCGGTTGAAAGAAGAAGCCAGCAAGAGAGCAGCTACCCTGGCCCAGGAGCTGGAGAAGTTTAATCGAGACCAGAAGGCTGACCAGGACCGGCTGGATCTGGAAGAACGGAAGAAAGTAGAGACAGAGGTGGGCATGCCTTACAAGATTAGGGGTGATGGTCCAGAGAAAAGGAAGTAACAGTAGTCTTAACAGTAATGACCATAGTTAACATCTAGCATGGGGCTTCTCTGGTGGCTCAGTGGTAAAGAATCTGCCTGCCAATGCAGGAGACACAGGTTTGGTCCCTGGGAACATTCTCCTGGAGAAGGAAATGGCAACCCATTCTAGTATTCTTGCCTGGGAAATTCCATGGACAGAGGAGCCTGGCGGGCTACAGTCCATGGGATCTCAAAAGAGTTGGACATAGTGACTAAACAACAAAAGGTAAGCTCTTACTGTGTGCTAGGCACTGTTTTTACATATATGCAGTCATCTTTTAAAATATTTATTTATTTGTCTGTTTTGTTTTTGGCTGTCCTGGTTTTTAGTTGCTGCTTGCAGGCTTTCTCTAGTTGCAGTGCTCAGACTTCTCATTGCAGTGGCTTCTCTTTTTGTGGCGCACAGGCTCTAGGGCCCACGGGCTTCAATAACTGTGGCTCTTGGGCTCCAGAAAGCTGGCTCAGTAGTTGTGGAACATAGGCTTACTTGCTCTGCAGCATGTGGGATCTTCTGGACCAGGGATCGAACCTCTGTCCCCTGCATTGGCAGGTGAATTCTTAACCATGGGACTACCAGGGAGGTCCCTGCCTAAGGTTATTAACTGGCGGAACTGGGATATGAACCTGGGCAGTGTAGCCGACACTTTTTTGTTTTTTTTTTTTGGCTGCACCTTGTGGCATGTGGAATCTTAGTTCTCTGACCAGGGGTTGAATCTGCACCCCCTGCAGTAGAAGGATAGAGTCCTAGCCACTGGACCACCAGGGAAGTCCCGGAAGCCCACACTTTCAAGTATATTTCACTTACCACCTTCCTAATAACAATCATAGTAAAATAATAGGAATGATGGAAAGTTGTTATAATATTCCAAGAGCCTACAATGTTCCAGGCATTGTGCTGCTGCTGCTGCTGCTGCTGCTGCTAAGTCACTTCAGTCATGTCCGACTGTGTGCGGCCCCATAGACAGCAGCCCACAAGGCTCCACCGTCCCTGGGATTCTCCAGGCAAGAATACTGAAGTGGGTTGCCATTTCCTTCTCCAATGCATGAAAGTGAAAAGTGAAAGTGAAGTCATTCAGTCGTGTCCAACTCTTAGCGACCCCATGGACTGCAGCCCACCAGGCTCCTCCGTCCATGGGATTTTCCAGGCAAGAGTGCTGGAGTGGGTTGCCATTGCCTTCTCCGGGCGTTGTGCTAAGCAGTTTTAAATGTTTAAAAGAAGGTATTAGGCATTAATTAATAGCTAGGGGCTTCCCAGGTATGCTAGTAGTAAAGAATCCACCTGCCAATTCAGGAGATAAGCGTTCAATCCCTGGGTCGGAAAGATCCTCTGGAGTAGGAAATGGCAACGCATTCCAGTATTCTTGCCTGGCAAATTCCATGAACAGGAGCCTGGTACACTAGAGTCCATGGGGCCGCAAAGAGTAGGACATGACTGAGCAATTGAGTGCACACACACACAGAATTAGTGGCTAATACATGTTAAGCACTTAATGTGTATTCTATGAAGTGGAAGTTACCTGCATTTTATAGATGATAAAGCAGAAGTGCAGAAAGGCCCAGAAAGCTTTGCTTTGTCTTGGTTTGAGCCTGCCTGCTTGGTGAGGAAGATGTTCCAGGCTGGGTAGAACACCTATGAGAGGGTCTCATAGGGCCCATGGTGGCCCCATCAGTTAGCAGAGGCACACTGAACACTGTTTATATATCCGATTTTTAATAGGCCTCTTATACTAGTGACATATTGTCTGTGATTGTTAGGCTGTTAGAATGATTAGGCATATGGGGGATGAGCCAGGACTCTATGGTCTTGGCCTTAACTTGCTCAGCCTATGGTGATGTAGTGTTTTTGTCTCTCTCCCAGGCCAAGATCAAGCAAAAGCTGCGGGAGATTGAAGAGAATCAGAAACGGATTGAGAAACTAGAGGAATACATCACAACCAGCAAGTATGTGGCTTTGTAACATTCCCTCTTATCTCCAGGCCTGTTCTTGTGAACCCTACCTGTCCTGCCCCTCCCCAGGAAGGACCCTCATCGTCCCTCTCGGCCAGGAATATTTTCTGGCCAGCCAGGGTAACCCCAGTATTTCCTCACTTTGTAGGCAGTCTCTAGAGGAGCAGAAGAAACTAGAGGGGGAGCTGACAGAGGAGGTGGAGATGGCCAAGCGGCGTATTGATGAGATTAATAAGGAGCTGAACCAGGTAATGGAGCAGCTGGGGGATGCCCGCATCGACCGCCAAGAGAGCAGCCGCCAACAGCGAAAGGCAGAAATTATGGAAAGCATCAAGCGCCTGTACCCTGGTTCTGTGGTAAGAGTGGAAAGGGAATTCATTTCCTGACCACTGTCTTTCATACTCACTGTCAGATAATTTTCCCAGCAGCCCCATGAGGACAGATTGCTAATTCCGTTTTTACACCTGGGGAAAACAGGGTCAGAGAGGTTGAATGACTTGCTCAAAACAGCATAGCTTATATGTATAAGAACTGCAGTTCAAACCCAACTTGTTCTTACTCTTAACCTTGTGTTCTTTTCATTGCACCAGTTGTATCTTTCTGAAAGTTCTGTCTTGCTTGTGTCCACTCCTTTATGGGAGGTGGAGAAAGTGAAGAGGCCTTTGGGAAAGGGAAGGGGCTGCAGGGCAGGAATTAGTTCCCAGGATGTATCAATAGCTTTGTGCAGGCTTTAGTGTGAGCTCCTTAAGCATATAACAGTCAGCTCATTTACTAGGTTCTTTTGGCCTCTTGAATGAAATCCTGAGTTTCCAGATTCCCTGAATATTATCCCTCTATTGCTGTAATTCCATCCCTGGGTTCAACTTAATTGGATTCTACAAATATTTCTTGATCATTTCCGTAGATCAGGGGTCCCCAACCTCCAGGATCTAATGCCTGATGATCTGAGGTGGAGCTGATGTAATAATAATAGAAATAAAATGCACAGTAAATGTAATGTGGGATGATTCAAGCGCGTTGCATTTATTGTGCTCTTTATTTGTGGAACCAAATTAAGTTGCATAATGCCTGTGGTGCCAGTGGTCTATGAAATGGTAAAAGTGAGGTTTAGAAAGATGATTCTGGATTCAGACATGACTGCCTGAAGTTGTTGTTGCTTTGGGGCCAGTGAAATGAAGTCGCTCAGTCATGTCCGACTCTTTGCGACCCCATGGACTGTAGCCTACCAGGCTCCTCTGTCCATGGGATTTTCCAGGCAATAGTCCTGGAGTGAATTGCCATTTCCTTCTCCAGGGGATCTTCCCAACCCAGGGATCAAACCCGGGTCTCCCTCTTTGTAGACAGACGCTTTACCATCTGAGCCACCAGGGAAGTCCAGAGTAGGCCTTTTCCCCATAGTTTGGGAGCTGTGCTCCTGATAGAGATTCTGACCTGCTATCCCCCTTCTAAGCTAGGAGTTAGGGTTCCTGAGCCAGCTCTCAAAAACTTCATGCTTCATTCACTCTTCTGACTTTCCTTAGTACGGCCGCCTCATTGACCTCTGCCAGCCCACACAAAAGAAGTATCAGATTGCAGTAACCAAGGTTTTGGGCAAGAACATGGATGCTATAATTGTGGACTCAGAGAAGACAGGCCGGGACTGCATTCAGTATATCAAGGAGCAGCGTGGGGAGCCTGAAACCTTCTTGCCTCTTGATTACCTGGAGGTGAGGCTGGTGGTGATGGGGTCAGGGCAGTGTGAGAGGGCTGCTCCTCCTAGCCCTCCATGTTCAGCCACTTAACTAAGCTTTTTCTCATAGGTAAAACCTACAGATGAGAAACTCCGGGAGCTGAAGGGGGCAAAGCTGGTGATTGATGTGATTCGCTATGAGCCACCTCACATCAAAAAGGCCCTGCAGTATGCTTGTGGCAATGCCCTTGTCTGTGACAATGTGGAGGATGCCCGCCGCATTGCCTTTGGAGGCCACCAGCGCCACAAGGTATGGATTCCCTTGCCACATTGTAGCTGGATAGGCTTAGTATTGGCGATTCCTTTGTTCAGCTTCTCTCCCCTCCTCTCTTTTCCCTGCTGTATTTAGACAGTGGCACTGGATGGGACCCTGTTCCAGAAGTCAGGGGTGATCTCTGGCGGGGCCAGTGACCTGAAGGCCAAGGCCCGACGCTGGGATGAGAAAGCAGTAGACAAGTTGAAAGAGAAAAAGGAGCGGTTGACAGAAGAGCTGAAGGTAAGCCACAGGCAGGGCTGTCCCTAGGAATGGGAGTCCTAAGCCCAGGCCAGCCGGCCACCTTCTTACCACCTAGCCTTTCCCTCTTGTCCACTTCAGGAGCAGATGAAGGCAAAGCGAAAAGAGGCAGAACTACGTCAGGTGCAGTCTCAGGCCCACGGACTGCAGATGCGGCTCAAGTACTCACAGAGTGACCTAGAACAGACCAAGACACGGCATCTGGCCCTTAATCTGCAGGTGGGACCTGGCTTTCAGCCCTGTTGGGCCATGGCCAATGGCCATCCTCATATTCCTGCTCTACGCTCAGTTCTAGGGGTGGGGAAGTTGTCCCTCTTCCCTCTTTCCTCCCAGTCTGTTCCTGGAAACCAGGAATAGATGGCATTGAGTTAGACAGTCAGGGGTTTAGGACTTGGCTCTATATTAGGCAAGTTACTAAACCTCTCAATGTTCAAATCCTTTGATCATTTTTATATTGGTTTGTAAGAGTTTTTTGAAAAATATATTCCAGAAATGTCTTTTTCAAATGCATGTATTGCAGATACTCAAAGAACATTCTTGTTTTTGTAAACCTCTCAGTGTCCATTTTTTCATCTTAATCTGTAAATAATCTGTAGAAGGATAGGGTCCTTGCACAGATTGAATGAGTTAATACATGTGAAGTATTTAGACTGATTGCTTGTACCAAGTGAATGTTCAGTAAATGTTAGGTGCTATTAACCTAATTAATTCATTCAGCAAATATTTGAGTTGCTTCTGAGTTTTGAAAGTGAGCTACAGATATTTCAGTCCCTGTGAGTGGAGGTACTTTTCTAGCTATATTAATGTGTTTGATTATGGGTGCTTCCCCAGACCACTCTGGAGGTGTTATATAATATGTAGTATGTATGTCATTTTTCTAAAATCAAAAAGTCTAAATTCCAGGACACACCTGGCCCCAGGGGTTACAGATGAGGAAAGTGTCGACCTGTAAATAACAATGTTTATTGTGTGCCCAGCCTTTTGGATTGAACCTGACAGACTGGAGGCCAGGGAAGGAAGCCATATGATGGTTCAAGTGAGAGATGATGCAGCCTTGAGTGGAGTAGTGCTAAGTCAGGTTCTCAGTGTGTGGAGAGTTAGCCCTTTTTTGTCCATGGGACTGGTACACACAGGGTGGCTCTTTTTTTCTAAGGATCCTGGTCTCTTTTGTCTTCTCAATTCCATTTCTTACAGGAAAAGTCCAAGCTGGAGAGTGAGCTAGCCAACTTTGGGCCTCGAATCAATGATATCAAGAGGATCATCCAGAGCCGAGAGAGGGAAATGAAAGACTTAAAGGAGAAGATGAACCAGGTTAGTAGAGGATGTACCTGCCCAGCACCGGCAGGAATAGGATTGGAAGCAGCATTCTGACCCAAAGGGCCTTTTCTCTCCCTTGCTTCTCTCCTTAGGTAGAGGATGAGGTATTTGAGGAGTTTTGTCGGGAGATTGGTGTGCGCAATATCCGGGAGTTTGAAGAAGAGAAGGTGAAGCGGCAGAATGAAATCGCGAAGAAGCGGTAGGTGGAAGTCTGGGTGGAAGGGGGAGATTGAGGTATCCTTGAGCCCCTAGCCTGACATCTGGGGAGTCAAATACCATCATAAGGTAAGGAGCAGCTTTTAGAATGATGGACATTTATTGTAGTCACCTTTAAAGAACAGGGACATCAGGGGAGCACGTGTCACAGTATCGGGATTAAGAGTGCCAGCTTTAAACATGGTTTACCTGGATTAAAATCCCAGCTCCAAGGTTCATTTGTCTTGGATAATGACCTCTCTAAGCCCCAGTTTCCTTATGTGTCAGACAGGATAATAATGATACCTATCTCATAGATTGTCAGGTAGATCAGAGGTTGGGCTTAATCCTTATAAAGTATTTAGCATAATACTTAGCACCTACTAAGAGCAGTAGATAATAGGCCACAGCAGTGAAAGCCTAACCACTAGAACCACCCAGGGAACTCCCAATAGATACTAGCTTTGATTATTGTCATTATCCTAATAGGTGATGAGCGAGAGGAGGGCCAAAGTTCTAGGTTGGAAGAATAGTGAGAACAAAGCAAGTTTCTCTTTTCTTTCCCACTTTAGTTATTCATTTGTTCAACCTTGTGCCAAGTTGTCCTATGCTAGGTATTGAAAACAGTGGGGAGATGAGGGTAAGATAGATGAACATGACAGTCTCTCTGAAGGAGGTCACCCCTTGAATCCTGGGCTTCAGTCAGCCCATCACCCATATTGTAACAGTTCATTGGTCTCCTACCCCCAAGCCAGGTTCAAGGGATATAGAATTGAATCAGAGACTGTTCCTGTCCTGAGGGAGTTTTGGGGTAGTGGAGGAGATAAACAAGTAGATTAGCAATTTCAGAATAATGCTGTACTTTAGGTAGATAGAAAGTACAGAGGAAAATGTTCAAGGAACTGTAGATCAACAAGAAGAAAAAAAAAACCTAGAGACTCAGTAGAAGAATGGACAGGATGTAGTCATATCTAGCATTTCAGGGAAAGAGAAGGTCGAATGGCTAATAACCATGAGTTGATGTTCGGTCTCATTCCTAATCAGATAAAGGCAAATTAAAACAACTTAGCATTTGGTGAAAATAAGTCTACATGAGTCCTTTGACTTAGCAAAGCCACTCCTTGGGTCTGTATCCCAAAGAGTTTTGGCCACCAGGTCTCAAAGAGACAGATTCAGAGTTGTTCATCTTGGCGTACTTTGTGATAGTGGGACATTGATAGCAATGTAGACAGCTGTCACTGCAGGGAAATACAAGTTAAATGTGATGACTGTACAGACTATGGAATACTCTGTTCAGACAGGAACTAGATTTACAGGCAGTAACAAGGATAAATTTATAACACTGTACATTTGTGTAAATTTAAAAGCAACATTTTACAAGTATATGCATTTTAAGGTTATATACATATGTATGTATCTACCTATCTGTATATAATGTACATCACTTCGGTGTATTTGCTCACTGTAGGGAACATAATAGGAGTAGAAATCTGATTGAACCCAAGGAGACAAGGGAAAGGTCTTATACAGACAGTGATCATGAAAGTTACATGAACTCTGGGGTATGATTAACTCAACTGCATCCAAAAGGGAGGAACCCAACAAAGTATAATAGAAACGAAGAACCTATTCGCAATCCTCAGGAAAGGTTTTACAGAACAAGGAGTGATGAACTGGAAACCTATAGAGTGATTTAGCCACCCAGGCAGTACGCAGAATGGAATTCCAAGCAGTGAGAACAGCATGCTCAGAGGTGTGAGAGAGCATGCTTTGTTCTATAAACTAAGTATTGAATGTCTGGAGCAGAAAAATGGGGTCAGGAGGAAGGTGGAGGTGTTGGAGAGGTCAGCAGGGGCCAGATCACAGAAGGCTTTATGAGTCATTCTTAAGAGATTGAACTTAAAATTGCATAGCTCAAAATTATAGAGTTAATTACATTCTATTTGGATTATAGTGACTGATAGGTTTAAGCTGCTAGCACGACATCTGGCAGCATCTGTCACACCATATTGGGGGGTGGAGGGGCAGTTGGAAGTTAGCCCTGCCTGTCCTGCTAATATCTGTGTATGCTAGTTGCGTACTTTTTTAGTTTCTAAAGAGTTAGGGAGGAGGGAACTACCAGGGAGCTGTTTTCTCCATTTTTTTTTTTTTTTTTTTACTATCCAATCTCTGCCCTCGTAGAAGTTCTGGGATCTTGGGGCAGAGGTATGTGCAGGGGTCTGGGGACAGTTGGAAAGAGTCAAAGCCCATGAACTGAATACAGTCAGTCAACCTGGAGATGGTGATGATAACTAAAATTTATCGAGTACTTACTGTGTACCAGGAAAGGTTCTAAAAACTTTATACATATTAATTCCCAATAACTGAGGTAAGTACTATTGTTATTTCCATTTTTCAGTTGAGAAAACAGGTAAAGAGATATAATTAACTTGTCTGAGATTCACTACCAGTAAATGGCAGAGTTGGGATACCAGTCCTCTTATCCTGCCACATTATATTGTAAGGATGCCATAGGAGAAGAATCCCAGGTTTTGGTGTTTATGGACTGGGATCTGATCTCACATTTGCTAGCTGTATGGCCTTGGGCAAAGTCTTTTACCTCTTGGCGAAAGTTTCCTTTTTTGTAAGATTAGGATAATAGTGCCTACTTATAGAGCTATTCGTTAGAGGATTAGAGGTAATGTATGTAAACTACACAGAAGCTTAATAAATAGAAATTAACAAAGCTAGTGGATTCAGGTGGACCTTTTTATATCTGCTTCTAGGAACTTGTCAGGGGAGGGCTCCAGGGTTAAAGAAAAATTTAATAGAGTTTGGCCCAGTCTCCTCTGCCTTGTGCCATACCTACAAAGCTAGGCCAGGGAACTTAGTTCTGTAACTTGAGGGGACAGTTTTATATGGATCTGTGTGGATGAGCTCAGTGGTGACTTATATTCAGCAGTAACTGAGTCCCTGTGCCTTAGGCCTAGTTCTCCTTTCTCCCCACAGTTTGGAATTTGAGAATCAGAAGACTCGTTTGGGTATCCAGTTGGATTTTGAAAAGAACCAGCTGAAGGAGGACCAGGATAAAGTACACATGTGGGAGCAGACAGTGAAAAAAGATGAAAATGAGATAGAAAAGCTCAAGAAGGTAAGAAAGGAGAACATGAAAAACTAAAAACTAGGAGAAAAAATTAGAAGAGGTAATATCCATAATTTATAAAGCCCTCCTCTAAATAAGAAAAACACCAAGACCTAAATAGGGAGAAAAATGAGTGGCATCAACAGTTCAAGGAGAGATTCAGATAACCCATAAATACATATCCATAATTGAGCCTTAGTAGAACTCAAAGGAATGCAAATTAAAACAATAATTACATGTAATTTGTTTCTTACCACATCACCCAAGTTTTAAAAAAAAAAAGGATACTAGCATGTTATGTTGCACAAGACCAGCATTCTTAGGCCATATGGCAGCATCCATTGAGAGTCTTCAGAATACATTTCTCCTAACTCACTAATACCTGAGGAGATCCAAAGTGCTGGCATAGCTTTGTGCACACAGGTTGATAATTAGTGACAGATATTTATAGTTCCATATAGGAAACTGTCCTGTGTCTCCTGGGAATTAGGATTGAAGCAAATTATGCTACATTCATGTAAGTATTTGTGTACTTTAATAGTTTCAAATTTGAGTGATATACTGACCTCTTTTAAAGATTTATGTTAGCTTGAAATATCCTTAATGTTAAATATGTACAAACGTACCACTTAACCAAAAAGCCAGGACAAACTTCCAAATTAATTTTATAATTAACCACATGAACTCAGTGAGCAGGTGATGGTGTTTTGCTGAAACTGAGTTCCTATTCACAGTGTGCCTGACTGCCATGGCTCAGTTTCTTTGAGTCAAGCATGCCTGTTCCAGCGGTTATTTGACGACTCATTTACCCACACTCCTTCTTTTTAAATTCCTGTTGCGCATTTTTTTTTTTTTAAATTTCTTTGGCTGCAGGTCTTCGTTAGGGCATGCAGGATCTTTAGTTGTGGCACTTGGGATCTAGTTCCCTGGCCAGGAATCAAACCCAGGACCCCTGCTATTGGGAGTGTAGAGTCAACCATTAGACCACCAGGGAATTCCCTAAATTGCTGTGAAACTTTAGTTCCTTGCAACATCCCTACATGAGGTGATTTGATTCTCACTTGGCTTACGTACATCATTTTATGTCTGCCTTTGTTGGTTGTTGGTTGTATGGTTTGGTTTTTTTTTTCCCTCCATTAAACCCTGATGACTGAAGTAGTCTTCTTTGGTGTCACTGCAATCTTCAATGCAAATAGAGATTGGGAAGTAAAATTCTGGGGCAGGAGTAGGTAGACATGTAGATGATCAAGAATCATCTATTTCTTTTTGACTTTTTATTTTGAAATAATTTTAAATTTAGCAGAAAGTTGCAAAAATAGTACTAAGAACTCCCATATACTTGTCACCAAGATCATCAGCCATTATTTGCCGTATTAGCATTTGCACTCTCTGTATGCATATTATTTCTTATGCATTGCAGATATATCCCCTTCTGTGACTTTCAGATCAAAATGAAAACATTCTCCTTAAAAATCAGAACATAATAAGTAAGATTATAATCCCCATTGACTGGCCACTCTCAATCCTAGTCCTTTTACTCTTCCTAGGGCCAGTGTCATATAGAGTGTATTCTTCCAGACTTTATAGGCATTCATTACATTCTTATATGTGTGAAAAGTGAAAGGCCCTCAGTCATGTAATTACATTCTTATATGTGTGAAAAGTTAAAGTGAAAGTTGCTCAGTCATGTCTGACTATTTGTCCCCCATGGACTATACAGTCCATGGAATTCTCCAGGCCAGAATACTGGAGTGGTAACCCTTCCCTTCTCCAGCGACCTTCCCAACCCAGGGATTGAACCCAGGTCTCCTGCAATGCAGGCAGATTCTTTACCAGCTGAGCCACAAGGGAAGTCCTCTTATATGTGTACTCATGGAAAACATATAGTATTATGCTTTTTAAAAACATTGATGTTGTTGGTTGTGACAGTAATGTTGATGTGAAAAAGATGCTTAAATAACATTAAGTCAGAATATAGACTTTTAATTATAATTTAGTCTCAACTATATAGACTTGTCCGTAAGTAATATTGGAAGGTGATAGGCTAAATGTTAATTGGTTACCTCTGCCTGGTTGGGTTTCAGGTAATTTCTTTTTTTCCTCCTACTTCATACTTTTTTATACTTTGAACATTTCTACAGCAGGCAGTTTGTATATTGGGGTTGGGGGGAGGTCAACAAAATAATTTGGAAAAAGGTAAAGGAAGCCAGAGGAGTTATGGGGGTTTGTAAAAGCAGAGCTCATCGAAGATAGATTCCAACAAACCACCTGGTAGAAAGGGTGGGCACAGAGGGAGAAGATTCCATTCCATTCTAGTGGGAATGGAGGGAAAGCCTTCACTTCTTGTCCTGTTCCCCCTGCTGGGCCCAGGAGGAGCAAAGACATATGAAGATCATAGATGAGACCATGGCCCAGCTACAAGACCTGAAGAACCAGCACCTGGCCAAGAAGTCAGAGGTGAATGACAAGAACCACGAGATGGAGGAGATTCGTAAGAAACTGGGGGGCGCCAACAAGTGAGTGGGTGCAGGTCTGGGCTTGGGGGAAGTACGTATTATGGGCAGCTTGCTGGATTTGGATCTCACCTATCTCCCTGGATCTTCTTAGGGAAATGACCCATTTACAGAAGGAAGTGACAGCCATTGAGACCAAGCTTGAACAGAAGCGCAGTGACCGCCACAACCTGCTACAGGCCTGCAAGATGCAGGACATCAAGTTGCCACTGTCTAAGGGCACCATGGATGATATCAGTCAGGAAGAGGTGAGTATCATGGCTGGTGGTGGGTGTGGGCTGTGAACAACATAACCAGGGATGGAGGATGAAGGTGGCCAGGGAGGGCAGGTGAGAGAGAGAAGGATGGTGGGTGAGGGTGGTGAGTGACAAAAGGAGGGATGCAGAGGAGATGAGGCAGGGTGAGGCTGTGAAGACAGGTGAGGTGAAAGGTAATAGCCTTGATGTGAGAGGGCAGTTTTGGGGTAGGGTGTTTGTTAGTAGGTGGAGAAGGAGGTAAGCCAGTAGAAGAGGAAATCATTCATTAACCTCAGGGACCTGAGCTAAGATAGTTCCAGCAGATTATGGATATTGGTTGTTGTTCAGTCACTCAGTCATGTCCAACTCTTTGTGACCCTGTGGACTGCAGCATGCCAGGCTTCACTGTCCTTTACTATCTCCCAGAGTTTGCTCAAATTCATGTCTGTGGAGTTGGTGATGCTATCTCACCATCTCATTCCAAGAGCAAAGGAAGATGGAAGCTGAGGGTCCTGAGGGATGGTAACTTAGCTCCAGTAAGAGAGGCCGGTCAGGAGAGGGTTGGGTAAGGGACAGCAGCAACCCAAAGGTGATGAAGCATAGTTATGGGGAAGGGAAAGACACAAGCCAATAGAAGAGCCAAGGCATTTTATCCACTGGAAGTGAGGCTTGATGGCAAGGGAGTGGGACTGTTAACTGAGAGGTGGTCTGCACTTGTCTTTGACCTAAACATGTATCTCAGTCCTACATGCGTTTCTCCCTCCTTTCTTCCCAAATAGCATTTCCATTTGATTCAGCAAAATCTTCTGAACGCTGGCAGTGTGCTGGGCATCATGGTAGCACATGATATAACTACTTCTAATCCTAAGCACAGCCTTGCCAGGCAGGCATGGTCCCATGTTACAGATGAGGGTTTGTGTGTTTCAATGAGGATTCGAGCAACAGCATGTCTTGCCCAGGGTCACACCATTAGTCAGTGTGTGTGAAGTCGCTCAGTCGTGTCCGACTCTTTGCGACCCCATGGACTGTAGCCTACCAGGCTCCTCTGTCCATGGCATTTTCCAGGCAAGAGTACTGGAGTGGGATGCCATTTCCTTCTCCAGAGGATCTTCCCCACCCAGGGATCAAACCCCGGTCTCCCTCATTGTAGGCAGACGCTTTACTGTCTGAGTCATCAGGGAAGTCAGTCAGTGGTAGAGCCCAATTTTGAACTCAGGTCTTTCTGCCATCAAAACTGCTCTTCCTTCTACCACAAGTGCTTTCTATCGAGGTGCTTCTCAAAGGCATCAAAGGCTGCCAAGAAGCCTCCCTCTCCAGCCCCCTCTAGAGGTGTACTCTTATGGCCAGTCAGCTGCATTTGACTCTCCCTCTCACTATTGCAGGGTAGCTCCCAAGGGGAGGATTCAGTGAGTGGCTCCCAACGGACTTCCAATATCTATGCACGAGAGGCTCTCATCGAGATTGACTACGGCGACCTGTGTGAGGATCTGAAGGTGAGGTTCAGCCTTGGGGGGTGGGGTCATCCTCCCAGCTGTTCAGAGAGAGGGTCAACCCATCTGGGGCCCCTGTGGAGACAGACCATTTCTGGAAGGAGGGGCAAACTGCAAGGGAGTGAAGTTGTGATCTAGGTTCTCCCCTCATGTACACACAGACACAGGCACATCTTCTACCCTCGACTCCCAGCTGCCCCGGTCCCTGCCTGTTACCAGTCTTCGCCTTCCACCTGTGTATGCATCTCAGCCTAGATACATGGAGAACAAGCTCCTGTACAGTGAACAGATAAACTTTGGGGGGGGGGTGGTTCCTCAGGGCTCTGTCCCAGGCATCCTTTCCTTATGTAGGGTTCTCATCCTTCATATTTCCTCTCCCAGGATTTCAGCTGCTATCTTTATGCTAGGTCCCACAGGTACCTCAAACTCTAGCCTTCCTCCCCTTGTCCTTGACTCTCTCTCACTTTACATATTTAATAAATTAGCAAGCCCTGTCGATTCTACCTTCCAAATGTCTACTGAATTCTACTTTTCTCTGTTTGTACTGTAATCTAGTGCAGGCTGCTTTCACCTCTCACATGGACCACTACAGGAGCCCCCTGAATAGTTTCTGATGCTTTCCAAGCTATCATTATAGCCAGGGAAACTTGATATTTTTAAAAAAGCTTTTTATTAAGGAAACTTTCAAACAGATACGGAAGTAGAAAGAAGAGAATGATATAATAAACCCCAGTACCAGTCATTTAGCTTCAATAATTAGCAGCATATGGTCAATCCTGTTTTTTATACCCTTCCCCCTCCTAATTGGCAAATTTAAAATCAAATTCTAGGTATTTCATTCATATACCTCAGTATATATCTCTGGCAGGATTCTTTTTTAAAAAATGTAGCCACAGTATCATACCAAAAAATTAGCACTGACTCTGCAATGTCACCTAATGGTCAATAAATGTTTAGATTTCCATGAATGTCCCATAAATACCTTTTTAAAAAAAGTTTGTGTTTTTAAATCAGGATTCAAGTGAGGTCCATGTGTTAAAATTGGTCTCTTATGGTCTATAACATTTTCTTATCCCTTTTTATTTTTTTCTTCCTCTTTATGATAGAAAGTGGATCATTCAGTTCAGTTCAGTCACTCAGTCATGTCCGACTGTTTGCAACCCCATGAACCACAGTACATCAGGCCTCCCTATCCATCACCAGCTGCTGGAGTCTACCCAGACCCATGTCCATTGAGTCAGTGATGCCATCTAACCATCTCATCCTCTGTTGTGCCCTTCTCCTCCTGCCCTCAATCTTTCCCAGCATCAGGGTCTTTTCAAATGAGTCAGCTCTTCGCATCAGGTGGCCAAAGTATTGGAATTTCAGCTTCAACATCAGTCCTACCAATGAACACCCAGGACTGATCTCCTTTAGGATGGACTGGTTGGATCTCCTTGCAGTCCAAGGGACTCTCAAGAGTCTTCTCCAACACCACAGTTCAAAAGCATCAGTTCTTTGGCGCTCAGCTTTCTTTATAGTCCAACTTTCACATCCATACATGACTACCGGAAAAACCATAGCCTTGACTAGACGAACCTTTGTGGACAAAGTAATGTCTCTGCTTTGCAATATGCCGTCTAGGTTGGTCATAACTTTCCTTCCAAGGAGTAAGCGTTTTTTAATTTCATGGCTGCAGTCACCATCTGCAGTAATTTTGGGGCCCAAAAAAACAAAGTGGGTCATTGGTCTCGTACAATTTTCTATTCTCTGAATTTGACTGATAGTGTCCCATGGTGTTATTTATCATGTTCTTCCATCCCTGTGTTTCCTATAAACTGATTGGTAAATCTATGGTTTGATTGGGTTCAGATTTATTTTTTATTTTTGGCAAGAATAGGTGCTGCTGGGTACTTGTAAACTTCCTTTTGCATCACATCAGTAGACACTGAATATCAGTTCTGTCTTTGTAGTGATAAGATTTGATGAATACATGACATTACCTATGAAATACTAAGCTTTTATATCCACCAATTATATGAAACACTGATGCCAGAGGAACATGTTAAATAAAGCACAGGGATACAGTTAGCTAAATCCAGACTGTGGGAAACTCAAAAGGACAAAAGGCCTGGTCTCTTCCATAAATAAATGGGAAGAAAGAAATAAACAAAAAGGGAGAACTTTCATAAACTTATGAGACAAATCAACCAGTTAAAATTTGTCACCCTCCCTTGAATCTACTGCAAAGAAAAGAGAGGCAGGGGAATTTATAGATTAAATGAGAATTAAGAGACATGCAACCAAGTGTAATGTGGGCACCTTATTTGGAACCTGCTTTGAAAAACCTGTAAAAAAAGTTTTCACATAGCATGATCAGGATGATTTGAACTGTCCAGATAGTTTATGATGGATGTTCAGGAATTGCTGTTAATATTTCTAGGTGATAATGGTATTGTGGTAAAAAACATTCTTAGTTTTACAACAGTGGTTCTCAACGGGTGGGGTAGATTTTGCCTCCCCAGGGGACTTTTGGTAATGTCTGGAGATACTCTTTTCACACCCACTTGTCACAACTAGAACAAGGGTTACTACCAGTATCTAGTGGATAGATACCAGGGATGCTGCTAAACATCCTACAGTATACAAGGGGCACTACCCACAACAACAAATCATCTGGC
The DNA here is from genome assembly GCF_042477335.2 of Ovis canadensis. Classification (NCBI taxonomy): domain Eukaryota; kingdom Metazoa; phylum Chordata; class Mammalia; order Artiodactyla; family Bovidae; genus Ovis; species Ovis canadensis. The sequence continues at coordinate 53,537,970 of NC_091727.1, forward strand.
CCAAAATATTAGTGCTGAGATTCAGAATCCCTGCTTTATAAATACATACTGAAATTATTTATGGATCAAATGTCTGAAAATAATTGAATATAGTAAGGAATTAGGTGTAGATGGCAGCGTATTGGCCATGAGTTGATAATTATTGAAGCTGATAATAGGTACTTGATGGTTCATTTCATCATTATCTGCATTTTTGTGAATGTTTCAAGATTTACATAATGTAAAGTTTAAAAAGAAAAAACAATCATGATCACCAGGTTAAGGTGTTGTTAGCCCCATCAATTTTATAAGGGAATTTTATCAAGTTCCCTATCAGCCTTTTACAGCAGGTTTTAGCAGTCATTAACAAATGATCATTGTCTATATCTATTAAGGGCTGCAAAATGGTAATTTTCTGATTTTTTCATTCCTCCTATGTTTATTAATTGGATTTCTAAAAAGAACTTTCTCACATCAACTGTTTAGTTCCTTTGAAATACAGTTAGTACAGAAAAGGTAGAATAAATACTTAATTACTTGCCTTTATTTCTCAGCTTTTAGAGTTGGTTGCCCTTATAACCTTTAAAGGTGACCAGTAAGGTTTCTAATTTATATTTTTTATGAACTTAAGTGCTTAAATGTGTTTTGGTATTTTTCAGTCTATTTGGAGTCATTTTTCTTTCTGATACTCGTATTATCCCATTCTTGGCCATTGGGAGCCACTTCACGTTGATTTTTGCTGATCTTATTTTTAGATTTTTATTACAGAAAACTTCATATGCATGAGTAAAATAGTACCGTGCTGCCTCATGGCCATCACCGGTTTCAGCAGTTATCAACTCATGGCCCAACTTGTTTCATGTGCACCCCCACACACACCATCCTCTCCGCCCTCCCCACCCCCAGGATATTTAAAAGTAAATTCTGGACACCATGTCATTTCATTTGTATTGTAAATATTTCAGAATGTATCTCTATAAGAGAAAATTCTTTAAAATATTTAGAATTATCATACCAAAAACCCAGTAGCTTAACATTGTTATATATTATTATATAATTCCTTAATATTAATATTATGATCAGTATTCACATTTCCCGGATTGTTACACACACACACACTCTTTGCTTGTTTGAATTGAGAGTCAAATAAAATGAAAGAAACAGATAATTGATTTAGTGATTGGTTGATGTCTCATTTAATCCAAAAGTTCCTCCTGTCTATTTTTATTTTTCTCTACAATATTTATTGTTGTTGAAGAAATTTGCATATTTTTCCTGAAGGATTTTCTATGTTCTATACTGTTGATTATGCCCTGTGGTTTTTAAAATATTGCCCCAGAACAAAGCAAAAAAATGAGTTCTGCTAGACCCTGTAGTTCCTGTAAGTGGGTAGTTAGATGTTGATCAGTGCTGTTAAATACAGATGTAGTATGACTCACGTGTAACTTTTAAAAAGTGAAATTAATTTTAATACTATATTTTGTTTAACCCAGTATATCCAAAAGAATTAACGTTTCAATGGTAAACATTATAAAATTTATTGATGAGATATTTGACCAGCTCTCTGTACTGAGTTTTCAAAATTCATTATCTGTTTTACACTTCTAGCATATCTCCATTTGGATGCTAAATTTTCTTCAAAAATACTTGATCTGTATTTAGATATCCTAAAGTTTACAATTGAAAACGGAGAACCACATACCCAAGTTGTTCCAAATAAACTTAGTTTAGTAGTAACTGAATTGTCAGTTTTTAAATTTAAATTATCTAACATTCAGTAAAATAAAAACTTCAGTTCCTCAGTCACGCTAGCTGCATTTTTCATGTTCAGTAGTGATGTGTGGCTTATGGCCAGTATATTGGACAGCTCAAATCTAAAGGTTTGATTAGATTCAAGTTTTGGGGTTTATTTGGTCAAGACTGCTTCAAATGAGGTTGTTACTTCCATCAAGAGGTTTATAACATTTGGTCAGTGGCTCTTTTTGTGTAGCTTGCAGCCATGATGATTATTGCTTAGACCCATTATATAATTTGTCAAGGGTTGCAAAATGGTCATCTTAGTTTATCATTTCTTTATTAGCTAGAACACTGTAAAGAGATTTTCTCTCCTCAATTATTTGGTTACCCTGGGGTATTTTGTATAGGAAAGGCAGGATATATGTGCTGGATTCTTTCTCTTTATCAGTTTATAATGAGTTGGTTCTTTGGCATTCTCAAGATATGGCCACCGAGTTGTTTTCATGTTGTTATGAACTTTTAGATTTAAACATTTGACGTGTTGCACTCTTATGATTATTATCCTTATTGTATGAAGTCGTTGGCATCTTTGGCCCATGGGGACTCATTCAAATTGGCTTCTGAATAATTTTGACACAAGTCTTGCACTCTCTGATATATTCCTTGATTTCTGGTGTGTCCATCCAGGCTCATCCTTTACATTTTCCACCCTAGATATGGAATTAGCCATTTCTCTGAAAAGCTCTGACTTCTTTTTCTCAGTTCAATTCAGTTCAGTCGCTCAGTCGTGTCCAACTCTTTGCGACCCAATGGACTGCAGCACTCCAGGCCCCCCTGTCCATGGCCAACTCCTGGAGTTTACTCAAACTCACGTTCGTTGAGTCAGTGATGCCATCCAACCATCACATCCTCTGTCGTCCCGTTCTCCTCCCGCCTTCAATCTTTCCCAGCATCAGGGTCTTTGCCAGTGAGTCAGTTCTTCCCATCAGGTGGCCAAAGTATTGGAGTTTCAGATTCAACATCAGTCCTTCCAATGAATATTCAGGACTGATTTCCTTTAGGATGGACTGGTTGGATCTCCTTGCAGTCCAAGGGACTCTCAAGTTTCTTCTCCAACACCATAGTTCAAAAGCATCAATTCTTTGGCACTCAGCTTTCTTTATAGTCCAACTCTCACATCCATACATGACTACTGGAAAAACCATAGCCTTGACTAGACAGACCTTTGTTGGCAAAGTAATGTCTCTGCTTTTTAACATGCTATCTAGGACTTCCCTGGTGGCTCAGATGGTAGAGCATCTGTCTACAATGCGGGGAGACCCGGGTTCGATCCCTGGATCGGGAAGATCCCCTAGAGAAGGAAATGGCAGCCCACTCCAGTACTCTTGCCTGGAAAATCCCATGGACGGAGGAGCCTGGTGGGCTGCAGTCCATGGGGTCACAAAGAGTTGGACACGACTGAGCGACTCCACTTTCTTTCTAGGTTAGTCATAACTTTCCTTCCAGGGAGCAAACATCTTTTAATTTCATGGCTGCAGTCACCATCTGCAGTGATTTTGGAGCCCAGAAAAATAAAAATCAGCCACTGTTTCCACTGTTTCTCCATCTGTTTGCCATGAAGTGATGGGACTGGATGCTATGATCTGTTCTTCCTAACCTTGTATTTCCTATAAATTGGAAGTTTGAACTGTTTTAGAGGCTTGATATGTTTGTGTTAAGTAATTTTTTTGCAAGAACATTTCACTGCATACTATCCCCCAGCCCCATCCCTGCCTCTGGCTGTGCTGAGTGATTTGCAGAATCTTAGTTCCCTGACCAGGGATTGAACCTGGGCCACGCCAGTGAAAGTGCTGAGTCCTAATCACTAGACCACCAGGAAATTGCCTGCTGTGTACTTTATATTGCAGGAGGCACGTGTCAGTGTCCTACTATGCATGATGCTAAGTTTGAGCCTCAGTTAAGGTATCTATTGCCAGATTTCTCAATACTAAGCATACACTTTTACCATTGTAAGTAATAAGGAATCTTTAGGGTGACTTTTTGGCATCTTGTGAATATCTTGTTCCCCTAATATTTTTTTTTAAACCCAGTGGCTTTCACATTTTGATTCATCTTAATTTTGTTTTATAATTATGTAAATTCTTCATTTGATTCTAAATCCAGAAGTATAATACAAAGTATGTGAAGAGAAGTTTAGTTTTCTTTTCTTGTCTAACTTCACCTCCCTCTATGTGTGACCATTTCAGTTTTTGGATTATCATTTTGTTGTTGTATGTTTAAAATACAAACATACTTATATGCAAATATATTCACATTCTCTCTCTTAGATAAAAGATAGCATTCTGTTGTGTACCTTTCATATTTTATTTCTGCTGAATCCATGAATCACTCCATAGCAATATATAGAGAGAGGGATGTTCAAAAAGGCTTTTCTTCAAAAATATGTGTGTGTGTGTGTATCCATCCTTCCTGTGCTTGAAGTCATTCGGTGGCACCTCACCTACGATAAAGCCCAAATTTCTTACAAGGCATAAAAGACACTTTTATCATTGGGCTTCTTCATGTGCCTCCAGCCTTGCCTCTGTCTAGTGTACATGCACGCGCACACACACACACACACACACACACACACACACACACACCAGTTGCTACTGTTGCCATGTTGAATTGCCCTTTATTTGGCACTTTTTTTTTTTCCTGCACCGCTTGGTTTGCAGAATCTTAATTCCCTGATCAGGTATTGAACCCAGGCTCCAGCAGTGAAAACACCAAATCCTAACCACTGGACCACCAGGGAATTCCCGTTTGGTGAAGTTCATTAAAGTTGGTTACTCTTTTGAATTGCTTTGATTTCCTTGAACGAACCATGGATAAACCCTGGCTTTGCATGTGATATGTGCATAGAAGACTATTCTTTCTCTCCATTCTCACCATTCATCCTATAGGCCTGAGCTAAAAAATACTCCTGAAAGCCTTCCCTAGCCCGTATCTGAGTAAGTGCACTTGTGTGCTGACCCATCACCATCTGTTTATGATTGTTTGGTTATTCACTATATGAGATTGTTTACTTATATACATTCCTCTGTTACTCCATGAGCTCTATGAGTACAGGAGCCCGGGCTCACAAGATAAGAGGGCCAGTGCCTGGTGTTGGAAGGTATTTAGTAATATTTATTGACTAAAAGTGACAGAAAGGCACAAGCCCAGATATGCATTGCAGTATCCATAAGACTTAAAACCAAGTTCAAGTGGAATTTGCTCAGGTGTAGTGATCTGAGCAGAAAATATGCATTGTCTTATTCATTGTACAGCTGTAAATGGAGTCCAGACGAGCCTGTGTGGGAGCCTGTAGGTCACCCTGAGATGGTGCTCGCTCATGACCTTGGCTGAGAGCCAGAGAGGGGCACCATCAGCTGAGAGATGGAGAGGCTGACAGGGCCTGGGGGAAGGGCTTTATAATTGTTGTTCAGATGCTCGGTTGTGTCCGATTCCTTTGTGTCCCCACGGATTGCAGCACACCAGGCTTCCTTGTCCTTCACCATCTCCCGGAGCTTGTTCAAACTCACACCCAGTGAGTCAGTGATGCCACCTTGTCCTCTGTCATCCCCTTCTCCTCCTGCCTTCTATTTTTCCCAGCATCAGGATTTTTTCCAATAAGTCAGCTCTTCGCATCAGGTGGCCAAAGTATGGCAGCCTCAGCTTCAGCATCAGTCTTTCCAGTGAATGTTCAGAGTTAATTTTCTTTAGCATTGACTGGTTTGGTCTCCTTGCAGTCCAAAGGGGAAGGGCTACAGATGAGAAAAGTGACGTGAGCCTGTAATTTCTAGGGACAGTGGGAAATGGTTACTTTGGTCAGGATCTGATGAGAGCAGCAGGGTTGGGAAAAAGAACCTGCCTTCTGCATGGGAGCAGGCCCCCACTGGATCAGGTATCTCTGTAGGGGCCTGGCCCTTCTTAATGCTGCTGGGCCTGGGCTTTGCAGGATGCCCAGGCTGAGGAGGAGATCAAGCAGGAGATGAACACGCTGCAGCAGAAGCTGAATGAGCAGCAGAGTGTGCTCCAGCGTATTGCTGCCCCCAACATGAAGGCCATGGAAAAGCTGGAAAGTGTCCGAGACAAGTTCCAAGAGACCTCAGACGGTAAGAGTTTCTTCTTTTACTCGGGCCTAAGATGAAGGCAGGAGTCTGGAGGTATAGCAGGGGCCTATTGTACATACCAACAGCTCCTGTTGTTACATGCTTTCTTACTCAAAACTCCCAAGAGCCCTAAGTAGTAGGGAATTATCACATCTGCTTTAGAATAGAGAACTGCTGAGGTTTAGAGAAAGAATGACCTGCCTAAGGTCACACAGCATGTGACCAGCCCACTGGACACAGGTGATTGTGGAATTGTCTTCCTGGGCCCCTCCCCAGGCATTCCTCTCCCTGTGGGGTGTCCCTGCTCTGTGTATAGTCACTTGTTTTTGCCAGAGTATGGATCTCAGCCTTGGCAGAGCCTGGGTACTGAGAGGTCACCTGTCTTTCTCTTATGGTAGAATTTGAGGCAGCCCGAAAGCGAGCCAAGAAGGCCAAGCAGGCATTTGAACAGATCAAGAAGGAACGCTTTGACCGCTTCAATGCCTGTTTTGAATCGGTGGCCACCAACATTGATGAGATCTACAAGGCCCTGTCCCGTAACAGCAGTGCTCAGGTAGGCTGGAGCCCCTTGCCCAAATGACCCTTACCCATCCTCATTTGACCTTCCCTCTAGGCTTCCTGTCCTCATTCCCATCTAGACCTGACTCATCTCCTTTCCCCCTAGGCGTTCCTGGGCCCTGAGAACCCTGAGGAGCCCTACTTGGATGGCATAAACTACAACTGTGTGGCTCCTGGCAAACGCTTCCGACCCATGGACAACTTGTCAGGGGGGGAGAAAACAGTTGCAGCTCTGGCCCTGCTCTTTGCCATCCACAGGTAATGCTGTGCCCCCTGCAGGGCAGTTGGTGGAGACTGTGCTGAGGCCACCAGAGGCTCTGGGGTCCAAGGATATGCATAGATCTGCAGAGGTGAAGATGATCTGGTGGACTCTGGATTGCATCTGTTTCCCTACCTGCTGCAGCATATCTGTCCTTGGTTTCCTGGACTTATCTTCCCAATCCACCCTCATCCATTCTGCATGCCCTCCCCTGCATGTATTCAGTCCCACCTCCAAGCTTTTGCTCACATGGTTGCTGGCTCATAAGCCCTTTCTTTTCATGCAAATCTAGCTTGGCCGTCACCTACCACCCCTTCACATTGCATTCTCCTCCTCCTGTTCCTCTAGGAAGCCTGCTTCAACCACTGTGGCATACCCTGACCTCCCCTTCCTAAATGCCAACAGTCCTTGAATCTGACTGCCCCCTACAACTTAGTGCTTGATTGTACAGCGTCAGTCAGTGAGCATTTCTTGATGGCTGCTCTTTACCATCCTGTTGGGGGATTAGGGACACAGATGAGTCAGACATGGTTTCTGTCCTCGAGGAGCTCATGGTCTAGTGGAAGCCAGATGTGTAAACAGTGAGCTAAATTATAACTGGGTGAGCGTGTGTGCTGCTGGACGCACAGAGGAGGGCCACCAACCCAGTCTGGGAGGGTGTGGGTGGCCAAGAAAGGCTTTCAAGGGCTGGTGACACTTGAGTAGGAAATGCAAAGGATAAGTAGAAGTTAGCCAGGGAGACCAGTAGGCATTCCAAGGCAGAGGGTACAACATGCACAGAGATAGGGAGACATGGTGTGAGTGGGTAGGTGGGGTTCAACCTCCAGGTAGCTTGGTCAGTATGACTAGAGCCTAGGACAGCTTTATCTCCTCAACCAACCTGGACACTCCAGAGAGGACCATGTCTTTTGGTTCTGCGGGATCCTGGAGCGCAGAGATGGATGCAAAGGAGAGTTCGGTTGGTGTACTGGCCTTTAGGGACTCAGGCAACATTCAGACCTGGGGTTTTTAGTCTCTGAAGAAACAGAAGGGGGTGCCAGCCTGTGTGATGGGCCCTAGGGCTGTCATGCCCTACCTCTGCTCGCATCAGTATCAGCTTACCTACCGGTTCCCTCCCAGCTACAAGCCAGCCCCTTTCTTCGTCCTGGATGAGATCGATGCTGCCCTGGATAACACCAACATTGGCAAGGTGGGTGCAAGGAAAGTGGGGCCCGGGAAGGAGGCCCCCAAGTCGGGGCTGGGTTTCAGGGAACAACTCCTGAGTGTGCCCTAGCCGTTCCTGCCGCCTGTTCTCTGTGCCCGGGAGGCTGGGCCGAGGGTCATCCACACTGTACTAGTCAGTAGCCTCCTCTCAGCCTCTCTTCCCCCAACCCTCCACCCCCTACCCTACCCCACCTCCCTCTGGTTCTGACTGTATAAGCCAGGGAGTGTTAGGGCTTCAGCCAGCCCTACTAAATGCTTGGTGGCCCCTCCCACAGGTGGCAAATTACATCAAGGAGCAGTCAACTTGCAACTTCCAGGCCATCGTCATTTCTCTCAAGGAGGAGTTCTACACCAAGGCTGAGAGCCTCATTGGAGTCTACCCTGAGGTAGGGCGGGCCTGGCTCAGGAGCCAGCCCCCACTCCCTGCCTGACTCCCCAGGGCAGGAAGGGAAGGCTGCAGTGGAGGGGCATGGGGGGTGGGGGAGCATAGGGACTCAGTTCATGAACAGCCTTGTTGGAGCCCTGTCCTGGAGGCTTACCAGCCCAGCTGGGCAGGGCCACTGGATTTGGTGACAGGTAGAAAGGCAGGGCAGAGGCACCCAGACAGAGAAAAGGACAAAAGTACAGAAATAGGCAGGTAGAGAAGGCACATGGGACTGAGCAAATCTTCTCACACCCAGAGAACCAGAGCCTGGGCTTTGGGCAGGTATGTAGGGAGGAGGGTTTGAAGCTCCCCAGTCCTAGGGCACTAGACCCCTCTTAATTCTCTCCTTACAATTTTATTTTTCTTTTTCTCCCTCCTCCTTCAGCAAGGGGACTGTGTGATCAGCAAAGTCCTGACCTTCGACCTCACCAAGTACCCAGATGCCAACCCCAACCCCAATGAGCAGTAGCAGTAGTTCTGCCCTCCTACCCAGTCTGGATCCTTAAGCTGCCCCTCTCCCAATCTCTGGATATTTGGTTCCCAACCTTCCCCTACTTCCTGTCCCTGTTTGGTGTAATCATGGGATTTAGGCACTGCTATCAAGCACGAAGAGGAACAGAGGTGATGTTAGTTCTGGAGCAAAAATTCCTGAGTTTCAGGGAGCATCCTGGCCTCTGGAAGGAGGTGGTGAGCTGAGCTGAACTGAGCTGAACAGGGCCATCTGTCCATCCCCCTTCCCTCCCTTCCAGACCTTCTCCCATCATCCATAATCATGGGTCCTCTGGGCCCCCTTGCATTTTGCTTATGTGTGAGTATGTATGTGTATGTATATATGTCTGCATGTGCGCATGTGGGTGTGCTTGCAAAATAATAAAGATAATAGAGACCCATTTTAGAAGGAGCCTAGGCTGAATTTGATTCCAAGAGAGCTTAGTATGACAGCACCCCGGAGCTGGGCAGAAGTATTCCGGACCTCATAGGATTCAGGCAGTTACGTGAAACTGCCCTCATTCATGTTTTCATTCATTTTGTGTGTTAATCAGACACATACTGAACACCTATTTGTCAGACTGTATGCTAGGAATACAGAACTGAGTCAGACATGATCTCTACCCTCCTACTAGGAAGATGCTAGTTCATGAGTTCCCATGGTTAGGTGAATCAGGTATAGGTGCTTTGAATTTGAAAAGAGGATGATCACCTCCAGGCTTTCCGGAGGTCACTTTTGAACTGGACCTTAAGTTGGTAGGATTTGGTTGGGTACTAAGAGCAGAGCCTGGGCTCTGGGGACAATTCTAGTCCCGTTTTTTATTACTTTCTAGTTTGATGCTGGGCAAGTCATTTGACCTTTCTGTGCCTCAGTTTCCTCATTTATAAAATGGGGCTAACAGTATTTACCTACCTCATAGGATTTAGTGATGTCAAACTCCTCACTGGAGGCCTTATCCTTGCTTAGAGCCCAGTAGGTGCCAACACCTCAGAATACAAGTCTTCACATGCCTAACGCCTGAGGGTTTCTGATCCCAATTGTTAAGGACAGAAGGAGCCTCCAGATTTGGGAGATGGTGAATGCTCTGGTTATTGGAGAAGTTCCAGGGCATTGATGGGGTTTACCTGGTAAGTGGAGGGCCTAAGGAACCCTGTAGCTTAAATCACATATAACTGAGTGCCTAAATCTCAACCTGGGTTGTGAGGAGGTAGGGGAGAGGTAGCCTGGGCCACATCCTGGCTAAATGTGTGTGATGTTCCTTTTGGGAAATAACTGTTAGTTGCAGAGGCAGCTCAGTGTGCTGCCATGAGATCAGTCTTTGCTACTTCACATATACCATCAGACCATCACCTTGTCCTGATCTGTATACTACATTTTTGTTTTTTAAAAGTTTGATCAATTGTAATTACCCAAGTAATGAGTGAATTTTCTTTTTAAGAAATTAGATTGTTGCAAATAATAGTAGTCATTCAACTACCATTCTCCAGTCCCATCTAAATTGCTGTAATGGCTGTTGTACATCCATCTTAACTTTATGACTTTTACATGTGAATTCATTGAATATATTGTGTTTAATGCAGATGATATATTGACTCATTCTGCAGTTGTCTTTCTTTGCTTAGCTATATTTTTGAGATTTATGCACGTGGCTAAATGTAGAAACAGTGCATCCTTTGTAATTGTTAGGTAGATTGCCATTATGTGACTCTACCACATTTTATTTACCCATTTCTCATGTGATAGACTGTTTTCTGTTTTTGCTTTTATAGGATGCTAAGCAGGAGCATTTGTGTGTGTGTGAAAACTTACCTAGGGTAGATTCCTAGAAATTGAATTGCAGAGTCATAGGCTATTTATACTTTTGTTTTTAATAGATACTGCCAAATTGCCCTCCTGTACTACTTACCCAATATTTTTCTTGAGGTTGTCTTAGGTCTAATATTGTTATCTACTTTAGTTTCATCCTAAGTAGCGATAACCGTGAAACAATGGGTTTGATGTGCTAAGTATGTATTTTCTAGTACATATGAAAAGGGACAACTATCAAGACAAAATAAATTTATCTGTGTTCAACCAAAGAAGTCACATACCACTTGTGGTGTGTGTGCCATAATTTGGGAAATGCTGGCATATGTGGAAAAGCACAATTTGGGAGTCACCCTGATTCAAATCCTAGCTGTACAAACTTGAGCCCGTTAGTTCACCTCCCTGAGCCTTGGTTTCCTCACAAAGGAAAGGAGGTAATATACACCTACCTTGCAGCCATGTAAGGAAGATGAAATATATCTGAAGCAATTTGGCTGACATCTAGGTCATCACAGGCTTTTAAAGGTAGTAATTGCTATTCTTCCCACTTTACAGATGAGGAGACTGAGGCCCAGGAAGGTGAAGTAACCCAGCTACCAGGTAGCAGTGAAGGTTTGAACCCAGGCCCTCCAATTCAGTCTTGTGTTTTCTCATTGTGAGGGTGGTTATCAACCTTGGCTGTTCACTGGAATCACCTGTGAAGCTTTTTCTTTTTCTTTTTTTCTGTCTGCACTGTGTGGCTTGCAGGATCTCAGTTCCCCAACCAGGGATTGAACCTGGGCCGTGGTAGTGAAAGCCCAGAATCCTGACCACTAGGCCACCAGTGAACTCCCTCTTTTTCCTTTTTAAGAATCAAAGCAATATATATACCAGTTAGAAAATAAAATAATACAGAAGGGCTTATAATGAAAAGCAGCAGTTCCTTGCTGCACTCCCATGTCCAAAGGATGTGGAGCTCCTTGCTCTGGTCCCACGCCTGGAAATCTAATTCAGTAGGTGTGGATGATAATCTGGGTAATTGCCTCAGGCTAAGGCCCTGGTACATAGGAACAAAAGTGCTACAAAGGATTTAAATCCTGAGGCTCAGAGAGGTGAGATGACTTGTCTTGAGATCCCAGTGGTTCCATTGCAGAGTCGAGACTTCAACTAGGATCTCCTCTGTTTGCCCAGTGCTTTCTCTTGTGTCACGGTGCCTCCTATCATCACAAGGCAACACATGCTCAGTGCAGGCTGTGCCCAGAAGAGAGCGGACACTGGTGTGTTTCTAAGAGCCAGCTGGACCTGAGTGAAATCCCTAGGGCTAGTTGGGGGACACTAGTTTGACTCCCTTATGTTCTGGACCTAGTAGCCTTAGTCTGGGGACACAAACATGAACCAAATCTTTATCCTGTCCTTGAGGAGTTCAGTGTCTAGTTGGGGAGGCAATTCATAAACCAATGTGATCAGCGCTGTGACAGGAGCATGGATATAGGAAGGGCATCTGGCTTAGGTAGAGGTTCAGGGGAGACATCCTCTAGTCTAGGGTGAAACCTGAGCTGAGTCTCAAAGGACTGGTAGAAATTGGCCAGTTGAGTTGGAAGGGATTTCCAGGTAGTGGGAACAGTATGCACAAGACCTGTGGTCAAGAAACAGCCCACCAGTTCAGAAATACTGAGCCATAAGGTTTCCTGGGCTGGGGAAAAGTAGCAAGAAGTGAAGCTGGAGAGGTAGTCAGGAACCAGATTTGAAGAGAGTCGTAAGAGCCTGGCTATAGAACAGACTTACCTCATAGAACAGTTTGGTTCCCTCACTGGCTGTATACCAGAAACACATGGTGCATCCTGGATGACATCCCCCTACCACCACCACCACCTAAAAATTCAGTTTCCATAACTGGGTAGGGGCCTCAGGATCTGGAGAGCTTATAAATGAGAGGATGTAACTAGGGTGCAGCCAGGTTTGGGAACTGTGGGTTGGAGACAGCAGAGGAGACTAGATAAAAAACAAGCCCCTTTCTGGCTAGCCAGTGTGAAAGCAGATTAGGTTAGATGCTCAAACTATATGCTTCCTTAGTTTCCCAGTTCAATTCTCAACACTTTTATATTTGCCTGTTTTGTCTCTCCAAATAAGCTATAAGCCCCGTGGGGGTGGGGCTATCTTGTTACTAGTATACACCCAGCAAAAAGCACAGTGCCTGACCCCAAATAGACATCCAAAAAATAGTTTTTGAATGAATGAATGCATGTGTGAAGGAGAAAGTGGAGACATATTAGTTAGGGAACTATTGAAAATACTAGTCTACTGAAGGGCAAGGGCAGTGGGACTGGATTGGAGATGATAAGGTGTGAGCCATTAAAGGAAGAGGTGAAGCAGACTTGGTGACTGATTATTGGATGTGAAGTGTGACTGGGAGGATAGAATGGATGCTTGTTAATAGCCAAGATTCCTACTCTGTCCCAATCATTCTCTTTCATCATCTATCTGAATCAGAATCTCCCTCCAGCCTCCTCAGCAGTTGAAATTCCTCAAGTTAAGTAAGCATTCTGTGTGTGCTGTGTGGTCTCCCCCTCCTCCCCAGCCATTGATTCATTCATTGAGTTCAATAAATCTTGGCTAAGCACCTCCTGTGCCCTTCCAAGGTGGGACTCTCGACTCCCTCTTCCCTACCTCAGATGTTTTTGAGGGCTTCCCCAGATAAGACTTACGTCCCTTATACAGTAACCTAAAGGGAGATACTCAAAACACCAGACCTGTAAGGGAACCTACAGACTTCGTCCAGTCCCCTCCTGAGACTCTCAGGGGGAAGAAACTTGCCTAAGGCCCCACTACTAGGAAATGTAGGAGCCAGAACTGGAACCTGAGTTCCCTTTCCACATTGCCCCTAGAGCCTTGATTTCTCCCATTGCAGATCAGAACAGGCAGAAAAGGCCAAGGAGAAGGTTGGCCTTTGAAAGTCACTGGTACTGGACAGGCGAACAAGAAGCTTGCCAGTTACACTGCTCCCTTTTGGAAGCCCTCAGCAGACCTGCCATGCCCACAGTCCCTTTTAAGGGGTTTCTTAAGCATGAGTTGCCATGCTCTGTACCATGTGACCTCACAATCCTGGCCACAGATGACAAAGTTGGGATAGTATCTTACTCATGGACAGCCAGTCTCTAAGCTGGATGATGGCCTATTAGGTAGACTGATGTAAGAACTCTACCTCCTAGCCATGGCCTGTATGAGATGGCAAATGTATGAAACAGTCAGATCCTTTTTCAGGGAGGCTGAAAGTGAGGCATTCAGAAGAAATGAACAATTAGAATTTAGCAAGGCAGACGTGGTGTTGGATGAAGAATGTCAGAAACTGAATAGCAAAAACAAGGAGAAAGCTGCAAAAACCATGAGGCATGTGAGAATGTGGGGCCACAGGTAGCAGAAGCCATGAAGCAGCAAGACAATGGGCCAAAAGGACACAGAAGCCATGAAGCAATAGGAGCCACGATGTAGCAGTAGCCTAGAGGAACAGAAACCATGAGACAAAACCCTGAATCTGTGAGATCCACGAAGCAGCAAAAGGCTTGAACAGACAAGATCCATGAGGCAGCAGAAGAAATGAGACTGCAAGAGCCCCAAGGTAGCTGCAACCTTGTGGCAGTGAGGCAGCAAGAATCAAAGAGGCAGGATAGACCAGGCAAGCAGAAATTACAGCACAGAGAAGCCCCCGATTAATTGGAGCTGAAGCCCCAGAAGCCAGGAAGCTGCAGGAGCCAGGAGGCCCAGAAGCTGTGCCCTGAAGGCCACTGGCTGGCGTGGAGGGGAGCAGAGAGAAGGTAGTCAGTAGCAGTAGGAGGAGTATAAACACTGCCAGAAAGAAGTTGAGTCACCATTTTGAGAAGCACTAGAGAAGGGAGCAACAGATGCCTGCAGCTGAGGGGGTGACAAGCTCTAGCGCTGCTTTGGATCATAAACCATTTTCAAGTTTCTGTTCTGTGAGGCTGCCTGTGTAGCTGTTTTTGTCTTCCTTATTTCCCTGTGAATGCTTCAATAAATCTCCATCACTAAGCTGAGTGTGTCTGTTCCTTATAATCTAAAAAAGGTTAACACTGGTGTGTACTTTAGATGGGTGGAGAATAGGGCAGAAGATCTTACAGGTAGATTTGAACCAAGACACAGGTGGAAATTCATTCTTCTCTCACACCCTCACTGGCACAGGAACTTTTCATTCACTTACTCATTGGCTGCTTTTCCTCATCCAGTCATTCATTTATTCATTACTTCTGGATAACTCATTCATTCACTTATCATTCATGCAATAGTATAAGCATTTGCTCGTTAGTTCTTTCCAGTATTCACTTAGTCATCACTTTGCCATCCATTCATTCAGCAAGCATATATTGAGCTCCTGCAGCATGTCAAGCCCTGTGCTTGGTTCTGGAGATAAAATATATTCCCTATACTCCAGGAATTCAGTTTACCTGAGGGCTCAGATAATTAAGCAGATATGTGCATCAACTGTGACAAAAGAACT
This sequence comes from Ovis canadensis, assembly GCF_042477335.2. Taxonomy (NCBI): domain Eukaryota; kingdom Metazoa; phylum Chordata; class Mammalia; order Artiodactyla; family Bovidae; genus Ovis; species Ovis canadensis. Next base: position 53,553,051 of record NC_091727.1, read on the forward strand.
GACAAGTGTAGATGAGGCAGAGTAGAGAACGTGACCATTAGGTGGTTCTTCCTGGGGTGGGGTGGGGTGGGGTGGGATGGAGGGTATTTTCAGGAGAGCCTTAATAGAGAAGAGGGCACTTGAAGGAAGAATTTCTGTTTACCACGTAGAAAAGGAGGAAAGAATATTGCCAACGGAAGAATTGCTTAAGAAAGATACATAGTGTGAAAGCACATGGGTTTTGGGGGGACCAGTGGAAGAAGTGGAAGCCAGGCAATCACACTTAGCTTTCATTCTATGGGCAATAGGAAACCGAAGAAGGGTTTGAAGCAGAGAAGTGACAGATCGGTATTTTAGGAAGATGACTCTAATAGCTGGTATGAAGGATGGTTGGGGGCATGAAACATTGACATAAATAACATATGAGTAGAGAACATGCGTGTGTCATAGAGGCATGAATGAATACTCAGGAGTTAGTGAGAAGGGAGAAAGTTCTGCCAGTGGACTAAGGAAGACTTTGGAGGAGGTGGAATTTGAGCTAAGCCTTGAACAATAGGGAAGATTCCAACTAATGGAGATAAGGAGTAATATTTCCAAGCAAGTATGGCAAGTCTGGGTTAATGAATATTCCAGTTTGACTGCAATAAAGCTACATTTAAGGGGAGAGGTAGGAAAGGAGACTGTAAGGTTTCTCAAAGATTTTTATATTCTGTTACCATTAGATCTGCCAGGAACAAGGGGATTTGGGGGGAGGGAGTAAGTGGTGGGCAGGAATGTCCTTTTTCTGTTTTTAAAAATTAATTTTAAATATGTATTCATTTTCAAATAGAAGTAATGCATACACAATGTTCAGAAAACAAATGAATAAACCAGTACCAAAAAAGTACTGACACACATGTGCCCCCATCCCTACTCTACCATCTTATTAGCATCCACTTTTAGTTATTTCTTCTGATTGTTATTTCCATATCTAAATAGTATTCCATGTGATGTGTCTTTCATGTCCTGCTATGACAGATAAGGATTTAGATAGTTTACACCAAGTTCAACTCTTGTCCTTCCTGCTTCTAATATGATTTAGTTTCTCTGTTAAATAACTTTTCTGAGGGGTTTCCCTGCATGATAGCACAGTTGGTAAAGAATCTGCCTGCAATGCAGGAGACCTCGGTTCAATTCCTGGGTCAGGAAGATACCCTGGAGAAGGGATAGGCTACCCACTCCAGTATTCTTGATCTTTCCTTGTGGCTCAGCTGGTAAAGAATCCACCTGCAATGTGGGAGCCCCGGGTTTGAGCCCTGGGTTGGGAAGATCTGGAGAAGGGAATGGCTACCCACTGCAGTATTCTGGCTTGGAGAATTCCATGGGCTGTATAGTCCATGGGGTCACAAAGAGTTGGACATCTACCATCTTGTTATTAGCATCCACTTTTCATTATTTCTTCTGATTGTTATCCCCACTTCTAAATAATAAGCCATATGATGTGTCTTTTATGTCCTGCTATGACAGATGAGGATTTAGATAATTTACACCAAGTTCGACTCTTGTCCTTCCTGTTTTTAATATGATTTAGTTTCTCTATTAGATAACTTTTCTGAATTTAAGCAACACTGTGATTCCTTGTTCCGTGAGTGAGAGACCATTTTTCTGAACCAGAACTTTGTTAGATAAGAATACCTTTCCTATTTGCCTTCTTCCCCACTGTTCAACCTCTCAACTTCTATCATCTGGTCTTTTATATATCAAAGTTGGTAACATTGAATTCTATTCTGTAATCAGATTAAGGCTTTTTCTGTGTGTGTTGTCTTTAGTTTGATCCTAGAAGTTTAAAAGCAATAAACAGTTATTATTAACATGACTGTAAATATTGTTCATTGCAGAGCCAATCGATGTACTTTTATAATTTTTTCCTTGTAGCAATTTTTCGTTTTTTTTGGAAGTTTCTAATTCTGTTTCTCTTTTACTATTTTACTTTTTCATATTTTCCATTTTTTCTTTTCAAAAATCTCTATTGCATTAGGTACATCAAGTCTACCGCCCCCCAAGCAAAAAAGACCCTCTTGGAACCCTCCATCCCTTTCTCAAATCTGGACTAGTTGTTCTCCAGGCCTGATGCATGACTGTCATTTTGGAACTTTCCTTTGCAGCTTTCCTTGGTTATATGACTATTTACTGGTGGTTCCCATTGTTTTGATGGTATACATCCTCAAGTAACTTCTCAGAAAGGTTGTATAGGAGATAGACTTCCTGGATACTGTATTCCATTCTTATGCTTGGATACAAAGTTTCATTTCTTGTGGGCTTTTTTTGTTTGCTTGCTTGATTGTGGTTTTGTGGCTGTACCTTGAGGCATTTGCAGGATATTAGTTCCCTGACCAGGGATTGAACTCATGCTCCCTGCAGTGAAAGCACAGTCTTAACCACTGGATCGCCAGGGATGTCCCCTAAAGTTTGAGATTCAAAACCATTTTCCCACAGAACTTTGAAGTTTCATTGCTCTTATGTAAATATTAACTCATTTATTTGTTCTGTCTTTCTGGGACCTCAAAGACATGAATGTTAGATTTTTTTCTTATAGTGTCACAGGTCCCTGAGCTCTGTTCACTTTTGTCCTAGTCTGTTTTCTCTCTTTTTCTAGACTGGGTAATTTCTGTTGTTCTATATTCCAATTAACTGATTCTCTCCTCTGTCCCCTCCTTTTTTGCCATCCATCCATCCATTTTGTTTGGGTTATTGTATTTTTCAGTTCTACAATTTCCATTTGATTCTTCTTTATATATTCTATTTCTTTACTGACAATTTGTATTTTTTCACTTGTTTTAAGCATATTCCTTATTGTCCATTAAAGCATTTTTATGATGGGGCTCCGTAAAAACCCTTGTCAGATGATTTTTAACATCTCTGTCATCATGGTGTTGAGTCTATTGAGTGTCTTCTCATTCAAATTGAGGTTTTCTTGGTTCTTGGTATGATGAGTGATTTTCAGTTGAAACCTGGGGATTTGGGGTATTGGGTTAAATATGAGGATTACTTAAATATCTTGTTTTACCTTGCCTCCTCAGACACTGTTCCAGCAGTGAAAGAGGAGACACTGACTTGTTACTATCAGTTGGACATGGAAGTCCAGTATCCCCACTCAGTGTCTGTTCATACCCCAGAGAGAGGGTTTCCTCATTACTCTTAGATGAGGGTGGAAGTTCTGGCTCCCCACTCAGCCTTCCCAAACACTACCCCAGTGAGGAGGGGAAGAGTTACTCTTTATAGCCAGCAAAGGTAGAAGTCTAAGCTCCCCACTTGGCCTTTGCTGGTGGAACTACAGTTTTTCCTGTGGTGTTTGGCTGGAGTAGAATGGTTATTATCTAATTACCATCTTATCCAGCACCAAGTCTAGGATATGTGAGGTAAAAAGGGAACTGAAAGAAATCACCACCACGTTGCTCCTCTGCTACTGAGGCCCTCAGCAGGTTTGCCTTCTCTCCACTTCTCAGTCTTATGTTTATATATAATGTCCCAGGATTTTAGCTGTACTTGGGGAGAGGAATAGGGAAAAGTACTTCTACTCCATTCACTCCCCTCTTTAAATAGTAAGTTTTTGAAAACTGTGTGTGTGGTGTTTTTAAATTTCCTAATTATGTGTTTAAGTTTGGGGATTTGTCATTCATTGCATTGGTCATTGGATAGACCTCTTCATTTTGAAATTCTTTAATTCTGGAAAATTCTCATATTCTTTGATAAAGTTCTTTGATACGTTTCTCTTTTCTGTTTTTGTTGTTGTTCTCTCCTGGAACTCATTAAAGTGGAATGTTAGACTTTCTGAATTGATCTTTTGTTTTTTTATCTGTTCCGTCTACTGCTGCCACACCTCCTACCTCCTTCCCTCTCCCCTTCCTAGTTTTCTCTCTCCCTTTGTTTTTGTTTACTTTCTGGAAGAAGATTTAACTTTATTTTCCAACTCTTCTCTTGCATTTCATTTCTTCCCTTCTTCTTCCTTCCTTCTTTTCTTTCTCTCTTTCTTCCTTCTTGCATTGGGTCTTTGTTGTCCCACGTGGGCTTCCTCTAGTTGTTGTAGGTGGGGGCTGCTCTCTAGTTGTGATGCACAGGCTTCTCTAGGCACATGGGTTCAGTAGTTGTGGTTCACCGGGTCTAGAGCACAGGCTTGGCAATTTTGGCGCACAGGCTTGGTTGCCACGCAGCATGTGGAATCTTCCCGGACTAGGGATGGAATCTGTGACCCCTGCATTGGCAGGCAGATTCTTAACCACTGGACCACCAGGAAAGCCCTGCATTTCTCTTCATTTTACCAATCATATTTTACAATTTCCAAATATCCATTCATGTTATCTTTCCTTATATCATCCTGTACTTGTTTAATGGATTTACTATTATCTTGAATCTCTCTTGGAGTAATAGAGGTATTTTTATATATCATTGTGTTCTTTGAAATATTTATTTCCTTTGGGATTTGTTTTTCCCCATTTGCTTATTGTGGTCTCTTTCAATTTGTAATCTTTTCTCAGATCCCTGGTAATGTATAGTGGTTTGCTCATATTTAAGAACACAGCAATAAAATTGGATTCAAAGCTCTGTGTGTGGGGTACAGGGCTAGGTGACTGGTGGCTTACCTTTAGAATGATTGGAAAATAGCTGACTACTATGCTGCACCAAAACGTAAAGATCTTTCTCTGAGCTTGTTCAGTTGCCTTAGAGAAGAAATGTCTGGTTTTGCCTAATGGGTAGATGCCTGGCTACTGTGAATTGTACACAGAGGGTTGGGTTAACAGTTCAGTATACAGCTTCCCAATTTATCACCGTTTTCAGACCAACATCTCACTCATACTCTATATCATACCTGGCTTTGTTAAGACCCAAGACACTCCAGGCTACTACACAGAAAGATCAACTCCTCAGTGGCATCACCTCCATGCATACTCCAGGCTGTGGCTTCCTCTACCATGCTTCATCAATCATCAATCCTCCATTTTCTTCCTATCTTCCAGACATTTGGAATCTCTTTTGCTGATGGACCTGCTCCTGACGGACATTCTCTTCATCATTGTGTTTTTATACTTTTTTTTTTATTCCTTTACTATTATTTTAGCAAGGTTTCAGGTGGGAATGGAGATAAACATGTGGTAAGTCTGCCATCTTGTCCTAGAAATCTACTAGTCTACTTATAACTGTTTATTTTTTACTTTTCTGATAATAATCTTCATATCTTTGAATAATATACAATTTTTTTCTATTTATCAACTTACCACTTTTAGACATTATCTGTTATTTCCTGCTATTAATACCACCAACTGCTCTCCTCCCATGCCCCCAATATAAGACATGTCATTAATTATATGTCCTCTATTTCTTACCTTTGTACATTTAAATAATAGATTTATATTCCCTCTTTCAATCTCTCAACTTCTCTCATTTATATTTTTATATTAACAAGATTAATAATATTTATATTCTGTTCGATAACCAAAATTAAATCATCCATACTTTGCTAACAGGTCATTCTAAAAGGTTTAAAGTCAATAAAGTGTTTATGTTGTTATGATTATGTAAATGTTGTTCCTAATGCTCCAGTGTCCTAGGATTACATTTCTTTTCTTATACAGTTTTTGTTTTTTCCTGGAGTTTCTAATTGCCTTTCTTTTTTCCTTGCGTTGTCTGACTTTATCTCCTTCTTAAGTTGTTCCAAATTCTTAAGGAAAGTGTAAAATCATTTGAATCCCCTTTTTCCCCAGATACCTTCCTCCTGGAGCCCTCCGTCTTCCTGCTCCAATTTGGACTGGTTGCTCTGTAGGCCTGCAGCACAACTGTCATCCTGGGACGTCCCTTCATTACTCTTCTGGGTTGGACCCAATCTTTCCTGGACCTTATATCTTCCTCTTTGTTAGTTTACTCCTTTGTAGTGGCCTTTGTAGTTGTTCTCCACCATCCATTCCTCTCCTCCCCCATTGTATTAACAGCTGTGCAGTTTGAGTGGAATTGACCCCATTGCCAGCTCTAGGTATAGAGCTTTATGATATAAACCAATCTGAGTAATCTCCCACGTTATCACAGTGATGATTGGTTCAGAGATGATCCAATCACTGAAGCTTTTTGTTCAGATTTTGAGGGAAGACATAGCTGTCTTCCCTTGGACATGAGCAAAGAAGTATGTAGTCTGATTGCTGTTAGCCACCTTTTGAGCATGTGGAAGGCTTACCTGAGAATGGAGCTGACAAATGGAGAAGGCAGTGCCAAGAGAATTACAGAGAAATGGATCCATATTCCTGATCATACCGGGCCTGAAGTCTTCCCTGCCTATGGACTTGTCAGTTAAGTGAGCCAATAAATTGCATTTATTATTTAAGCCAGTTTGAGTTGGGTTTTATATTGCTTGCACATGAAAGCATTATAACTTATGTTGTTGCTGTCTCCCTTTAGAGAAGGAATGTGCATTTTTTCTTATATGAGGCACTATATTGTGAAAGCATATTTTTAGAGTAAATCTGAGATGAAAGATACATGCTGGATAACCAAAGGAGTGAACTCTATTGGCTGCCTAGTATTTAAATCTTCATCCTGTTTGGAGGGATTCCTCTTCGTGTGAGTCTCAATGAGAGACAGACCTCCACTTCCTCTATGGAAACCAAAGGTAGTTATACTTCCTTTCCCTGCCCACCAGGCAGCAAGGACCGAATATTCTATTCATAGCTTTGAATCCAGTGTGAACAACACAAAGGAGACAGGAATATATAATATTAACAAGTGGATGACATATTAGGAGAATATGCTTGCAATATGTAAAACTGACAAAAGATTAATAACTAGAAAAAGAAGATAGTAAATCCAAGAGGAAAATGGGAAAAGGAAATGAGTAATTAACAGAAGGAAAAACTTGAATTAACACAAGGGGAAACTTGAATACATTAAGAGATTTTCAACTCTGCAAATAGAGAAATGAAAATTAAAATAACATTGAGAAATCACTACAAGAATGGCAACATGGAGAAAGTCAGATATCATCAAAGCACTGATGATAAGAGGAAAAGGAAACTGTGGGTGGAGTGTAAAATGGTACAGGTGTTCCAGAGAATAGTTTGGCAGTATCTCCTGTAGAGTATATGTGTACCCTACAACCCAGCAGTTGCACTCCTGGGTGTATATTCCAGAGAATACTTAACACAGGTCATTAGGGAAATATAGTTGAGGTGGTTTATTGCAGCATTGTTTATGCTCACTTGCTTGCTTAGTCACTCAGTCATGTCCAATTCCTTGCAACCCATGGACTGTAGTTTGCCAGGCTTCTCTGTCCATGGGATTTCCCAGGCAGAAATACTGGAGTGGGTTGCCATTTCCTTCTCCAGGGGATCTTCCTGACCCAGGGATCGAACGACATCTCTTGTGTCTCCTGCATTGCAGGAGGACCCTTTACCACCAAGCCATTGAGGAAACCAGCATTGTTTATGATAGTGAAGAATTGAAAGCAATCCAGGTGACCATCACCATGGGACTGGATAAGCAAACTGTGATATATTCATAGGATGGAATAAACAATAAAAAGAAAATAGTTGAATTTACATGTAGCCACGTAAGTCTCTAAAACTTAGTGTTGAGTGGTAAAGATGAAAAAGAGAATGAGGTTTATAGTGCAAATTTACCATTTGTATAAAACTAACATCATGGATGTACACATATGTAAGTAGATCTATGGAAGGTGAATTGGAAGTGTGTATACATGACATACATTAGAGTCACTGAGCTGGGCAGGAGAGTGGGGGAAGGGGTCGGAACTGACAGGGAAAAATAATGCTATAATGAAATCAAGCAGAAGTGGGGCCTTGAATGGACTGATGAAAATAATATGCCATGGACTGAAGAACATGATTAACACAATCCTAAAGCTGACCACAAATAAATGAGAACAGACAGATGATTAGAGTTTGGCTTCAGTGGCATGTGATGATAGGATGATGTCCAGGGGTCAGAGCAGCGGGGCTTGCAGTGCCCATAGCATTTAGATCCAGTTGTCCCCACAGTGTGGCCTTAGCTGTGGCTTCTGCCCGATTCTCCAGACTTCTGTGAGCTACAAAATGACCTGGCAATAAGTCCCTCTTCTGCTTAAGTTAACTAGAGGCAGCTTCTGTCACTTGCACTCAACAATCCTGACTGATACATCACATATTTTCTTGGAAGACACTCTCAAGTAACTTCCTAAGAAGGTAAATTTTGTGGTCTTGGCATATCTTAAAATGTAGCGTTATTTTACCTTAATATTTGAATGATAGTTTGTCTTTAGAATTCTATATTAAAAAACAGTTTGCCTCTGAATTTTTTAAGTACTGCTTTTAGCATGTAGTGTTGCTAATTGGAAGTCGGGTTCTCAATTTTTGTTGACGACTTGTTTTCCCTAACTCTGGAAGCTTATGTTTTTTCCCTTCATACTTTTTTTTTGAAAACACTTTTATACAAAACATTACAAAAATATTCTTTAACATTAATTTTAGAATCTATACATACTAATACAAATGCTCTAGTTTATTCATATGAATTGCCACACAGCATTCCACAGACATTCAGGTTGTTTATAGGTTTTTACTACTATAAATAATGTTGCAGTAAGCATTCTTGTATATGACTCTTCATATACATGGAAAATTCACTAGGAAACATACTTAGAAGTGGGATTTCTGGGCTCCAGAGTATGCATAGCCTCTGTTTTACTTTGTGTGTGTATCTATGTGGTAACAACACAACATGAGATCAACCCTCTTGATAAATTTTGAAGTATATATTATTGTATTATACACTGTAAGTACAGTGTTGTATAACCACATCTCTAGAGCTTATTTCTCTTACTTGACTGAAACTTTTATGCCCATTGATTAATAATTCTGTTTACCCCCATCCCACCAGTCCCTGAAAACTATCATTCCACTCTTTGTTTTTTATTCAAGTATTTCTGATACTCAAATAAGTAGAATTGTGCAATATTTGTTTTTCTGTGATAGCTTATTTCACTTAGAATAATGTTCTCAAGGTTCATCCATGCTGTCACATATTTCAGATTTACTTTTTTAAGGTTGAATAGTATTCACTGTATGTATATGCAACATTTTCTTTATTGGCTTATCTGTCAATGGACATTTAGGTTGTTTCCATATCTTGGCTATTGTGAATAGTGCTACAGTGAACGCTGGAGTGCCAATATTTATTCAAGACGTTGACTGAAATTCTTTGGATAAATATCCAGTAATGAGATTGGCGGATCATATAATAATTCTATTTTGAAAATTTTGAGGACTGTCCTTACTGTTTCCCATAGCAGCTATACCATTTTGCATTCCCATCAGCAGTGTGCATGAGTTCCAATTTCTCCAACAACATTTGTTCCCTTTGATTTTGTTTTGTTTTTGATAATTTGGATGTGCTGCTTCTTCTGGTGTTTGGAACTGTTTGAGATATATTGACTTGTTTTTTAAATATTGGTAGAAATCATCATTGGAGCCATGTTCTATGTTTTCTTTGTTGGGAGGTTTTTGATTACTGATTCAGTCTTCTCAGTAGTTACAGATCTGTTCAGAATTTCTATTTCTTCAAGATCTAATCTTGGTAGGTTATATGTTTCTGGGAATTTATTCATTTCTTCTACGTTAAGCTATTTTTTGGCATATAATTGCTTATAATTGTCTTTTGATCTTTTCTTGTAAATTTATTTATTTTAATTGGAGGCTAATTACTTTACAATACTGTAGTGGTTTTTGCCATACATTGACATGAATCAGCCATGGGTGTACATGTGTCCCCCATCCTGAACCCCCCTCCCACCTCCCTCCCCATCCCATCCCTCAGGGTCATCCTAGTGCACCGTCCCTGAGCACCCTGTCTCATGCATCAAACCTGGACTGGTGATCTGTTTCACATATGATAATATACATGTTTCAATGCTATCTCTCAAATCATCCCACCCTCACCTTCTCCCACAGAATCCAAAATTCTTTACATCTGTGTCTCTTTTGCTGTCTCATGTATAGGGTCATCGTTAGTGTTTTGAAATATTACAATGATGACCCCCAAAGTGTGTATTTTCCCCCACCTGTTTTACTGGGCACCTGGTGGTTGGGCCTTTTCAACCTGAAGACTCATATGCCCCCTCCTCCAAGAAACCAGTTTTATTTCTTTGCAAATTTTCTCTCATCTATTTTCCCTGTTCCCTTCCTATATGTCCTGTTAGTTGGATTTAAGACCTCCTGGGTCATTTTCTTTTCTTTTTTTTTTTTAATTTTTTCTCATATTTTCCATGTCTTTCCTTTTTTGTTCTGCATTCTGGAACATTTTCCTGACTTTATCTTCTATTGAACTTTTTCATTTTAGGCAGTCATTTAAAATTTCTAAGTACTCTTTCTTAGTCTCCAAAGATGCTTTTTTCATAGTATCTTTTTTTTTAATGGATGCAATATCTTCTCTGTATGTGTGCTTAATAGAACTTTATCAGAATCTTGGGAATAACAGATGATAATTACCAGGCCAGAAAGGAAAACTAAATGGATACCAGATATTACCTCTCCAAAAGAATGTCACCTACGCCCCTCAGGAGGGAGCCACTTATTGGATGTCCCTACCTGATACCACATGTGGGAAAGATTATCCACCAACTGGATGATGTTTGGCCGTATGCTCCCTACCTAGAGTCCAGATCTCCAGCTCTCACCTTGACATCAGAGAGAGGAGGTCACTGTTCTGTTCCCCACTCCAAGGTCAACCGTACTTCCTATGCCAGCACAGCATTCCCCATACCCTTTTTCTTTCTGGAACATTCTCACACCTACTTCCTGCAGTGGTGACCTGATCCATGTGGCCTGTACAAGGCAATCACAGTAGTCAGCAGCACATTTCACAGGGTGGGTTTTTAAAGTTAAATAACAATATATGTAGTAGAAATAATTGAGCCTAGTTCCTTTTTACCATCTTTCTTCCAACAGGAGCCAACAGCAATCCAAGCCTGAACAGTTCTTGATGGTTCATACTACGTATCTTCTGTGAGCAAAGGCTATGCACACACATCTCTCAGGAACAAATAATAATTCTCATGGATAGTCCAGTCGAAGCCCATGAATAGGATTAAAAAAAAGAACTCAGTAGAAGCATAACACTGTTAGTTCAGTTCAGTTCAGTCACTCAGTCGTGTCCGACTCTTTGTTAAAGTACACCCAAATTACATCACTGGTCAGAACACTTAAGATTTGTATCGCAGTAGATAACATTTGCTGAGTGCTTACTCAGTACCAGGCTCTTGAATTACCTTCATTTCATAAAGAAGGAGAGTGAGTTTCCCAGGTGTCTATTGCACAGGGTCACAAAGCTAATAAATGGCACACAGGAAATTGCACCAGGACTGTCTAACCACAGTCAACCCATGTAACTGCTATGTAGTGCTGTAGTGGTTTCCAACAGCCACATTCAGGTTAATAGTGATGGAACAATTTTCTGTCAGATCAGTGGGTGGATACCCAAGATACCTTAGTCCAATAAAGAGCCAATTCTGCCTCGTTAGCTTCTAAGGCTAATTGATGTTCTTTTCTCTCTGGAGACAGAAAGCAACTACCAGCTTTTATTTCTCAAATGTTTTTGTTTTGTAGAAACCATAACATTTTATTTCTAAATTTTTATTTTCATCAAAGTAATATTAATACTTTACATAGTTAAAAAATAAACTAATGCTAAAGATCTCATAAAAAACCCCAGCAATATCCTGTCCCACTCCTTCCTACTTCAAATCCTGCTCCTTAGAGGTAACTGCTTCATTTTACCAGTCTTTGGCTTTTCCTTCTGGCATTTACTACTCCAAACCCCTCTTCTCTCTTGTCATCTCCCATTCAGAGGATGAAGAGGCAGATAATTTCTTAGCCTCCCCTGCAGCTAGAGAGATGGCCATGTGTCCCAGTTATGGCCATGGCATATTTGCTGGCGGCCTTTTGAAAGGCTCTTGTTTTCCTGAGACACACAATGTCCCCTTCTTTTTTCTGCCTTGAATGTAATTGTGCTGCTTGAAGCTGTGACAGCAATCTTGTGATCATGAAGGGATGAACATGAGAATTTAGACACCACACAGTAAGGAAGATAAAGTTAGAAAGAACCTGGATCCTTGAGGGCATCATTGAGCAGCTGAACCCTGGCATGGCACTTCTGTTAATAATAAGTTAACTTCTTTAAAAATAAATAGGAACTTTTCTGGTGGTCCAGTGGCTAAGACTCTGCGCTCCCAATGCAGGGTGCCCTGGCCCAGGAACTAGATTCCACATGTCCCAACTAAGAGTTCACATGCCATAGCTAAAGATCCCACACGCTACGCTAAGATGTGGCAGAGCCAAATAAATAAGTGAAAATGCTACAAACAAATAATGTTGTATTTGTTTAAGCCACTATAAGTTGGGTTTTTTTGTTACTTGTAGCTGAAAGGATTTTTAACTGACCACCATGTTTCTAAGGAAGGTACTTACTATTTTTTAAAATTTTAACTGGAGAATAATTGCTTTATAGTGTTATGTTGATTTCTGCCATACAACAACTCAAATCAGCCATAATTGCACATATATCCCCTCCCTTTTGAGCCTTCCTCCCACACCCCCATCCTTCCCCTCTAGGTCATCACAGAACACCAGGCTAGGCTCCTTGTTTTATATATTAATGCAACTTCTTGCTGCTGCTGCTAAGTCACTTTAGTCGTGTCCGACTCTGTGCGACCCCATAGATGGCAGCCCACCAGGCTCCCCCGTCCCTGGAATTCTCCAGGCAGGAACACTGGAGTGGGTTGCCATTTAAGTAAAAGTGAATTTGCTCAGTCGTGTCCGACTTTTGGCGACCCTATGGACTGTAGCCTACCAGGCTCCTCTGTCCGTGGGATTTTCCAGGCAAGAATACTGGAGTGGGGTGCCATTGCCTTCTCTGCTAGCTATCTATTTTACACACAATTATGTATATATTTCAATGCTATTCTCTTAATTTCTCCCACTGTCTCCTTCCCCCACTGTGTCCACAAGTCTGTTCTCTATGTCTGTGTCTCCATTGCTGCCCTGCAGATAGGTTCATCTGTACGATATTTCTAGATTCTATCTATATGCATTAATATATGGTATTTGTATTTCTGAGTTACTTCACTCAGGCTCTATACTATAGACAGGCTGTTACTATAACAGGCGCTAGGTTCATCCAACTCAGTTCAACTGATTCTAATTTGTTCCTTTTTATGGCTGAGTAGTAATCCATTGTGTGTATGTACCACAACTTGTTTATCCATTCATTTGTTGATGGGCGTTTAGGTTGCTTCCATGTCCTGGCTATTGTAAATAGAGCTGCAATGAACATCGGGATACATGTGTCTTCTTCAATTGTGGTTTTATCAGGGTATTTGCCCAGTAGTGGGATTGCTGGGTCACATGGTAGTTTTCTTCCTAGATTTTTAAGAAATCTCCATACTGTTCTCCATAGTGGTTGTATCAACTTACATTCCCACCAACAGTGCAACAGGGTTCCCTTTTCTCCACACCCTCTCCAGCACTTGTTTGTAGATTTTTGATGATGGCCATTCCAACTGGTGTGAGGTGATACCTCATTGTAGTTTTGATTTAATTTCTCTAATAATATGCTACAATTTCTTAACAATTTGAGACATTACCTCTTGACATCGCATTATGGTGGAAAAGGATTTTATCCCTCTCCACACATACATTCATACTTTTCCTCCCTTCCAATGTGTTTGTATCCCGATTCCTGGTAAATCCATAGTTGCTACAGAGCCAAGAAATGTACTATAATTACCTGGATTATTTTGGCCTTTTTTGTGTTCCTGTATTTAATTGCCTAGGTTTTTGTTCACTTGAAAAGCTCCCAGCCTTAATATTTGCTACATCAGTTCATTCATAAATCTATTAGCATATTTACCTAAACCTCTCAGCCCATAGATTTAAGATGAAACCAATAAAACATTGATTGTTTGGGAGCTCATGGAAGGGGTAGGGTTTTGTCAAGTTTGCTATTAAATTTCTCCTTAAGGTGCCCCAGTGGGGACCAACACAACCTATGTTGTGAAAGTAGGAGTCCATAAAGTGGAGGCTTTGCTCTGGGACTGTTTGATTTCTTTGGGGGACTCTCTGTATTCTGCTTGAGAATACATGTTTGGCTCTTGTGCTTTCTACCCATGAGCACAGAGAAGGTGAGAGGGAGGGTGGGGGAGTCAACTATTCCAACACATACTTTCAATTCTCCCCTTAATGGGGGGCTCTGCACCTCACTTGCACTGTCAGGATAACTTTTCTGCACCAGAGTCTCACCAGAATTTTGCAAGATAGACCAACGTTCTCTTCATGGATGCCCCCACCACGTGTGGATTTTGCTCCACCTCTGCCTGCCGTGCTTTCTCACTATCACTCTTCCAGCCCCTTTCTGCTTGCCAGAAACTTGTTACAGTCTCTCCTTGATTGACGGAAAATTCTCCAGTTTTCTTTGGAGATATGGGTTTATACACTTGATTCCTTTACTCTTATTTTATGAGTTCTCAGGAGTTAGAGGAGACAAATGTGTTCCACCTTCTTGAATAGAAGTTAGAATCTGAATCTGTAAACTGTCTCAGATTATCTGAATATGCCCCAAGTGTGTAGACCAACATTTGTGAACCACTGGCAATGAAAAAAGCCTGGGTTTGGAAATCTGGTGGATTTGAGTTTGACTTCTGACTCGCTGACCTCCTTACTCAAGTCATATTTGTGAGCCTCAATTTTCTCCTCTATAAAATAGGAATAATAATGTTTATCTGATAGAATTCTGGGAAGATTTTCTTAGCTACAGTATGTAAATCATCCAACACAGGGATTGGTTGG